>NC_087267.1:27892882-28528716 GCF_015220805.1 Pogoniulus pusillus | reverse complement strand
CAGTTATTGGCCCCAAGAGAACCTGCTCCATCAGTTTCCCTGGCACTGAGGTCAGGCTGACGGGTCTGTAGTTCCCAGGTTCCTCCATCCGACCCTTTTTGTGGATGGGGACCACGTTGGCCATTTTCCAGTCTCCTGGGACCTCTCCGGTGAGCCAGGACTGCTGGAAAATGATGGAGAGTGGCTTGGCCAGCTCAGCTGCCAGCTCTCTCAGCACCCTGGGATGGATCCCATCTGGTCCCATGGACTTGTGGGTGTCCAGGTGGCTCAGCAGGTCCTGAACTAATTCCTCATGAATTTCCAGGGGAACACACTGCTCCCCGACCCCATCCCCCAGTTTAAGAGGCCATTTGCCTCCTCCTCCTCTCTCCTTACTGTTGAAAACTGAGGCGAAGAAGGCATTCAGGACCTCTGCCTTTGCTTCATCATCAGTTATAGTGTTCCCCTCCTGGTCCAGTAAGGAGTGGAGGCTCTTCTTGCCCTTCCTTTTAGCATTGATAAATTTATAAAAGTGTTTTTTGTTAACTTTCACGGAAGTGGCCAGCCTAAGTTCTAGCTGAGCCTTAGCCTCTCTAATTTTTCTCCTACATAGTCTGGCTACCTCCTTAAACACATCAGGAGAAGCCTTCCCCTCCTTCCAGAGGCGATACACCCTCTTTTTCTCCCCCACTTCCTTCAGGAGCTCTTTGCTCATCCAGGCTGGTCGCCTCCCCCTGCGGCTCATCTTTCGGCATGTGGGAACTGCCAGTTCCTGTGCCTTCAAGAGCTCCTGTTTAAAGTAAGTCCAACCATCCTGGACCCCTTTGTTCTCAAGAACTGCTGCCCAGGGGACATTGGAAATAAGTTCCTTGAGCAAATTGAAGTTTGCCCTCCTAAAGTCCAAGGTGTAGGTTTTGTTGAAGTGCCTCTCTACCTCCCTGTATATTGAAAACTCCACTAACTCGTGGTCGCTACACCCCAGGCAGCCTCCCACTATCACATCTCCTACCAGCCCTTCTCTGTTGGAGAGCAGCAGGTCAAGCTGAGCTTGACCCCTGGTAGGCTCGTTTAACAGTTGGGTCATGAAGCTGTCCTCCATGCACTCCAGAAATCTCCTGGACTGCCTCCTCTCTGCCGAATTAAGTTCCCAGCAGATATCTGGCAGGTTAAAGTCACCCACAAGGACAAGATCTGAAGATCTTGAGACAGCCTCCAACTGTTTGTAAAATATCTCATCTGTTCCCTCATCCTGGTTGGGTGGTCTGTAACAGACTCCAACCAGGATGTCAGATTTATTAGTCCTACCTCTGATTTTAATCCACAGGGTCTCTACCCCTTCATCCCTCACTTCTAGCTCAATGGCATGGAGTGACTCTCTAATATACAGGGCCACCCCTCCTCCTCTTCTCCCTTGCCTATCTCTCCTGAATATTTTTGATAGCTATTTACGACAGATATAACTGTTAACAATACAGAGAAACTAGAGTGATATGCTAGTTTGTGGCTAACTGGAATATTATAACAAGAAAAATTAGATTATAGGTTGTGAAAAGGAAACAATGGTGGTGTCTACTTCATTCATAGGCTTGCTGAGATGTAGAAAAACAAGAACACAAACATAGATAAGACATAATGGGACAGTCAGTGTGGATGTGTCTGTCACGGGAGGTGCCCTGGACTACTTCTGTGTAACTCACCCTTCTGCTAACCCCCTTGCTAATCCTCCAAACTCATCTGGCATGTAAGGTGAACTCTAGGATAACGTAGAGGGGTGGAAAGAAGGTGGAAGGATGCTTGGGAGACCTGCCCTGCGGAATCTATTTTTTTGGGAGAGGTGTTTGCTTTCAGTATTACTTTTAACTTTTATATTTCTGTATATAGTTGTATATATTTGTAATATATTGTAAATATCTGCTTGCATATTGTGCTAAGCTGTAAGTATAGCTTCATTCCACAACTTCCAGATGGATGAGTCTAGTCTGGGTGATTTTACAAGGTAGGTGGGGGGAGCAGGTAACACCCAAACTGTCACAAGTGTTTACAATAAAGTCTACAAAGTTAAAGATAAATAACCAAGATGCTAATTGTATTTTACATTTTAGAGTTAATTTCATTTAAAAATAATATCTATGTTGGAAGAGATGCAACTAATATGTTTAGCCTAATTAATTCTAAATAGAGTAGCCAAAGCAGGGACATCAATGTTTCTTGTACTATTCTTCCTATCTTTCGTTAATCAATAAATGAACACATAAATGGAGGACAATATTCACAAAAGTAAGCTGACCAAACTCATATCAACCTATATATAATACCTTATGTCTAAATATGATGAACACGGTTTTATAGACTAATAAATGTGAGTCAGTATTGAGCTACGTAAATAAAAATAGCTGGAAAACATCATCTCTTTGGTCAACCTTTTCCAGTGTTTGGTTACTTTTCAATGTTTCTGGATGCTCAGACAGAACAGAGATTTCAGTTCATGCTCACTGCCTCTGGTCCTCTAACAGGACACCACTGTTAACAGTCTAGTTCCAGCTTTTACACCTGGCTTGAAGTACTTATACTAACTGGTAAAATCCCTCTGAGTCTTCTCCTGAGCTGAAGAGTCTTAAATCTCTCAGGCTTTCTTCAAAGGAGAGATGCTTAAGTTTCTTCATTTTCTGTTTGGACCTCGTATGGACTCACTCCAGTCCTAGAGACCACAGAATTGGATCCATTACAGGATGGATCTCACCAGTGCTAAGAGGAAGAATCACTTCCCCTTCACCTGCTGGCAATGCTGCTCCTTGTGCAACCCAGAATGTCTGTGTCAAGATCTAAAGTAGGGATCCTCACACTACGTCCCGCGGGCTGGATACAGCCCCCCCAGGACCCTCAGTCTGGCCCGCTGGTATTTACAGAACCACCCCAACACCACCACCACCACCACCACCCGCCGGGGCTTCGGGGGAACCAAGTAGCCACTTCCTGCCTCTTAATCCGCTCGTCGGCCCCCGCAGCCCCCAGGGGCCCGCCGGGCCTGGGAGGCAACCAAACTATAGTCCGGCCCCCGACACTACTGGGCTAGAAGCAAACTATAGTCCGGCCCCCGACACTACTGGGCTAGAAGCAAACTATAGTCCAGCCCCGACACTACTGAGCTAGAAGTAAACTATAGTCTGGCCCCCGACACTACTGGGCTAGAAGGAAACTATAGTCTGACCCCAGACACTGCTGGGCTAGAAGCAAACTATAGTCCAGCCCCCGACACTACTGGGCTAGAAGGAAACTATAGTCCGGCCCCAGACACTACTGGGCTAGAAGCAAACTATAGTCCGGCCCCACACACTACTGGGCTAGAAGCAAACTATAGTCTGGACCCCGACACTGCTGGGCTAGAAGCAAACTATAGTCCAGCCCCGACACTACTGGGCTAGAAGCAAACTATAGTCTGGCCCCAGACACTGCTGGGCTAGAAGCAAATTATAGTCTGGACCCCGACACTGCTGGGCTAGAAGCAAACTATAGTCCGGCCCCCGACACTACGGGGCTAGAAGCAAACTATAGTCTGGACCCCGACACAGCTGGGCTAGAAGCAAACTATAGTCCGGCCCCCGACACTACTGAGCTAGAAGCAAACTATTGTCTGGCCCCAGACACTGCTGGGCTAGAAGCAAACTATACTTCGGCCCCCGACACTACTGGGCTAGAAGCAAACTATAGTCTGGCCCCAGACACTGCTGGGCTAGAAGCAAACTATAGTCCGGCTCCCGACACTACTGGGCTAGAAGCAAACTATAGTCTGGCCCCTGACACTACTGGGCTAGAAGGAAACTATAGTCCGGCTCCCAACACTACTGGGCTAGAAGCAAACTATAGTCTGGCCCCTGACACTACTGGGCTAGAAGCAAACTATAGTCTGGCCCCTGACACTACTGGGCTAGAAGGAAACTATAGTCCGGCTCCCAACACTACTGGGCTAGAAGCAAACTATAGTCTGGCCCCCGACACTACTGGGCTAGAAGGAAACTATAGTCTGACCCCAGACACTGCTGGGCTAGAAGCAAACTATAGTCCAGCCCCCGACACTACTGGGCTAGAAGGAAACTATAGTCTGGCCCCAGACACTACTGGGCTAGAAGCAAACTATAGTCCGGCCCCACACACTACTGGGCTAGAAGCAAACTATAGTCTGGACCCCGACACTGCTGGGCTAGAAGCAAACTATAGTCCAGCCCCGACACTACTGGGCTAGAAGCAAACTATAGTCTGGCCCCAGACACTACTGGGCTAGAAGCAAACTATAGTTCGGCCCCCGACACTACTGGGCTAGAAGCAAACTATAGTCTGGCCCCAGACACTGCTGGGCTAGAAGCAAACTATAGTCCGGCTCCCGACACTACTGGGCTAGAAGCAAACTATAGTCTGGCCCCTGACACTACTGAGCTAGAAGGAAACTATTGTCTGGCCCCAGACACTGCTGGGCTAGAAGCAAACTATAGTCCGGCTCCCGACACTACTGGGCTAGAAGCAAACTATAGTCCGGCCCCCGACACTACTGAGCTAGAAGCAAACTATTGTCTGGCCCCAGACACTGCTGGGCTAGAAGCAAACTATACTTCGGCCCCCGACACTACTGGGCTAGAAGCAAACTATAGTCTGGCCCCAGACACTGCTGGGCTAGAAGCAAACTATAGTCCGGCTCCCGACACTACTGGGCTAGAAGCAAACTATAGTCTGGCCCCTGACACTACTGGGCTAGAAGGAAACTATAGTCCGGCTCCCAACACTACTGGGCTAGAAGCAAACTATAGTCTGGCCCCTGACACTACTGGGCTAGAAGCAAACTATAGTCTGGCCCCAGACACTACTGGGCTAGAAGCAAACTATAGTCCGGCTCCAGACACTACTGGGCTAGAAGCAAACTATAGTCTGGCCCCAGACACTACTGGGCTAGAAGCAAACTATAGTCTGGCCCCAGACACTACTGGGCTAGAAGCAAACTATAGTCCGTCTCCCGACACTACTGGGCTAGAAGCAAACTACAGTCCAGCCCCCGACAGTGTCTGAGGGACAGTGAACCAGCCCCCTGTTTAAAAAGTTTAAGGACCTCTGATCTAAAGGTGCAGACAAATGTATTCAGGACCTCAGTTTGTCTTGCATTGACACAGTATTCAGGAGTTCTTATTAATTTTCATTACCGCTAATGACCTCTATGATGTTTGGAATGTTCTGTTCCCTGACCTTAGCTTATGTCTGAAAAAGGACTTGTAATAAATATGTTGTTGTAACTAAATGTTGTTGTATATTGACCCTTGGGCCAGTATTGAGGCCTGAGATACACCGCTAGCTATTGGTCCCAGATTAGACATGATGCCAATCATCATCTGATCCTTTCGGGCCCAACCATTATGTTGATTTTTCAGTCCACTTATTATCTGGCTCATCCATCCCATAATTCAACAGCTTGTCTATGGTGATCTTATGGAAAATAATGACAAAAGCCTCTGACACTAAAGTGATACTTTGAAACTAATGTCAAGGTAAATGATATGCACTGCTCTCTGCTTGTCTGCTGGAGGAGTTATTTCACCACAGATGTTTGTTGAACTGGTCAATCACAACTTCCACTTGATGAAGCCATGCTGACTGCTCCTCATTACCTTCTTGTCCTTCATTTGCCTGCAAACAGTTTGACGGTTATGTGTTTCATCATCTTTAAGTGATGGAATGATCAAAGTGTGAGGCCGATCACCCTGTAGTTCCATGGATTGCCATTCTTGAAGATTTGAATGACATTTGCCTTCCTTCAGGATTGGCCACTTCTGCCAACTGATTAATGAAGATTTTTGAGGATCACCTTGCAATGACTTCTCCAAACTCACTTAGCACTCGTGGATGATTTGCATAAAGGCCCATGGACTATTAGATTAAACATTTCTTACAGCTTATTTTAAAAGGAAGCTATAAGAAGAACAAATTGCTTGTAATAACTTTATTAAAATTCTTCTTGTATATGTAGACAAATATAGCCAACATATCTGAAAGAAATTTACCTTTTTTATCACTTCTCTTCTATTTAAAAGCCCAAATGACAGAGAGTTATACTTTGGCATTATACAACAGTTGCTGATTTTAATCAGACCAACTCCCTTAGCTTTATTACTTGAAATGTTTTCTTTACTCATGATAATCAAAATAAAACAATGTCCCAAGAGATGAATTAATTTTTCTGCTGTCCTTTACTACTTGAAGAAGAACTGCTGTAGAGAATATCTAAATACATTGTCTGAAAAAATATATATTTGGGAGTTTACATAAATATTAACTGTCTATTTCTGTTTTCCTTCACACATCTAGTCTCCTTTCCCACCTAATTTATTTTTCCTACCACAAGGTTAAGATTTTATGAGCAAGTGTCAACTGAAAATGTGAATTTCTTGCAGCCCAAATATTAAGGAAATAGAAGTGTCTATTATTCCAGTCTTCATATTTTCTTAACAATCAGGTGCAGTATCATAAAAAGATCTGTGAAGACTGTAGGATTTGATCAGTTAAATGTTCTTCCATTCATTAAATATTTTGCATATACAGATCATTGATAAAGATGGACATGAGCTGAAGTACTGCTATCTACATGGATTTTTTAAATTATTGCATGGAAACTACAGATGAGGAAAGAGAAGCCAAATATGTTGAAAATTTAAATTACTAACTGCAGGAGTCTACTTGCAAGTCTGAAAGCCATGGATTGCATCAGTTTCAGGCTGCCTTCTCAAAGATATGTGTCAAGTTCCTAACAAGCTAGAACTTTCTAGGTCTGAAAAAACATGCAGTGAAATGAAATTACAGAGCTTAGCTTGAATTTTGAGTTCCTCTGACATCTTTACTGTGTTTTGTTTTTTTTTTCCCCCCATGTGCATGTCTACACTCTCTAAGCAAGCAATTTGCCAAACCCTACACTTCAACACAGTTGGCTAAGGGACACTGAATTTAGATAACTGAGCTCTCCAGGCTTCTCTAATCTTTGAGGATTTAAGTTAAGTACAACATGAACACTATCCTTGCAGACTCTTTTTGTTACTGCTTCCGAATGAGAGATGTTACATATTCAGTTGCTCTCCAGAGCAGTTTGCAAGTCTGTGACTATGCCTCCAAAACACTGGAAGTGTAATTATCAATCAACAAAATCAACCAACCAACCACAAAACCCCAAACCAAACATAAAACCCACCATGTTATCCAGAGGTAAAAAGGTGAAATAAGGCAATCTGAAAATGTTAGAGAATGGTCATGGTCAGGGGAAGTATAGGCTAGATGTTAGGAGGAAGTTCTTCCCAGAGAGAGTGATTTGCCATTGGAATGGGCTGCCCAGGGAGGTGGTGGAGTCGCCATCCCTGGAGATGTTCAAGAAAAGCCTGGATAAGGCAATTAGTGCCATGGTCTAGTTGACTGGATAGGGCTGGGTGCTAGGTTGGACTGGATGATCTTGAAGGTCTCTTCCAATGTGGTTGATTCTACAATTCTATGGTTCTATGATTCTTTGAGTACAAGTAGATAATTACTGAAAACTGTATCTTTTATTGATAATATTATTCAATAACCCACGGAATATGTCTGGTTCATTTCAGTTTCCAATAGGAGTTTGTTGAGCAAATAATTAACAAACAAAAGAAAAGGGCATTAAAAAAAAACAAACAGCAAAACTGTAAACAAGTGGCTTTGTCAAATAAATTAATACTCCTCATGTCATTGTGATTTCAACGACAATGAAGTCCTTTCATTCCTTGCAAGCATCTGAAATTCAGGTCCTTGGAGGTCAGACTCTGAAGAAGTTCTGATGAGATCTGTACTATACAAATTGTCATGAGTTAATTGAGAGCTACTGAGAGACATGCAATAGTAGGCAGAGGTTTTGTTTCTGGATTACTGTGCAACTTGTGTACCATTGCTAACAGAAATATGGGTAATTTTTCATGGTGATTAGGGAATGAAACCATGTAACTCATCATTGAAAGGTGAAATGGAAAGTTTTATTTTTTTGTTAATATAAAATTGCAATAAACAGATGTTTTCCTATCAGCTGTGTATTTGGGATTGCTCACTCAATATAAATTTGAGAGGGTCCTGAGGAGAATAAAATAACTAACGATGATCTCTGTTTCATATAAACCTTGACCAAGTTATAATGACTCTTTCATAAGACTTAAAGATAGTATAAATTCCTGATCTCTTCATTAATAGGTCTTTCATAATATGGTATAGAAAAACTGAAGCCTGCAGCCTCTCCACATCTGTGTGAGACCTGTATTAGTGTGTTGTTTTCATTCACTTCAACTTTCTGTTTGAATCATGCTATACAAGATATTGCAAAATAGATTGAAAAAGTAATAGGGCAGCACTGTTTTGCTTTCATTTCTGTTTCACAGAATCACAGTCACAGAATGTCAGGGGCTGGAAGTGACCTCAAAAGATGATCCAGTCCAACCCTCCTGCCTTAGCAGAATCATCTATACCAGATCACACAGAAGCACATCCAGGCAGGTTTTGAATATCTCCAGAGAGGGAGATGCTGTGTACATTTCATTAAGCCAAGCAGCTTACAGAAAGGAAAGAAAGAAATTACTACAATGACTTTCTTTAATATAGTTTTCCCACTTAGGTTCTAATAAACATGAAAGAACTCATAAATTTCAGCTTTTAAAGATAAAATAGGCTTTTTGCTTCTTGGATTATGTTTTGTTTGTTTGTTTTATTTTGGGTTTTGTTTTGTGTTGTTTATTTGTTGGTTTGTTTGGGGTTTTTTGTTGTTGTTTGGTTTTAATTTGTTGTTAAATTTTTTGAGTTGTCTCTGGTGTTGTTTTCCTTTGAGTTACTTCTGCCTGCGCAAGTAATGGTCACAAAACCACACAGCCGTACACAGAACTGGAAATGTTCACAGAATGAGTCTTAAGATAGTATGTTATATTTTTATTTCTGATTGCTTGTGATGTGCAGGAAGCCATTCATTCAATCCATGAGTGAGTCAGCCAAATTCATTTCAGGAATAAGTGGGCATGAATCAAGTTAAATTGCAGGAATTGTACACTCTTGTAACAATACCAATTTTTTCTTAGTGTGTTGTGCTAGTTTGAAGCAAGCTAGAATGTTTTGGTAAAAGAACTAGATAATGGGCAGTGAAATGAAAACATGGTTGTCAGCTTCTCTCACAGTCACGCTGAGAACTCTGGGAAGAAGAAGAAAAACATTTAATAACATTCTCCATTTTTGTCTCTCACTTTGCTTCTGGGCTTTCACGAAGCTGCATCTCATTAACCTTGCTGCCATTAACCTTGCTCCCTAACCTCTTGGCTGCACCTCTCTTCTTTCTGAGAACTGGGGTAAGGTTGAGAGGGCAAGGGGAGGTGTTGGGGTGGTTTGAGAACCCCTCCTGGTGACTCAGGTTTCTGGGAGGGGAGTTGTGCTTCTGTAGTGTTTATCCTTTGTATATTTGTGTATATAACTGTATATATTGTAAATAGCTGCTTGTATATTTGCTGCTGTAAAATAAATAGCTTCATTTATATTCCCAGAGGCCGTCTGAGTTAGCTGGGGCAATTCCAAAAGTGGTGGTGGGGGCTGGTAATAGCCCAAACCATCACATGTTTTGAGGGTTGGTTGAAGAGGGCTCAGGTTAAAGAAGTTAACAAGTCTGATCCAGGTAAGATAGCATACCTTTTTAACAGATAGAGATTATGGCAATACTTGAAAATTCTAGGTTAAAATCTGAGAACTTGTAAGAAAGCACTGAATCAGTTGTGGCAATTAACAAGGTAGGAATTATAAAACACATAGTTATTTTTTATTTCTGGAAATCCCCCTCCACAACTATATATAAATTAGTTAAGTTTTGGATTCTAATTTGCTCAGGAAAATCTTCACAAGGATGCTTATCAGAAATATAGTAATTTAGAAAAATCAGAACAATTGGAAAAGGTTTGGGCACAAAAATGGCTTTGCCACACTTAAAAATGAAAGGCAGCCTGGAGCCCTAGGGAATGTCTGTGCTACTCATGGCAGAGTAGTAGGAATTTCAAGAGGTCCCTTGGCTCCTTTGTGGCAGTGCCTGGAACTGCGAACTGTAATCCAGTAGTGGATCAACACGGCACAGAATCCAATGCAAGTGAAACTAACAAAGTCCAAAATGTCTATACACGACTTCCAGAGGCAAAGGCTGTGAGGCGATGCAGGGAAAAGCTGGGCTGCTCTGCCATGTACCCATGGGGCTTTTAGTGCCATGGTCTAGATGACTGGATAGGGCTGGGTGATAGGTTGGACTGGATGATCTTGGACATCTCTTCCAACCTGGTTGATTGTTTACACTGAAGAAAGTTTCTTCATAACATTAGAAAGAAATTAGTTCTGGTTTAAGCAAGTCTTGACTCAGAAAGCTCTATGTTATATATAAAAATAGCAATACTGTTTAGCATGAAGTATGCATTCATCTTATTAAAGCAAAGTGGCAAGAAAAAGAGAGGAAGTCTATTGTAGTAAAGGAAAGGAGAATATTATAATGCATACATCTACAAAGACAAAGTAATTGTACTGTATCCACTGAAAGTAAGCTTCTCCCCCAAATTAGAGAACTTATCCATTACAGCAGACTGCTAACAAGACTCTAATACTGCATACTTGAACCCCAAAACACTGTGCTAGCAAGAAATTGTTGACATGAAGTTATGTATATAGTGCTGATCATCATAGAATCATAGAATCAGTGGCACCCAAGCAAAGGTCGCCATGACTACTGTTAGCAATGTCCCATCTTTTTCTGCAAGTGCATTATTTGAGCAAAAGGGAAAGAGGAACATATGTTAAATAAGTCACAGGCAGCTCAGAGCTATACTGAGTGAAAGAGATTGCAATGCAGACAGAACAGAGAGACAGATTTCTTCCCCCCTGGGAAAAGGGGCCAAAACATAGACATAACTCACATGAGCTAAAGTACATGTCTGTAAGAAGCCCATGGGAAGTCTCACAAATTCTCTTACACAAGGGGCATATTTCATAGGAACAGATTTGACCATGCAGATTTGTATCTGTGGCAGATGGCAGATCATAGAATCATAGAATCAACCAGGTTGGAAGAGATCTCCAAGATCATCCAGTCCAACCTATCACCCAGTGCTATCCAGTCAACTAGACCATTTCACTAAGCGTCTTTAAGATGGTGCCTCATCCAGTCTGTAAGATGGCATGCTAAAACACCACTAGAGATAAGCTTCTACTATAGACAGAACTTCATGTATGCTTCATTTCTCACCAAGAATTTCAGGAAGTGAAGACATTCAGTTGAGGAAGTGGAAGTTAAGGAATAAGAAACGGCCATGACATTTCAAAATGAAGTGACTGACAAGAGTTGTTAGTTAGTCTTTCACTTTTAATATGTGTTCAAGAGAGAAGCAGAGTGGTTTAGTCTTCTCTGAGTCTTGAATAAAATAGAATACAATCAGCTTTGTATCACAGTAATCTTTGGTGACATTGCCTTACACACATCATGATTTTTCTTGCAATGCAGACCTATGTACAACAGTCACTTACAACTCAACAGTCTAGTGTGGTTGTTTTCCATGACCCTTGTATGAATGTTGAAATAGGAAAAGGAGTTGAAAGGGCTGCTCATCACTAAAGATACTTTTTTTCATTTTACTTTAATTCTCAGCTCAATATATTCTTCAGTATCATTTAAAGAAACTTGAACAAATAACATATATCAAAGAACTCTTGAGGTCTTTTGAAAAGGCTGGTCCTTGAGAGACTCTTTTCAGCTTAAGAACAATGTTGAAAGCAGTAAGTCTACATTTCAATTATTCCTGTTGGGATTCCATAGCTCAACCAGATGGTAAGTACATAACCCAATAAGATCCATATCTTACGAACAATTTTGTTGCTTTTGCTTTCCAACATGGCAAAAGAAAATATTTCTGTTCTGTATCCTCATTTCATTTATTATCATATTGTCACGGAGGGTAGCAAGGCCCTTTAGCAGGCCCCTGTTGTGCATGCTACAGTGTCTCACACTGAAGGCCAAAGCAGTTGCAAAACCAAAACTAATATTTCCAGCAACCACAGTACCCATGAGAATATTCTTCCCTAGAAGGTAAAAGGTAAACACTGGCTTTGTTTTGGTTTTGGGGGACCTTAGTTCCCATGTCCACTCAACACCTGCCGGGGGGCTGATCTCTGGGTGGTCTTACAGGTTGTTTATGGTAAGAATTGTTCAATTGTATGAGTTGATTATAATTTGTACCAATCTGTAAAAATAACATAAAAATTGCCTGAACTGGCTAAGCACACCCCTTTCAAAGAATATAAAATGGGGCATTTTGCCTTAGTCGGGAGCGCTCTAGCGCTCTAGCTCTAGCGCTCTAGCTCTCTCGCCCCTCTCTTCCTCTGCACCTCGATATCCTCTCAACTCTGCTGAAGGACACACTGCCTGCTCGGCCTGCTTGGCACGAGACCAGCGGACGCCCAATCCTCTGAAGCCAGGGCTTGCCTAGGCCCGATCCTGTGAAAGGTTCAGACAACGCCCCGAACTTCATAAACACTTCAAAACTCTGCTGAACTGCTTTGAACAGTGAATAACCAATGAACTTTTACTTAAAGACTGAGCAACTTATCGAGAATCAAAGAACTGTCTTAAAATTACAGACTCTCTTTATTTTGCCATTTTCTGCATTTTTACCTGTGACCACGGATCAAAGAACTTATGTGGGATAGTTTTAGATAAGTTTGGGGAAGGAGATTTTTCATGTTTTAGCAATAAATCATTTAATCTTTACAAATCAGCCTCGCATGTTCTTCCCCATAAATTCCCCTAAACTGCATTCCACAACACATATCCACTTGTTAAATTCAGTTTTCTATCTGAAGTAAACAGTGCAGACTGTATTTTTATTGGAATTTTTTGCAGACCTTGTGGTTCCAGTTCTTCTCCTACAAGTTGACTTTGATAATGCAATCTATATTTTGAGATGGCATAAACATAATGTAGAAATGTGTAGATTCTTAGAATGCCAAAATACTGTGTAGCACTGATAAATGTGTTAGCCTAATATTGTGTGAGCAGATTGACTTTTCATTTATTCTAGAGTCCATCCTCATTTATGCTTCGACAGTAGCTGCATACTGCTCAGAGATCCATTGAGGTTCCTTGAATTGTAAAAAGAGAGTTATGAATTTCATCTCACTTTCCTGCTAGATTTTTACTATGTAAACATTTATAACTGAGCCTGTCACCTTTACTGACAGGTTATCCATATTAGATATCTATATTGCAGGTGATTATATTCTATTTATGTTGAGAGAAATCTAATCTCTCTTTCTGATCTCCCTAATCACCAATTTTTGAAATCTATTACTGTTAGCTTTGAACAATCATTAGTAAGTCCCTATCTGCTACAATAAATCACAGTAACAATTCCTGATTTAGACTAGCCACAAAGCTGCTTTTGTACATTCAAGGAAAGCTATTTCACTGATTAACACATCTCTTGCAAATGTGCAGATCTCCTGCTTATGCAGGCTACACACTGCTGGGTTTTACTGTTATATGTATATAAATACCTAATATTCTTCTATGTTTTCACTTCTCCCTAGTATTCTTTTTAGGGTTCAGTGCCAAACACAAGACTCAGCAATTAGGAATCAGGTCAATCTGCCAAGAACAAGTTGGGAGGAAGGGGTGTTAACACTCATTAATTTTGGAGAAGAACTGGAATTTTTTAGTACATTCTCTTCAGCCTGCAGAAGAGAAGGCTTCAAGGACAACTTATAGTAGACTTTCAGTATCTGAAGGGGACCTACAGGAGGGCTGGGGAGAGACTATTTACAAGGTCTTGTAATGACAGGATGAGGGGTAATGAGTTTAAACTGGAAGAGGGGAGATTCAAACTAGATGTTACAAAAGGTTTATTTACAGTGAGGGTGGTGAGACACTGGCACAGGTTTCCCAGTGAGGTTGTGGATGCTCCCTGCCTGGAGGTGTTCAAGGCCAGGTTGAATGAGGTCTTGAGTGATCTGTTCTGTGGCAGGGGGTTGGGACTGGATTGCCCTACCTGAGTAGAAAAGGAAGGCTTACTGTGGAAAAATAGGATTTAGACTTTAGTCTTACAGATACTAAGAAACAAATCTTAGGAGCAAAGAGAACTGAGAGCAGATTTTATCTTAAATTTGTTGGGCTTTTGTGGATTTCTTTGCTGGTAGCACCTGCACCTAGGAAGAGAATGAACATAGTTTCTGCCTTCCACAGGAAGTCCATTTTGAAAGCGTATTAGGAAAGTTAACTTCCATGACAGGTATGTTATAGAAGTACTATATTTTCCCACATATTTGTTTATCAGTCAGAAAAAAGGATAGGTTTTGGAAAGAGAAAGGCAAGCAGCAGTCTCCTTGTGCTAAGTTAAGGTCTTCAGTGCTTTCTCTTACATGTCAAAATAGGACTGAAACATGCTATTCTATTTTGTAGTAAAATCAATTCATACCAAAGAGAACTTCAGTCCATGTATCCTAATCCAAACATGGTAGTGTAGTTGCAGGGACTTTACACTAGAATTGACAGTGTAAGGAATCTTGTCAATCTACTCCTATCAGTTTAATGACAGTGCGAGTAATAAATGCAGAAGGATTGTCACGAGGCTCTCCTCAAAGTTACCCAGCACTCTGCTTGACCAAAGCAAATTAGAAGTTCAGATGTCAACTGGGATAACATTGCTACATAACTAATTTCAAAGTTTTAGGAATATTCTTTTTAGAAAGGTAAATCAAAATGTGCATATACTCACTCATAAAGGGAAAATCTCCAACTCAAAGGTCCTCAGAAAGGACATCACTCACCCTAAACAGGGTGAGAGTTCACTCAAGGTCATATCCAGAAGACATACTCATTCACCAGAAAGGAGATTCTTGCTGCCCTGGACTTGAGTATGACAGACTGTGGTGTAGGGTTGCACAGGCCTCAAATGACTATGTTTACAAATCTATTCGTGCCCAGACATGTTGTCCCCCCAAAGGGTGTTACCCTGCCTAAAGTTGGGGTAAACAAGTTAAGGGGGACAAAGGCGCACAATAACACTTGGTGCCTTCGAGTGTGGGTTGCCTGCTTGAAGGTTGAAGTAAACACATAGTGTAAGCTCACATGCCTAGGGTGGGGAATCCACCTGAGCCCTCTCCATATTTGGGGGTACCAGACTCCCGGACTTCACCTTATTTGGTATGTTTTGGCCTGTTGCCAAGCCCTCATTGGACAGAATTGTGGCCAAGGACTATCAATCTTGGAATCAAAACTCATAAAAAGGGACAATACAGTGTCCCTGCTATCTCTCTCTATCTCGCGCCTCACTCCTATCCTGCCACCTTCCTCCACCTGCTGCTTCTAGCCACTTCCAGATGCTTTTGGGGACCACCACTGCTGTAGGACTCCAGCCCACGGCACCAGCCCAGGGAAATGACCAAGGCGCTCCTGGCCAGCCGTCACCCCAGCCGCTGTTCCCAGCTTGACTGTGCCCATGGAAGCTCCAGACAGCGCTCCCCAATAACCTCTGAGCTAATCTATTCAAACCCACGATATTTGGGACCATCAAAACTGACTCCAGCCAGTGAGTAACTGAGCAAACTCGATCTAAGCCAGCATAAAGCTCATAAAGCTCAGGTCCAGCCAGCATGGGTTTAGGAAGGGCAGATCCTGCCTCTCCAACCTGATCTCCTTCTATGATCAGGTGACCCGCTTGGTGGCTGTGAGCAGGCCTGTGGATGTGGTCTATCTGGACTTCAGCAAGGCCTTTGACACTGTGCCCCACAGCAAACTGCTGGCTAAGCTGTCAGCCCATGGCTTGGATGGCAACACTCTGTGCTGGGTTAGGAACTGGCTGGAGGGCCAGACCCAGAGAGTGGTGGTGAATGGTGCCACATCCAGCTGGCGGCCAGTCACTAGTGGTGTCCCTCAGGGATCTGTGCTGGGCCCCATCCTCTTTAACATCTTCATAGATGATCTGGATGAGGGCATCGAGTCAGTCATCAGCAAGTTTGCAGATGACACTAAGCTGGGGGCAGATGTGACTGTGTTGGAGGGCAGAAGGGCTCTGCAGTGGGACCTTGACTGCCTGGACAGATGGGCAGAGTCCAATGGGATGGCATTCAATAGCTCCAAGTGCAGGGTGCTGCACTTTGGCCACAACAACCCCATGCAGAGATACAGGCTGGGGTCGGAGTGGCTGGAGAGCAGCCAGACAGAGAGGGATCTGGGGGTGCTGATTGATACCCGCCTAAACATGAGCCAGCAGTGTGCCCAGGTGGCCAAGAGAGCCAGTGGCATCCTGGCCTGCATCAGGAATGGTGTGGTCAGCAGGAGCAGGGAGGTCATTCTGCCCCTGTACTCTGCACTGGTTAGACCACACCTTGAGTACTGTGTTCAGTTCTGGGTCCCCCAGTTTAGGAGGGACATTGAGATGCTTGAGCATGTCCAGAGAAGGGCGACGAGGCTGATGAGAGGCCTTGAGCACAAGCCCTACGAGGAGAGGCTGAGGGAGCTGGGATTGTTTAGCCTGGAGAAGAGGAGGCTCAGGGGAGACCTTATTGCTGTCTACAACTACCTGAGGGGTGGTTGTGGCCAGGAGGAGGTTGCTCTCTTCTCTCAGGTGGCCAGCGCCAGAACAAGAGGACACAGCCTCAGGCTGCACCAGGGGAAATTTAGGCTCAAGGTGAGGAGAAAGTTCTTCACTGAGAGAGTCATTAGATACTGGAATGGGCTGCCTTGGGAGGTGGCGGAGTAGCCATCCCTGGCACTGTTCAAGGTATGATTGGATGTGGCACTTGGTGCCGTGGTCTGGCCTTGAGCTCTGTGGTAAAGGGTTGGACTTGATGATCTGTGAGGTCTCTTCCAACCCTGATGGTACTGTGATACTGTGATAAACTCTCAATAACTTGCCAGTGGCACTTTCATGCCACAGACTCTCTTCCTAAATCCTTTCAGACCTTTGCTAAACTCCCAATTTGCTGTATATAGACATTCTGTAATATAATTTCACAACTGCATACAAAGAACTTGTGTGGGGTAGCTGTAAATAAGTTTGGGGAAAAGGGGGATTCCTTGTGTATATAATATTAAATTATTTAAACCCTTTTAAAATTTGGCCTCATATTTCATTCACCCAAAACCCAGACGAACCCCTTCACAATACAGACAGCAGCACTGTAATCTGTGCAGGAGCCTGTGATGAAGCAGGTGGGTATGCTCTGAAGTAACTGGCAGCCCATGAAAGCCTCGTATTGGAGTGCAGAAAAAAAATGTGAGGACAAAGGAGAAGCAAAGCAGAGCAGAGCAGAACTCTTATGGACTGACTACAACTCCTCATTCCCCTCTATGGTCGAGAATGAAGAAGCAAACCCTAGGAAGATAGAGAGGTGTTTAAATTTTGTTTTTATTTCTCACTATCAAAATCTATTTTAACTGGCAATAAACTGAATTAATTTTCTGCAGTTCTCCTTGACTGTGTTGTGGACTACCACAGCAAAATGAGCCATATAGTAGTAAGACGAAGATTCTTAGGAAGTGTCCCTAGAAATAGTAGAGCTCTACAAGTGGAAAAAAAGCTAGATGCTTCTCTAAGAGGAAGTATTTTCTAGAGATAAAGCCAATTCAATTAAGAACTTTTCATATTTTTTCCTGTGTCAGTTTCTTATTGTCTGATTCTCATTAAACTGAAATTTTGGTGATCTATCCCTTTCCTGAAATTTGGTTAAATATGAAGGAACTACAGTGAATTCCTTCTGTGGTCAGCAATTAAAAGACCAGTTAATTAACACAAATTAGTCCAGAAAGATACATGATGCAGAAACAATGGCATTGTATTTAATGAGAGATTGTAATTTCATAGATATTCACAAAGTTATTCAAACAGCCAACTGCTTATATTGTTGAGTCTCCAGAGCTTCAGCCCTACTATAAGTTTATACACAAATATGCATATAGATCTCAGATTTATCTGGAGACTAAATCTGCATATTCAGCCAGAATCATAGAATCATAGAATCAACCAGGTTGGAAGAGACCTCCAAGATCATCCAGTCCAATCCATCCCCTAGCCCTATCTGGTCAACTAGACCATGGCACTAAGTGCCTCATCCAGTCTTTTTTTTGAACACCTCCAGGGACGGTGCCTCCACCACCTCCCTGGGCAGCCCATTCCAATGGCAAATCACTCTCTCTGTGAAGAACTTGCTCCTAACATCCAGTCTATTCCTCACCTGGCATGATTACTTTCACAAGCATACAGCTTGGTGAAATGGTGTTCTCAATTGAAACTTAATATGCTAATTTATAAATTACACAAAATCTACTATGTTGCAATGAAAAGAAAAAAAAAAACTTGCACTTGTCAGATCATCCATTGATTTATTGAAAAATGCAGGCAGCATAATGAATCAATAGTTATTGGAAGCATCCTATGTTGCCTGACATAATTAGATACAGATGATCCTGGCAAATGTGACAATTCAAGACATTACATTGAATTGAACTCAGGCTACAATAAATCACTTTCTGGTAAGCTGAGTATGAGACAAAAATGAATTCTGGGTTTTCCAAAATATTTGTTGAATGTGTATGGGAATAATGAGAAAGATAATATTTTGCCTATGTGTGCACCACTTGAATGACCATAGGCTGGTTCTCTCCTCCAGCAGTTACAGTGCAATTAATGATGAACTTTGAAAAAAAGTATTTATTAAAGAATTTAATAAAGCATTTGATTAAAATGATGCACGTGTCACTTGTCAACACAAATCAGAACTGAAGTGCATGATTAGTGGTGAATCTGAGAACTGGTTAATTAATTCAGTTCTCTGGATCATTTATGTTCTTTCAAGTTGACTATTCTAAACGTATAGGACAAGCAACAAGTAGCACTCTATCACACTTGACCACTTAAAGTTGGAACAAATAGAGGTATCAGAAAACACCTATAACTGTTCCAACTTCAAGGAAAGTTTGTTAGTCAATTTTTTTTTTCTCCCCTGCCATATGCAAAGATGAATAATGAGAAAATAAGGATGTACGCAAGCTTTAAATTATTGTATTAAACCAGGTGCTTATATATTTTCCCACACTGAAAAGAATATTATAAATAAAAAGCTGATTTGCTTTGTAGTACAGAACACCAAGTGAAAAGACAGGCAAGACACGCTGTGTTAGATTTTTGAAGGCTTGGTGTAAGTAGTGGATCAAGAAAGCTGCAGAAAGAAAATGTATGTGGTTGTTTAAATGACCAAACAGCTTTCAGGTTTTCCTATTTTTAACTGATACATTTTCACTGTTCCTGGACTTAATATCCTGTGTAAAAAATATTCCTCAAAGACATATACCACAGTAAGGACTTTTTTTCTGTAACAAAAGAGAAGGCTTGTTACATCCATAGAAGTGGAAGTGTACCAGCAGACTTTAAGTTTATTCTGAACCCAAACACAAGCATACTGAGGTAGTGTGTTTAAGTTGCAGTTTGCGCAAGACCCAGGTCTGACTTATCTAGGTCTGACTTAACTCTGTTACCAGTTTGTTACAAGAACCTGTGGTGTGAACCAGAATTTTGTAGAAGAGTTTTGTTAAGATATACAGCTTAAACTAAGGCAGACACCTTGAAAATGTGTACAGGTCCAACAGCCTCAAAATCATGATCGTTCACTGATGGTCATTGAAAAGAAACACAATCTTGAGGGCAGGGATGAATATATTTTTTTAAGAAAGGAAGGTGAAATGTGTCTCCTCCTCCCAAAAAACCAAACAACAAAAAGTCAAAAAAACCCAAACAAATGAGTAAAAAAATAACATAGCTGTCTTGAGACGTAGCATCTCTGAGGCATGCGGTTAAGAGCTAGGGTGTCTGAAACTGAAGGCTGCCTAGAGACGCACTCATCTTATAAAAGGATTAGATTCAAAAATTAGAGAAGGTAAAGATACCTGCTTCTGTACTGCTGCTCCATACTGAGAAATTTTCAGTTCTAGTGACAGAAATCACCAAGGGCTACATCCATTAGGCTAAATGGCCAGCAACAGCTCCATGATACTGCATACATGTAGCCAATAAGATAGTTATAGACTAATCACTTTGAACGGGCACTGGCAATGATGTAGAAGAGCTAAAGTATGGGAGTGATGCTTAATAGTTAGTAAAATCTATCTAGCAAGTTTTCTTTTTTCCCAAGTTTTAAACTGGCTTAGTTTATCAGTCTTCAAAACACTCCCATTTCAGTGTGCTCTAATTCCTTGGCTATATATATATATATATATATAAATATATTTCTCTATGTGTTTGTGTATATGTTTAGATACGTATATCTGTGTCAGTCACAGCATATCTGTTGTGAAAACAGAATGACAAATATCATCAAATGGTGAGTCAGAATTTACATTGGCCAAATCACCCTTGGGGGTGTCATGTCTTATTTCTAAATAAAATCAAGCAGAAACAACTGTCTGACCCTAAGGCCAACTGACACAGGCTCACTGAATTCACACTGTACAGTATTTGGCCCAAGGCTTTTTCAAGGCCCATATGGCATCTCTACAGTCAAATGAATAATTATAATTCTGTGTGTGTATGTATATGTTTGTGCATGAAGGAGAGGGCTCATTTCAAAGCAAGTCAAGGATTGAGGAGTTCATTAAGAGGATATTTTTACAGTAATGAACTGATAGCATGTGTGGCCAACCCTAACGTGTGGGGTGAAATCATATACTGGATATTTGAAGATACAAAGCCAACCATGGTAATGCTGGAGGACTTTGTAGGACAGAAAAAGACAAATGGTGCATTATTCTCCTTACTGTCTACATCAAATGATCCCTAGGATATGTTAGCATCTAAATCATGCCCAAGTAATGTCTTGAAAAGTGCTAATCAGAATAGCTCAAAATATGCCAGGGAGCATGCAAACAGTTAATCAGTAGAATCAGCAAAGTCAGCAGTCCAATGCTGACTTTGCCTACTGGTGCTGTTCAGTTTAATAGTACAGATATAAGCTATCTGACTCCATTGGCAGTGCAAGGAGTTTTGGGTGAACAGGTAAGCGTTTCCTTTATTATTTTAAATCATACAGTTCAGAACCTAATGAAACTAAATATTTAGGATTGCAGAACATAGGTAAACCAAGTCCATAAAAAGTAAGCTTTTGGGGTGATTTATTTTGGAACATACTGAATTTTTTGCTCTTCTTTTTTTTGTATATTGAGTCATATGTTACCCATGGTATACCAGATATCATGATAGCACTAAGTAAAAATGGGAAAAGTAAGACTATTTATAGGCTAAAATACTTAGATGCATTCAGGTATTTTGATTTTTTTTTCTTTTCTGTGTAGTATGTATGAGCTGTCAAAATTTCATTAAGACATTGCTATATATAATTTATGATTATTTAATTTTAAGGAAAGTCTAACAGCATTTATTTGTGTGTCAAAGATTGTTGAGTATTTTGCTATCAGCAGAGCAGTTCAAAGATCTTATAATCTGAGGTTTACCTAAGCTAACATCAGGAGAAATTACATCTGGTAGGAACTGTATAAATGTTTAATAAAAAGTAAAGAGAAAATCACATCAACAACAGCTCCTGCCTAACAGTCCTCAGGCAAGTGCCTAAGGTGATATGAATCAAGTGCTCTGTACCTGGAACTAATGTTTTCATTGGCATCCTGTATGTGGCATAAAATGTTATATTTCACTGGGTCAGACCAGTGGCTTGATTCATATACACAGGCTTGAACCAGATACTTTGCTAGACAAATATGGCACATTACAGGGAAGAGTTTCTTTCTAAGTACATCATATCTGTTATGACTCAGTCCTCCTCTTACCAACCCTGGTCAGCAGGGGACTGGAGGTGTCTGCACTAAGGTTCAAACAATTCCCTTGGAAGTACAGGTAAAAGGATGCTGAATGACTGATGAACTAGGTTTATTAGATTGAACCAGAGCAGATTGAAAATAAGAGGGGAAAGCAATGGGGAAAATACATATCAAAGAGAAGGGATACGACCATTTCCTTGGCTTGAAAATGGTGGCATTATGGCAGCAGCAGTGCCAAGTTCCTTAGCAGCCATGGGGAGCTGAGCTGTGCCACGTGGTCCTCTCTAGGCTGCAGGCAGTGTGAAACAGGGCTGTGCCATCTGAATCATAGAATAGAATCACAGAATCATAGAATTGTCAGGGCTGGGAAGGATCTCAAGGATCATCTAGTTCCAACCCCCTGCCATGGGCAGGAACACCTCACACTAGATCAGGTTTCCCAAGGGTAAATTCCTCATCACTCTTAAGACTGTGCAGAATCATAGAATCATAGAATCATAGAATCAACCAGGTTGGAAGCGACCTCCAAGATCATCCAGTCCAATCCATCCCCTAGCCCTATCCAGTCAACTAGACCATGGCACTAAGTGCCTCGTCCAGGCTTTTCTTGAACACCTCCAGGGACGGTGACTCCACCACCTCCCTGGGTAGCCCATTCCAATGGCAAATCACTCTCTCTGGGAAGAACTCCTCCTAATATCCAGCCTATACTTTCCCTGGCACAACTTGGGACTGTGTCCCCTTCTTCTATTGCTGGTTGCCTGGGAGAAGAGGCCACCCCCCCACCTGGCTACAGCCTCCCTTCAGGTAGTTGTAGACAGCAATGAGGTGATCCCTGAGCTTCTTCTTCTCCAGGCTAAAAAAACCCCCAGCTCCCTCAGCCTCTCCTCATAGGGTTTGTGTTCCAGGCCCTTCACCAGCCTCCTCTGGACAGGTTCCAGCACCTCAACATCTCTTATGAATTGAGGGGCCCAGAACTGGACACAGTACTCAAGGTGTGGCCTGAGCAGTGTTGAGTACAGGGGAAGAATAACCTCTCTCATCCTACTGGCCACACTGTTCCTGATACAGGCCAGGATGCCATTGGCTCTCTTGGCCACCTGGACACACTGCTGGCTCGACTAATCTAAATAGTGTAATTAGAATTTTTAAAGTTTGGACAAACTTCCTTAATTTTGGAAAGCAGTATTTGTGAAGTAGCCCATGCTCTATTAAGATTTTTTAAATTATTTTACACTATTTTAAACAATTAGTTAAATATATGTGTATGTAGGCAGGAACCTATGACACATTTTCTTTATTGCAGGGCAGACTTACTGTAGCTAGGACACACCATTCGCAAAATGTTGATATATTTCCAATAAAATTCAGTTTGTGCTACCTTCTAAGAAGTTTCATCTGAAGTCAACAATTAATCTTTGACTATAAAATAGGTTAACAAACCTAATCATAATTTTATGTTGACAAAGGTACCTGGCCTTGATGGCTGCAGGATAGAGGTTAATAAGCATATCATTAATCTGTCTTACTGAAATATTTAATGCTTAGCTTTGGAAAGGTTGACATCTTGAGTCATCAAATGTATTTGCTTATAAAAGGCTTTTGAAGGAACAAGAAGAATCCTCATGGATTTTAAACCATTCTGAATTCCTCAATAACTGTTTGCATGCAAAAAAAAATAAATATTTTCAAGCAGATTTTTCATAAAGAGCTCTTGGGGCTTGCTGACTCAAATCAACCTAGCTTCATTTCTAGAGGGTGCTTGATCCAGTATTCTTTGTAATTAAAATACTTTGGGTTCAAGGACAAACTTTGTTCTTGGCTTTCAGAATTCAAAGGCCTTAGGATAATGTTAACGAGGCTAATTAGTTAAGGCATTGGTTAAGATTTAAAAGGGCATTTCCAGCTAGCAATAACTGAATATGTCATTCTGCATTGCTTTTGCATTTGAAGGTTGTTTGGTTTGTCTTTTTTTTAGAATGCATATAAGAAATCCTCTTTCAAAATCCACTGACTTCTTATAAGCAAAATATTTATGGTTAATAAACACAGTGGACTTGTTTATTAGGTGTAACTAGTGATGGGTGGACCACTAGATGGATAAAGAACTGGCTTGACAGCCACACCCAAAGAGTGGCTGTCAATGGGTCAGCGTCCAAGTGGAGTCCAGTGATAAGTGGAGTTCCTCAGGGATCAGTACAAGGACCAGTCGTGTTCAGCATCTTTGTTGGTGACATGGACAGAGACATTGAGTGCACCCTCAGCAAGTTTGCTGACACCAAGCTGAAAGTTGCTGGCAACGCCAAGATGTGTGGAGCAGCAGACACACTGGAGGGCAGGGATGCCATCCAGAGAGACCTTGACAGGCTGGAGAGGTGGGCACAAGCCAACCTCAGAAGGTTCAACAGGACTAAGTGCATCTGGGTCGAGTCAATCCCAAGCACAAATACAGGCTGGGTAATGACTGGATGGAGAGCAGCCCTGAGGAGAGGGACTTGGGGGTGTTGGTGGACAAGAAGCTCAACATGAGCCAGCAGTATGCACCTGCAGCCCAGAAAGCCAACCAGATCCTGGGCTGCATAAGGAGAAGTGTTGTCAGCAGGTCGAGGGAGGTGATTCTCCCACTCTACTCTGCTCTACTGAGACCCCAGCTGGAGTATTGATTCCAGTTCTGGAGCCCCTATTACAAGAAGAATGTGGAGATTCTGGAGTGTGTCCAGAGAAGGGCCATGAATATGATCAGAGGGCTGGAGCTGCTCTCCTATGAGGACAGACTGAAAGAGCTGGGGCTGTTCAGTTTGGAGAAGAGTAGGCTCTGAGGTGACCGTCTTGTGGCCTTCCAGTATCTGCAGGGGCCCTACAAAAAAGCTGGGGAGGGACTTTTTAGGCTATCAAGGAGTGACAGGACTAGGGGGAATGGAGCAAAGCTGGAGGTGGGGAGATTCAGACTGGATGTGAGGAGGAAGTTCTTCAGCATAAGAGTGGTGAGATCCTGGAATGGGTTGCCCAGGGAGGTGGTTGAGGCCCCATCTCTGGAGGTATTTAAGGTGGATGAGGCCGTGGGCAGCCTGCTCTAGGGTAGGGTATTCCTGGGCATGGAGGGGGGGTTGGAACTGGATAATCCTTGTGGTCCTTTCCATCCCTGACTGATTCTATGATTCTATGATTCTATGATTCCATGCTGGAGCAATTAATGAAGAACTGTAGACCATGCAAAGGACTCACATTGGAGAAGTTTGTGGAGAATCTGTCTCATATAGATGTGACCTCATGCTGAAGCAGAGGAAGAGCATGAGAAGTCCTCTCCCTGAGAAGAAGTGGGAAGCAGGAAAGCATGTGATGAACTGACTTCAGTCCTTATTCCTTATGCCCCTGCACAACTGGCAGAAATTAAACCTGGGGAGAAGAGCAGGGAGGGAAATGTTTTAAGATGGAAGATTTTTTTTTCTTATTGCTCTAGTTTGATTAATTTGGTAAAAAAGCTAGCTAATTTTTCTCCAATTTTGCCCATGGTGGTAATCAGTGAATTATCTCTCCCTATTATTATCTTACAGGCCTTATACTCTTTTATTTTCTTCATCCCTGTGTGGCTGAGGAAGGGGTAGACTGGTTTTAGTGAACACCTGATGACCAGCCAACATCACTAGAGGTGAAGCTACTGCAACACAAAGGTCCTATGATGGATTTAAGAATTATGAAGTTGATTCCATAAAGCCTTATGCATAATTTACACATGAGATTCAGTGAGAGTATCAATACCTGTATGATTATGTATGTGTAAGTCTTTTCAGGGTTTGAAAGATACAGATCACATCAGAGACCTTGAGAGTTTTTCAGTGGGCATAATTGGAGAGTCCACTAGTTATAAAAGTAAAACTATGACTCTTAACCACATAGTTATTCAGGGCATGAATGAGTAGACAGATTTCTAGGACAATTTTAGATGACATTTCCAGCTATAGTGTGAGAGAAACCTCATTTTAGCTATAAAACAAAACAAAAACCATCCAACCAACCAATGACCCCCTCCCTCCCCCCAAAAAAAAACCCTAACCAAAAAGAAAGAACCCCAAACAACAACAACAAAACCCCAAACCACCAAACCCTCAAGAGCCAACAATCAATTCATAATATAAAAAAAACAGGAAGAAAAAGTAGAATTGTTACCTGGACTGAGATAGGGGGAACATTATATAGTATGTGTGATGGTTTGACAGCTACCTGCCCCCCCCATTCTTACAAAATCACCCTGACTAGACTCAGCCAGCTGGAAATTAAAGAATGAAGCTTTATATTCACAGCTTATCACAATATACAAGCAAGTATTTACAATATATACAGCTATATACAGAAACATACAAGTCAAAAGTAATAAATAAATACAACACCCCCCCCAGAAATCAGAGTTCCCAGGAGGGTCTCCCAACCACCCTTCTACCTTCTTTCTACCCCTCTACCTTATCCCAGACTTTGCCTTATGTGGAAGGTGAGTTTGGAGGATCAGCAAAGGGGGATAGAAGCAGAAGGATTAGTTACACAGAAGAAGCCCAGGGACAAACAAACACCATCAGACAGATACACACATTCTGTCTTATCTATATTTGTGTTCTTTTATAAATCTCAGCGAGCCTATGAGTGAAGTAGCCATCACCTTTCACAGTATCACAGTATCATCAGGGTTGGAAGAGATCTCACAGATCATCAAGTCCAACCCTTTACCACAGAGCTCAAGTCTAGACCATGGCACCAAGTGCCACGTCCAACCTTGCCTTGAACTGCCCCAGAGACGGTGACTCCACCACCTCCCCGGGCAGCCCATTCCAGTGTCCAATGACTCTCTCAGTGAAGAACTTTCTCCTCACCTCCAGCCTAAATCTCCCCTGGCGCAGCCTGAGGCTGTGTCCTCTTGTTCTGGCGCTGGCCACCTGAGAGAAGAGAGCAACCTCCTCCTGGCCACAACCACCCCTCAGGTAGTTGTAGACAGCAATAAGGTCACCCCTGAGCCTCCTCTTCTCCAGGCTAAACAATCCCAGCTCCCTCAGCCTCTCCTCATAGGGCTTGTGCTCAAGGCCACTCAACAGCCTCGTTGCCCTTCTCTGGACACATTCAAGCATCTCAGTGTCCCTTCTAAACTGGGGGGCCCAGAACTGAACGCAGTACTCAAGGTGTGGTCTAACCAGTGCAGAGTACAGGGGCAGAATGACCTCCCTGCTCCTGCTGACCACACCATTCCTGATGCAAGCCAGGATGCCATTGGCTCTCTTGGCCACCTGGGCACACTGCTGGCTCATGTTCAGGTGGGTATCAATCAGCACCCCCAGATCCCTCTCTGTCTGGCTGCTCTTTGTTTCCTTTTCACAGCCTATAATTTCTTTCACTAAAATATTCCAATTTGCCTTAAACCAGCAAAATGTGTCATAGAAAGAACAGATACACTTCACAAATGACAAGTGGAGGTGAGTTATGAATTGAGTGCTATGAAATATAAAGACTGCAATATCTTTGGATAAGTATCGATGGATTATAGAGATAATACAGTTTGGGTTTATGACTGATTTAGCAGCACAGATATTTATTGGATTAGAGATAGTAAAAAATGAAAACATGAAAGATGGACATATTAAAATTGGAAGTCTTGGAAGGAAGAGGAGAGATTGAAGCAACGTGTTTTGGAAACCAGAAAAAGTGATCCAAGTAAAATCTAGCATTTTCATAGTGAATACAGTATATAAAACTAAAATAGTTGAAATATTAAGTTGTGCTGTGAATTTGCATTTGCCCAAATCTTTTTCAGTCAGGCATGAGTAAGTATCAGAAAGGATGCTTAATTTCAAGCAGCCCATATCTGAAGAGATGATTTACAAATAAATGTAGCAATATTTGTGAAAGAATCAGTTAACAAAAAAGTGTTTAATATTTTAATAAGTTTGCAGGAGGTGGTTAAGTTGAATAACTTAATGTCATATGATTATCAAGTTAACAGAAATAAACATTCTCTAAAATTACATGATAAATCTTCCTTTAAGAACTATCAAATATAATGGAAAATTGTGAATCACAGATCTTGCACAGAATGCTAAAAAAGACAAAAAGGATATTAAAAATGCAGAGAGAGATGAAGTAGAAATCTGAGAAGAATGATGAAAAACAGTGAAACAGATAAATGGGATATTAGAAAGGAAGGAGAAAATTGAAATAGATATGTGTATTAGGAGATGCTAACCACATTTCTAAAAAGATTTTGAACACTGCAAAATAAGAGATCAGTGAAGGATGAAGCTGAAAATTTCAAGAAGGAGTAAGATGCAGAGTAAAAGAGAATAGGAAAAGAGATAAGCCATTAAATTGACTTTTCTTCCATGAACTGCACAGTAATTATAAGAGAATATAAAATCATGTCATCTGATATTAGCTGAGTGTCCAGAATCTTGAAGGCTTCCAAACAATGTGAAAAAGTATCACATTTTGCAAACTCACAGGAAAATTTGGGGGGCAAAATTAACCCTCTTTTACCTGACAGTTACAAAAATCTAAACCATATACGGTCCTCATGAGAGGTTCTGGTCTGCAAATAAGATCTTCCATTCTCTTCAAAGGTGAATAAACTATGACAAGGATGTTCCTTTTTTTCTTTACTGCGGTTGTTTTCCAAGTCATAGATCATCTTAGTCTCGGTGCCACCTTCAAGCTAGGTGGACCTTCTTCCTCGTTGCTGTCTGATTGTCCCTGCAGGGCAGTGTATCTATTCTGCCAGGGCACCTTGGGAGGTGCAGTAGTTGCTGAAGTGGCATACTTTCTGCCACTGCTCCCTTTCTCTAAGTCATTCTGTTCAGTGAGATGGAGAGAGTATAGGGAGCCCTCTCTCTCTCTTTCCCTTATACTCCCCAGCTTCTCAACTTCTTTCAGTGCAGCTATCAGGCTCAGCAGATCATTCACCTCTTTGCATCAAACACAGATGTTGTCCCTGCCACACTCCATTACAACACTCCCTGTAGTTGGAGACTTGGATATCCGCATGTTTGCATGGGACCTCCGTCTGGGTCGGCACATTTCTTTTCATCATTTTCACCTGAGTAGCAACTATAACCAGTCCTGCTCAAAGACCTTCTGTCCAAACAGCCTCAACATGTTTCAGATGTCTCACCACACCCCACCCCTCAATCTTGATCAATGCACAGGATTCAAAGACCCTGCAGGTGTTTAAATAGCTTGCAGTGGCTCTGTCTATGCCTCACCTGCCTCTCTTGCAAGGTTAGCCTGGATCAGTGGGGGGGTGGAGTAGGGGGTGGGGTGTTGCTCTGCTTGCCATCTGCAACACAACTTTGGAGAGAAAAACAAACCCAGGCATCAAGTTGTGATTCTCTTCTGAGCTGCCACAGTGGTGGTCTGGTGCTGATAGCTCCTCACAGTGACTGAACCAGTAGTTCAGGTACTTTTCAGGTACTGTTTTGTCAGTAGTCATAGTGAGCTTTATGCTAGCTGTTGGACATGGTGATCTCCAAGGTTTCTCCCAGCCTTGACAGTTCTGTGATTCTGTGATTCTATGATTAACTCCACATTCTTTCACTATGTCCTCCTGTGGCTAACAGAAGTAGTGGCTAATTAGTTTGTTCGAGTCTTGATCTATTAGGTTGAAAACAAGCTTATCTCTACTTATAACTTTTAGTGAATTCCTAATTGCCTGAATCGGTTTATGTTTAGGCACAGACACTTATTCCCTCAAGAGTAAGTGGCATGAACATAAAATAATAAATTGTCGTGTACCTAGGAAGTGTTAGTCTTGAAAACTGAAGTAGACACGAAATGTTAGACTTTCTGTGGTGAAATGGTAAGAATGAGAATTCATTTGGGCATTACTTGTAAAAGCTAAACTTCTGCAACTTGACTTTCTCTGAACTTAGCTTTTAGAATAAAATCATATGTGGCAATGGAGAGAATTCCCATTTCTTGAATATCTGCATTATGTTGTTTGGATAGATTTTATCCTGTTTCCACATATAATCACTCAATTCTCTCTGGCCCGACTGCCTGACTGCTTAACAAGACATCTTGTGTTGCCATCCTGTTTGCTTGTGCTTCCATCCTCTTCCTTAATTCCAATATACGTGTCTTGAAATCTGTCTCCGAAAGCACACTTACTGAGTGAGGCATTTTGGTGTTAAATGGAATCACATGAATAAATGACTATCAGATTAAATAACGCTAAAGTAGGATGCAAAATGTGAAGTAACTTTATTTACCTAAATATCAATCTTTAAATTCAAATTTCTTCTTGAAAATGCATACATTAGGAATAAATTTCCATATCATCATCCATAGTTCCAAATTGCACATAAAAGCCTTCTAAATTTAATTGGTAATACAAGATTAATAACAAAAGCATAAACATAAACCTTGAAAATCTAGATGGTTCTTCACATAAAATACTGGTTTGGAAAGCAAAAATTAATCGGGGAATAATAAATACCGTATGTCTCAGAGAAGTTATGAAGATTTGTAGCTTTAGTGCACATAATGCTTAATATGATTTTTGGGTAGAAGTTCACTATGTTATTACTGTAATTTTCCATGGGCTTACACTCATGTTTATGCTATGTGCTTATGTTCATGTGTTCTTAGATGCCATTTTGAAGTGAAATTAAGAACAGGATTTGACTTTCTTTCTTGAACTTCATAACATTCATGCATTTTGCAGAAAGCCTGGTATATAAATTATTTTATTGCTTGGTTTGGTTTTTGATTGATTGATTTTTTCCTCACATGTGTAAGACTGCCTAAATGCCATTCCATCTTTTCCACGTCTTGATAAATTGTAATAGCAGAGTACTGACAGATAGCCTTCCATCTGGAATTCAATGTTATGAAAGTAAACCAAAATTATTCAGAATTTCTTCTCATCTCTTACAGTGAATATTTACATAAATATATAGAAAGCATACACAAATGACAATCCACCTGCAGCTCTCTAAATAAAACACTTCCTGCCTGTATCAGCCTGATTGACTGTGTTCAGGTAATCTCAGCCATGTGGAAAAACACTTTAAAGAGAGAGAGAGAGACATACGTGCATGCACACATACACACACACACACACGCATATATGAAGTAGTTATTTAGAAATACAACCTAAAAATAATTATAGTATTTAAAAAGCAAATAAATTCAATGTTGGTACGACTATAAAGTCCTTGTTTGCTGGCCAGACATCAATGAGATTGAGAAGAACAAGTCCTGACTGCCTTCAGGGAGGATCCTAAGTTCTTTTTCCTTACTTTATGCTCTAGTTGTGCCCTGGACCAGGTACATCTGAACTAGAGGTGGGATGGGTGTGGTGGAGGGCCACACAGGCCCAAATAGGCTTGTTTACAAGCCTATGCTTGCCTGGACATGTTTTCCCTACGAAAGGTGTTTTTCTATCTAAACCAGGGGAAAACAAATTAAGTGGACAAAGGGGCACAACAAGCCTGGTGCCTTAGTGTCTGGCTTGCCCTGGTTGTAAGGTTGATGTAATCATGTTGCATAAGCCCATGCACTTAGCGTGTAGGCCTACCTGTGCTCTCTCCATATTTGGGGGTACCAGACCTGTGGACTCTACTTTATTTGGCACGTTTTGGCCTGCTGCCAGATGCTTATTGGACAGTATTGTGACCAAAGGGCCATCAATCTCGGGCACACATCTTATAAATAGGGCAATTCAGTGCTCCTGCCACCCTCCTCCACCCACCTCTACTAGTCTCTTCGTCACCTGGGGCCACTACCGCTGTATGGTTCCAGCCCACGGTACTTTGCACCGATCCAGAGGAACCATCGACCAAGATGCTCCCACCCCACCGCCGCTCCAGCTTGCTGTTTGCAGCCCGATCGTGCCTGTGGAGCCTTCTCAGACTGTGCGCCCCAATATCCGAACTGAACTATTCAGGTCCACAAGGATCAACAGCGTGGCTTTTGCTACACATATTTGGGACCACAGAGACTGCGACTCCAATTAGTGAGTAACTGAACAATCTCGATTTGAGCAGCTAAGAAACCTCAGTGACTTTACCCGTGGCACTTTATGCCACGAGACTCTCTATCCAAAACCTTTCCAAACCTCTGCCAAATTCCTTTAATCCCACTGTAAATAGACATTCTGTAAAATAATTTCACAAACCGCATACAAAGAACTTGTGTGGGTTAACTGTATATAAGTTTGGGGGGGGGGGGGGGGGGAATTCTCATTGTATATATTATTAAATTATTTAAAACCTTTCAAAATTTGGCCGCATATCTCACCCTAAACTCAGACAAAACCCCTTCACAACAATGGGGTAGGTAGGTTCACAGAGAGGCGAAGATAGGGTTGCAAAGAGTCTCAAACAAACAGATGTCTTGACATGAATTTGAGACCATGTCTCATATTGGGGAAAAATTTGAAGATAGACATTTTAGAGGAAAACTGGTATGAGTACTTGAGGTCCAGGCAAAACAAATACTTGTGCAAATCTTCAGGTAGAAAATACCTAGAAGATGCATATCATGTGCTTCAACTACTAAGAGTGTGTGATGCATGAAAAAGCAGAAGCTGTAAGACTATAGTGATGCATCAATATTTGTTGATCTGGTGGTGTCATCCTCAACCAAAGTCTGACATGACCTACCTCTTCCTTACATAAGGCAGGAAAATCAGCAAGGAATTATTACCTCCGCTGCTCGATTTTTGTACCTCTGGTTAACTTGAGAAAGGCTGTCAAACATTAGCAACATGACTGTATCAACTTTGATGAGACAGGCTGTCCAGGGAGGTGGTGGTGGAGTCACCATCCCTGGAAGCGTTCAAGAATAGACTGGATGCAGCATTTAGTGACATGGTCTAGTTGACTGGATAGGGCTGGGTGCTCAGTTGGACTGGATGAGCTTGGAGGTCTCTTCCAATCTGGTTGATTCTGTGATTCTATGATACAGAGAATGTTAATTAAAACCATTATTTAACTCTTCTTTTGTACTAGTCTTCTTTTTTCTCCAAGCAATTTTGTTTCTGCATTTTCACTGACACCTTCCATTCTGAGATGAACACACTGCTTTGCCCCCCCCCAAAAAATTAATTTGTCTAATTATTTTTTTCCTAACAAAAACATCATTGATGTTGTGTGATAAATCAAATATGACTGTTTCCCAAATGTGTTTCTGATTATCCTTCTAAATTGATCCATTTTAAGAAAGATCTTGATCAGTGAAGTTTTTGGCAAAGCTTCCATAAACCCTAAGGCCAAATGATTTTACATTAGCAGAATAAGGGAACCTGGACAGAAAACAGGTTCGAGGCTCATACTTTCCTTGAACATATCTTGCCATATATATACGAGAATAATAATTGTAGTTGAAGCAGATATTTAGGAATAAGTAGGGTAATTAAAATACTTTGCTTTTCTATAAAAGGCTTGCATCTTAAAGAAAAAATCATCATTATGCAGTTCAGGAGGTTATAATATGCTTTCAAATGAGCAAGGCTTCACTAGATAAATAACTACACACTTAATTTTTAGTTTGAAAGAATCCAAATTTTTTTTGTTTGTTTGTTTCTAGAATAATTTGATACTTCTAAATCTAATATAATCACCATACTAAATATTATGAGGTAATTATTATGGTGGGTTTGGGACTGATAGACCCAAAATAGGCTTATACATGTCCTGCCTTGCCTAGTCATGTTTTCCTGCTCCAGCAGAGAGGCAAGTGTGGGAAATGGACACAAAACCTGTAGCCACTGAGTCTGGCCTGCCCAGGGTCCTGTGGTGCAAGGTACACACACTTAGCTTGTGCCTGCCTAGTGCAAGGCCTGTGCTTTTCCCAAATTAGGGAAGAGCAAGCCTATGGCTTTGCCTAATATGGTAAGATTTGGCTAACTGCCAAGAATTGGCTATTCTTGTGTCCAAAGGACAATTAATCTCAGCCCATATTGATAAAAGGAGATTCACAGGTGAACAACTTGCTTTTGCTTTGCTTCTCTGCTCTTTGCTGTGCTCTCTCTGCTGTGCCCAGCCATGCTGCTGTTGCACACTGCCTTATTGCTTGGCTGGTAAACTCCACTGCCATGAGTTACCAGGAGCATACCCTGGATATCTGCACATGATTGGCCTGTGCGGCCAGTGTGACATCGTGCTGAGACTACACGACATCTGCCTTCTGCACCTGAAGGTCCTGCTTAGAATTCCTGGACATATATATGGATCATCCAGAAGAAGCCAGGAGAACAAGGTCAGAGATTGTCTATGTCCTGTCCCCAGAAGCTGGGAAGATTCAAGCCTCAGCATCCAACAAGACAGAGTCCGCTGAAAGCATTTGGGCACTGTCTGGACTGTGGCTAGCCCCCACAAGTGGGTAATAATAATAATCTGTGAGTAAATGCTTAAATGCCTCTTTGTAATTCTCTACTGCCTTCTGCCATGAGCAGAAAGAGCTCCTTGAGCCCATCTACTGGGCAAGTGGCATTTGACCACGGGAACCTTCTCTTCCAGTTGAATTAAAGTTTATCTATTTTGCTGGTTATATTAGATGTAGATATTATCTATAGAATGTTTCCATAACCATGTGAGAACCAAAATATTATTAAAATTAGTGGCCGGGGGTGGCGAGAGTTCTGAATATCAAAATTAATAAACAATATTAATTTTGGAAAACATCATCTCGCATCAATTAATTTCTCCTCCCCAACAGGGTTTTATGTCCATAGTGTAGTTTTTTTGATAGTTTAAAGTCATTATCTATTAAGTGTGGGAAAAAAGTTCACTTTGTTCTTTTGATGTCTGTTCTTTAAAATGAAATTTTCTCAAATATTATGGAAATTAGCATAAGCAATTGCAGCCAATACAAATACGCACTTCACATGCCTTTTTACCAATCTTAATTATTTTTCTTTTATAATGAAATTAGTTATGATTGAAAGGTGATTTTTTTTGGTCATAGATGCTTCCTTCACTCAGTATTTCCCTCTTTTTGACCCTCCTCTCTGGATTTACTTGACCATTTCCAGTGTCTTAATTGTGGGAGTTGGAAGTCTATCATAATTAAAGCACAAAGCAGAATCAGTGAAACTGAATTGTGACAAATCCCATCTTCTTAAGACCTAATATGTAACTTCTTGTATCAATCTATTGTTATACACTCCCCTGATATGTTTTATATGACTGCTTGCCTTACAGTTTTATTTAAGTTTGTAAAGCAGCTTGAGGAAAAGAATCCAATCAGATGTAAATACATCTCAATTCCAAAGGAGCTATCTGAAATTACATCAGTATCCATAGTGGTTTATTATGCTCCTTTTCATATCTACTTTGCCTTGTTTATAGCAGGACAATGAACTATGACTTACATTGCTTATTAAATTTTAGTCTTAAGTTACTATCATTATAGTTTGTATTTTATCATTTTTCTCTAACTTCATTCAGAGTTGTCAAGATTTTTATATACCTTAGTGGCAGTTCTAACAGAAATGTTCCAGGTACAGTAAGATGCAGCTAAAGTGTCTTCCAAGTTAGACAATTCAGTCTTCCTCCAAACATCTTACTTCAACAGCACTGGCCATTAATAGTAATCTATTCAATTATACTTCTTTGCCTATTATCTTACAGAGGTCCTAATGTATAACTTATGCTCCTGTACTATATCCTGCCAGGGAACAGAACCATAGCTTCCTTTTTCCCTGTTATTTTCATCATCGAGAAAATTGACTTATGTGATTTATCAGATATGTTTTTTATAGTATTAATGGTGAAAACTTGCTACATTTTTCTGGTTGTAATCATGAAATCCTGCTGCTACAACAAACTGTTACCTTTACCTGAGCTTCATATTTAAGTATCTTTTCTTCTGGGTAGTTTAAAGGATTTTTTTTCTGCATAAAAATGGCATAACAAATGCATAAAGATCTTTAAGGAGCACGTTGCCATCAGTATATTGTAAAAATAAGTTGTTGAGGGTTTGGGGATTTTTACTAGTACATACAGTCTTTTCAATGACAAGAAAGGGTCACATTCTTGCCTCACATTATCACTCATAGACATGGAAAATGCTAATGGTAGGCATTAAATTCTTTAGATGCAACACAAAATTATACTGCAAAATGGTGAAGCATCTGGCATATGTTTCATTTTCCACCATCTATTTTCATGCCACTATACAGCTCATTGGAGACACTTTTGTTATTTTTGCAAAGTAAAGCAATTGTTCTCATTTGTATAGAGTTGCATTGCACCTTGACAGCTTTTTCTTCAGACAGGCATCTTAAGAGTATAGGAGCAACACAAATTTATTTATGATAAACTCTGCATGTGTATCTGTAGAGACTAATTGCACCTTCTAAAAGCATAAAAATGTGTATAGGGACACTGTCTGTGGAACAAGGCCAATATTCCCTGCTCAGTCCATGGCAAATGCAAAATGATTCAAAATCTTTTTAAAGGAATTTTACCCCTGCTTTATGTGGACAGTGCTTATATTTTTATAGGATTTTTTTGACAATTGTGCCTCAGATATGAAATTCCTAGGTATGCTGCAACTTTTGAGTAGTGAAAAGAACATCCTAGTGTCTGGTCATCCTTTTTTGTATTGCATGCTAAGGTTATTTGGCGAGTGCAACAAAGGTGATGTTTTTTATATACCACTGTTCCATGTCTATTACACTTCCTCACATGCACTTTTTGTCATGAGTTAAGAAATTAAAATTCTGCTCAAGTCTGGTCCATTCTCATGTGCAGGGAAGAGATTATGATAAAAATAGACAACCAGACAATATTAATTTCAATATTGCAAAATGTTAATCTGGAGTTATGATTTTGGTCAACCCTAATCACAATCAGAATCTTGAAAAGATCTGCTAAATCAGAAATAGACTTTTTTAAATTATTCATAAGTAGTAATTAAATACATAGGTGTAGTCACTTCTTTTTGTTTACATAAAATAACTTGCACAGCTTTTAGTATGTCACCCAGTATATGATTAGCCTGTTCATTTATTCATTACTGGAAACATATTCTGGCTTGAGGTTGAAACTCTTACTAATTACCTTCACCTGGAGTAATATTTTACTGTTTTGAGAAATGTTCTCTCTCTCTCTCTCTCTCTCTCTCTCTCTCTCTCTCTCTCTCTCTCTCTCTCTCTCTCTTTTTTTTTTTTTCCTCCTGGTATATAATATGGCAAATTTTTATTAATCTGGAAATTTCTTGTTCTAGCTCTGAATCCCAAGATAAAATTAGTATTCAGAGTACCGTGAAATAGATATGCCATTTATTTTGTCTGATTGAAAAGGAAATCCTATTGATTACAGTTTAAAATTATTTATTTATGCATTTCCTTTTGCTGATACAAGATTGTCCTCTCCAGTACATCCCTGAGTACTTATTTTAGTTGGCTTTAAACTGATGGATATTATTAGACTTCACCAGTTCTTCTTGTACACAGCCTGATGTATATGATTATACCAACTCCGTCCCCATGATATTCAGCTTCTGTTTTCCTTTAATAGTTATTACTAATCCTAATGAGTGCTGAATAATATCTTTTCTCCTTGCTCATAAATACTAAAATTTAGTTGTACTGCACTCACCCATAAAATACTTATTCTGAAGCATACCTATGGTTCAGTTCACTTCTCAGCCATTCTTAAATAATAATGTTTATCAGAGGAAGGTGTAAAAATCTGGTTATTTCCTTGTACCACAAGCAAAAGTAATTAGGCTTATAGGAATAAAAATGCTTGAATCTGGCCAGAGCGGGGGTTTAGAAGTGAGACGCTGTACTTTATCTCAAGTTCAGGTGACCCACATATCTAGATATAAAGGAGATAATATCATTGAGCCTGAATGGTATAGACTTGCAGAAGATTCCTTTTCTATTGTTTGACAAAGCAATTTAATACTAGAATTGGTACAATCTAACCTGCCCTAGTCTCACAGCCTTTCTGAAAAGAAAACAAGCACTGTAGTTTCCAAAGCCAGCTTCCTCAGGTAGTTTTTTGTACTCTGTTCAAGGTTACCTGAGAGCACTTTAGCGCCTATGTTTGAGAACTATAAAGAATTATTGTGGCTATAAAGAATTATTCTAGTGGTAGTTTTCACATTTTTTATTTCTTTTTACTAGCCTTTTATGGCAAACTAGCTAAGTTTCAAGAGGAAAGCCTCAACTTCATTGCAATACAACATTTTGCTCTTGTTGTAGTGGAGTAGTTGTGGGAGTCAGCCACCCCCCTCCCAATGAGTTCACCCAGACTAGACTCAGCTGGATAGAACTTAAGGAATGAAGCTTTATATTTACATCTTAGCACAATTTACAAGCACATATTTATAGTATATTACAAATATTTACAGCTACATACAGTAATATGAAAGTTAAAACTAATACAGAAACACAATACCCCTTCCAGCAGTCGAAGTGCTCAGGAGGGGCTCCCAACCACCATTTCATCCTCTTTATACCCTCTACCATTATCCTAGAGTCTGCCTTATGTGCAAGGTGAGTTGGAATAATCAGCAAGGAGGGATAAAAGCAGAATGATTAGTTGGGTTACACGGATCCAGGCAGAGGAGTCAACATGTCAGAAGCCAGGGAGAGACTGTGTTACCTATATTTTTGTTCTGTTTTTAATAAGTCTCAGTAAACCTATGAGTGAAATAGACATCACCATTGTTTTCTTTTCTCAGCCTATAATCTAATTTCTCCATTAAAATGTTCCAATTAGCTCAAACCAGCACATGTAGAGTCTTGTTAAATGTTTCCCCTCTATGAAGTCCTCCTTTATAACATTTTACAACAAAATGCAAATTCTAGATTTAGTACTTACCTAGATGATCCAAAGTCTACAGGAGGATAAAATCAGACCATAAGGAAAAGCAATGAGGCTTCATTATAGAGGCTGATGGTAGCTATGTTACGTTATATGTTAGGTTATGTTACTGTCACTACTTTAATGTTGATACTGGGTATGACCTACATGTTTCTTTCAATAAGTCATGGCTTAAACATGAAAACTGGATTAAAAAAAAAAACAAACCCAACTAACTGCGAATGAATATAGAGCAAAGGAAAGCAGGAAATATATTGGTGTGTCCTTGTGAATGTATGAACATGGTAGTGTCATGAGCTGACCCTCACTAGCAAATAAGTGTGCACAGAGTCACTCCTCACTCTCCCCAACCAGTGGAGTGGAAGAGAGAAAAAGAAGACCAGAACTGAGGAAACATGTGGCTCAAGATAAAGACAGTTTAGTAAGTAAAGCAAAGCTGTTTGTGTATGCAAAGCAAAATAAGAAATTTATTGACTATTTCCTATCTATAAGTAGATGCTTATCCACTTCCTTGAAAGCAGGTCCTGACACAGGTAGCTATTACTTGCAGACCCAACACTATAGTCACCATTGTTCCACTTTCCAGCCGCTTCGTTTATGCTTTGTCGCGGATGGGGTTTCTCAGTGCCTATGCCAATTTGGTGGAGGGGAGAAATTAATTAATGCAGGAGGATATTTATAAAAATAAGTATTTATTAACTTCCAATATTTCAACTCTCACCACCCCCAACCACTGAACTTTAATACTACAGGGTTCTTTACACTGTTATGGAGACATTCTAGGATATATATCTACAGAAAACTTATTCCTAACTATTAAACGTTCAAACTATTAACAGAGAGAGAGAGTTTCCTCGTGGCTCAATGCCACCTGAGGACTTATACTGTTTGCCCAACAAAGCTGAGCTGAAAACTGCTCTCTGCTTTATGGCAGAGGTAATAGAAATTACAGAGGCATCTACTCACAATTCTTATCAATTATTAATCACCTTCTGGGGCTGTGTCAGCCTGTTGCAAGTGTCCAATTCTTCAGGATCTCTGCCTGTGGACTTCTAGGCTGGAATCCTCTGGCGTCAGGGGAAATGGCAGGCTCTGGTCCTTACTGCTGCTGGATCCTACTGGCTGCTCTCTCCAGGGGTACGCAGGCAGGATCTTCAGGTGCAGAGGCAGGATTCCGTGCAGTCTGAGCACGGGTCCAGTGCTTGCTCCTCAGGCTGATTGAATGATGACGAGTGGGTCTGCTCCCAGCAACCCATGGCAGTGTGCACACCAGGCACTCATACAAAGGCAGGCATAAAGCTGCAAGGAAGTACACAGGCAGGCAAGCAAGCATGTGGCGGAGCTGCAAGTAATGTGTGGAAGGCTGCACGTGAGCCTGTGCACCCCTATTTATTAAATGTGGGCCGAGAGTTAATGGTCTCATTGGCAACTCGAATGACCAATCAGGTTGGCAGTCAGCTGAACCCTACCACACTGGGTAAAACCCACAGGCCTGGACTCCAGGTATGGGAATCACATGGGCCCAGCACCAGGCAGGCACGAGCTGGGCATGTGGGGACTTACACAATCAGGTGTCCCTTTGTTCTCATTTACCCCTGATGCAGGCAGAGACATGTCCAGGCAGAGCAGGCATAAATAACCCTGCTTTCAGCCCTACAGGACCTCCATGACATGCTTTATACCTGAACACGATATCAGATGTTATAAAGTATCCTTTTCTTTAATTAAGATTAGCTGTCTCAAACATACCCCTGCCATTTCCTTCCTCATCTCCATCCCACTTTTTGTGGGGATGTGGGCAGTGGCAGAGTGAGAAAAAGAGAAGGCTGTGATGTTGTGGAAACACTGCTTGTTAGTGGCTGAAACGCTGACTTGCTTCCAACAGCTTTTAGCCACAAATGCAAAGCCTATAATACAGGCAGCTGTGGTGAAAGCTAACTTTATCTTAGCCAGGTTCAGTACAGTTTGACTCAAGTGTGTTCATTCTCATGAAGCTGTCTTGTGTTTAAGAAAAAAAAATTATGTGTATGTATTGGCCAACGCATTTTCTGTAGAGGAAGAAGTGGGCTATTAGTACTACATGTAAAGAATATATTCCACTTGTTACCAGATGATGGACATTTATGATTCTGTAATTCTATAACAGGCAGCCAACACCAGAGGGGATGAACACTTTTTTTATATCTCCAATTTTTTTTCAGTGAGAGGTTCAGAGAAGTGTATCATGGGATAGAAACTACAGCCAGGCTTCTGCAGTTGTCATAACAGCAGAAGAGAAAACCTGCTCTTCACAGAAAGGTTGGAGACAGTAAGAAAAACTGGTGAAAACTGAAGGAGGAAAATTGAAAGAGGTTAAAAAAAATCAAAACAAACTTGAAATATTTCTAGACCAAATAGATAACCAATGATCCATAACCATTGCTCTTGATGGATATAAAGTCAAATTTAGTCATATTTTGCTCAGTCTGTAGGTTAGAGAACACTTAGATGGTAGTGTCATGTATAGTTTCTCTGTTTTTACTCTTCCACAGACATCAGTTAAAGGACTGTTGGAAAGACTATGCTAGGCTAGATGGACATTTGTTCTAATCTAGCACATCACTTATAATGACTCTGTACTTCATAACTTCCAAGATAGATTTTGGAAATAAAAGGAGATACACTTTCCTCATTTGCAGACTAACAGGTAAAAAATAAGAAACTGGCTATGAAGCAGTTTACATAAAATTGTGTTTTTAAAAGGAGAAAAATTATAGACAGGATGTAAAAATGATGATTTTCAGTTGTAGCATTTTGGTCAAGTTCACCTGATGGAAACAAGCATTCTGTGGTGCTATGTTTAGCTACTGACACTGTGTATGTCTTGTCTGTGAACTATCTCCAGGAAGACATGTGGGTTTATGTGTACAAGAATCTTGGTATGTCCAGCCAGACCCAGGAGTCATTTTGTTGGAACATGTCTCATCATAATATTTTCCCAACGTACTCTGTTAATCTCTGCAGCTTTTGCCATTCTCTATATAAAGTCTGGTAAGAGAATTTTAGCAGATTTGTCTTGAATTCTTGCTCCTGTCATACAGAAGCCCAAATGAACCCAGGTGCTCTGAGAAGTTACTTGACAACCATTTAAATCTTATGCCAACCCCTTAAAGTCTTATGGCTAGAACTCTTGCATTTCCAGTGGAGAAAGCTCTAGAAATCTTGGATCACCTTTTGCCAGCTCCCCTCTAAAAAAGCTTTGGAGACATCAGTGTTCACTCTGCTGACTCTAAATAAAAAAGAGGACAAGGTCTGTAAAACTGAAGGATTACTGGCAATGTACAGGAAGAACTAGCTTTTGTAGATGTGCGAAAGAAGAATCCAGTGTCTTCTGAAGTGCTAGATGAAGGTAATGTTCCTCTCCAATACTGAATAAGACAGATGTCTCAGCACTTGCCAGTACAGACCTGATACCTCAGTTCAGCAATGCTGCTACTTTCTGATGCTGTTAGAGGAATAAAGAAGCTGTAGCAGTATTTGTGGAAAGAATTCTCTGGCGTAAGGGAAGATGCAATCATGAAGAAGAAATAGAAAGAGCGGAGTAGAAGAAAATAGCTGCAAATACATAGCGAGTTCTCCACTTTTCGTAGGCAAAGCCCAGGGAAACAATCTAGGGTCTAAGGAAGCTAATTGAACTCTAGATCACAGAAAAATATTCTGCACCACACGAACCAGTATGTATGAATTCTGACTGTAAAGTATTTGAGTACCATAATCTCATACTATTTACAGTGTGGACAGCATAGGGGTGGATTATCTCTGTTTACTAACCTAGCATCTCACAAGATCCAATCATTGTATGTGAATGTTTCATTATTTAATAGTTTGAGGAAAGTACTCTGATATAATTGAGTAAACCACCAGCAAACTAATGAATTCTGCCATTATATACATGTTTGGCTCATTATAGGGTTTTCCTAGTTTTTTTCTGGCTTAGGGTGGTATGGCTTTATATCAGTAAGGGCTACAATTAGCAGGGAAGCAATCTCTGAGCCTTTGTCAGAGAAGGCAAGGTAAATTAGGCCTTTGTAGGTCTTATTTTACATGGTTATTAAATTTAAATGCATAGTGAATTTCAAAAGTGGACATGACAAGAAAGGTGAGGTGAGCTGAGAAACAAGATACAAGATAAAATAAATTATATATGAAAATCTAAATTATGGAGATTATGTCAGACTTTTGACATTTTTAATAAAGAGATTAAACAAAAGGGAGCTTCAGTTTTCTTTCAAAATATGTATTTTTAGAAATAACAGATTTTTCAGAACAAAGTAAATACCTGTGGATGAAAAGCATTATAAGCTATGAAAAACTGGTATGCCTGCTATTACAATTATTTTCTTTAGACTTTTGCACACAGTTTTTTATTTCCTTAACTGCACAGGAGATGCAGAAATCTTTTCAGGAAATATATCCTGAGCTGACAAACTTACAAACTTGAGCTGAGTACACCTGTGGTGTTGTGTAAACATGCAAATCTATGTGCCCAACTTGTGGTAGTTGTAAAATTTCCCCTGACTTCCCACAGAAAATTTTAAGTGCTTGCATCCTGGTTTTGGCAAGGGAATTCTCCTCTACTCTTGTAGCAGTTGCACATCTGAAATAATATAATAGACCACTGCAAAAGCAAATGCGCATATGATGAATTTTCTCCTCCTGTTCAGAAAAAAAAGTGAAGGCCAGTGTGTGCACTAGGGGGTCAGACTTTTACTTGATCTATTTCTGTCTGAGTTGTTTCCTATAAATCCTAATGGAGACTCAATATTGTCAGCATGGTGTGTCAAACTATTCAACAACTCGAACTTGGAAAGAAAGCTCTAAATGATCCATTCTTTTTTGTATCTGATGTGCATAAAGCCGCTAGTCAAATGTGCTCAAATTAATTAGAAACCAAACACAAATTATTCCCCCATGCAGATACCTATGCTTCTTCTAACACGTCTTCTAATCTTAGAAGAGTAAGAAGCAAATGAAATTGCAAACAATATGAAAATGTGTCATGGCAACAGCTCCCTAAATTACAACACCATGATTTTATTATGTTAATGTTATTTTTAAAAGCAGATACTGGATATATGTGCTTTGCTGTTTTAAAGTTATATCTTGAATTGCCTTTTCTGTCAAGTCATAGATTGAGTAACAGACTTCAAATCATCTGAGAGACATAAGTTTCATCTCGTTGTTATGGTTTCTTTCACAGTTCAAGAGATGTCATCACCTCTGGAGAATGCATACTTAACCTAAACAAGGGTAAGCCACCTGCCCTGAATCACTGACTAATTGGGCATATCCTTCTTTTATTTCTCCTTCAGCTTATAATTGCCTCTTCAGTGCACTCTAGTTCATTTCATTAGTCAATCTATTAATATGCTTGAATGATTTTTTTAATAGTAAAAAAAATATTATTTAAATAGTATTTAATATCAGCAGGGACTCTTGTTTTCCTTGAACTAGTAATATGAAATTCATAAATTTGTACTGATAATTGTGCAAAAATATTATTTATTTCAGTTAGAGAAAAAACTATGTATATTTGCTTTCCCCTTTTAAAAAATTGAGTTAACTTTATGTTACATTTTTACCCTCAGTAGGACACTCAAGAATAAAAATAAAACCAGAATTACTTGATAATCCCTGGAAAGAAGGCCAAATAAATTGTCAAGGTATTTTGTGAAGAGAAAAAAGATCAGTGGATATTGTTGTTGAAACTGCTTATGGATATAGTAGATGTACGAAATGCTGTTTTAACATATATGTGTCTGTCTGACAGTAAATGAAATATGGCATATCATTAAATTATGAACTCAAATGTAATTCTGAAGTATAATCTTTTAGATTAGGAAATGGAACAAAATGGATTTTGAAATAGGTCATACTATTTGATATATTCTTCCAATATAGGTGCTAATATTTGTCTGGTAGTTGGTGATATTTCAGGTAATACATTCAAAGCACTGCTTCATGATTACTTTTGTACCCTGAGTGAATAAACAGGGAACATCTTGGCCAGATTTATAAAGTAACCTTAAGAAAAAACTTCTGTGTCTTAATAGACCTTGTAAGTTACTTTCTTCTTAACTGGGTTATCATTGACCTCAACCCTTTTCTATCTTGCCTGTCAGAAGTGTGAAGAACATCCGTTACTTGGAATGGCTGTTTGCCTTGGGTTGACTCTAACTTTGTGCTGTGGACATGGGACAGCAGACTGTCATGTACTGCAAGATGCAAATCATCACCATCTGTTCCCATTTGTCCTGTGGGGATGTTATCCTGTGACAAGCCAGCTAAGTACAGTCTTTGTAAGATTATGTTCCAACAACAGCCTTTACACATTGGCATGAACCCTTGAACACAGAGCACAAAGAGTGCCCTGCAGCTTCTTGTCTAGAGAACTGAAACATGACAAATATGAGGTATTATGTACATGCACTTTACTCCCTTGTCTGTCAGAATTGTACCACGATTTTTACTTTCCAGAGGCCTAGATTCAGAGAAGGAAAATGGGATCCTGGTGTGCGTTAGAAGGACTGTGGTTAGTAGGTCCAGAGTGGTCCTACTCTGCCCTGGTGAGGCTGCATCTGGAATATTTTGGTCAGTTCTGGGTCCCTCAGTTCAAGTAGGACAGGGAACAGATGACTGTTGAGAAGACAGATCAGGGCTCTTCTCAGTGATGTCCAGTGATAGAACAGAGGGAAACTGATTCTATGTAAGAATAAGGTGTGGCCATTTGAGCTAGATTTCTAGCTCAGACATTAAAAAATATCAGAACAGAGAAACTTAGAAGTGGAAGCTCTGATTCGTGAGGTGAACATTCAAGGAATAGGCCATATAAAGGCAACAATGGATAAGTTAATATAATTTCCTTGAAGCATCAAGAGCTTTATGTCTGGAAGTACAGCTTGTACCTGCCCCTGGCTGCTAATTCTGCACCTGCTGCTATCTTCCCCCGTCACTGTTTTGGCTGCTGCTGCTTTTGATGCTTCACCACCGCTTGACCCCTTCCCCATCTTCCTTAAGGTTATTATATTTTCTGTAGTAATTTATTCTCCTTATACTGTTATATTTAGTTTAAACTATGAGAAACACAATTTCTTTTTTCCTGACTTTTCCAAAATTCCATGTTGTAGTGAGTTTACTCTATGTGGGGAGGGATCCGTCCTAACCCGGGACGTAAGGAGAAACTTTCACGGTGAGTGTTACAGCAATGGAACAGCCAGCCCAGATGGGCTGTTGAGTCTCCTTCACTGGAGACATTCCAAACCTGCCTGGATGCATTCCTGTGTGACTTACTCTAGGTGAGCCTGCTCTGAGAAGGGGTGTTGGACTAAATGATCTGATTCTGCACAAAATCAAACTCTTAGAAGACAGAGGTAAAGAAAAAAGGCTGCCTGGGCAATTGCAACTTATTTATGCATTCTTCATATGTTATGTGATCTGCCTCAGTCAGGTGATCATACACGACTGTTTTGAAAGAACTCTTGCTTCACTCATTGCTTGCAATTAATATATCCAGTATTCAGAAAATTATCTGTTTCTGAAAGTATATTTTTGTCTTTCTCAAAATACCTGTTGGTATGAAATCTCCTGCATTTATTAGTGTCTGCATTTGAAATACCGAGATGTTTTGGTTCTGAAGGAATGGAGTATATCTGCTTCACATGGAAGCATACACAGCTTATCTCTCATTTTCCAGAAACTTCCTACTTATATGCTGATAATTGTCATAAAGTCTTATAATGTGGACAACATGAAGCAGAACAGAAGTGTAAAGAAACCATTAGGCACTGTTATAAACTTCATTCATATTACATGTCTCTTAAAGTTGTAAGTTAGTACAGAACATTTAAATTGAATTACAAGCATTCCACATTGCAGCTGAAATGCTGATTGCAATTTCTATAGCATGTTTTGCCATTCATAACTTCATTAATATTAAAAATTGAGTTAATCAGAGACACATTAATCTACACTGTCTTAAGATGAACTTCAACAAAAACTGTGCGAAACTTGTGTAAATTTCTTTCTTGGTGTGGTATCACAGTGCTAGAAATGTTCTCTGACAAACTTAAAAGTTCAGTTTGCAAATTGATCCAGAGGCCTAAATTCGGAGTTGATGTGGATAACTCTTAGACCGTAATAGCTTCTCGTGAGCTTGGTAGTTAACTTTCATGGCTTTTCTGGGAAATTATTTTTCCACTGTGAACACAGCTGTCTTGGGTCTTGGTGACATGCTTGTTCTCCTCTGGTGCCTGTTGTGTTTTGCAGTTTTTAATCCCAGGCTTTGATATGTCTTTGCTACAGTAGATCATCTCTAGCTGCAAGTTCCCCTGTTGCAGAACTAAAATGACAGCTAAAAATATGTCTTGTGGGTGTCTGTAACATTTCATTGTCTTGCCTTTCAACCATTCACCATATTTCAACTTGCCATAATAATAATTCTGGGAAATCTGTTATCAAAATACATAGCAGATGCCTAAAACTGTGTTAGCTGACCTACAGGAGCATTATGTGGTTTGAAAGAGTGTTTTAAGGTTTTGTTGTGTAGGATCTGACACTGCATTAGATGTAGTTAACTAACAGAGCTTTTCAGATTTCTATGATCAGGTTGAGTCCATTAACTAGCTCTTGAACAGAAATCTAGAAGTAGACACTGAAATTGAATATCTTAGCTTCAGATTAAAACTCTCCTTGGAGCTGAACATGAGACTGGGAGGAAACTTTCGCCCTTCTAGAGTGTCATCTGGGGACTATGTGGAGACATTTGAATACCTTACTGAGTCCAACATTAAGTTCTTTGTTTGTTTGTATACAACTTTCACAACTTAGCAGCAGTGGTAGAGACACTTGCTTTAAAGATTCTTCATGTTCTCCTGTTCAATGACAGGTGAAAATTATGTCTGTAAGATATACCTTGTACCAAATTGGTAAGGCAGAGAAAATTAAATGAAAATTTGAGATATGTCCCTATATGTGTAAAATGTATACTGAGACCTATACCTTTATTTCACAAACTCAGGTCATTATGACTGCGCAAGTACTTTGCTGGTTTTAGTTGAGAGAATCTTTCTCCAGTTGAAAGCATGCTGGGGATTCATTTATCATAGAGTCACAGAATCATAGAGTCATAAATTCGTAGAATGGTCTGGGTTGGAAGGGACCTCCACAAGTCATCTATCCCAACCCCCTCTGCACTAAGCAGGGGCATCCTGCTGAGCCTCAACTTGAATATCTCCAGGAATGGGATCTCAATTCCCTCTCTGGTCAACATATTCCAGTGTTCTGCCACCCTCATGGTAAACAACTTGTTCCTAACATCCAATCTAAATCTACTCTTCTCTAATTTGAAGCCAAAAGCCTCACAGTGTTGAGGTTTATGTATTGTCCCTGCCCATGGCAAGGAGTTGGAACTGGATGATCTTTGAAGTCCCTTCCAACCTAAACCATTCTATGCTTCTATTCTACATTTTATTCAATAAATTGTAATAAAATATCTTCAAGGTATTTTCCAAGCTACATGCTTCTGTGATTCTGCAAATAATTATTTTCATTTCTTTTATGTGTTGCTTCTGCATATTATGTGCAAAGAGATTCTATGATCTTGGATATCTCTTACTGAAGTACATTTTCTTCTAGTCTCTAACTGGATGAATATGTGTGTTGGTGAAAGCTTTATGTATCCAGATTTTACCTTCTGCAAAAAAAGACCAACAAAACCAAACCCAACCAACCCAAAACCAAAGAAAGAAACAAAACAAAACAATGATGAGGAGGTGGAGTGTACCCTCAGCAAGTTCACTGATGATACAAAACTGGAGAGTGTTGCTGACACCCTGTCAAGCTGTGCAGGCATCCAATGAGACCTGGAGATGGAGAGTTGGATAAAGGCTAACTATATGAAGTTCAATAAGGACAAGTGCAGGGTCCTGCATCTGGGGAGGAACAACAGGCACCAATACACATTAAGGTTTGCCCTGTGGAGAGCAGCTTCATGGAGAAAGACCTTGGAGTCCTGCTGGACAGCAAGGTCTGCATGGTACAGCAACGTGCCCTTGTGGCCAAGAGGGCCAATGGCATCCTGGGATCCATCAAGAAAAGTGTGGCCAGCAGGACTAGGGATGTTTTTCGCCTGATCTGCTCTGCCCTAGTGAGATTACACCAGGAATCTTGTGTCCAGTTTTGGGCTTCCCAGTTCAAGAGTGACAGGGATCTGCTGGAGACATTCCATCAGAGATCCACGAGGATGACTGTGGATCTTGAGCATTTACCCTGTGAAGAGAGACTGAGAGACCTAGGGCTGTTTAATCCTGAGAAGAGAAGACTGAAAGGGAATCTCATTGATGTGCGTAAATATCTGAGGGGTGGGTGCCAAGTGGATGGGGACAATCTCTTTTTGGTGGTGCACAGACAAGGAACAATGGGTCCATACTTGAACATAGAAGGTTTCACCTCAATATGAGAAGACACTTCTTCACACTAAGGGTGATGGAGCACTTGAATGGGCTGCCCAAAGACGTTGTGGAGTCTCCTCCTCTGGAGACCTTCAAAACCCACCTGGATGCATTGCTGTGTGGACTACCCTAGGTGATCCTGCTTTGACAGGGAGGTTGGACATGATTCTGTGAACATAAACATCTGAAATCATAAACCGTCTTGATAAAAGCTCCTGCTCCTGCTTAAATGTGCACATTTAATGGAGCCCCCAACAAAAAAAAAGGACATCAAACTGCTAGAGTAAGTCGAGAGAAGGGCACCAAAGATGATCAGAGAGCTGGAGCACCTCTGATATGAGGACAGGTTATGAGAATTGGGGCTCTTCAACCTGGAGAAGAGAAGGCTTTGAGGAGACCTTGTAGTAGCCTTCTAGTATCTGAAGGGGGCCTACAGGAAGGCTGGGAAGGGACTGTTCACAAGGTCTTGTAATGACAGGATGAGGGGTAATGGGTTTAAACTGGCAGAGGGGAGATTCAAAGTAGATGTTATGAAAGGATTCTTTACAGTGAGGATAGTGAGACACTGTAACAGGTTGCCCAGGGAGGTTGTGGATGCTTCCTCCCTGGAGGTGTTCAAGGCCAGGTTGGATGAGGCCTTGAGTGACCTGTTCTAGTGGGAGGTGTCTCTGCGTCTGATGGGCGGTTGGAACTTGATGATCTTTGAGGTCCTTTCTGACCTAAACCATTCTATGATTCTATGACTTCAGAAGACAATCTGACGCAACCTTTTGTAAGAAAAGAGGCCTAGATGAGATTGTCTACCATTCTGTTCAGTCACTTTTTGAAAACCTCCAATGATGTGGATGTACAACATTCCTGAGGATGTCATTCTAGTTATTGATTGTTCTCGCTGTCAAACAATCATAAAATCATAGAATCATTTTGATTGGAAGAGAGCCCTAAGACCTTTGAGTCAAACCTTTGACCTAACAGCATGACCATTAAACCAACAAGTTGGAACCTTCTTCCTGTGCAACATGTAAATTTGCACATTCTCTTCTCCATGTGGCTTTCTGAGAAGAGAAAGTATGTTCTCCTTTTTAGCTGGCCTTTAAATTCTCCAATAACCCCTTCCCCCCCGCCACCCTCATCCCTTTAATCTTTTCTCATAGAGCAGGTCTTCATGGCCATCCTCTTGATGTCTGTCTGCATCTCCTTTAAACTGTGGGAATCAGAACTATCCACAATACTGTGGGTGAAATCTGACATGCGCCAAGTAGAGTGGGATGATCATAACTCTGTTTTGGCTAGTAATGCTCCTGCAGATTCAGATCAGGATCTCATCTGCCTTTGTTGCTTCAGTGCCACCCCACTGACTCATATTCAGCTTGTTGTCTTATCAATACTCCTAAATTCCTTTAACCAAGGCTGCTCCCTGGCAAATCCTAGCTTGCACTGGATGCTTTGGTTATTCAGTCCCAGGTGCAGGACCTTGCACTTGTTTTTGTTAGACTACATAATGTTTTTGCTAGCTCACTCTTACATCCTCTCTAAGTCTCCCCCTTCTGATGTGTCCTCCTTAATCAGTTTGGTTTCATCAGTGAACTTCGTGAAGGTGCTTTCAATCCCATCATCAAGATCATTTTTGAAGACGCTGAAGAGCTTGAAACCTAGTATTGATTCCTACAGAAAGCCTGCTTAGAACTTTCTGTCAACAGACTTCTGCTGTCAGTCTGAATAAAATCTGTTGAGTTCTACCTTGAGTGCAGCCTTTTAGCCAATTTATACAGAAGGCTATCTGAAACAGTGTTGAGCATGTTGCTGAAGCCCAGGTAAACAACTTCCACTGCTTTCCCCATGTTGACAGAAGATACTTTGCCAGAGATGGTGATTAAGTTAGGCATGATTTACTGTTGGGATTTAAGTCGGTGGAGCGCTGTGGGAAGATGACTGTTTGTTCACCAATACGGCCAGATGGTCAAACCCACTTTATTTCCATGATACAGTGACTTATACGCATTCTAGCAAGAGGCGTGCTCCACCAAGATTGGTTACAATCAGAGGGTCCAGGTTACATGTAATGCATGCATAGGTTAGCATATCACAACATTCTAAGGGTCAGCCTTAGAATGGCTAAACTCTGCCCACCTGCAGCTGCACTCCACCCCCCACAGCTGCATGTGGGGGGAAACCACCCTGTGCCTGCTATCTAAGCTCCCAGGATGGATCCAAGGACGTTCCCAGCACGGGTTGCACATGTTTATCAGTTCTTGTGTGATCTGCTAACAAGAATTTCTCCAACAATTTACCTTAGGTAAATTCACGTTGTCTTTTCGCAATCATCTGCTTCATTTTGTTTAATATAATTTTGAGGAGCACTTGTCATAACTACTTGATATTTTGATCCAGTAGTCCAGCTGCAACAAAGATAAAGCCATTAGGCAATTGACTGATTTAATTTTATCTTATGTACATAGATGTTTTTGTTTCTTTGGAATTCATGCCTTAAATCATCACTGTTTTTTTCCAGTTCTCAGATATTTTTGTCTGTCTTTCAGAGTACCAAAATAGCAGATGACTATATACTGTCATGTATAGTTTTTGACAGCTGTGGTGGAGGGGCAGCAGCCCCAAAACTGAGGCTTCTCTATGCCTCTACATGCCTGGACATGTCTTTCTGCCAGGACCCACGAGGCAGTAAACAAGTTGTGTAACACACACACGCCCAGTCCGTGTACCCCGAGGTCTGCCCAGGTAATCCCCTATTGGGAGAGTCCAGGCAAACATCTACTGCCTATTGGGGTAAGGTTTGGCTTATGGCCAACCTGATTGGTCAATTTAGATGTCCAATGAGCCACGAATCTCTGCCCAGAGTCTATAAAGAGGGGTGCAAAGGAGCACCACGTGGTCAGACCGTTCATTAGTGCACTCAGAGCATTTAGACTCAGCTCTGATCCACAGCAGCACCCTGCTGCCCTGACCTGCTTGCATGGCCTAGACACAGGATCAGGCCTTACTCACTTGCAAGCATTACTGAGGCACAGACCTCATGCATTGATCTCAAGGCACAGTTAAGCTGTCTGCGAACCCTTTGAGAAGCAGAGCGCATGCACGCCTGCACTTCATACATATATGGGGAGCCGAGAGCCCCCTGCTTAAGCTCAAGAGCAGCCGTACATACTGGCTTGCTGTCCTGCATTTATCTACGGAGTTTAACTCTCCCTGAAGCCTGGCAGACCCTGCTTGCCTGGCATATACTGCTTATTTTAAGTCTGGAAAGATCCAGGCCCAGCAGACCTTCAGTCTGCAAACCTACAAACACAGCCTGCTAGCTGTGAGACCGTGTTAGAAGCTGCACAGACAGATCCTTTTCCTGCACCAGGGAAATCCTGCCAGCTGATTATCCCCGGACACAGCATCCAGAAGCTGCAGCTCCAAGGCAGAGACCACATCAGGAGAGAAGGTCAGAAAATCCTATTTAACCCAGAGACTGGGAAGCCCTTATCAATTCCCCTGCAAGCCGGGACAGATCTCCAGCTTTACCAAGACCCCGAATACTGGGCACACGCTGTGACAATCCCAGGAGGGTGATTAATGATTAATACTTAAAGCAACACATCTAAGCAAGCTTTAATTCCTTTGTAATATAAATTACCTCTACCTTTAGAGCATACACAGTTTCAGCCCTTGCTGGCCATACACTAGAGTTGTTAAGAGGCATTAAGCCTAAGGGAATTTCTCTCTGTCTATAGTTGTTGATAATTTGATATTTCCACTTAATAATCAATCCCTGTAAATATATCCCAAGCTGTTTTCATAATCTTGAAATACGAACCTGATTTCATAGTGGTTGGGGGTGGTACAAATTTGTAAATATTAATTTTAATTTAAAAAATTATAAAAAATTAGTACGTCCTCAAATTAATTTCTCACCTCCCCCTAACAGAGGAGGAATAAGAGAAACCCCTCCACGACAACAGCTCAGTAGAATAATTGTTTACAATGTCATTGCTGTTGCTGCTGCTATAATCAACTTCTACTGTCTTTCTTCTCTTATTCTGCCATCTTTCAGTGTTACCAAGAAGAACTGTGCATCAGCCTTGCTAACTTGGTCCTTTTCAGCAAAAGAAACTTTCTTTGAACATATTGGATAGCCTGCAAGTATGCTGTCCAAAGACAAGAACTTCAAAAATTGTTATATTTGTCACTGCTAACAGGACTAAGATTGTCAAAGCATGCTGATAGGTGCTCTGATAAAACCCAATGATTTTGTCATACCCTTCAGTTTTTAAGCACTGATGCCACTCAAAGTGGGATCATTGTTCTGAGAGGAACCACTGCCAGAACTAAAGCACATCTTGACTTTTTTTTTTTTTTTTTTTAATCACTTCAGCAGAGTAATTGGACATAAATTGATTCATGTTTGGTCTTTTGCAAAGGTTAGCTTGGACTTCTAAATAGTAACCTATATGATATCAGAAGACATTTACATTTCTTTTCCTTTTGGGGACAAACTAAGCTCACATTGTAGGAAATATTTGTATTTGACCATTCATATGACTGAAAAAAAATCTGATCTAGAACAGAGTAGGAAGTAATGTAAATTAGTTAGGTGTATACTAGGGATAAGCTATAGGAGTGTATTAGTTAGGGATATACTAGCGATAAGCTACAGGAGGTGTCCTTGCCTATGGTGAGGGGTTTGAACTAGATGATCCTTAATGTCTCTTCCAACTTAAACCATTGTATTCTATGATTCTTCTATCCTATTTCCTTTAATTCTTGTTTGCTCCTGTGTTCCTCTGTAAGTTTTGTCAAATAGGACAAAAAATATTAAAAAGAGAAAGAAACAAAAACACAATACACAGGTTTACACTGGCAGAACAGACAAGCATGGCTGGTTGTTGGCACCACCTCTAAAATGAAGCCTACATTTCTCCAGTGTACTTATTTTAACATGACAAATCACATTCTACTTTCCTTTATGATGCTTTTTTTTCTTTCAAAAGTGCTAACATGTAAGTATTAAAAAGAAATAGCTACATTTTGGAAGATTGTCAGACATAAACACTAGATCCTTGATGGACCTTTGGACTCTCCCATGTGACAAGATTTGCAGCCTAGAAAGGCTTCCATTCCCTTGATGTTTACAGGATTTAATGGTTGTATTTTGAAAAGCCACTATTGCTGGCCATTCTCACAGCTTATAATAGCATATAAAGAAATTTAGCATATTTCTTAGCATTTTTAAAGTCAGATATATAACTGAGGATATGGCCTGGGGAGAATGTTCCCCCATAATTTTCTATTTAATCTTCTAATTTTTTTTTTATACAATTTTGAGGGTGGGAAGTTGTTACAGTTAAAGTCAACACAGTTTTTTTCCTTACAGAAGCCTAGAGTTTTACTTAGATTTTTCTTCCCCATCCTAAAAATTGAAATGTGCCTGTCGTGGAGGGCATGTAGGCCCGAAAATAGGCTTGTTTATGCCTTGCCCTGCCTGGACATGTTTTTCTGCCCACACCAGAGGTAAACACATTAAATAGATAAAAAGGAGGCACAACAGACCTGGTGCCATAAAGTCTGGTCTGCCAGGACTCCTGTTTGTAAACAGGTTGTGTAAGCCTCCCCACACCCAGCTCATGTCTCCTTGGTGTAAGCCCATGTGATCCCCATATTTGGGATAGTCCCGGCAAGTGGCATTTGCCTATTATGGTAAGGTTTGGCTAACTGTCAACCTGATTGGTCATTCTAGTGGCCAAGGGACCATTAGTCTTGGCCCACATTCAATAAATAGGGGTACACAGGTAAACAATGTGCTCAGACCCCCACACTCAGACTCCATTGCATAGCTCAGATGCTCAGACGCTCAGACCCTCATGCTCTGACCCACTTGCAGTGCAGACTCACTTGCAGTTCCCTGCCTGCATACCTTGCAGAGCTCACTCAAGTCTGCCTATATATATGTGTGTGGAACCTATAGTCTCCTAGCCAGCTGTGCACACTTGCACACCACTGTGTTATCAGGACCAGATCCTGTATTGTCTGCCTTTACCTATGGAGCTCAGACTCCCAACAGCCACACACATCCTGCATGCCCGCTGCCTATTATTGCCTGGTAAGTGCCATGGTCACTGAACTACCAGGAAGCAGACTCTGAATTGTCTGCACACGACCAGCCTGCTATCCATGAAGAATCATACTGAGACAGCACGACATCCTACTCCTGCACCTGAGATTCTGCCTGCTAAGAATCCCTGGACAGAGCATCAAGAAGAAGCCAGCGGCACAAAGGCAGAGATTGCATCCATCGCCAGGAGAACAAGATCAGAGACCATTATTTCCACAGAGGCTGGGAATATTCATCCTTTCCCCTGAAGCCGGGAGGATTCCAGCCTCAAAGTCCACAGGCAGAGATCTCCTGAAGTTTGGACACTAGGAATAGGCTGTGACGTAGCCCCAGAGGGTGATTATTGATTAATAAGAGTTGTGAGTAATTGTTTTGATGCCTCTGTAAATATCTGTTGCCTCTGCCATAGAGCAGAATCAGTTTCCAGCTCACTCTGCTGGACGAATAGTGTATAGACCCCAAATGGTATTTGCCATGGAGGAAACGCCTCTATATGTTTATAGTTTGAATGTTTGCTAATTAATAAGTTACTGTAAGTATTTATCCTAGAATGTTTTCATAACCACGTAAGAATCCTTTTAATATTAATATACAGTGATTGGGGGTGGCGAGAGTCCAGAACATTGAGTTTAATAAACATATTTTTATATAATATAATATAATATAATATAATATAATATAATATAATCTCGCCCCAATTAATTTCTCCCCTCTGCCAAAATCGGTGTAGGCAGCAGAATACCCTCTCCGCGACAGTACCGAAGGGGCAATTGTTTGAATCTGGATTAACTTCTCTCGAGAAATGACACTTGGTTTCACATCCAAATTAAATTAAATGTCAGAAGTTGTTCACGTGAATTTTTGTCTGCAAATAGCAGGAATATTTTATATATGACTTCATGTGACTTTAGATCATACATGAAAAACAGAGACTGTAAGTTTTATCTTTGGCTAGAAATTATATCAGAATCATATCAGTAGCACATCTGGGTTTGAATAGTTCAGTTGCAGTACCTCGTGATCAAGACTGAGTAATGATTTTATCTTGTTGTTTTCTTGAAAATCTATATACATTTATGGTAACTGCAGGAATAGAAGAGCTGAAAATATTTTGTGGTACTAATCAATTATTATTTAACTGATTTACCAGAGGCATTATTGTTGTTTCAGAAGCTATGTGTAGACGTAAACCACCAAATGTGTAAGCTGATGCGTGACCCCATTTAGAAACCGTAGCACCACTTTTCAACTTCAAGTAACACAATTTTTCATTATTGCTGCATATATCATAGCTCAGAATGATTATACTCATTCAGTACTTTTTCTACCTAAAAAATGAAATTTAAGATTACTGGGGAAAACCAAATCAAAGCAAAACTGTAACATCAAAAATTGGCAATGGTAAACTACAGTTCTGTTTGTTCATTTTTCCTGAGTACACATAGAATGATTGTCTTACCTCTAACTTGTTAGCTCCTGTAATACTGTTACAAACATGCAGAGAGATACCGATACCATGAGAACGGGTTGCATTAAAACCTTCTGAGAGAGGTTAACTTTGATTATGCCAAGGAAACACAGTAAAGAAGTCTGTTTATGAAAGTTCCTAAATGTTAGCCGATAGGCAGAACTGCTTTGAAAAATAATGACAGCTAAATTCAGTAGATGCGTTAACACACAGGCTGCTTTCAGGTACTGCCTCAATAGATGTATTGCTTGAAAATTAATTGAATGTGGCTTTTTATCTCCTTTTTTTCTAAACCTCAGTGAAATGTTAAAACAGCTGATGCATCTTATCTCACAGGAATAAGAACCTCCTCCTCCTGTAGCTGGCAAAAAGGTTTCAGTCACTGCATTGCCTAGGATTCTTTAAGAGCAAAAATGTTGGATGGCAATTACAGTGTTTACAAGGCAGTGGTTGCATTCATAACAGATTTTCATGCTAGCAAGCATAATCTCAGATTCATGTACACAAGCAGATTTTCTTAAGTATATCTTTTACTGCATCATAGATTTAATGAAACTCAAATCATTAGTGAAAGTTTTGGGAGGACATTTTTCAAATGCTCCATGTGTGACAGCTGGCTGCTAAAGCTATAATTTCTTCTTGCTCTCTAGCCTACTGTGACACTGACAAGTGAATGACTCAAGAACAATACTAAGCAGAAATAAACACACCATTCAAAACCTAAGGATGAAAAATGCCCCTGGCTTTTGCTTCCATGAACCATCAGAACAGTGGAAGATGAACCTGAGTCATCTTGCCCACTACATATACAAATAATCAGTGATCAATTAATGAATGGTGCTATTTTCCACAGCTGTGAGACTGTGATTACAAAAGGGATCAAAACATAGGACTAACTCAGGAAAGGCCACCTTGCTAACTTGACAGGGTCACAAAAACACCAAGGAAGTAATTTATTATTGCTATTCATTAAAAACAGGTTATAGTCTTCTTTCTAATTACTTTTCTTAGTGAGGACTGCTAACTTTTTCATAGATTGCTTGTCATTTGCACTGACCTCTGAATAAAATCAATATATATTTGCATTTCTTGTGTGTTCATTATGTTGAAACGTAACACTGCCTGAAAATAAAACATGTCTTTCTCTGCAATAGCAGACAAGCTCTGAAAACACTTATGACAAAGATTTAGATTTTCTCTTTTACTGTTTCATTGCTCCTTTCAAATATTCTGGAAAAGTTCATATTGTGACTATCCTTGCCATGAAGTTGTTAATAAGATACTGTAGGAAAAGAAAGTAAATGCAACATACAAATCACTCTAAGAACTAAGATATTTTGTCCATTGTTTTCTTTCTTAAACTTTTGAATGAATAAAAATTGCCAAATAATCAATTCAAAGTAATCACCTTCATCTTGAATCTTTATGTTGAACTGTCCATCTATCCAAAGTTCTTTTTTGAATGAAAGAAAAAAAAGAAGAAAAAGAGTTAACAGTGAAGTTAAATCTGGATTTAGATGACAATGCTTCAAATGTCAGATTTGAAGATAGATTAATAGATTTCTGTTAGCAGAGTAAGTTGATTCACAGACTTAAGATTGGAGTCCAGATTCTTATTTGATTACTAACACTATCTCTTTTCATAAGGCACAAAGTCCCATATTTATCTGTTCCCATCTCTATCATCCTAAATGACCAAAAGACATCCGTCAGCTCTGTCAGAATCTGAGAATTTAGGGATCTTATTAAAACAAAAATTAAGTAGTTACTGAGATATCCTTTAATAACAATGGAAACACTTAACATTTCAGGCAAAACATCATCCTTACTTATGATCAATATACACCAATGAGAAAGAATACTAAATCCTAATTGGTTCAAGGTGATTATTGTCTTTTTCAAGGGAATAATATTTATCCAGTGATCTGTAACAATACATCTGGAGACAGTCTCTTCATGGCATCCTTGCCTTTCACATGTATGTTTTAAATCTGAGGTCATTACTGAAGCAATTCACATGATTAAGAAAATATAAAGGTATCAAAAATATCACAGTGGTTTGAAAGGGAATAAGATGATATATTTGAGATCAAGTCTATAAATAAACACAGATGAGTTTTTTGTAATTTTTTTGCATTACCACATGGATTTGAAAATAGTAACCATTGGACTTATATTTTTACACATTCTAAACAAATTTAGTAATAGAGAATGTTGATAAAATCCTGGGCTGTATTTGCAGAGGCATGGCTGGTAAAACTGAAGACACCAGTTATTTCCTTTCAATCCCTGCTTGTTAGTGCTGTACACTCTATATTGCATCCAGTTATGATCTTCTGCTATAAGACACGTGAGAAAATGAGCAAGTGCAGTGCAGGTACACTGGAATTGTTTCCCTATAAAGAGACACTGAGGGAGCTAGTCTTGTTCATCCTGGAGCATGGAGAATTTTAGGGACACCCATTGACAACTCCCCTTTGCCTACGCAGTGGCATAAGATGAAAGAACAGACACAAAGGGCATAAACTGAACCAAGAGAGAATCTCACTGGGTATAACAATAAATCCTTTTCTCATGAGGACACTTAGGCCATGATTCAGGCTGCCCAGGACAATTATGCAGTGTCTCTCCATGCTTGGGAGCAGATAAGGCCCTGATTAATAATATCTGGCACATTCCTGACAATGCTTTGATTAGGGGTTTAGGCTAGGGATCTTTTAAGGCCCTTTCCACTCTGAATCATTATTTTATCACCTAGAATAGCATAGACATTATAGACATTTAAAGTAGTCTTAATGACAAACAGACATTTTAGATTCAATTTAACATTTTTTTTAAACTTTGTTGAATTTTTAAAAATAAATCTTTAATTTTCTAACAAAAGATATTTGATTCTGCCCATAAATTAAGTACACTCAGAAAATGGTTTTCACTTTTTATTGTTACCAACGTCGGTAAGAAATTATTTGTATTTTATTGTAGTTTTAAAGGAGATGCTGTTTGTTTTCTCATTGGCCAAAGTTCATCATTTTGACAAATCAGTAAACACAGCTGTTCCCATGGGATCTAATTCTGCTCTGTTGTACTGATCATGAAAACACAGTGACTTGACTGAATGCAATACTTAAGAAAGGTCTTACCTGAGAAACTTGGAAGTTAATAAACTTACTCTAGATATCCACCACCTTTGTGCTAGTTTGAAGCAAGCTGGGATGTTTTGGTAACAGAACTAGATAACGAGCAGTGAAATGAAAACAATTGATGTCAACTTCTCTCACAGTCTCGCTGAGAACTCTGGGAAGAAGAAAGACTTTTTCTCCATTTTGTCTCTCTCTCTTGCTTTTGCCTTAGACCTGGTCACATCTCATTAACCCTGCTCCTACTAACCTTGCTCCCTAACCTCTTGGCTGCACCTCTCTTCTTCCTGAGAACTGGGGTAAGGTTGAGAGGGCCGGGGGGAGGTGTTGGGGTGGTTTGAGAGCCCCTCCTGGGGACTCAGGTTTCTGGGAGGGGAGTTGTGCTTTTGTATTGTTTATCCTTTGTATACTTCTGTATATAATTGTATATAACTGTATATATTGTAAATAGCTGCTTGTAAATTCTGCTAGCTGTAAATAAATTGCTTCATCTATATTCCTAGAGGCCGTCTGAGTTAGCCGGGGCAAATTCAAAAGTGTGGGGGGGCGGGGTAACCCCCAAACCATCACAACCTTCCACAAGAGCAGGATGTGGTCTTCAGCCTGTATCACGTGCCAAAACCAATTTGTGCATTACAAACAAGAAGTAAGGAGAGCTCTGTCTTCTCATTCATTGTAAATCATTGCAAAGAGCTGATGAGTGAAGTGTGGATCTTTCTCTAGGTACCTTTTTTTTCCATGACAGGAAGAACAGCAAAGAGCTAATACTTTTTTTTGGCAGTCCGTTGAAATTGTTGCAGCTCTAATGATTTGTATTCGTGGTAGAGCCTCAAACTAGCAGTAGCTATAATTCATCATATTTCTAATTTTACAGAGGCACAGATGGCTGTCCACTCTAGTGGTCCCAACATTAGAGAATTAAACATAGAATAGCATGATTGATTAACAATTGTGATCAAACATTACTGCTTGTAATTGTGATTAATATGAGTTTACCATTTCTGACAATAATTACTTTTCTTCTTTCTTTTAAATGGAGGGAACAGAAAATAAGCAGATTACAGATTTATAACACAGAGACTTCAGGGCCAAATGAACAATTAATATTCAATGTAAAAAGTGAAAACTGCTGTTAGTCCTTTACTTCTAACAAGGTTGAGTTATTCTTATTGCATTTTTGATAATTGGGTGGATGTTTTTTCAGGGCTAGCAATTGCTCCCTGTGGGCAAGCGACAGCTAATAATTTACTTGTACATTGTCCTTTGCACAGGTTTAAAATCATTTTGCAAGCTTATGCTTTCAGCAGTGCCAAGTAACAGAATTTTGTCAGGAACTTTTTGCATGTCTTTGAAGTTACAAATAATTTATAATACTGGAGGCAGTGAAAAACTAATAGACTGACTTCTATTGGTGTCTTTAGCAGTTGTGAAGATGATCAGAGGGCTGGAACACCTCTGCTATGAGGACAGGTTATGAGAGTTGAGGCTCTTCAGCCTGGAGAAGAGAAGGCATTGAGGAGACCTTGTAGCAGCCTTCTAGTATCTGAAGGGGGCCTACAGGAAGGCTGGGAAGGGACTGTTCACAAGGTCTTGTAATGACAGGATGAGGGGTAATGGGTTTAAACTGGCAGAGGGGAGATTCAAAGCAGATGTTAGGAAAGGATTCTTTACCGTGAGGATAGTGAGATACTGGCACAGGTTTCCCAGGGAGGTTGTGGATGCTCCCTGCTTGGAGGTGTTCTAGGCCAGGTTGGATGAGGCCTTGAGTTATCTGTTTTAGTGGGTAGTGTCCCTGCCTAAGGCAGGGGGTTGGAACTAGATGATCTTTGAGGTCCCTTCTGACCTAAACCATTCTATGATTCTATGATTTACCAGCAGCACAGTTAATGGGTTCATCTGGCTTTGGATTGGGCCTACTTACAGGATTCCTGTGGTTAAATGGAAAGGAAGCACCTATCATGATAGAATGCATGGCTTCTGTATGACCCTTTCCTTTGGAAGATCTTGTGGAACTGTACCCTTAAATTGACTCTGTGTCTTTTATTTTGTAATTTGGTAAAGTGTTGGGTTTACATAGCAAGGTGCTGGTAGCATGGGAACTATAGAGGTGGCCTCTATGAGAAAACACCAGAAGGTGCCCCATGTTAGTCAGACACTTTCAGCCAGCTCCAAACTCATCTAAACAATTCTGAGCCTGTCAGCAACAGTGACCAACAACAACAGCTTCCATAATAACATAATTTTTAACAAAGCAGTGAGAAAAGCAAACAAACAAACCCCCAAACACCAAAAATCAAATAAAGAAACAAACAACAACAAACCAAATACCAAACAAAAAAAAATTACAATCACTGCACAGTACCTGTGAGAGACAGCAGTGAAGGGGGGAAGGGGGGAGAGTGCTCGTAGAGTACTCAAGGCACTGGAGAAGAGGGAGAAGAGATTCATCTGCAGCCCATGAGAACATCATAGTGATGCTGGTTTCCCCTTGCCACCCATGGAGGACCATGCTGGAGCAGATATCCACTCTGCTGCCCATGGAATGTATCCCTGAAGGAAGATGCTGACCATGGAGATTGTGCATGAGCAGAGTGGATATCTGCTCCAGGAACTGTGATCTTGCAGGGTACAAATGCTGGAGCAGTTTCTTCCTCAAGGACTGTACCCTGTGGAAAGGAAGCATGCTGGAACAGTTCTTGCAGAACTGCAGCCTGTGGAAAGGACTCATGAAGAAGTTTGTGAAGGACTGTATTCTGTGAGAGACACCCCACTCAGGAACACAGGATGAAGGGGCAGTATTTTTGTTTCCTGATGTATCAAGGTATGAAACAATTTGTTAATGAGATTCCTAATTTTAGTATCTTCAGTGAAACATTGACCATTCTCAGTCTTTCTTTCTGACACAAGATCTGCTCTCCCAACAATCTGTGGGATGTGGGTGGTCAAAATATGAGTAGGAAGCTCATTAGGGCAAAGACAGTGCACAGAGAATGGTTGCTGATTCACAGTATGTCTTGGGTTGCCTTTAGCAGTTAGATCTCTCGAAGCCCAAGGCAGAACTTAAAGGTGCTTCCCTTGAGTAGAGTCATCATAGCTTTCTGCTTTGCTACTGTCAGGTCTTTTCTTGGCTGCAAATTATTTTTTCCCCATGTCTCCCTCCTATTTTAATCTTTACGTCTCTAAGACTTCTACTTTTTTTTTTCTTCTTCTTCTTGTATCACTGCACTGCTGCACATATGATGCACTTGTTTCTTTTTATCTGTGTGCCTTTAACTAGGCAACGGATTCATAAGAAAACTAACAAATGTTCGAGGACTAACTTACTAGGTAGAACTTGTTAAGCACAGTGGAAGTTTTCTTTCCAGCATACGTCAGGGAACAAATTAAAAATTCTTCTCTATTTACTGTTTAACATGACCTGCTGCATGTCATCTTAACTATGTTTTTAATTTCAAATAGACAGTTCTTTTGAAGGCACAGTTACTCTATTAAATTTGTTGCAGCAGAAGGATGGATGGGAAGATGTCATGTGGAGAGGCTAGTTGTTTAGACTTCTGTGGTGGGGTGCAACTTTCCCCAAAAGATGATCAGTCCTGTGCAATTACAGCTGGTATGTGCTGTATCACATGGTTTTGAAGGCTGCTATCATGAGAGATGGCTAATTGGCTATTTGATTAATAGCTCTCCATCAGACTCCATCTGTAGTGAGATTTAGCTTACTGTTCTCAAAGCTGGCTGAGGCATACCTCACCACAGCCTATATGCACCGTTACATGGAGCTGAAAAATCATTACACAGTGAAAAAAAGTTATGACTGAGTCAAAGGGCCATAGTTCTTTGCTACTGACCTAGAATTCTTTTCCCAGTTTTGGCAGTGCCTGGTTTTTCCTTTAAAGAAAAGATCTCCATATTCTTGCCTTGCAAAGAGAATGGAAAGAAAATATCCATAACAGGCAAAAATCCTCTCCAAAACTGAAGTGATAGGAAAGATAATAGGATAGATGATGTACAGTTAGACTAGCAAAATTAATATGGGAAGGACAATAGTATGGAGCCAGTTGTAGCCCCAGAACCTAGGAATAATGAAATTGCATGTGGCCCTGCCCTCCTTTTTGTGCTACCCAAAGACAAGAGTAGCTGAACAGGCAGTTGTCTTTGTATTGCAGCATTCATGTTGCTGGTGAAGGGTCTGGAGAATGAATCTTATGAAGAGCAACTGAAGGACCTGGGGATGTTTAATTGGAAGAAGAGGAAGCTAAGAGGAGACCTCATCACTCTCTGCGATGACCTGAAAGGACATTGTGGAGAGGCCACAGGTAATTAGTGATAGAACAAGAGGGAATGGTCTCAAAGTGCAACAGGATAGCTTTAGACTGGACATTATGATTTTTTTTTTTTTTTTTTCACAGAAAGAGTAGTCAGACATTGGAATAGGCTGCCCAGGTTGGTGAGTGAGTGACCATCCCTGGATGTGTTTAAAGGTCATTTAGATGTGGTGCTGGAGGATATGGTTCAGGGGTGAATTTTGTAGAGTGGTGTTAATGGTTAGACTGGATGAGCCCAGGGGTCTTTTCCAACCTGAATGACTCTGTAATTCTGTGATATAATGAAAGTAGATGTGACTTAGACACTTGTGGTGGAGGGGCAGCAGCCCCAAAACTGAGGCCTCTCTATGCCTCTACATGCCTGGACATGTTTTTCTGCCAGGACCCATGGCAGTAAACAGGTTGTGTAACACACACATGCCCAGCCCTCTATCTCTGGGTCTGCTCAGGTGATCCCCTAATTGGGAGGGTCCAGGCAAACAGCTACTGCCTATTAAGGTAAGGTTTGGGCTTACTGCCAGCCTGATTGGTCACTTTAGATGGCCAAATGAGCCACGAATCTAGGCTCAGAGTCTATAAAGAGGAGTGCAAAGGAGCACCACGTGTTCAGAGTGTTCAGAGTGTTCTGAGTGCTCAGAGGTTCAAGCTCACCGTCCCTGAGGGTCTTCAAGAAAAGACTGGATGAGGCACTTAGTGCCATGGTCTAGTTGACTGCATAGGGCTGGGTGATAGGTTGGACTGGATGATCTTGGAGGTCTCTTCCAACCTGGTTGATTCTATGATTCTCAGCATTCTGATCCACATAGCAGCACAGATCTGCTTGCATGGCCTAGACACAGGATCAGGCCCTCACTTGCATACTTATGACTCTCAGCCCTCTTGAATTGATCTCAAGGCACAGTTAAGCTGTCTGAGAGCCCTTTGAGAAGCAGAGCACATGCACGCCTGCATTTGGTACATATATGGGGAGCCGAGAGCCCCCTGCCTAAGCCTAGAGCAGCCGTACATACTGGCTTGCTATCTTGCATTTATCTACGGAGCTCAAGTCTCCCTGCAGCCCAGCAGACCCTGCTTGCCCGCTGCCTGTAAGCCTGGAAAATCCAGCTCAGCAGACCTTTCAGACTGTCTGCTAACCTACAAACACAGCCTGCTAGCTGTGAGACGACTGTGCTAGAAGCTGCATGGACAAATCCTCCTCCTGCACCTGGAAATCCTGCCAGCTGATCATCCCTGGACACACGGCATCCAGAAGAACCAGCAGCACCGAGGCAGAGACCACTTCACACCAGGAGAGAAGGTCAGAGAAATCCTGTTTACCCCAGAGACTGGGAACACTTATCATTCACCTGCAAGATGGGACAGATTCCAGCCTCACCAAGACCCAAATACTGGGCACACGCTGTGACACAATCCCGGGAGGGTGATTAATGATTAATATTTAAGAGCAACACATTTAAACAAGCTTTAATTCCTTTGTAAAATAAGTTACCTCTGTTTTAAGAGCAGACACAGTTTCAGCCCTTGCTGGGCAGACAACATAGTTGTTAAGAGGCATTAAACCTAAGGGAATCTTTCTCTTTGTCTATAGTTGTTGATAATTTGATATTTCCATTTAATAATCCAATCCATGTACATATCATATCCCTACTGTTTTCACAGTATCACAGTATCACAGTATCACCAAGGTTGGAAGAGACCTCACAGGTCACCAAGTCCAACCCTTTACCACAGTGCCCAAGGCTAGACCATGGCACCAAGTGCCACGTCCAATCTTGCCTTGAACAGCTCCAGGGACAGCGACTCCACCACCTCCCCGGGCAGCCCATTCCAGTAGCCAATGACTCTCTCAGTGAAGAACTTTCTCCTCACCTCGAGCCGAAATTTCCCCTGGCGCAGCCTGAGGCTGTGTCCTCTTGTTCTGGAGCTGGCCACCTGAGAGAAGAGAGCAACCTCCTCCTGGCCACAACCACCCTTCAGGTAGTTGTAGACAGCAATAAGGTCACCCCTGAGCCTCCTCTTCTCCAGGCTAAACAACCCCAGCTCCCTAAGCCTCTCCTCGTAGGGCTTGTGCTCGAGGCCTCTCACCAGCCTCGTCGCCCTTCTCTGGACACGCTCAAGCATCTCAATGTCCTTCCTAAACTGGGGGGCCCAGAACTGAACGCAGTACTCGAGGTGTGGTCTGACCAGTGCAGAGTACAGGGGCAGAATGACCTCCCTGCTCCTGCTGACCACACCACTCCTGATGCAGGCCAGGATGCCACTGGCTCTCTTGGCCACCTGGGCACACTGCTGGCTCATGTTTAGGCGGGTATCAATCAGTACCCCCAGATCCCTCTCTGTCTGGCTGCTCTCCAGCCACTCCGACCCCAGCCTGTATCTCTGCATGGGGTTGTTGTGGCCAAAGTGCAGCACCTTGCACAAAAGAACTTGATTACATAGTGGTTGGGGGTGGTACAAATTTGTAAATATTAATTTTAATAAATAATTTAATAAAAAATTTAGTACTGCCTCAAATTAATTTCTCACCTTCCCCTAATAAGGAAAGAATAAGAGAAATCCCTCCACGACAACACTGGAACAAAATCCATGTCAAAGCAGAATTTGCTTTTCTGTTTAGAAAAATAATTAATTTCTGCTGTTTTAAGAACAAAGCAAATTTACCAAGTGTACTTTCACTAGGCTAAATTAATATGGCAACAATCAGTAGTAATGGGGAACATACAATAACTCCTGTACTAGATGGTTAAGCTTACCATAGCTATTGAAAAAATATTTCAACATTAAAAAAAAAAAAAAAGAAACACATGTAGTAAAGAGCCATATCTCCAGAGTAAAGTCAGAAGAAAGATTCAAATGTCAGGAAATGTGGCAAACCACTGACATGCAAACGGAAAAAAAAACAAAAACAAAAACAAACAAACAAACAAACAAAAAACAGAAGGAAAATACAATATGAGTAATAACTTTGCAATATTCTCTGCTGTATCATTGGTTAAAAAGTGGTGTTAGATTTGTGACTCCATTACTATGATCAACAGTAATACAGCCTTGTATCCTCTGTAATCTCATGTGTTTCCCACCAGTGCACAGTGTAGGGGCATGCAAATCACAATGGTCATCAACGAATATAAGTCACTAGAAAATAACCAGTATAGTATAGACAAAAAGGAGCAGTCTCTCAGAGGCCTTACAGAGACAGCAGTGCCTTCAAATGAATCAAATTTGTCAAGGTTTTTCTTGACTGAACAACATGCAGATTATAATGTATTTCTCCACCCCCCAAAACTTCTGCAGCATCATTCAGACTGAGTTCACTACCTAAGTACTTCTCAGTCATGAGGAGAGGAGTATATATGCTATTAACATGCCAAGGTATTAAAATACCTAAATTAAAGGTGGCAGTATTAGATTGAGCTATCTGAATGACCTTTTCTCCGCAACACTCAATTGGGATGTGCTGTTTAAGAGCATTTTGGTGCTGCTCATTGAAGCCAGTTTCTGGTCAACAGACGAAAATACTTGTGAATGTCTGATGGGAGGGAGAAATGATACACTTCTCAGAATCATGTCAACAGAAGCAAAAGTCTTCAGCTGCATCACTGAAATTTGCATTTACTTCAAAAGACAAACTAATTGTTCACTAAAATTTCAGTTTAGGCCAAAAAAAGACCTTTTAGAACCATGTTATATTGATGTTAAAATATTTGTATTAATCTCTTTGAAAAGATTAATTTCAAAGGTATATAACCGTAATTTTAAGGAAATGTAAGCTTTTATAATGGTTGTTCTGTTTTTATCTTCTTACATGATTCACTTTTGTCATGTTACTATTTAGAACATGGAAAGAAAGGAAACGAAATGGTGAAATAAGAATCAGTAAAAAAGTAAAGTATTTCAATAATATTCCTGAGTGGTTGTACAATGATGATAAAGGTGTCATTACCTGTCAATAAATAGATATGTCCACTGGATATGCTATAGTTTAATAGAGATCTTGAAAAAAACAGTGGAAATATCCACACAATAAAGTTGTATATTTAACAAAAAAATCTGAATAGTCTGCATCTTATAATAAACTCTGCCAATGTCAGAAGAAGCCTAACTCTTAAACTTGTGGGGTTTAGAAGAAAAGCCAGACAGAAAACCGATTAAATAAACCTTATCACTTAACCATTTCAGCTGCAAGGTGGAACTTGGATGCTTTGTCTTACCCATACTTTGCAGATCAGGAAGGTAATATGAGTTTACATCAGTGCAGAACTGAGAAATGGATATGTCTATTTATCTGTGAACTGGTTGACTTACTTTTGGACCATCCTCTAATTTTCTGTAACTGAATGAGTCCATGTTTAAGCCTCAGTTGAAACCCATCTTACAAAATAAACTCACCTGATACCACTATAATTGTACAATATGACACAAGCTGAGCTCTGTCTTATGATTTACCTCAGTCATAATTGCAAGTGTTGTCACAATATCCTGTAAAATGTCTTTTCTAACAAAGTAATTTCTGCATGTAGTGATGTTGGTGAATTCCTGTTTGAACATTTAGTCCTTGAAATTGTCACTTAAAACTTGACCTATCAATTTAGAAGATTTAATGTGTTTATTCTATGAAAGGTCAAAGACAATGAAGCATTTTGTTGAAAGTATTGACCTAGAGAATAATAAAAGCTATGACAGTAAAAACATCCTTCAAGTGATGTGATTTTATTAGTATAACTGGTCACTCTAACACTCCTTTTCCTTTTCCTGCTTTTCCTTCAAGTACAGCATTAACTCATTCTTGATTTTAATTCTTGGCAATAATTTTTCATCCATTTTTCAAGGACTACCTAGTACTGAAGATGAGATCCAAATTTTTAATTTCTTTTATTCTAATCTGGCTATCAGTTTCTTAATTTAATGTATAGAAAATAGATTTTAAAATAATACATTTTTTAGTGCTAAGAACTCTGCCAAAATATTACAATGTTTTTCCACTACATTGTTTTATTTGACTATAAGAAAATAACATTTTAGGGATTTTTTTTCCTTCCTGAATTCTTTCTCAAATTAATGTGAACTATTTTTGAAAGATATGAAAGACATAACATAACAAAATAAAATAAAATGTTCATGAAATGATCCTCAAAAAGTAAAACCTTACGTAGAAATCAGGAATACTATATGAAAGAGGAGCACACAAAAATGAATGTGTTTCAATAATTCTAGCAAAACTGGGTAGCACTATTTGAAAATACAATGTGACAAGAATACAAACCATCTTTTCTCTCTTTCCCTCTACTTAACTGCCAATCACAATTAGAGCCTGGTTAATGTGATTTTTCACCATTACAAGTAGTACTGTGTCTGGCTGAGATGCAGCTAGCTTTCTCATAGCAGTCCATCTGGTGCTGTGTTTTGGATTTATTGCTTAAAAATGCTGATAACACAACAGTCTTTTGCAGTTAATGAATGCCACAACTTTCTCCCTCCAACTATAGCCTCCAGAATTAGGGTAGAGGTGGAAGAGATCAAGAGTAGTACAGCCAGGACAGCTTACCCAGACTGACCAAAGGGATATTCCAGATCATGTAACATTCTAATCAGCAGCAAAAAAAAAAAAAAAAAAAAAAAAAAAGGTAAAGGAAGAGGAGAAAGGGGAGACATTCTTGTTTTCCACAATGTTCATTCCAGTTGTAACTGAACAGATTGTGATTGCCTTTGCATCCCCTGTTCGCCAAACTTTCACCTGTTAAACTACCTTTATGTCAAAATGGTAGACAGCAGAAAGAGTAAATAAAATTATTTTAACGTCATTGCTGGTGAGGTTATTTCTTATTAAGACTATTAAGCAGAAAATATTAGTAAGGATGTAAAAAAAAATTACATATGAAATTACTCTATTTTGATCATAAAAAGAGCTGATAACACTGCTACCATTATTCCATGATATTCAGCTTCCAGGAATGGTCGCAGAAAAATGTGGTAGGTGATTCCTTTCTGAGGGGAACAGAGGGCTCCATAAATTGACCAAACCCATAGCACAGGGAAATTTGCTGCCTCCCTATGGCTTGGGTTAGAGATGTTATTAGGAAACTCTGGTCTCATGTGACCCTCTGATTATTACCCACTATTGGTTAGCCAGGTTGGTAATGACAAGGTTACACAGAAGTCCAAAAGTAATTAGAAAGGACTTGAAGGCATTGGGGTGGCTGGTTGAAGGCTCAGGTGCACAGGTAGTATTCTCATCAGTCCCTCAAGTGACAGGGAACAATATTGAAAGAGGGAGGAAAACACAACTGATTAACTTGTGGCTCAGAGACTGGTGCTACCAACAGAATATTGGGTTTTTTTTTTTTGATCATGGGGATGTTTGCAATACACTGAGTTTGCTGGCAACAGATGGAGTACATCTGTCTCAAAGGGGGGAAAGGATCCTCACACATGAGTTATCAGGGCTTATTGAAAGGGCTTTAAACTAGGTGTGAAGGAGAAAAGGGGTAGAATCAGGCTCATCAGAGATGAGTGTAGCATGCCAGAGTCTGGGGTGAAATCAATATTGGGCTGCTCATATATATACATCTACAGCAACAGATGCATCATGAGCAACAGACAGAAAGAGATGGAATCCATTGTGCAGCAGGACAGCTATGACAGTCACCATCATAAAAACAACGTGGAATGACTCTCATGATTGGAGCACTGCAGTGGATGGCTATAAACTCTTCAGAAGAGGTGGTGAGGAAAAGAAAGGTGGTAGAGTGTCTCTGTATGCTAGGGAGTGTTATCATTGTGTAGAGCTCAAGGACTTTGATGGTATGGTAGAATGCTTATGGGTAAGGATGAGAAGGAAAGTCAAAGAAGATGTCCTGTTGGGATTCTGTTACAGGCCACCCAGCCAGGATGAAGAGGTTGATGGAATCTTCTATGAGCAGATAGCAGAAGTCTTAAAATCAACAGTTCTTGTTCTTGTGGAAGACTTCAACTTGGCAGACATCTTCTGGAAATACAACACAGCAGAGAGGAAACAGTCCAGGAAATTCCTGGAGTCTGTGAAAGATAACTTCCTAACTCAGCTGGTGAGTGAGCGCTGCTAGACCTGCTGTTCACTAGCAGAGAAGGAATGATGATGAAGTCAGAGGTCATTTTGGGCTTAGTGACTGAAATTTTAGTGCTCTCAATTCTTGGTAAAATAAAGAGAGGGCTTAACAAAATCACTATCATTGACTTCTGGAAGGTGGACTCTGGCTTTTCTGGTCACTGATTGAGAGAGTCCCTTAGGAGACACTCCTGAATGCAAAGGGTTCCAGGAAGGCTGGGCCTTTTTCAAAACCGAGCTCTTAGAGGCACCAAGTCAGGCTATCCCCTTGTGCCGTAAGACAGACTGGTGGGGAGTATGACCAGCCTGGATGAACAGGGAGCTTTTGCTGGGACTTAGAAAAAGATGAGAGTTTACCACCTTTGGTAGAAGGGGCAGGCTACTCAAGATGAGTACAGGGATGTAGTTAAGGCATGAAGAAAGGAAGGCAAAAGCCCAGCCAGAACTCAGGCTGGCTACTGCTGTAATGTTACCACCAAGGATGAGTAAAAGGCTGAGGTACTTAATGCCTTCTTTGCTTCAGTCTTTAGAGTCAAACCAGTTATCCTCAAGGTGTTCAGTCCTCAGAACTGTAAGATAGAGGTGGAACAATTCCCTCATAATCCAGGAGGAAGTGATTAATGAACTATTGTGCATCCTGGACATTCACAAGTCTGTGTGGCCCAATGAGATGCACCTGAGAGTACTAAGGGAGCTGGTGGGGGAGTTTGCCAAGCCATGCTCTATCGTTTACCAGCGGTCCTGGCTAACAGGTGAGGTCTTGGGTGACTGGAGAGTTGCCAATATGACATCTAACTACAAGAAGGGCTGCAATGAGGATCCAGGGAACTACAGGCCTGCCAGCTCGCCTAGGTACTGGGGAAGGTTATGGCATGGTTCATGTTGGGTGGGTTCACAGGGCAAGTACAGGACAACCAAGAGTTCAGGCTCAACCAACATTGGTTCATGAAGTGCAGCTCCTGTTTGACCAATAACTTTTATGAGACATTTTCTCTGTGGATGCAGCCAGCATAAGTGCAAAACAAATGAATGAAAAGTTGACTTTCAAAGTCCAGTGCAATAAAGCCATCACATTGCAAAGCATGTCCACATCAGAATAAAAGAAACTGAAGTAGTTTGTCCCCCTACTATTTTCTGTGTATAGCAGCTCCATTCCAAACTCAGCGACATCATGGATGAACTGGCTGATTAGTAAATTCTAGCAAAAAAAAAAAAAAGAGTAAAGAGACTGCATAATTCCCTGGTGATTTGTGCAAGTCAAACAGCTGATTCACACTGCTTTCTGCATAACCTTCAAAATATAGTGATTATCGAAATATGCTATATCATAATTTCTACGCAGTAATTGAACTCACTCCTATCTTTGAAGGTTAATCATTCAGTGTTTCCTCTCTCTCAGTGAGGCTGTTATCATTTTGGACACTTAGATGTAGGAATTTAAACAGTAGTCTCCTTATGTCTGATTACACTGATGGGGTGAAATATATTTATACTTGTGACCCTTAAATTGAGGAAACAGCTGGTAACCTTCATATAAGTAAGCAATAAGTGAATAACTATTGCATAGCTTAGTAAAGGAAGACATACTCAAAGCTGAGCTTAAATATTGCTCCTGGGCCCATGGATGTGGGCCCCACATAAGGTTGGTCATGTCCATTAAGGTTTACTCAAGCCCAAACATACTTACTATCTATCCTAAAGAATATTTTCTGTATATACTATTGAGTTTGGCATCTGACCATTTCAAGTGAACATTATTAGAGCTTTTGCTATGGTTTTAAAGCATTTATTTTTCATGCAATGGTAGGTACACATTCTGGATGTTCTAGATATTTTGAATTTCTGATTGTCCTATCCTTACCAACTATGCAACCTATAGCTGCTCCTTTGTTTTGGTTTTTGTTTGCTTTGATGTTCGTCTTTGTTATGGTTGCTGCTTGGAATATAAATAATTCACTTCATAATCTATTATTTTTTTCCACTTCTTTTCACTTTAGATTGAAAAAAACCCCTCTGAATCAGTTCAGCATGGTACCAGGCTGGTACTATTACACTAGCTAAAAGGCTTTAAAAATGAGTGTCAGCTTTGGAAACGTTCACACAGATTATACCATGGCCACAACAGCCTTTTAAATCCTTTCAAATTGAGCTACAAATGTAGTAGAACCAAAAAGCAACAAGCCTTAAGGAAGTCTTATTTTCCTGAGCAGTAAAACCTTTTAGGATACATAGAATCAGAGAGCCAACTGACAGTAACTTTTCCTTTTCTTGCAATCGCTGTGAGCCAAACAGCTGCTGCTGAGAAAACAGGGAATACAGTATCTCCCTTCTGCCCCAGTATTCCATATCTCACATGTAAGGTATACCAGCACAGTTCATTGCAGGTAGAAATGAACTTTGAATAATGTGCTTTGAATAAACTCTAAGCTTCAAGGCAGGTGATTTCCAAGCCAGAAGCCGTGTTGCTGCAGCTAGCTTGGTCTTGAGCTAACAAAACAAAAAAAGAGACAGATACCAAGATTAAAGGCTGAGTTGTGTCTTCCTTCCTGCAGAGTATTGTGTGGATTTACATGTAGATAAGTCCTAGTTCATCATATGTGCCTTGCCTACAATTGTGGTTTTATAAGACAGCCACTTGCAGTGTTATGAGGATATTTAATAATTAAAAAAATGAATTAGTGTCTGGTGTCATGTACAGAAAAGTTCTTGATTTGTAAAGTGTAAGAGGGAGACACAGTATTTTAGTTCATTACTTGCTTCAGGAATATATTTGTGCATTCATTCTTAGAAAAGGATTAAAAATCTCTCTATATATGTAACTATTTTCTATCATTCTTGCTACTAAGCAGCTTGAATATCAGATGCTGGTAAAGTGTAAATATAGAAAACAATGCAGTCAATGCAAAAAAATGCAGTCTCCTAAAATGGTAAAGTAGTTTGAGAAACACTCTAATGGATAAGTTTAAGGTGAAGCACTTGAACAAAACAATTGTGTATAAAATAATTGGTTTTGTAATTTAAGATACATTGCATGATTTACTTTTATATAATAAACTTGATAAGAGTAGCAAAAGTCATTATGCGAGAGCAGTGTTGCCCAAGGAGACAATTTTATTGTTATGCTCATGATATTTGATAGTTTTTATTAAGCCAGTTATACACTAAGCAAAACAGGACAAGATAGATATAGGAGTATAGTGGTTGTAATCAGTATCTTAAATATCATCTAAGTCCAGGGAGGAACCTAAACATGCCTGGCATACGTCACCAATGATGTACTTTGCTTGCTGAACTCTCAGCGCTGACAAGGCTGTGTCAGGAAAGGAGAAATGTCTTCTCCTTCAGGCTCAGGAGGTTTGAGCTGATAATTCCCTCCTTCCAGGCTTGACCTTGACTTCAGAAGAAAGTGCTCTGCGTAATGCAGGGATTGAAAGAAGCACAAATGAAGCATTACTTTAGCTCTTGTACCAAAAATGTTCCTCTAATACAGCGACTGCAGAAGTGTTCCAATTCCCTGGGGAGCAGCAGAGACACAAGACCCTGTGCTTGCTCTTTAGGCTTCTAAGAGATTTCGCAAATCTGGTGCTCTTTGCAGGCTACAGAACAGTTCACAATTTTGGATCTATCATGGTACAGACTCCAAGATTCCTGGCAATCCTGAGAAGTTTTATTTAGCAGCTGCTAGTATCCTAGAAAGCATACTTATTTTAGGAAATATTTGAAACTCTTTTCCAATATTCTAATTCATAAGCAGTTTTAAAACACTGAATGTGAAATTCTGAAATTCATCCATTTCTCCCAGGTGCCTAAGTCTGGGCATTTATTTATTTGTTTGTTTGTTTCTCACTGTAGGAAGTTCAGCGTCAAAAAAATTAAAGCAAATGCTGAGATTATTGTCATAGAATCATAAATTTAAAGGAATTAACTCTGAAACGAGGTAGGGGAAAAAAAGGAAATCACTGTGGAGTATTACTACCTTCAGCTGCTGAAGCAATTTTGCAGATCTTATCTACCAGCCTGGCAGTTCCTAAATCACAGAAATACTTTTTTGAAATGTTACCTATACTCTGTTGCTACTAATGACAGCTGACTCTAGAGACTGATTCAGAGGTCATTTTGAGCCTGTTGCATCTAAGTACTTTTTAGGCCTTTCATGGGGCACACTCCACACTTTGGGAAATACTTCAGAATCTGTGTGTTTGCAATGCTTTGGAGATGAAAACCACTACAGACTAATAACCTTTCATTGTGCTTACTCTGATTATACTTCACAAAACATTCTTTAATAGCCCAAAAAGATTAAATTACCACAGCTATTTATTTCTGCCAGAAGTACCACAGATCTTGTTGATATTGAGTTTTGATCCCACTGAATAAAAAGAAGGCCAAGTGTTTCCAGCTCTATCTAGTCGTTATTCTTTTCCCTCTACTTTATATGTTAGTTGTAAAAAACAAAAAGTTCTGCCCCCCTCTTCAGTGTAAAATTCATCTTGGCCATCACATAACTTGTAGTATCTCACACTAGCAAAATGAGTTGATTTGGCACAGAATTGTAGCACTAACTCTTTCCAGCATTTTTGTATTAAAAAATCTCTTGAATCACAAAGGCAGATATTCCTGTAGCCTTAGAAATTTTTTAAACAACATATGAAGCCACTCTGCACTCAGCTCCAGACCATTTTCCCAATCACGAAAGACCTCTTCTTCTTCTCAAGAATTCTAAATTCAGACTCGTGGGGTTTCCTTTCATCTCTGGCTGAGGTTTGTAGGTAAATGACTGCAACAGTTCAATTAAATTAGACAAAGAGCCAATCAGTCCTGTGCTTTGCCCTCTAAATCTTGATCAAAGACGGTGAATAGTACAAAGAAAGCATCAGGCAGAATGGCAGGAACAGCTTCCTCTGGTTCTTGGGATGTAGGAACACATTCAGTGTAGTTGGAATCTGAGGGGATTTTGGCTGCTAAAATATGCTGGCAGTGCATAGCAGTGACTTTCGGGTGGTAGTTAGAGTAGTTTGCCATAGGAGCTCTCAAATAAGATGCATCTGTAGTCAAGTGCAGGCATGCCAAAGGATTACCAAACACGTAAGTGAAGAACCATTTCTATTTTTTTCTGGCTACACATGTTATTTCTATGTAAAAATAAAATGACCACATATCTAAATTGAAAGGGTATGTGTATACATTGTAGGAAATCTCTTCTGTCAGTGTAGATGATTGTTGATTAATCATGGAATCATAGAATTGTAGAATCATTAAGAATCTGTCTTATTAGAACATCCACTAATTATACCATGAGTAAATAGCTAGCTATCTAATAAGGCCAAATAAGGCATTGACATATCATGTTTACATTAGATTAGTTACAGTATACATGTACCTAGTCTCCACAGTCTGTATCTGAGAGGATGCTGACTGCTTAGATACTTGTCACACTCAGCGCACTGCAGTGAACAGAAGAGAGCGATCTACTGAAGATGGGTGGTGAGTAAAAGCATTGCACTGTTAAAAGATAAATGTATCCACAGGTACAAACAATAGAAAAAAAAATCAAAGAATGCACTGTGTTGAAAAGGACCTCTTGATGTCTGCACTAAGCGGTGTCACATCAAGTTTTTAGAGACCCATTATCACAGTATCACAGTATCACAGTACCATCAGGGTTGGAAGAGACCTCATAGATCATCAAGTCCAACACTTTAGCACAATCCTCAAGGCTAGACCATGGCACCAAGTGCCATGTCCAACCTTGCCTTGAACAGCCCCAGGGACAGCGACTCCACCACCTCCCCAGGCAGCCCACTCCAGTGTCCAATGACTCTCTCAGTGAAGAACTTTCTCCTCACCTCCAGCCTAAATTTCCCCTGGCGCAGCCTGAGGCTGTGTCCTCTCGTTCTGGTGCTGGCCACCTGTGAGAAGAGAGCAACCTCTTCCTGGCCACAACCTCCCTTCAGGTAGTTGTAGACAACAATAAGGTCACCCCTGAGCCTCCTCTTCTCCAGGCTAAACAATCCCAGCTCCCTCAGCCTCTCCTCATAGGGCCTGTGCTCAAGGCCTCTCACCAGCCTCGTTGCCCTTCTCTGGACACGCTCAAGCATCTCAATGTCCCTCCTAAACTGGGGGACCCAGAACTGAACACAGTACTCAAGGTGTGGTCTAACAAGTGCAGAGCACAGGGGCAGAATGACCTCCCTGCTCCTGCTGACCACACCATTCCTGATGCAGGCCAGGATGCCACTGGCTCTCTTGGCCACCTGGGCACACTGCTGGCTCATGTTTAGATGGGTATCAATCAGCACCCCCAGATCCCTCTCTGTCTGGCTGCTCTCCAGCCACTCCGACCCCAGCCTGTATCTCTGCATGGGGTTGTTGTGGCCAAAGTGCAACACAGAGCACTTGGAGCTATTGAACACCATCTCGTTGGACTCTGCCCATCTGTCCAGGTGGTCAAGGTCCCGCTGCAGAGCCCTTCTGCCCTCCAGCCCAGCCACATCTGCCCCCAGCTTAGTGTCATCTGCAAACTTGCTGATGACTGACTCCATGCCCTCATCCAGATCATCTATGTAGATGTTAAAGAGGATGGGGCCCAGCACTGATCCCTGAGGGACACCACTAGTGACTGGCCGCCAGCTGGATGTGGCACCATTCACCACCACTCTCTGGGTCTGGCCCTCCAGCCAGTTCCTAACCGAGCACAGAGTGTTGCCATCCAAGCTGTGGGCTGACAGCTTAGCCAGCAGTTTGCTGTGGGGGGCAGTGTCAAAGGCCTTGCTGAAGTCCAGATAGACCACATCCACAGGCCTCCCCACATCCACCAAGCGGGTCACCTGATCATAGAAGGAGATCAGGTTGGAGAGGCAGGATCTGCCCTTCCTAAATCCATGTTGACTGGACCTGAGCCGTTATGACTGACCTTAAATGTTTCCAAGGATGGGGCCTTCACAACCTCCCTGGACAACACTGTTCCAATGTTCCACTACAGTCACAGTAAAGAACTTCCTAATGTCCAATCTGAATCTACCTTTCCCTAGTTTAAAACCATTGCCCCTTCCACCGTTGCTACATGCCTTTGTAAGTAGACCCTCCCCAGCTTTCTCGTAGACCCTCTTCAGGTACTGTAAGGTCTTCCCAGAACTTCTCTGAGCCTGGATCTTTATGTACTTTTATGTTAGGTGCTCTGAGAGGTGCAGCCCAAGTCCATCCTTTTTTTTTTTTGTGATTCTGCTGCAATACATTGAGTCCTTGTTCACCCTACTAGCTGATCCAGAATGGATAAGCAGTACTTACGGTGCTTCAGACACATACAGCTTGTACTGATGGATATCAAAAAACATTTATTTTTATGTTTGTGTTTGCATATGAGCCTTTCTGGGGCTGCTCAAGTCCTACAATGTAAGGCCACAATTCCGTGCTCCTCTATATGCCCACAGTCTTACAGCCACAAATGATCTCTCACAAATGGTGATCTGAATGATGATGAGAGAGCAAGATTTAGTGCTTTTACATCCTTATTTACTTTTGCAGTGAAATGAAAGAAGAAGCAATCAAATAATCAGCAAAGAAACACCCTATGAGATTATTTCTGGAGTTCTTTTGGATTGTCATACATCTACAACTTCAAGGTACTTGCTGCAAATTTGTGTGTATTTCAGATTTTTGCTGTTTCCCCTAGGCTCTGCTTTCTATTTAATCATGATCTCCCAGGCTAAGATCATGGTAATACATTAACAACTAACATTTCACTTTGTATGCATTCTCTATCCATGCAGTAAATCAGGAGGTGTTCTTTGAATTGATGGATAACACATAACCTTGTAAATTTGTAGGAGGTCTGTAGTGAAGAATTTTCAAGCTTTTCCTTCTAGGTTAGCAGTCCTTTTTTAAAGTGTTATTGAGGCATGCAATCTCTCTTCTGTCTTGAAGGCAGAAAGCTGTTCATTGCCTGTAAATAGACCCTTTCCTTCTCAGATTAAAAAAAAAAAAGGCAAAAATATTTATAAACACATTTCTCAGGTAATTCACCAAGGAAGTAGAAGAGCAAGCATGTTAGTGTCTGACTGTCGTGGAGGGTCTGTAGGCCTGAAAAGAGGCTTGTTTATGCCTGTGCATGCCTGGACATGTTTTTCTGCCAGGACCCCTGGTTGTAAACAGGTTGTATTAGCCCACACACACCCAGCTTGTGTCTCCCTGGGGTAAGCCCATGTGATCCCCATATTTGGGAAAATCCAGGCAAGTAGCTTCTGCCTATTATGGTAAGATTTGGCTAACTGCCAACTTGATTGGTCATTCTAGTGGCCAAAGAGGCCATTAATCTTGGCCCACAGTCAATAAAGAGGGGTGCACAGCTAGACACGTGTGTTCTGACCCTACCCACAGCTCTCTGACCCTCTCGAAGCTCAGCTCGGACCACACTGCAGCGCCCTGCTGCTCTGACTCAATTGCATGGTTCAGACATAGCTCTGACCCTCACCTGCAGCTCTCAGCCGCTCAGACTCACACACTCGGATGCCATTGCATAGCTCTGATGCTCAGACACTCAGACCTCATGCTTTGATCTATTCACAGCTCACCTGCCTGCGTACCTTAGATGCAGAGCTCATTTAAGCCTGCATGTAATATATATAAGGAGCCTATAGCCTCCTAAGCCAGCTGTGCACATCTGCAAGCTATATTGCTACCAGGACCAAATCCTGCATTGATTTACCTACAGAGCTCAGACTCTCAGCAGCTGTGCACACAGTGCATGCTTGCTGCTTACCATTGCCTGGTAAAAGCCATTGCTGCTGAGATAACCAGGAAGCAGACTTTGGATTGTCTGCACACACACACGGCCTGCTAGCTGTGAAGAACTGTGCCAGAGCCAGCACCGATATTCTTCTCCTGCTCCTGAAATCCTGCCAAGCTGATATCCCTGGACACAGCATCCAGAAGAAGACAGCATCAAAGGCAGAGATCATCCCTTGCCAGAAGAACAAAAGGTCAGAAATATTTCCCCACAAACTGGGAAGATTCCAGTCTCAAAGAGTCCACAGGCAGAGACCCTGAAGTCTGGACACTAGGCACAGGCTGTGATGCAGCCCCAGAGGGTGATTAATAGCTGATAAGAGTTGTGAGTAAAAGCTTTAATACCTCTATAATGTAAGTCACCTCTGCCATAGAGCAGAAAGAGTTTTGGCCCGCCCTGCTGGGCAAATAGCATAAAGATCCCAAGCAGCATTAAGCCACAGGGAAAACTCCTCTCTCTGTTTATAGCTTGAATGTTTGCTAGTTAAATAAGAAATTTCATGTACATATCTTATCCTAAATTGTTTTCATAACCGTGCACTGAACTGAATATTAATATACAGTGGTTGGGGGTGGCAAGAGTTCAAAATATTGAATTTAATAAATATATTTTTATATAAAATTTATATCATTTCAAATTAATTTCCCACCTCTGCCAAATAGGTGTATGTACTGAGAATCCCCCTCCGCGACCCTGACTAAATGTGCCTTAATTATCAGCAACAATATTTTCTAATGATGCCTAAAGTACAGGAATCGTCTGTGACAATAGTGTTTAAATTAATGTCTTTTTACCATAAGACTGGATTCAAGTTTTAACCAACTTTAACATGAACCTACAATTCTGACCACTAAGAGAGTTCTCATAGTTGCTACTTGTTTCAGTAATTGTTGATGCTTGTATCCAATTAAAAAAAAAACAAACAACAAAACAACAAACCAAACAAAAAACTCCAACAAAATAAACAATCAAAACCCTGAACAGCAACAACAAAAAAAAAAACCCAAACCCTCAAACCAACCAAACACAAACAAACCCCCACCCAAGGTAAAAAAAAAAGCCCCAAATAGTGAACAAACATGTCACAGATATCCTGTGAGAAAAGTTCATTTTCTAGTATTGCATGCTGTCATAGAAATTAATCAAGGCATTTGGGATTATGAGGCCACCTCGTTATCAGAAAATCACATGGTTTTCTGATGAATGAGATGCTTTAAACCGTAGTTTCAAATTGCTCTTCTGCACTGTGGTAGTATGCTTGTAATCTCTGCAAGTACTCTATATCATCATTTATCTGGACATCTGGTAGAGATAAGGGCAGATGAGATAAGCAGTCAGCCATCACATTTGCACTTGCTGGTCCATACTTTATGTCATACATAAATGGAAGTATTCTCACTGATGATCAGACAATTTGCATTCCTGCTCATCTGAATCCTTGTATTGCTAACAATGTCATCAAAGAGCTGGGATCTGTATGCAGTTTTAACATAAATACCCATACATGTAAGATAGTTTCTTTAATTTATACAAACTCATAAACGATATAGTGATTATTTTTCAGAAGTGAGATACATTTTGTGAGCTGCTTCTCTGTAAGTGTTGTTGGCATAAATGTTCTTCTTGGTTGTCTTCACGGGTCTGAGTAGGTGTGATGCCAACTCTATTGTCTTGTCAACCATTGTTAGAACTGCAGGTAATGTGGAATCAAACTGTGCTTGTTTGTTAGCAGTGAAGTCTTTCATCACAGTGAAGCTTATTTGTGTCTTATCTACCCAAAGGCAGGTTAAATCTTTCTTGAAATAATTGTCTTGATGGCTAAGCATATTAAAACATAGGTAGGAAAGATATTCAATAGAATATCAAAATGTCAGAGAATGTCATCTTTATTATCTATCATGGGATATGGCCATGGAAACAAATGTCAGTTTCTCCTGAGAAATAATGACCCTAAGAAAGTCAATTGCTGGCCTGAAGCAACATTTGGTTCAGTTTCAGAACCATGCATTGGGAATTTTTTGAAGTGCAGTGACATCCACTGTATGCAGCATAACTTGTTGATGCACATGCTTCTGAACCAGCTACAATATATGTGGACATTGTGGGCTTCTATAACTACTTCTGTGTGTGGCTTTCAATCCTAACTCTAACCTGATTCAAATAGAATGAATTGAACTGTGCCAGATTTCATCATGGATTTAAAGGGCAAGTGTTCCCACTTGTGAAAATTGCAACTTGTAAAGAGCCTTCTAGATTGAAACTGGATAAGTTTACTTATATGTCTTGTACAACTGTCACTCCACTGCCAAACTTGTGTATTGTATAGATGAAAACTAAAAAAAGAGAATGATGGTCTGCTGCAACAAAATGTTTAATAGGGTCCAAACAATCTAATTTGACTTTCTGAGAAGGAATAGATAAGCCATGTGAATTAAAAAAAAAAAAAAAAAAAAAAAAAGTGAATGTAATCACCACATCTGGAATAGGAAATATCTGAAGTTTCATGATGAGAGATGAAGCCAACCAAGGCTTCATAATGGGAATGGGACCTACATATAAATTCTGCCTTTTGATGCTGAGCATTTAATATCAAGGAAGCAAATGAAAATTACTTCTGCCACTCCCCTCAGTGAATCAAAAAGACCTGAAGAAATCTAAGTTGAAAATCTGTAAATTGTGTTAGCTTATGTTTTCAGTAAAAGTATGTTAGTTACAGACTTTCATGCCATTATGCCATATATAAAAAAGGATTATATTTTGCATTAATATAATAAATTGAAATAAAAATATTAATTTTATGTCAGCTTTATTTTAGTATGTTATTTTATAGCCAAAACTTAGACCAAAAACTATAGATGGAAGATAAAGTGGGTTTGCAAGTAAAGTAACTTACCTTCTCCAGTTCTAAACATGTATTTCCAATTGGCTATGTATAAGAATTTGTCCTTTCATGTCTAACCAACAACTACTGAACCTAAAGATGTCCCCACACTGTCTCATAGATGCAAGGTGGATGTTAATTGTACTTACTTTTAAATACAAAGAAGTGTCATTGGGTTAATGGAATTATTACCACTGGATTAGTGTTCCTTCAATTTAAATGACTGCATTTTAACTGCAGGTTTGTAATATGTTACTGTTATACAGTGAATTGATTTTTATAGAACAGTTTTGTTCTCTTGAAAAACATCTACCCTTTTAACAAATGTTAATTACAGAACATTTAGATTTAATTTTCGAATAATCTGTCCTAACTGTGCAGTGTTAGTGTCTCACTATTTGTTACAGAACATTTTAAGAAGAAGTTTTAATTATTTAGAAAAAAATATTTTACACACCAGTGAACATATCTTCTAATTAGGAGTTATATACATATATAAATAATGTTGCAATTCCATGGCATTTATTAAAGTAAATTACTTCTTTGTCCCTTGAACTCCTATAGTAGTTTCAGTGTAGTAAAGTGTTTGTACTGCTGCACTAATTTTTTTTTTGTTGTTGTTGTTATCTAATATTGCTTCCTTCAAAATTTCAACCCCCTCTAACATGGGCTGCCCAGGGAGGTGATAGAGTCACCGTCCCTAGAGGTGTTCAAGAAAAGACTGGATGAGGCACTTAGTGCCATGGTCTAGTTGATTGGATAGGGCTGGGGGATAGGTTGGACTGGCTGATCTTGGAGGTCTCTTCCAACCTGGTTGATTCTATGATTCTGTGATTTTCTACAAGTAATGGATTGTCCACTGTTAGAAGTGGGATAGTGGGTTTGATATGGAAATAGATTCCTGCTTTCCCTGTGTCTTCCAGCATAATTTGTTATTTTTTCACACAGTAATTCCATGGAGTCACTTCTTGGAATATTTATTCTTTAGCTTGTATCCCAAAGAATGGAACCTGACTATATCTAAGGGGTCTCAATGCTTAACCTCATTTCTGCATGCACAATGATAGCTGCTAAACAAGCTGCAGCAGAAACTAGGGATTTGATGCTTCTCTCTTGCAAAGAAGGAAATAGATGAAATGAAGTACTGGGCTGCTCTGGTGACTGACTGATATGGAATAACTAACTCCACCTCCACATTCATAGCAAAGACTAGCATTTAAACATGTTCATCTTCAAAACTGGGCCAGGGGAGATTTAGGTTTGAGGTGAGGAGAAAGTTCTTCACTGAGAGAGTCATTGGCCACTGGAATAGGCTGCCCGGGGAGGTGGTGGAGTCGCCGTCCCTGGGGCACTTCAAGGCAAGGTTGGACGTGGCACTTGGTGCCATGGTCTAGCCTTGAGCTCTGTGGTAAAGGGTTGGACTTGATGATCTGTGAGGTCTCTTCCAACCGTGATGATATTGTGATACTGTGATTATCTTCCGTTGTTCAACACATAAAAGGCATAAGGAAATCTATGGTCAATCAGTTTATAGTTAATTCTCTGAACTGAACTGAAAATGAGAAATTTTCTTCAATCAGATAATCTGGCAGCAGTTTTACTAGTCAATTTTCACTGCTGGGATATTAGTTTAATATTTTTTTCTTCTTTTGTGGAACAAAGGGTTTCTGATTACATTTAAAAAGGCATCACACACGCAAACAATTGGCATCCATTTAACTTTTGATCAGATAATTATAAAACCATGTGGTATGGTCAGAAAAAATTTACAATGGCAACATTGATCCCAATATATATGTTGAAAGAAGAGCGGGTGCCAAACAGGATGTTATTCTGCCTTTAAGATACATTTTCATGCAGTATCCTTGGTATTCCTCTGCAGATTGGCTTTCCAGAGATAACATACTTGATATATTTTTGTTATCACTGAGAAATTCTGAGTAAATCCTGAGATTTATTTTTTCATCTAGCAGGAACTTTTCAGCTCCCTTGTAATCTGTTTACTTGACCTGGTTTCTGGATTTTTTGGCTGTTTGTTTCTGTCTTGACTGGACATGGGTGAAGTAGGGAACTGTCTATAGCTAAATTTACTTAGCAAGATGGGTGCAACTAGGATTTCACAAATAGGAAAGAACATCTCCAGTATCACATATATTTTCTTGAAATATATCTTCTTCTAATTGGAATGCCTAGAGTTATCTTCAGTGTAAAATCAAGGCTAGACTAAAACACATTCAATTTTTTGCAAGTAGAAAGGGAGAAATAACATCAATAATAATTGTTCTAATTTATTTTTCCCCAGGGAGCTTGACCTCTTTCTAGTTTATTCGTATTTATATCACGTAGAAGTAGAAAGTTCACTTTCAGTGATGGAGCTCATGGAATCCAGTCAATGAAACTGGAATAAATGCCTCTTTATCCATGTCCTTACATTGCAGTGTAACATTTCATAGAAACAGAGTGGTTTGGGTTGAAAGGGACCCTAAAGATTATCTTCTTCCAACATCCATGTCATGAAAAGGGACACCTACTAGACGTGGGTGCTCAAGGCCCCATTCTACCTGGCTTTGAATTCTTCCAGGGTTGTAGCATCCACAATTTCTCTAGGAAATCTCCTGATGTTCAATCTAAATCTAACTTATGGCACTTAGAAGCAATTATCTCTCACATATGAATTCATAAAAAGTCTATCTCCACCTAATCTGAAGGTTCCCTTCAAATACTGGAAGGCTGCTATAAGATCTCACTGGATACCAGAGCTGGACACAACACTCAAAGAGGGGTCTCACAAGAGTGGAATAGAAAGAGAGAATAACCTCTTTTGACCTGCTGGTCACATTTTTTGTGTTCTTCAGGATTCAGCTGGCTTTCTGGGCTGCAAGCACACTTTGTTACCTTGTGCTTAACTTCTCATCAAGCAACACCTGCAAGTCCTTGTACTGGAGGGAAGCTATGAGGTCTCCCCAGAATCTTCCTTTCTCCACATGGAATAGCCCAAACTCTTGCAGCTTGTCTCCACAGGTGAGGTGCTCCAGCCCTCTGATCATCTTTGTAGCCCTCCTTGAGACCAACTCCAGTAGTTCCATGACCTTCTTGTGTTGGGGGAACCAGAACTGTATGCAGTACACCAGATGAGGTCTCACGAGAGAAGAGTATATGAGGATAATAACCTCTTTCCTCCTGCCAGTCACACTTCTTTTGATGCAGCCCAGTATATGGCTAGCCTTCAGGTCTGCAAGCACACATTGCTGGCTCATGTTGAGGTTTTCATCAACTGACAACCCAGAGTCCTTCTCCTTGAGTCTGCTCTCAAGTCACTCCTTGCACAGCTTATATTTGTGTTTGGAATTGCCCCAAACCAGGTGCAGAACCTTGCACTTTGTCTTACCCACCTCTCAAGCCTGTACAAGTCCCTCTGGGTTGCATCCCTTCCTTCCAGTGTGTCAACCAGACCACACAGCTTGGTGTCATCTGCAAAGTTACTGAAAGTGCACTCAATCTCACTGTCCATATCACTAACAAAGGTGTTAAACAACACTGGTGCCGGTACCAGCCCTGAGGGACACCAGACTGACCAGGTCTTGCTGAATGGCAGCACAGCCTTCTGATGTGTCAGCCACTTCTCCCAGTTTTGTGTGATCAGCAAACTTGCTGATAGTGCACTCTGTTCCTTCATCCTAGACATCAATGAATATATTGAATAGCATTGGTCCCCATACTTACCCCTGAGAGACTCCAGATACAGGTCTCCAACTATACTCCATCCCATTGACCATATCTCTCTGACTTCTTCCCTTCAACCAGTTCACAATCCACCTTGCTACCTGATCATCCAGAGCACACTGCCTCAGTTTAGCTGAGAGGATGTTGTGGTAGACAGTGCTAAATGTTTAATTGAAACCTAGTTAAATTACATCCACTGCTCTACCATCATCTTTCCTCCTGGTTGTCCTCATAAAAGGCTATCAGGTTGGTTAAACATAAGTGAATTTCCCTTGGTGGAACCATGCTGACTGCTCTCAATGAACCTCTTATCCTTGATATGTCTAAAGACAGCGTCGAGGATAAGTTGTTCCATCACCTTTCCAGGCATGATGGCAAGGCTGACCAGTTTACAGTTATCCCAGGTCCTTCTTCTTGTTCCTTCTGAAGACTGGTGTGTCATTTCCTTTCATTCTGTTCTCAAGCACCTCTGCTGTTCCCCATGGCTTACCAAAGATGATTGACAGTAGCCTTGAAATGATTTCTGCTAGCTCACTCAGAACTTGCAGGTGCATCTCATCAGGACCCATGGATTTATGGATGTTCAGACTGTTTAACTGGTCTCTAACACAGCCCTCATCAACCAAGGCAAACTTCATCTTTATCCTGACTTGCTCTGGGGCCTCAGGAGTGTGAGGGTCCTGAGGACAGTTTTCAGCAATATAGAGCGAGACAAAGAAGACATTAAGTAGCTCTGTCTTCTTTTTTGTCTGTCACCAGGGCTGTCTCATTCAGCAGTGGGCCTGCATTGTCTCTAGTGTTAGTTTTGCCTGCAGTATATTTGAAGTGGTTTCTGTTATTCTTGAGCTCTCCTGTGAGGCTGGTCAAGGCCTTGTGGTATTCCCTTTGCCCAGAAAAAGATTTTCAGTTTAACAAAAGGTAAATTTTATTTGTAGGGCTTAATGGTTACAGAGTGAATTCTAGTTTTCATGAGGGTGGTATCCGATAGCTTATGTGTCCCTTCCTGCTATAATATCAGTTCTTGTGAATAGTAACACCTTCAGCAACTGTTCCATTTATTTTCATAGTGTTCTCCAGGCAGCTGCTAAAGACTCTGACATGGAAACTTCAGTTGCTTCAGCTGAAGTAGTGAAAAGCCTTTTCTGGTCTTTGCCTTGCACAAACCATTTTAAAATCGTTAGCCTTTCTTGCAAAGAAGTAGCAGCGGATTCCAAGTGAGCTTTTCCTATTTCACTTTAAAGAATCCTTTTCATTCTGTATGTCCTTTGTCTTGTGTGGTGCCTATGAAACTGCTAATCTCCTTCACTGCCCTGCAATTCTCCTTTTGGAAATCATTTCCTCCAAGGGATATCTACAGCAGTCACAGTTCTTTCCCTGTTTATTCCTTGCTGTTGAATAGGGCAGGAGTTTGCCACTGCTGGCCTCTGCTGGTGACAAATGTGTAGGCTGTACATTGACTCCTACTTGGGGCTCTGCTTAAGATCTGCTTGTTACATGAAACAGATATAAAAATAATTTCTTCTCTTTTTGGTGATTTTTGGATATTTTTTGAGTAAAATCGTAAAATGAAAATTTCACTCCTCTTTTTGGTTTGCTGCACTGTTGTATTGGAAATTAATAATTAGTTATGAATTACAGAGTCTTAGCATTAACTCCACCATATGTACTCATGATGCTTTTTGGTCCCTGAATAAGTCTCCTGTATCAAAGATGTTTTCAAACTCACAATAATGATCCCAAGGTAAACTATGAAATATTCCAGGCAGAGGGAAGGCGACAAGAGTTGTTGCTGAGCTGCTAGTGCCAGATGCATACACGTGGCCACCTTGATTCCCAGTTAACAAGCTGAGAAAGAGGAAAGGCAGAAAGGCTGGATGTAGAAAGGTAGGAAAGCAGAAAGGCAGAAAGGCAGAGTTTCTAAATCATCCCCCTTTAAATACTTCATTTTGAAAATCAAACTGGCCAATAGACACTAGCACTATTGTTCTGGCCAACGAATTCAAAGCTTCTTGCCTCATTTGACCACACAGGCAAATCGACAGGCAGTGCAAGACACCTGACATGTGATCCTAAGCCCCTAGCCCTCAAGGCTTGGTTCATCTGACTCAACTTGCCAGAATGACAACAGGAGGAGGAGAGCAAGGGCCAAACTGGCCTGGCAGGATTTATGCCCCACCAGAACAACTGTACACGGAGAATCAAATCTGAATTTGTGGTATCTTGATTTACTGATAGTAAATCTGCACAACCGTCTGAAGTACAACTTTTTCCTTCTTTGAAAGTGAGATAGTTACCCCTCAAGAAAGTGTTATTTCTGCACACATGAAGAATTATGCATATTTTGCTGTGCTCTATGTGCCTTATGTAGAAAATCTCTTCAGGCTCAGGCTGCACACAAGAGCATAGGTGATCTCCTGACGCACAGATCCATTTCTTGAAATAATTCAGTGGAAAACCCCTGTAAATGTAATGTCTGAGCACACTGACTTTGTTTTGTAATGATCTCTTCACAGCAGAAGTGTAGTGCCAGCAGTGTAACCTTCCCAAGATTGCCTTTTGTACTTGTGTTTGCTGTTCTCTCTTGTTTCAACAGCTGAAATTTCATCCTATATTTAAAAAGACCTTTGAAACTGAGAAGGAAAGAGGAAGACTTGCCTGTTTATATTTTTTTAATACATGAGTGGAGAAGATATTGTTATATTTGTAGTATTTCTCCCTGATTCAGCTTACTGCTGAACAAATAACTAAGAACAGAAGATGTTTATATGCATGTACTGTCATGTCCCATTAAAGCCAATGAAAGCTTGTAAAAGTAACTGTAGGCATTTTCTTAATGAATCTCATTGTAGTTTTATACATGGTTTTGTAACTAGTGAATGGAGGTAAATGTTATCATTTATAATTTACTAATAGTTTAAATTCTCCAAATAACAACATTGTAGCTAAAATGTGCTAAACAGATATTTCACTGAGACTTCAGGTTTATAAAAAGGGGTATAGAGTCATAGAGTGGATTGTTTTCAGACTAAAATGCTTTCAGAAGAATGGCCACTCTTATAGAATCATAGAATCAGTCAGGGTTGGAAGGGACCACAAGGATCCTCTAGTTCCAACCCCCCTGCCATGGGCAGGGACACCTTACCACACAGCAAGCTGGACACAGCCTCATCCAGCCTGCCCTTAAACACCTCCAGGGATGGGGCCTCAACCACCCCCCTGGTAACCCATTCCAGGCTCTCATGACTCTCATGCTGAAGAACTTCCTCCTCATGTCCAGGCTGAATCTCCTCACCTCCAGCTTTGCTCCATTCCCCCTAGTCCTGCTATCCTTGAAAGTCCCTCCCCAGCTTTTTTTGTAGGCTCCCTTCAGATACTGGAAGACCACAATAAGGTAACCTTGCAGCCTCCTTTTAAGTGCGTGGAGGAGCAGTTAAGACCCAAACCATCACAAGCATGATAACTGGGAGGTAATTAAAGTCAACTTTTTCTACTGGAGTATGTGAGAACCAGTGTGAAAATGTGATAAGGGTTGCCCGAAGCAGCAAAATATCCACAAACAAACAAACAAAATCCAACCAACTGATCCCCAAACTATTTCAAATACTTTCAACTGTATTAAAATTTTATGATGCTTAATATCTACTTAGAAATTTTCTTTATTCATTTTTATCCTATTGTAAAGAAATTTTCTTTTTCTTTCTCTTTCTACCATATTTTTAATGGGTTTTTTTGGTGCTAGAACTCTTCTACTGATGAACTTTTTTATCTCAAAATTGTCACCATGCTTTATCACTCAGACTACTGAAAAATGATTGAGCCTCTAAACTTGTCATGTATGGTAAATAATCCCTGTGAAAATGTACATCTAGGACTAAAGTCATACAACAGTCCTAGAATCATAGAATCATAGAATCAGAAAGGTTGGAAGAGACCTCCAAGATCATCCAGTCCAACCTACCACCCATCCCTATCCAGGCAACTAGACCATGGCACTAAGTGCCTCATCCAGTCATTATAAAATGGAGTGTTCAATACGGGATGTGACCAAAAGATATACACCACTTTACTTGTTGTAGACTCTTGTGATTTTCCTTTCTTATGTGAAATTATGACACATAGACCGATCTATCCGAACATTAACAGTTCACTGCTTTAAGTCTAACAAATTGTCTCTTTTGGCTTGAAGAGTTGGAAGATTACCATGTCATGGTAAGACTCCAAAATATTTGCAGCTGTAAGTGTGCAGGCTTTATGCAGTATGTGCAGAAGGGCAAGAACAAGCAGTTTTGAAATAGTTGGAGAAACCCATTTATGCATTTTCAAAATGAAAACTTTAGTTCGCCCACTGGATGTGTTTCCATTTAGAAATTTGATCAGAAAATACTTAATTCAGAAATCAAAGCAGAGGAAAAAGCTGAAACTAGTAAGCTGGGATGTTTTATTTTGTTTGGTTGGTTTTGGTTTTTTTTTTGGAGGAGGGGCGGTATTTAATGATTTTTGGGTTAAGTTTGGTGAGTTTTCTTTTGTTTTGTTTCATTTTTATCTCACAGTATCTTCAAAATGTTTACTTTATACATCGTGATAAAAACTGTGAGTTTTTTTCTGAAATCAGAGAACAATATTTCAGCATTTTTTTTTTACCCATCATTAAGGTAGCATGCTTCAGTTATCTCAGAAAGTCTCTAATGTGCTACATAAATGTAACAGATATTCTGCATGACCCACAGGTTTCTTAAAAGATAGAGGTCTTATGTTCTCCCTTGAGACACTGCTCCTTCACTTCACTTTTGATTCTGCTGCTCTACTTTTGGGATCATTATTGAAATTTTAGGTACCTTGGATTGTGGATTTTCTTGCTAGGCTTTTGTGTATCTAAAAGTGAATGCAGTTAGTGGAAAAAAAAAGTATTTCATAAAGGCTATAGTCTTCTACTTATTTACTTATCCAGCCAGCATGGGTTTAGGAAGGGCAGATCCTGCCTCTCCAACCTGATCTCCTCCTATGATCAGGTGACCCGCTTGGTGGATGTGGGGAGGCCTGTGGATGTGGTCTATCTGGACTTCAGCAAGGCCTTTGACACTGCCCCCCACAGCAAACTGCTGGCTAAGCTGTCAGCCCACAGCTTGGATGGCAACACTCTGTGCTGGGTTAGGAACTGGCTGGAGGGCCGGACCCAGAAAGTGGTGGTGAATGGTGCCACATCCAGCTGGTGGCTAGTCACTAGTGGTGTCCCCCAGGGATCAGTGCTGGGCCCCATCTTCTTTAACATCTTCATAGATGATCTGGATGAGGGCATTGAGTCAGTCATCAGCAAGTTTGCAGATGACACTAAGCTGGGGGCAGATGTGGCTGGGTTGGAGGGCAGAAGGGCTCTGCAGAGGGACCTTGACCGCCTGGACAGATAGGCAGAGGCCAATGGGATGGCATTCAATAGCTCCAAGTGCAGGGTGCTGTACTTTGGCCACAACAACTCCATGCAGAGATACAGGCTGAGGTCGGAGTGGCTGGAGAGAATCCAGACAGAGAGGGATCTGGGGGTGCTGATTGATACCCGCCTAAACATGAGCCAGCAGTGTGCCCAGGTGGCCAAGAGAGCCAGTGGCATCCTGGCCTGCATCAGGAATGGTGTGGTCAGCAGGAGCAGGGAGGTCATTCTGCCCCTGTACTCTACACTGATTAGACCACACCTTGAGTACTGTGTCCAGTTCTGGGCCCCCCAGTTTAGGAGGAACATCGAGATGCTTGAGCGTGTCTAGAGAAGGGCGACGAGGCTGGTGAGAGACCTCAAGCACAAGCCCTATGAGGAGAGGCTGAGGGAGCTGGGATTGTTTAGCCTGGAGAAGAGGAGGCTCAGGGGTGACCTTATTGCTGTCTACAACTACCTGAGGGGTGGTTGTGGCCAGAGGGAGGTTGCTCTCTTCTCTCAGGTGGCCAGCACCAGAACGAGAGGACACAGCCTCAGGCTGCGCCAGGGGAAATTTAGGCTGGAGGTGAGGAGAAAGTTCTTCACTGAGAGAGTCATTGGACACTGGAATGGGCTGCCCGGGGAGGTGGTGGAGTCGCCGTCCCTGGGGCACTTCAAGGCAAGGTTGGACGTGGCACTTGGTGCCATGGTCTAGCCTTGAGCTCTGTGGTAAAGGGTTGGACTTGGTGACCTGTGAGGTCTCTTCCAACCCTCATGGTACTGTGATACTGTGATACCTTTCACGACTATTTCCTCCTGACCACAGTCACTCATCGCACTTAATATAAATGGCAATTCTCTGCTGGGGAGTGTTTTGTGATAAAACTAAAAGAACTAAAAAGTGCTGCAGCATTTAACATTGCAAACTTAACAAATATGTGGTGCCAGAAAGGATGGTGGTTGATTTTTTTTCTTTTGTTTTGTTTAGGTTTTGTGGTGTGATTTTTTTTTTTTTTTTTAATACTTTCAGCTGGAATACCACCTCTTGGGATTTCAAATGGTTAGGAATGGTATTTGAGGAGCAATTGGCATTCTTCCACATAAGGATGCTGGGGTTAAAGTAGCATGTTTTAGTTCAATGCATTTTACCTGTGTGACTGGAAAATAGCAGCAGATGTAAATGATGCTAAAACAAGATGGTCTGGCACTTCATGTGACTAATGATTGCACAGAATTAAAAGCTTGACATATTTGATCAAAGAGAAAACACGAATTTATCAGAACAAGGATGGCCAGTAATTGCTGCCACCAGCTCTCCTCAGCTTTGGAGAGTGAAGCTGCAGCTGCTGGCAACAGAATTAACCTTCACTCTAGAGGCTCTCTCATGGTGATTTAGATTTTGTGAGAATAGCATAAATAATTCTGTTTAAAATAAAGCCCATGGAAATCACACTGTGGCAATGCAATTTTGCCAAGATGGAAGTCTACAATGATAGAGAGACAATGGATTTTCAGAGAGGGAACAGCAGGGCAGCTCATATATGAGCGGTTACACTGGGTCTGCCAAAAGAGATCTAATTCCATCTTTTTCCATCTAGCAAAATTATGTAGTACAAGAGGTTTTGTAAACTGCAGAAGCATTAATTCAGATAGCCTCCTACGTACTGCAGAGAAGAATCTAGCTGTGCTCTGGGAAAGGCTAGGAAAAAACAGATATGTAAGCTAAACTCACTGACAATAACTTCAGTGTGAGAGGGCTTTTAAAGCACTCAATGTTTAGCAGAAATTAGGATTTTTATGGTGGAACACATTTTAAAAACAAACTCCTCAGTGATTTCTCACTGTGGTGTCTGTGCTGTCTCTCCTATTGCAAAACTCAGCTAGACAATGGCTTAGTGTGCATTAATAAGGAAGGTCAGGGCTATAGAGAGGTTTCTCTCTATAGTCAATTTCTAATAGTAATAATTTTTAAAAACAGGAAAAATATCCTAATTCTTACTGCTAGCATACCAAATATTAGATCTTCATTTTAATACAAAATAAGAAAGAGGATCAAATGCAATATTTTATTTAAACTTGAAATATTGGTATTTTCCTAAGTACTAATAAAATCAATCAGAATATGATTGTTTAAAATTCCAAAGGGCAAAAAGGAAGGAAAACTAAAGGATCTTCACATGTGCAATCATGAATATCAATTTGCCTGATCCTTATTTGCATGTTTCTTATTGGGATGTTAGTTTAAAATATACTCATAGGGAATTTAAATTCCAATAACAGACTGGAACATGAAAAACAAAAAATATTTTTCATCTCAAGATATAAACTTATCTACTTTAATTCTGATGTCTAATGTAACATAAAGGTCATTGGTTTTTTCATAGTAATTCAAATAACATGAAGTCAAAGCAATTATAGTCTACACTGAACAAGAATCAAGTATTGACATCTACTTCTTCATTTACCAAGAAGCAAAAATCATAATGGCACCATGAATTTGATTAGTAAAGGAATAAGGATTTCCCATATTTATAGTAAAAGAAAAAAGGGTTGATTTTTCTGGAGGTTTTTGTTTGTTTGTTTGTTTTGTTATTGTTATATTTGTTAAATACCTGAAAATTATCTCTGTTGTTAACCATTTATGGATTCTCAATCTGTGATAATTTCCTTAAAAAAAAATAATGTCCCACCATTCCATGTGACATGAAGTTAACATCGTGTGCCAGTTTGTGTCCTCGTGATTTGTTGAAATCTACCAATGGTATCCCAAATGAAAGTCTTTGACTTATTATTAGAACGTTTTTCAGTCCATACTGTATATCATATATTCTTCTCTGTGAAGTATCTCTGGAGCCAGATAAATAAAAGTCCATATGATTTGAGTTAGCATGCAAATGCCAGCATGACTCCCATAGAACGGATAATGCTTTTTCTATAAATTAAACTGGCTAAATAGTCATGCATTATAGAATCATAGAATCAACCAGGTTGGAAGAGATCTCCAAGATCATCCAGTCCAACCTAGCACCCAGACCTAGCCAGTCATCTAGACCATGGCACTAAATGCCACATTCAGCCTTTTCTTGAACACCTCCAGGGACAGTGACTCCACAACCTTCCTGCGCAGCTCATTCCAATGGCAAATCACTCCCTCTGGCAAGAACTTACTCCTAACATCCAGCCTATACTTCCCCCGGCACAACTTGAGACTGTGTCCCCTTGTTCTGTTGATGGTTGCCTGGGAGAAGAGACCAACCCCCAGCTGGCTACAACCTCCCTTCAGGTAGCTGTAGACAGCAATGAGGTCTGCCCTGAGCCTCCTCTTCTCCAGGCTAAACAACCTCAGCTCCCTCAGCCTCTCCTCACAGGCTCCTCATATAGCTACCTGAGCTATTGTTATTCTGAAGTTTTGTAACTTGAGACTCTAAACATCTCTTGTCATCGAGGTGCTGAGTTAGACACCTTCGCAAGCAATGAGCACACAAGTTTTAATTTCTCTCATAGAATCTCTATCGGTCAACAAAAATTGTCTGAGGCAGCAAAAAGTGTATGTGTGGTCAATGGTTCTTGAATCCTTAGGATAGATCCTGAGGTTTTAGAAACTAGTGCTTAATGAGCATAATTGATAAAGAAAAGGGCAGAAATTAAGCCACCGAGGGAAGGTCATAGACCACAACTCCTGTATCACATATGCGATTAAAATGAACAAGAATGAATTAATTTTTTTTTTCCTTTAAACTTTTATTACAGCATTGGATATCTGGGAAAGGTACTGTGAAAGTGTCATGGAGGCTGGGAATTAACATGGCTGAGTCAAGAATCATAAAAATAGATTTATTTTCCTGGAGCCCCACCCCCAAACTATATACAAAAAATTAGTTTAGTTTATTGACAGATTCTTCCAAAAGGGTACTATAGATAAATTCAGATATTTAGGAAGTCAGGAAGTGGAAAAAGCTAAGCTATAAACACAGCTTTACCCCACTATCAATCAGGCTGAGCAGAAGATTAAGGGAACAGCAGGTCTTACAGAGGTGAGATAGGCATCTGGCAATGATTCCTTGCTCAATTCCTCTGCAGAAAAAGCCTTCTGACACTGCAATCCCAAGGCGAGTGGCAGAGCTGCCAAACTTGGAAATGTCTTGAGCACTTCTTCCACAAGTAGGATGATCGTGGAATGACACTGCCTTCGCAGTAGCAGGGGGGAGCCAAAACTGCTCGGGTCCCCCAGTCTGGGAGGCAGGTAGGAAGCTGGCTGCTGATACGGCCTGAGAGAGTCTGGTCTGAATGTCACCAGTGGCTCTCTCAAAGGACCCCAGGGCTCGCCAAGACTGCAAATTAGCACAGAAGGGTCCAAAAGCAAGGATGGGGAAAAAACAAAAGCCATGTGGAAAGGTAGAAGCTGTTCAAAACTGGGGACTATCCAGTCAAGGCAGGAACCTGTCCTGTCAGGCACTCTGTAAAGACAGGAACTCTCAAGGTGGGAAACTTCCTGTTCTCCCTTGCTCTATTTATGCTTTTCTAGATGATTAAGGAATGCCTCTAACTGGTTGAAACTTTTGAAAAATGAACTTTCCTATGGCAAATCCAGACAGCCATAAGGGAAAAGATTCCAAGACCATTTAGGGGGCCAGGGTGGGGGGGAAGTACCAAGGGACATTAAGTCAGTTGACTGACATTTTGGAGAATCTAAATTAATCTAAATGCATAAATATTTAAGTGATTTGAATGTCTCTCAAATGCTGTCCTTTTGCGGATCTAATTCTTTAATTACTAATTTCTTGTGAGGTGAATTTTATACACAATTTAAAAGTGACATGAATGAAAACAGAAAAGTGCTATAAGAATATCTCTATTTTCAAAAGAAAAATAATCTGATCCTTGAAAATTATTTTGTAGTATATTTCATTGTTTTGTACACTAGACAGTATTATTACTCACCAATGTAACTAACTGTTGTGGAGGCAGGGAATTAATGTGGCTGAGTCAGGAATATATACAAAAATAGAATTATTTTATTTTTCTGAAACCTGCCCCCAAAACTATATACAGAAATTAATTTAGTTTTATTAGCTGATTCGGTTTGATCGAGAAGATCTTGCAAGGATACCATAGATAAATTTGACTATTTTGGAAGTCAGGAGATGGAAAAGGCTTAGCTACTAAACATAGCGTTCCCCACTATTAATCATGCTGAGCCAAAAGTTTACTACTCACAGGTGAGTTAGGCTGTCTAAGAGAAAAGGGCAGTGCAGATGCATGTCAGCTCGCTGTCTTTCAAAGGACATCCAAGGCTCGTTAGCTTGCACAAAGGGTGCTTATGGTGGGAAGCTGTCCAAAGAAGAGACAGTCCTGTCCCTCAGGAGTTTGTCCTTTGGAATGCCAGGGGACTCTTTCTGCAGGAACTATGCAAGCAGAGGAGAAGGCTAAGGTGGGAACTCCAAGGCAGGAAGTCACAGTATCACAGTATCATCAGGGTTGGAAGAGACCGCACAGATCATCAAGTCCAACCCTTTACCACAGAGCTCAAGGCTAGACCACGGCATCAAGTGCCACGTCCAACCTTGCCTTGAAGTGCCCCAGGGATGGCGACTCCACCACCTCCCCGGGCAGCCCATTCCAGTGTCCAATGACTCTCTCAGTGAAGAACTTTCTCCTCACTTCGAGCCTAAATTACCCCTGGCGCAGCCTGAGGCTGTGTCCTCTCGTTCTGGCGCTGGCTACCTGAAAGAAGAGAGCAACCTCTTCCTGGCCACAACCGCCCCTCAGGTAGTTGTAGACAGCAATAAGGTCACCCCTGAGCCTCCTCTTCTCCAGGCTAAACAATCCCAGCTCCCTCAGCCTCTCCTCATAGGGCTGTGCTCAAGGCCTCTCACCAGCCTCGTCGCCCTTCTCTGGACACGCTCAAGCATCTCATCGTCCCTTTTAAACTGGGGGGCCCAAGTCCCCCAATATTTATACCCTTCCTAGACAAAGAGTCAAGTTATCACTTCCTAGGTGCGAAGACCACAACCAATCACCAGCCTGATTCCAGCACAGGCATCTGCACTGGGCACTCCTTGTGTGGGAAGGGCCCTTTGCTCCCCCTCTTCACACCTGCAGGGCCGGGGAAACAGTTTTTTCAAGGCTTTCCTCTCCCATTCAGTCCACGGAGGAATTTTGGGATACACAGGACTCCAGGACACTAACAACCTTATGGAGTTTCTAGGAGGGACTTTCTGAAGGTTCTAGAAGGAATTAAGCAGTGATGTAGCCCCTACTTGTACTGGCTTTTTCAGAAATAAATCCTTCAGTGTGATACTCTTACTGTATAAACAGTTCACTTTGCCATATTAGAGTTACTCAAATGAGTAAGGAAACCAGACTTAACCCAACATTTTTGGTGAATTAGGAGAAATCTTGTATTAAAGAATAATTAGATCTTGATTTTTTTTTTTCAAGAAAGATTCTCATGTCATTTGGCAAAAAGACTGTTTCAGAACAGTAATAACTACTGTCAAAGTTTGTTTAATAGCAGCATTCATTTATTGCTTTAACAGGTAGGATAGCCTCTTAGAAAGTCTAATTAAATCCTCAATAGCCATCATGATAAGTTTATTGAAGAGTCATGAAGACTATTTAATTGCTGGTGAATTGTGTCCTGGGAATTCCCTAAATCAAGAACAGTCACAGTGTGGGAATATTGCAAGAGTATTATAAACTCCTTTGTAGCTTCTTTGTGTTGATGCACAGTTGTAAAGGCTCTCATTGATTGATGTTCTCACAATGCGTCTGAATGAAACTGTAACGATCAGTCTAGAAATAAAATACTAAATTGTTGGAGTCATGTTTTCCAAACTTAAAGCATACATTTTAGGCTTTGTAATCTCTGAGTTCCGCTTGTATTCATCAGAGAGAGAACATGAAAATGGAATGTGAAAGGAAAGTGTATACTGAGACTATAAAAGCATACTGAGAACTCAATTCTGATTTCACATAAAGTCAAATCCAGGCTAGGGTCAGGAAACACACAAATTCAAAACGTGGACTTTGAGCAATAGTTTCTGATTCAGTGCCAACAAGATTGTAAATACAACTGTAAAAGAAAGATGCAGGTGTAGAAAAAAAAACAACAAAGAAAACTCCCAAACAAAACTATACCAAAGTCAACAAACTAAAATCAGAAACACCTAACCCTTCCCCTCTGTCAAAACTCTGTTAAAAGTGTCTGCACTTGTCCTCTCATTTGTTGACCTCTTTCAAATAGAAAATATACCTCATTTCTTCCTCAAAAGAGACAGTTCAGTATAAGCACCTTGTATCTACTTGTGTTTATTTACAAATGGAAAATAATGTACATTCTTACAAATTAAATTTGGGTTTTTTTGTTGTTTTTTTTTTTGTGTGTGGATTTTTTTTCTTCTTGCTTGTTTGCCTTTTTAATTTCCAGTGAAAATTATTCACTTTGAGGTCCTTGCCAAGAATTAAATGGTCTAGAAAAAAAAAGCTTGTGTTAATGTTTTGATGATAGTTTAAAGCAGTTGCCACTCTTTTATGGCTATTATAAAAGATATATCTTCTTTTATAAATGGATAAATCTTTCTTGACTTTCATTCCTGATGCTTTCTGACTTTACATCATTCATTAATTCCATGGGAAGGAGAAAAAATCCACTAGGAAAAAAATGTTACTTTTCAAAACTCTGTTTTAACCTTAAGGGAAAATGAGCGAAGTAAATCCAATTTTAGGCATCCCATCCAATTCTCCACTCCCACTTTTGAGCTTCTAATTGAAAAGATTTCCCCAAAGTACACAATATTAGAGCAATTATATGGGTTAATTGTGGAATTTATTGGGTGGTGCTATGGAAAAAAAATTAACATGAATCACTGTGTAATTCTAATAATTTTCTGTGACAATTCTATGAAATGACCACAATATTAATGCACAATAATATAAGCTTTTTGCAGTGTCAATTAAGGATGACATTTCACAAGCCCCACTAGGATTTGTATCAAGAGTTGGTGTGAGTTGGCTGCCAGCCTTTCTATAGCCCTATCAAAACACTTAATTTGGTGTTTTGTGGTACACTCTACCACGCACAAAGAAGAGGAGAGTGATCTCTGTTCAGTGAATGTTGTGGTAGGCCTGACAGACCCAAAATAGACCTATACATGTCCTGGCTTGCCCAGCTATGTTTTCCTCCTGTGCTAAACAAGGCATACATGCTTAGCTTGTGCCTGTCGTGTGCTTACCCCAAATTTGGGTAAAGCAAGTCTATGGCTTTACTTTATAGGCTGGTCAGGCTTGGCTAACTGCCATTCTGATTGGCTATTCTGTCTCCAAAGGGAAATTGATCTTGGCCCACATTGATAAAAGAAGATACACAGGTAAACAACGTGCTCTGTTGTGCTATTCGTGCCTGCCATTGCCTGCTGCCATTGCTTATTGTCTTATTGTTTGCTTGGGAACAAATTCAGACTGAAAATTTACTACAGAATGAACATTTTTAATTCATATATGTATCTGAGTTGATTCCTTGAATGTACCAGTCTTACCAATTTTCTTCTACTGTTTTCATGAATCTGTACACTGAATCATAGATATCTCCACACATACATGTGTGTATATATATATATATATATATATATATATATATATATATATAAAAGAATATTTTGGATTGGAAGAGGTCTTTAAAGGTCATCTAATTCAACTTGCCTTCATCTTCAACTAGATCAGGTTGCCTGGAGCCTTGTCCAGTCTGAGTTGGAATTTTTGCAGGGATGGGGTATCTACCATCTCTCTGAGTAACCTGTTCTAGCACCACATCACCCTAATTATAAAAATTGTCTTCCTCACATCTAGTCTTTTAGTTTAAAAACATTATTATTTGTCCTGTCACAACAGGTCAAGAGGACTTTCCCCATCTTGCATCAAGAAGGTACTAGTGTCTTTCCAGTGGTGTCCTGTGATAGGACAAGGGCAATGTCTACAAGCTAAAATGATGGAAAGCTCCATCTCAATGTGAGGAAAAACTTCTTTACTGTAGAGCTGACAGAGCACTGGACAGAGCTTGTGGAGTCTCCTCCCCTAGAGACTTTCAAAACCCATCTGGATGTGATTCTGTGTGACTTGCCCTAGGTTATCCTGTTTTGGCAGAAGGGCTGGACTTGATCTTCAGAGTTCCTTTTCAACCCCTACCATTCTACAATTCTATGACTTTTCTATAGTAGTGAAGCACTCTAGTACTGATATGCAAAAGCAACAGACAGAACAACCCCAATATTTTCAGCCCTTCTTCGTGGAGAAGTGTTTCAGTCCTCAAGTCATTTTTGTGTCCCTTCTCTGGACCCACTTCACCAGATCCAGAGCTGGATGCAGTACTTCAGCCAATGTCCCACTAGAGTAGAGTAGAAAGAGAATCAACTCCTATCTGCTGGCCATGCATATTTTGACAAGGCTTCTTTTGATACCTACACCATTGATGAAGATATTAAACAGTAGTGATGTCAGAATAGATTCCTGAGGGACATGACTCATCACCAATTTCCATTTGGATATCGAGCCATTGAAAACCACTCTCTAGACATAACCACTCTTAATTATCCACTGAACAATCTATCCACCCATATCTCTTGCATTTAGAAAGGAGAATGTTGTCAGAGACTGTTATCTAAGGCCTTACAGAATTCCAGATAGACAACATTGATGGATCTTCTCACGTCTGTTGATGTAGTCACTCCATCACAGAAGGCCACCAGGTTCATCAGACAGGATTTGCCCTTAGTAAAGCTGTTCTGTCTGTCTTGGATCACGTCGTCATTGTCCATGCGCCTTAGAATAGCTTCTAGGAGGGTCTGCTCCTAGATCTTTCCACACAGAGATAAGGCTGACAGGTTAGTAGTTCCTAGGGTCTTCCTTTCTACCATTTTTTAAAATGAATGCAATGTTTCCCTTTTTCAAGTAATCCAGTGACTTTGCCTGACTGCCCTGACTTTTCAAGTATCACAGAGAGTACCTTGTGAAAAAGGCATTTTAGTGAAGGTAGGAGTGTGGCATCTTTCTTCTGTCAGGTATAGAAAGGTATTTGTATCTGAGGCCCGCTGGCAGTGCTGTAAAAATTCCTTTTGGTGTCTGGAAGAGGGTTGTACAGTCCAGTCTTTCCAGGAACATTGTACCTTGATGCCTGTTTCACGGCTGGCTTGCTCTGCTGCTCAGTGTAGAGATAGAGAAGTTATGGAGTGAGGCTCTCTCTCATCATTGTGTCTCTGGAACAGTATTGGAAAGTTCTCTGTGCTGCAAAGTTCAGGAAATCAGGAACTCCATCAACTAGTAAGACTCTTTTTTTTAAATCCTTTTTTTTTGGATCATTTTCTGGACTAACTAAAGGAATCATAGAATGAGGTAAGCTTCCTCTCTCACCTCTCTTTGCAGCTTCTGGGTAGAATACAGGCCACAGCAATCAGTTGAGATGGCTGTGGAGATATATTTGATGTTTATTTCTCCAAGTAGTAGAAATACCAGAACTGAGATTAGATCAGGTACCTTAATTACGTTTTACAGGATTCTTTAAAAAGGAATTGCTGAATAGACCAGAAATCTTACAGATAATGGTACATAAATGTAAGAAGAGTGGTTCAAACACCTGTTGTAAAGATATCATCAGTCAGAAAATATCCTCCTCTGCCAGAACTGGTGGTTGTCCCAAAGGAAGTGCTCAAATATTTTCTTTCTCATTTCTGCTTTTTCTTCTTTACAGCCTTTTCAATTTTTTTCATTTCCTTTTCTTTCATTATCTTATTTGTCTTTCTTTTAATTTATTTTTTTCATTAGTTTTTTTTTTCCCAGTAGAGGAATTTTTGGTACACTTAACCTTCAGTGTAGAAAGTTATTTGGAGCAGTAGTCAAAATAGACAAACCTTATATTCATAGGGATTTTCACAGTGAAAGAGAATGTCATTCATCGATTTGCCTGGTTTCTTTCTTCTTTTGTTTGAGAATTACACAAGAACTTTCAGATGATGTTCATAGGATATGTGAAATGAAATTTTCTTTAAAATTAAAACTAACCTGGTAATAATATATATGAAAGGGACCAAGAGTTAGGTAAGTAATGTCATCAGTCTTAGACATGAGGGAGCAAGATCAAAGCACCAGTCTCGTAATTCAGTTTTTCTTTTCTTCTAATTTATGATTTAACTAAGAATGAGCTATTCTAGGATTGATATAACCTGTGTTTTACATGAAAATTGGTTTATTCTGTTAAAATTTATAGTCTATAGTATGGAAATTGTGCACAGCGCAAAGTAGAAATTGGAGTCCCTGCTCAGAAATGCTGAAGTGAAACAGTCTCAAGACAGACTGAAAGAATCCTGCCTCAGAATAATCCAAAGCTCAGAGTTATGATCACCTTCGCACAGAACAGGAAATTAAAAGGTGGCACATAGATAGTGGTCATATTAAAAAAAAATTGTAAATTTGGCTATTTGATGTGGAAATATCTAACTTTCTTTACCAGAAATGCTATTTCAGAAATACTTTACTGTAGAGGACAGAAGTGCATTTTCATCCTGTAATATTACTGAATTTTTATTTTTTTAAAGACAAGAAGTTTTATTATGTTGAAAAAATATTGGTTCATTTATTCTTATATTCAGAAATAAAATAGTAATTATGAAGAGTTTTAGTTGTCAAAAGACAGCTTATCCTGGGTCATAAAGTGATAAGACATTACTATTATCCTTAATAGTATTATAAGACATTACTATTATCCTTTACAGTATAAATTAGTAGTTCTTAGCAGAAAAATACATTTTCTTACCTTGAGTGCTGTGAGTCAGCAATAATTCCATCAGAAAAAAAAGCTCTCCTAGGTGTCAAAGACTGAGATAAACAGTATGTCCCAACATCTCAGAAAAAAACTTTGTTTTGAGCTAATTTCTGGGAAGTGCTAAGTGAGCATCCTGTTTGTAGTCACTGTCACGAAAATCCCCTCTTGCATGAGCTCAGACCCCCAGGAGCTCCTCAATATGCAGCAAATGGACAAAAAAGAAACAGCTGGGAAATGCAGAGTGAGCTTGTGCATGCTACCATGGGACCACCTGCCTGACTGCTCAGCTTGCATGGACTGAAAGACCACCATTCTGGACCACCACACCTGGAACTGAGCTCCTGTCATCTACACACATATGAGGTGAAGGCTTCCTGTTGTGGCAGGTGATGCTGATTCTGACTAAGCCACAGTCTAGCAGCTCCTGATATATTGACAGCAGCTATCATTTCATAGAAACTGGTCAGACAAGGTGGGGCTCAACTCTGGAAACGCCCTACCACACCAAGCATGCCCAACACAACTGGACAGTGGGCCTGGCTAAGCAAATTTCTCCTGGAAAATGCTATTGATTCTCAGAAAAACTTTCATATTCAATAAGGCAGCCAGGTAACAGAAGAGAAGCTCCAACCTGCAGATGGAGCACTCCCCAGCCACTCTCTTCAAACAGACTTTTGGGACACAACATGACTCCGGGGTGACCTTTCTTCTCTCTGCATGGGAGTATTGCTTTCTTTTCTTTTTCTTTCCTCCCCCATCTCTCTCTTTCCTTCCCCTCATCCCTCTCTCTCCTCGTGTGTGTGCAATAAAGCTAGCCTATGCATTTTACACCATTAGTGTCTTAATTCTGTGCCTGAGATTCTGAACCTCCCATACCTAGGACTCCTCTGGTCTGGGACACCTAGTGTCATGGGTTGAGATGAATCTGCTGGTATTCGATATCATACTGCTATCACGCCAGCTTCAAAATGGAAGTACTGGCTGGAACAAAGTATCGTGGGGCTTGAAGTTCAGATTGTGAGATGAAAAGCTTCTGGTTCCAGTTGCTGCTATTCAATTTCTGGGTTTGGGGTGTTGGTCTTTTCTGATGGACAGGCTGCAGGTCAGAGGGTGGGAAAGGCCACTGTCTTCTGCTGCTCCTTCTGCATTTTGCTGCACTTTTGTGCAAATGGTCTAAGATAATTCTGCTTCATCTCATTAAACTCTTTATCTCAACCCAAAGGGTTTTTTTTGAGGGGGGGGTTGGATTTTTTTTTTGTGTGTTGCTTTCCCTATCGTCTGTGTGTATAAAGTGGGGCATATGAGAGGAGGCTGTGTGAATCTAGGACATCTAGCATTAAAGATATGTTAGAAATGCAATTTAATACAATGAAGTCATCATGTAGCAGATAAACAGAATGTATCTGATGTACAAATACCTTTGTTCTTGTTCCATATCTCTTTTTCTCCCATCTATTTCAGGTTTGGAAATGCTATTTTCAGGTTTGGAAATTGGTATGAGTAATCCCTTAAGTAATTCAGATGGTGTCCCCTTAATGAGAGGACAAAATAAATGCATCACTTATATCAGCACAGATTCATGAATTAGAATTCTGAAATTTTACCAGATTACTTCAGCAGGCTTTACACAATGTAGGTCTGCTCTATACATATTTTGAAATAATAAAAAACCCAGGAGAGATAGGAAGACTATTGTTTTATCAGCTATGGACTTCTGTTAATTTTGTTTATGGATTAAGTGGTTGTACTTCACATGCATAGAATGTTTAAGCTAGCAAATTTAAAATAGGAACATATTTTCCACTTTTTGCTATTCAACGAAGAGGTGGGATAGATTTACTGCGTTTGAAAACAGACATTTGTTCTGCTCTTATCACAAGTGTGATTGATACTGTAGAAAGGCTCAGAAATGCCTACTTTGATCAAATGAATGTAATTAAGAGTACTCCTGATAGGTTCTGCTGTATAACAAGAGAAAAGTTATTTTCATGTAGCTCAAGAAAAATGGATGTAACTCACTCTAAAGGCCTTTTTCTTTGAAATATATGCAACTAATTTGTAACTCTTGAGATGGATAGCAGATATATATTTTAGTAATTCATATATTTAAGATAAAATTATGTATTTTATGCCTAGAGTGACCTCACATTTTCTCATATCATGCTGCAATAATTACAGACTATGTGTGGATCTGATAGATCAATAGTTTCAACATTTGATGTTGGAATGTAATGACAATGACATGAAAACAGAAAACAAGATTATAACAATAAGAAAGCAAAGAACTAAACAGCTAAAACATTTTTCTTGTACAACTAGGAACAAGAAAAAGAAAGAAAGTAAAAATAAGACAAGTATATTACAATAAATTATTGCAATATAAGACATTCATATTTTTAACATATGAAAGTAGATTAAATACACCTGGGAACAATTCTGAGCAATGAGGTCAATTGGCACAGAATAACATATGTCTAGGCTAATAAAGTCTTTGTTTCCAGAACAGAAAGATGACATGCAAATTGCTTGTTGAGCATAGTTCCTGGGATGTGCTCCTGCACCCTGCCTGGCCACTCTTTGGAAAACAACTGGCTAGCAGAAGCAGTCAATAATTAATATTGATGACTGAAGTGCAATACTGTTCTGTGGTAGCCCAAATTCCTTTCTTCTCCTCCCCCCTTACCCCATGGGTTTGAATAAGAGAAGAAGACACAAAAACTGGTTGTCTCCACACACCCTGTGGGCTTGAAGGGGGAACAGCAGGAGGCGCCTTTCTGCATATGTGCTGATCCATGTGGAAGTCCATGCTGGGATTGGGCTGGTGGTTGGCTGGGTTTTTGCACCCCTTATAAAATCGCAAATGGACAATTTGTCTAGAAAAGTTTAAACAGAGCAAGGAGAATGGGAAGAGGGGCCTGCCTTGAGAGTTCCTGCCTTGAAAGAGCTCTGCATAGAGTGCCCAATAGGACAGGTTCCTGCCATGACTGGACCATCCCTGCTTTTGGATGGCTCCTAACTTTTTGCACGGCTTTCAGTTTTGCACCGTCCTTGCCTTTGGACAGTTCTCCCCACTCTTGCAACATTCTGTGCAAACTTGCAGGCTTGGCAAGCCCTGCGGTCCTTTGAGAGAGCTGTCAGCAGCATCCAGACCGGCCACTCTTGGACCATATCAGCAGCCGACTTCCTGGCTGCCTCCCAAACTGAGAAGACACTAATAGTTTGGCTCTCCCCTGCCGCTGTGAAGGCAGCATCATTCCATGATCATCCCACTCATGGAAGAAGTGCTCAAGACATTTTTGAGTTTGGTGTCTCTGCCAATTGCCTTGGGCTTCTGCCGTGTGGATCTATACCATTGGTTATTGCCTGCAGTGACAGAAGGCTGCTTCTGCAGAAGAATCCAGCAAGGGTTCACTGTCGAATACCTATCTCACCACTGTTCCCTTAGTTCTCTGCTTCAGCCTGATTGATAGTGGGGTAAAGCTGTGCTTATAGCTTAGCCTTTTCCATTTTCTGACTTCCTAAATCTGAATTTGTCTATAACATCTTTTTTTTTTTTTTTTTTTTTTTTTTTTTTTTTGTAAGATCAAACTGAATCTGTAAATAAACCTAACTAGTTTTGTATATAGTTTGGGGGTGGGATTCCAGGAAAATAAAATAATTCTATTTTTATAATTCCTGATTTGGCTGCATTAATTCCCTGCCTCCACAACAAATACCAGGGAACATTCACTGTCCCAATTCATTTCCTTGTATTATTGTAGTGGATTATTGTTAAGGAGTGTTGAAAAATAATAATGAAAATGATCTTGTCATCAGCCTTATGTATGCTAATGACAGGGTCTCCATCTAGACTGAAAAGAATATTGATTCCATGAATGTAAAAGGGTTAAAAAAGAAAGGAAGGAACAGATCTTTCTGAATGTCTAAAGCAAGAGCAGTATTCTATTCAGCCAGTGATGTAACAAGCATGCCTATGAGCTGCTTTCATATTCTTTATACCTTGCTCATAGGCTGAAAACATTGACTATTTTGGTGGAAGTGTATTTTTGGATAAATGAACTAAATTAAAAATCATTAGTGTCTTGAGTTTAACGACTGTGCAGTTAAGTACCTTTTTAACAATGACAGAAGCACAGAAACAGTGGTTAGAGCAACTCTGATGTGGCACATTTTAAAATTCAGGAAAAGACAAATCTCTTACAATACTTTGGGATCCAGGTTGTTGTAGCTGTATCATTTTCATGACAAGCTAAGCTACTGAAATAATTAATGTTTCTTGTGATCTTTGTGTATGAGACTGATTTATATTCCCTTTGTAATAAAAGCTGAGAACAGGACATGAAAATCTGTCACTCTGCACTCTTTATTGCCCTCTTTGCCCTATCTCACATATCAAAGAAGATATTTCACCACAAGATCACATACTTGTTGTAGGTGAGACGAATGAAGAGTCTTAAGGGTCATATAAGGAAGCTGGGATGACTTTAATGCCTACAGAGAGATTGGAATGAATGAAAATGAAAATGGGGCTGCAGCACAGGCACACACTATTAGGACTAATAGGAGGTGGATTACTCCCATGAAAGAGCTTTAGGAGAAATTAGAAAACTCTTTTGAGTGTATTCCATTCCAGCAAAATGAATATGGAACATCAGAGGACTGGTTTTAAAAGATACTTGCTGAGCTTTGTCAAAGCAGAGTAGTGGATTTAATCATGAAATATCCCATCTAGAGCTGATAGGAATTATACAGAAAGATCCTCAACTCTGCAAGACATCCCAGTACTCACTTAGAACTCTTACCATTTTATAAATATGAGTACTGTCAATATCAAGAAGTTCAAAGATGTTGCTAGGTCTTGTAGGAAAAAAATTAGAGAGGCAAAAGCCTATTTAGAATTTAGGCTGGCCACTGATGTTAAGGAGAATAAAAGATGTTTCTATAAATATATTAATGGCAAAAGAAGGGGCAAGGACAAAAACAAATGTAGCCTCTTGTAATTCACTAACTGCCTTCTGCCATCAGCAGGAGGTTTCCTGTGTCCATCTAATGGACAAGCAGTATAATTAACCTCAAGTGGCATGGTGACCACAAGAACCTTCTCTTCCAGTTCAATTAACACTTACGTTTTTGGCTAACTATTTCTCAAATGTTCTAGAACCTATGTTATTATCTGTATAATGTTTCCATGACTATTGCAAGAGAACCTAATTATTATTAAAATTAGTGGTTGGGGGTGGTGAGAATTTTGAATATCAAAATTAAGAAATAATATTAATTTTGAAAATATAATCTTGCAATCAATTAATTACCCTTCCATTGCAGAAGGGTAGACCCAGATAATTTTCTGTAGTGTAAAAAGTAATCCACTATCATTAGCTCATTAAGTGACACCTAATAATAAAAAATTTAAGAAAATACATTGAGAATTTAATCATACGGAATGCTTCTTTCAGAGATTTTATTTTTTTCATACTGACATCCATTTTGCAACGTTTCTGTTTTTCAGGAAAGAATACTATTGAAATAAATTCTATTAATTAATTAATAATTATCATATATTCTTCTTTAAAAATAAATCAAAATGTACATATAATGAATAAGCTGGAAAAATCCTCAGTTATAAAAAGGTTGATTGTAGTGTATATATATATATATCAATCACTTCTTATTTATATATGGATAAAATAAGTTGATGCAATATTGAAGCAATATGTTTTGAATGGATATTAATATAATTCATGGAATCATAGAAACAAACAGGTGGGAAGAGACCTCCAAGATCATCCAGTCCAATATATCACCTAGCCCTACCCAGTCAGGTAGATCATGGCACTAAGCGCCTCGTGCAGTCTTTTCTTGAACACCTCCAGGCAGCCCATTCCAATGCCAATCACTCTCGCTGTCAAGAAATTCCTCTTAACATCCAGACTATTACTTTCCCTGGCACAACTTGAGACTGTGTCCCCTTGTTCTGTTGCTGGTTGCCTGGGAGAAGACACCAACCCCCTCCTGGCTACAACCTCCCTTCAGGTAGTTGTAGACAGCAATGAGGTCACCCCTGAGCCTCCTCTTCTCCAGGCTAAACAACCCCAGATCCCTCAGTCTCTCCTCATAGGGTTTGTGTTGCAGGCTCCTCACCAGCTTTGTTGCCCTTCTCTGGACATGTTCCAGTATCTCAACATCTCTCTTGAAGTGAGGAGCCCAAAACTGGACACAGTACTAAAGGCGTGGCCTGACCAGTGCTGAGTACAGGGGCAGAATAACCTCCTTTGTCCTACTGGCCACACTATTCCTGATACAGGCCAGGATGCCACTGGCTCTCTTGGCCACCTGGGTATGCTGCTGGCTCATGTTCAGCCTACTATCTACCAGTACCCCCAGGTCCCTTTCTGCCTGTCTGCTCTCCAGCCACTGAGTCCTCAGCCTGTAGCACTGCTTGGGGCTGTTGTTAAATCTCATCCCATTGGCCTCTGCTCACCCATCCAGCCTGTCCAGGTCCCTCTGCAGGGCTCTCCTACCGTCCAATAGATCAACACCTGCTCCTAGATTGTTGTCATCTGTAAACTTATTGATGCTGGACTCAATCCCCTCATCCAGATCATCAATAAACATATTGAACAGGACATTACAGGAAATTACTGTACATTACATAAAACAAATCCTTTTACTTAAGATAAAGACAGCATGATAAGACTATCTGATGATGAAACAATGGAAGCTATTTGGTACAATATACCTATTAATTAAACTGAAGTTAAAGGCTTGGGAGGCATCTTTGAATAACTGATGATATTGGAGTCTTAAGAGGCCAAGCAAACTTCCTATAATTGAGAAAGAAATTTCCACTATAATTTAGTCTAATAACCTGAAAAGTTCAAAGGCCTCTTCCTCTGTTTTCTATTCCACATATTTATCTTATTAAATGCCATTAGATTAATTAAAAGTTCTTCCAGACTACCAGGTTTTATGTTGAACAAACAGACAAACAAAACACACACACACACAAAAAGATAATAGAGGGAGGAAAACAAGTGAGCACCTTCAAAGAGCAAAGCTAGTCTGTCTCTGTTTAAAAAGTTGAAACAAATTTATCAGTAATGAGCTCCAAGCACAATGACTGAATTTTGATGATATTACAAAGTCATTTGCCAAACAGCATTTTTATTTGAAAACTCATTCTTAATTACCATAGAATCATACAACAGTTTGGGCTGAAGCAACCTTGAAGATTGCCTAATTGCAAGACCCCGACCATTGGTAGATACACCTTCTGCTAGAGGAGGTTGCCTAAAATGTCATTCAACCTGGGCCTGAGAGAAGGAATAGCCACAAATTCTCTGGCAATCTGTTCCAGTCTTTCACCTCCTGCACAATGTATATTATAATGCCCAATTTGTAATCCAGCCTCCAATGAAGCTGAAAATTCACCTCATACAAGAAGGAAAAATAAATCCATCTGTAAAGCTGTTGTATCTCACAAGAATGTTTGCTTTGCAAGTGTTATGAAATCATAGAATCGTAGATTTACCTATTATCGATTATCAAGGAGCCCTGAAGATTATTGAGCCCAACCTCCACTATTACAGTTTTTAAACTAGTGTCTTAATTCTAAATTGTAAATAAAGTTTTCCAGAGTTCAGAAGGATGAACTCTCAATGGACTGAACAAAATATAAGAGATATGTTTATCCTATTCCATTGGTCTAAAAATCCTGTATAGATTCAAGCATAGCTTGTTCTTGCTCTCTTCTTGCTTCCTTTCCCCCTGTCTCTCCCTCTGGGCTTGCTTGACTGTCCTTCTTCACCTTCGTTTGGGTCATTGGCAAGAACACTGACTGGGTGATGAGAGAGATAATTTTGTGTTAGCTGGTAACAGCCCCTGGGCTTTGCCCAGGGGAGTGTAGAGGGGGGTATCTGAGCAATTGTCTAGTTTTATGTGTATATATGTATTTGTGTATGCTTATTACCTTTTGTATTTACTCTACTTTTGTTAATAATAATTTCATTTTACTTCCAAATTCTGAATAAGCATGGTAATTTACTTTCTGAGGCTAAATCCCAAATTCTAAGTGGTGTAAACAACCACACCCCTCCCAAATCAGGATCACACAGAAACACATCTAGACAGGTTTAGAAAATCTCTCGAGAAGGAGACTCCACAACCTCTGCAGGCAGCCTGTTCCAGTGCTCTGTCACCCTTACCATAAAGCTGCATTTTTTTCATGTTGAGACTTTTTATTTTTATGGAGTTGTTTTACTTTCCTCTGAAAGAGTACATCATGTCAGTGGCTGGAAATGGACATATAAGACAGTCAGGTACAGTGTGCCAAACTGTATTGTCTATTCTGCTGCCATTGCACAAAGACAATTCACAGGTAGTGCAATATTCAAATACCCTCAAATCCCTTTCCCTAGAACTGCAGTTCAGATTTATGAGCATACATTTACCATTTTAAGAAGTTCATCTGTCCTTTGCGAGAGTTCTGAGAAAGGCATCTTCTTTGTTAAGACTTCTTGAACTAAGATCTTGAGACTCTGAGCTTTACCAAGGGCAATTCTATTGAAGAAAGACTGAAAATCCACTCAAATCTCTTCCAATTTCACAAGAACTGGAGATCACGGGAGCCTGGTGCTCTTCAAGAATTCTCTCTGTAATACAATCTGATATATCTAAAATTATCCTGAGGATTACCTCCTTGGTAACTATTAATTTGAAAAAAAAAATTAATTATTGTAGTATTTATCCTTTTAAAAACTGGATTTAATAAGTCAAATATTTGTGAATAGAAGAAATAAAGAAGTCTTTAGCTTCAACTTCATTAATGGAAATGCAGCTTAATGAGAAGCAATGCAAATGAATGTCAGCTGTGTGGAGATTCCTGACAAACTACACATGTATTTCAAAGAGTCCTTGAGAAATTGCTGAACTTCATGTAATCCAAGACACAATTATAAACTTGCTGAAGTGGAACACATCGATTCTTCTTAGCAAGGGAATATTTCCAAACATGAAAAAAATCTAGAGCTTTCCTCTGCTTTTGGCTCAATTGTGTATAGATTGCTTTTTCTTGATTATGATATTTAATTACATACATCTGTGTTACCATCTTACAGAAAAGGTGATATGTGGAGGAAATCCATGATTTTATAATATTATAAATTTTATAAGACTGAAAAAAGGTACTAACATTTTTTTTTCCTCCCAAACTAGAAGGAGATTAAGATCAAAAAGCAACCTGGCCAGCAAGTCAATGGAGGAGATTCTCCACTCTATTCTCTGCTTTAGTGAGACCATGCTTTGAGTATTGTGTCCAGCTCTGGAGTCCTCAACACATAAAAGACACAGATCTGTTGGAGCAGATCCAGAGTGCCACCGAAACAGAGAGCTAGAACGCCTTTTCTGTGAAGAAAGGCTGAGAGAGTTGGGGTTGTTCAGCCTGGAGAAGGCTCCATGAAGCTTTAATGTGTCCTTTCAATACTTAATAGAGGCCTGCAAGAAAAATGATGGCGGTCTTTAGTAGGACCTTTTGCAACAAGATGAGCAGAGACAGCTTTAAACTGAAAGAAGGTAGGTTAATTCTGTGTATAAAGAAAAAATTTCTTACAACAAGAGTGGTGGAAAGCTGGCACAAATTGCCCAGATAAGTGCTAGTTGCTCCATCCCTGGAAATATTTGAAGTCAGATTGGACAGGGATCTGAGCAATCTGATCTAGTCAAGAATATCCCTCTCCATTGCAGGGGGCAGTTGGACTAGATGACCTTTATAGGTTCTCTTCAACCCAAGCTATTCTGTGATCATTCACAGACTAGCTTTACATCTATTATCAATCATTGCTTCTATGTGTTAGTCACAATCCAGGCATTAATCAAAATGATAGAAAACCATGCAAATGAGATGGCATAACATAGCCTCAAATTAACACATTTGCTTCAACATCCATTTGCACAGAAAACCTTTGTAATTGTCAGATAATCCATTAGATTTTTTAATGAGTTCTAGGGTAAATCCAAGCTGCATATATTACTAGACAATAGTACTATATAAAGACTTGCTGATTCAGGTTGGGAGTTCCTTGGCTGACTGCAACTGGTTAGCAGACCCCTGCAGTGATAATACCCAGGGTTCAAGACACTTGGTGACTCCCAGGTTAATCCCCACTATCGTGACACAGTAGGGTGAATTATTGACAGCTCTGGTGACTTCCAAGGGGCCCATGAGGAATTCCATCATGACTGAGCCCATATTATCTTTACTTACTTCTGAGCAAAGCATTAACACAGAGTATGCTCACACAAATTGAAAGCTGCCTTGTGAATGCCAAGGTAAGAATTCCAGAATCTAGAAAGGAGACAAAAAAGATAGAGATGATGAGTTGGACAGGATAGGGGAAAATCTTGGAGTGTACAGCTGATGAAATGTGGCAAGCTCCCTCTTGGACAAGATGACTCAGCCAGGAATCTCAGCTGTTCGGAAGAGATAGTAGAGCCTCCAGATTCTTTGGAATGTGATACTGGTTCATAGACAGAAGAATTAGGAGGTACACTGGATTATTTGAAAAAACATTAAATCAATGCCAAAGTGTGGTGGTTTGGGTGCTACCCCACCCCCCCACACTTTAGTAATACCCAGACTAGATTCAGCCGGTTCTGGGAATATAAATGAAGCTATTTATTTACAGCTAGCACAATATACAAGCAGATATTTACAGTATATACAGTTATAGACAGAAATAGAAAAGTTAAAAGTAATACAGAAACACAACTCCCCTCCCAGAAACCTGAGTACTCAGGAGGGGCTCTCAACCACCCCTGCACCTTCCCCCTGCCCCTCTCAACCTTACCCCAGTCCTAAGGAAGGATAGAGGTGCAGCCAAGAAGTTAAGAAGCAAGGTTAGTGGCAGATGAGGTTAAGCAGAAGCAGCTCAGCCAGAGCCCAGCCAGAGAGTGAAAACAAAATGGCGAAAGTGTTATCTAATGTTTACATTTCTTCTTCAGCAAGACTCTGATGGAAGGAGACCTCACAACTGTTTTCCTTTCACAGCCTATCATCTAGTTCTTCTTACCAAAACATTCTAGCCTGCTTCAAACTAGCACACAAAGAGATCGTTTCTGCTCAAGCACTCAGGAACTATGACTTTGGATTCTAATCTCCAAATTAGACAAATGTATATCTTTACTGTATTTGTGTGTGTGTGTATGTGTGTTAAAATATCTGTCTAGAGATCTATCTAAACCTTTTCAAGTATCAGTTTTGAATATGCTTTCTCTGTATTAGGAATGGGTGTGACTTCAGGCTATGATGCTTTTAAAATACCGTATTGAACCTTTGCTTGTTTTCAAGGACAGAGATTATGTCTCCTTAGAACTCGTTATCTGATTTGAGCATAAAATATTAAACCTTTCAAACAGGACCCTCATTAAAACCCACAATACAACACCTAGAAAAGTAAAAACTGTAGAAGGTAAAAATGTAGAAGTACAGATGTAAAAAATAAAATCAGTTATATAACAAAGTTTATACTGCATCAAGCAAGCACAAATTTGTTACCCAAGGAAATGAAAAGCTGATTGATGATATCATGATGACAAATGAATTCTCATTTTGAATTCTGCCTGCTAAGTAATTAGTAATGCCATCAATATCACTACCAGCTCTTCATTCAACTTCATCAGCAAGCTGTTCCTGTTGCTCATTTTTCAACATTTCCTTTCTGTGCTTCAGCCAAAGGATGGATCTACAGTGGGGACTGTTTCTAGCAACTACCCATGGGAGCAGCAAAAAAATTAGTTGTCAGGCAAAAGCAGTCTATTGAAAGGCTGAATTACATTTTAATAGCAGCCACATGATTTTATTTTAAAGTGGTCACTAACCTAAGAATTAGTGTCCAGGGCTTCTTCTTCTCTGAATCATATTTAGAAACTGATACAACATGAAATAGCAATAAAATATATTCAGTAGTTATAACTAAGAAAGTGACTGTGGGACAAAAATGTATTAAAAGTATCTTGTCATCTTATTGTTTTATGGTTCTGTGATAGAAAGCAGCTATGCAAAGGAAGGAGATCAAAATACTGTCAGCATATTTTCCTCAAGTTTCTACTGACTTTTTCCACCAAAAAACCCTTAACAAAATAAAACAAACCAAACAAATAAAACCCAAAAACCAAACACACACACAAACCAAGCAAAATTAACCCAAACAAGCCAAAAGAGAACTTCCAACACCAAAATTTGTCTTTAAAAAAATAAATAAAAAAAATAAGGGAATGAATCCTAAAGAATGCTGAATGGAATAATTAAAATGCTCACAACTGCATCTCTGAGGCCAAGCTATAATCTAATCATTGTTATAATACACTTTGAAAGGTCATAAGATTGACAGTATTTATTCTTTCTCCTTTTCTCTGCAACCAATTTTGTATATATCAGAATGTGACTGTGTTTTAAACACGCTTTAGAGTGTTGTTTTTTTTTAAGCCATTTGTGATAGTTCGGGCTCTTACCCAGCCCCTCCACTTTTGAATTTGCCCCAGCTAACTCGGACGGCCTCTGGGAATATAAATGAAGCTATTTATTTTACAGCAGCAAATGTACAAGCAGCTATTTACAGTATATACAATTATATACAGAAATATACAAAGGATAAACAATACAGAAGCACAACTCCCCTCCCAGAAACCTGAGTCCCCAGGAGGGGCTCTCAAACCACCCCAACACCTCCCCTTGCCCTCTCAACCTTACCCCAGTTCTCAGGAAGAAGAGAGGTGCAGCCAAGAGGTTAGGGAGCAAGGTTAGTAGGAGCAGGGTTAATGAGATGTGACTAGGTCTGAAGGCAAAGACAGAATGAAAGACAAAATGGAGAATGTTTTTACTTCTTCTTCCCAGAGTTCTCAGCGTGACTGTGAGCGAAGAGACACAATTGTTTTTCATTTCACTGCCCATTATCTAGTTCTTTTACCAAAACATTCCAGCTTGCTTCAAACTAGCACAATCCACCTCTTGTCTACTTTGCTCAGAGTATCGCTGAGAATTATCCAATCTAATCTAAACAAACATTTACCATAAAACAATATATACAAGTTCAGTTCACACTTCAATCAGATGTAGGTGATTCAAAAGCTCAGAACAGGGACTCCCAGGTGACGTTGGGTTCATGCTCACGTACTGTAGATTCTCTCGTAGATTCTTCCAGTGTTGGGAGCCGGTGGTACCTAGAACAGAAAACTCCTAACAACTTGCATTTTACACTTTGAATTTAAACTCTCTCAGCTAAGGTTAGATTTCTCTGTGGAATACACTGAATTTCACCATTCTCTTGCATTACCCAGTATGTATGACCAGGACCTTCAGCAGAAACCACCCCTCGGACAGGTTTCCCTTCGCCCAAAGGAGAAAATACCCAAACAGTTTTCCCTAACAGATTCTTCTCACGTACAACAGGAACTTTATCACCGTCTACTATTTGGACCAAATCTGATTGTGCAGGTGCTGCTCTGTTTACTGAACCTCTACTATTTACCAACCAGGTAGCCTGTGCTAAATGTTTGTCCCAGTTTTACAGAATTCCACCCCCCATGGCTTTTAGTGTGGTTTTCAGCAAACCATTGTAGTGTTCAATCTTCCCTGAAGCTGGTGCATAGTAGGGTATATGATAGATCCATTCAATACCATGCTCTTTGGCCCAGTTTTTCACAAGATTGTTCTTGAAATGAGTACCATTGTCTGACTCAATTCTCTCTGGAGTTCCATGTCTCCACATGATTTGTCTCTCCAAACCAACAATGGTGTTACGTGCAGTTGCATGTGGAACTGGATAGGTTTCCAACCATCCAGTGCTGGCCTCTACCATCGTTAGCACATACTGCTTGCCAGAACGAGATCGAGGTAAAGTGATGTAGTCAATCTGCCAGGCTTCACCATACTTGTACTTTGACCATCTCTCACCATACCATAAGGGCTTGATTCGCTTAGCCTGATGAATAGCAGCACAAATGTCACAGTCATAGATGACTTGGGTGATAGCGTCCATGGACAAGTCAATTGACCTATCATGAGCCCATCGGTATGTTGCATCTCTGCCTTGATGTCCAGATGAATCATGGGCCCACCGAGCTAAGAACAGCTCACCTCGGTGTTTCCAATCAAGGTCAATGTCAAGTTCAGAGTTGGTATCAACTTGAGAAATCTTAGCAGCTTGGTCTGCCTTCTGGTTATGTTGATGTTCCTCAGTAGCTCTGCTCTTAGGCATGTGTGTGTCTACGTGCTGCACCTTCACTGGAGTTCTCTCCAGTCGTGCATCAATGTCCTGTGTGCTAGTTAGAAGCAAGCTGGAATGTTTTGGTAAAAGAACTAGATAACAGGCAGTGAAATGAAAACAATTGATGTCAACTTCTCTCACAGTCTCGATGAGAGCTCTGGGAAGAAGAAGTAAACATTCTCCATTTTGTTTCTCACTCTTGCTTTTGCCTTAGACTGAGACACATCTTTCTAACATCACTGCTTTCTAACCCTGCTCCCTAACCTCTTGGCTGCACCTCTCTTCTTCCTGAGAACTGGGGTAAGGTTGAGAGGGCCGGGGGAGGTGTTGGGGTGGTTTGAGAGCCCCTCCTGGGGACCTTGGTTTCTGGGAGGGGAGTTGTGCTTTTATATTGTTTATCCTTTGTATATTTCTGTATATAATTGTATATAACTGTATATATTGTAAATAGCTGCTTGTAAATTCTGCTAGCTGTAAATAAATTGCTTCATCTATATTCCCAGGGTCCGTCTGAGTTAGCTGGGGCAAATTCAAAAGTGTGGGGGGGCGGGTAAGAGCCCAAACCATCACAGTCCTGCCATAGATCAGCACACCAAATAGGCTTTCCTTTCCTCTGCCAACCATTCTTCTTTCAGTCCTTCAGCCAACCGCATAGAGCATTGGCTACCATCCATGAGTCGGTGTAGAGGTAAAGGATAGGCCAATTTTCACATTCAGCCACATCAAGAGCAAGTTGAACAGCTTTTACCTCAGCAAACTGACTGGATTCTCCTTCTCCATCTCTCGCTTCAGTAACTCTCCTGGTTGGACTCCATACTGCTGACTTCCATATTCGCTTGTTCCCAACAAGACGACAGGAACCATCTGTGAACAAAGCATAGTTCTTTTCCTGATCAGAGAGATCACCATAGGGAGGAGCTTCCTCAGCACGAGTTATTTTCTCCTCTGGAGGTTTGGAACAGTCTGTGCCTTCCGGCCAGTTGGTGATCACCTCCACCAGACCAGGTCGGTCAAGATTACCCATTCGTGCTCGCTGGGTTATCAAAGCCATCCATTTAGACCAGGTTGCATCTGTGGCATGATGTGGTGATGAACCTTTGCCTTTGAACATCCAGTTTAGAACTGGCAGTCTAGGAGTTAACAGCAATTGTGACTCAGTTCCAATCACTTCAGAAGCTGCTTTCAGTCCTTCATAGGCTGCTAGAATCTCTTTCTCTGTTGCGGTGTAATATGTCTCTGAAAACCTTACCAGTAATATTACAGGAGTACTTGTCAATAATGTTACAATCAATCGAGGTTCTGCTTTATCTACTGCTCTCATGAGGGTCATCCAGCCCCAAACTGAAATGCTAAGTCCATGCAAGGATTTTTACAGAAAATAAACTATGGCGGGGTTGCTGTGCATTATCATGGCTCTTGTGATTTTAATTTTCATATTAATTTTAGTATTATTTGTGAAAAATTCAAAACCAGCTTCTGTAAGAGCTAGGAAAAATTCTGTGTCTCAGAAGCAGTCTCTTTCACAGCAAAACAAGGGAACACAGTTATCTGTTTCCCCCCTGCCAGCCTCTCCACCCTCCTCTGTGGGTTCTGTTATAAAACCAGCATAACCAAGGATAAAATCACCCCAGCTCCAGAACATGCTTGAAACTTTGGCTTTAGCCTTCTTATAAGCTAAATCAATAAAATAAGCAACAATTTGAGCCTTTATCCAACTAAATGCCAAGAAAACAAAACCAGACCAGAGTAATGCCCCACACAAGTACAATAGCTGCCTTATTAGCTCCGTTTTAATTCCCAGAGCCAATGAACAGTCACTCAAAAAATTTAGCCCCACGTTGGGCGCTAATTAAAAAATGTGATGGTTTGGGCATTAACCCACCCCCCCACACACACTTTTGAATTTGCCCCAGCTAACTCAGATGGCCTCTGGGAATATAAATGAAGATATTTATTTTACAGCAGCAAATATACAGGCAGCTATTTACAACATATCTTTAGTAGGATCAGATTTAATACTGGTGTTAAACATTTTCTTGTAATTGAAATATCTCACTGAAATTTACCTTTTGTTCTAACTAGTTTATTCTTCACCCTTGGTAAAAATACAAAATATTCTGATCTATAGAGTTTTGTTTTGCTTTTACTAGTGTGCTAGTTTGAAGCAGGGTAGAATGTTTTGGTGAGAAGAACTAGATCATAGGCTGTGAAAGGAAAACAATGGTGATGTCTATTTCACTCACCGACTTGCTGAAGAAGAAAGGAAAACATTAGATAACACTCTCTCACTCTCACTTGGGCTGCTGGCTGAGCAACATCTTACTCCCTAACCTCTCCTTCCATTTGCCTAACCCACTTTTCTTCTTAACCTCTGGCAGACCCTCAATTCTTCCTTGGGACCGGGTTAAGGTTGAGAGGGGTAGGGGGAAGGTGAGGGGTGGTTGAGAGCCCCTCCTGGTGGCTCAGGTTTCTGGGAGGGGAGTTGTGTTTCTGTATTACTTTTTACCCTGTATATTTCTGTATATAACTGTATATACTGTAAATATCTGCTTGTATATTGTGCTAGCTGTAAATAAATAGCTTCATTCATATTCCCAGAGCCAGCTGAGCCTAGTCTGGGTGATTTCTAAAGTGTGGGGGGGTGGGGAACTCCCAAACTGTCACAACTAGGATCCATTATCCTTGAATCTCAGTCAGAGGAGAATGAAATGGGATCATTTTGCTTATTGTTAATATGATGATATTATTTAATTATCATGCAGAAGAAAAATGCTTTGTTGCCTTGATTTTGTTTTGAGTATGTCTCAAATCTTTTATTTTCTGTAAATTTACAAATAAATTAAGTAACAGTAAGTTTTAATGCAGTTCTGGAGTTATGCCACAATAGTAACATTTTTTTAAAGCCTCATTGTACCCTATAACTCATCAGCTTGTTAAAGTACAAGTTAATGAGACCTAAAGTCAAATTAAATTTCTATTTTACTGTAGCTGTTGAAAAAACACGAGAAACTGACCTAACGTAACATTTCAAAACTCATTAAAAATAATTTTCAGTAGCAGCATTAGCCTTCACTGGTGCTTATAAACATTTTCTGTAACACACAGAAACCTAGGCGTCATGGTAAAATGACTTCTTGCAAAGTGGTAGTGATTTTTATGGATTTACATAGACTGTGGTATTCTTGTGAAAATGTATTTTCCTTGATATGTTTTTTTTTTTTCATTTTCTTGAGATTTCTCTGTTCATTATGCAATGACTTACATTTGGAGTCTTGGGGCTGGGGTTTATTTTGGGTGGCCCCTTTGGCAGTCTTGAATTACATAATTCTCAAAGAATGAAATTGCTTTTCCCTATTTTTTTTTTAATATGAATTAAAAATAAGCTGAGGGAGCTGGGGTTGTTTAGCTTGGAGAAGAGGAGGTTCGGGGAGACCTCATTGCTGTCTACAACTACCTGAAGGGAAGTTGTAGCCAGGTGGGGGTTGGTCTCTTCTCCCAGGCAACCAGCAACAGAACAAGGGGACACAGTCTCAAGTTGTGCCAGGGGAAGTCTAGGCTTGATGTTAGGAGGAAGTTCTTCCCAGAGAGAGTGATTTGCCATTGGAATGGGCTGCCCAGGGAGGTGGTGGAGTCACTGCCCCTGGACGTGTTCAAGAAAAGCCTGGATGAGGCACTTGGTGCCATGGTCTATTTGACTGGATAGGGCTGGGGGATAGGTTGGACTGGATGATCTTGGAGGTCTCTTCCAACCTGGCTGATTCTGTGATTCTGTGAACATACCTTACAGGAAGTGAAGGAATTCAGTTATTAGTACTATTACTACTGCTTTCAGGTACTTTCTTGATCCATACGTATGTGGATATATAGCCAAGCTTACAAATGCTTGTCAAAGTTATATTTTGCAGTCCAGTAGGAAAAGCCTTTTGAATCCATGAGATTTTTTTGGCTTGTATGTTGTGGCCATTTAAGCTGATTTTCTGGCTCAGACATAAGAGAGAGGTGAACATTCCAGGGATAGGCCATATAATGGCAACAATAGATAAGTTAATACAACTTCATGGGAGGATCAAGAGCTTAATGTCTAGAAGAACAGCTTGTTCTCTCCCCTTGCTTAGTTTCTGCTGCTTGAGCTGTGCCTGCCTGCTGTCTTCCCCAGCTGCTGTTTCAGCTGCTGCTGCTTCACCGCCCCTTGAAGCCTCCCCCATCTTCCTTGAATTTCCCCCATCCCAAAAACTAAATCTAATACTCCCCAGTGCTCCAATCCTTCCCTCCCCCCTCCCTCCCAATGCCTCTGCCATCCAAAGAGGCCTAAAGAAGCCTATGGAGGCCTACTGCTCACATGTTCTTCCTGATAAAGTAGCTCCCACCACACACACAGGGCAGAAGGAGGAGGAAAGGAGAACGAACTGACCTTGTTGTGAGTTTATAAAGAGATACAGAATTATGGGATTGAATAACAATCTTCTAGTCCCCAGAAGATTTTTTAACCCTATAGTCTCAACCTGGGACATGTATTTTTGTTGTTGCTATTATTAGTTTACCTTTCAAGATCTTATTAGGTTTTAGAAATGCACAAAAATATTGGGAAGAGTTTTTTTCAGATATACTTATTATTTATTATATCTTTTAATATTAATTTCCAGTCCAGATCTCGTATTTGAGCTGATTTTCCACTGTACAAGTCAATCAGGCTTCTTGTATCAAATGTTTTATGTCACCTGATCTCTCTTAATTTTTGAGTTCCAGGGGAACTAGTATGACTGGTCTGGAAATCAAAGGGCAGTGTGATGGTTTGGGAGTTATCCACCCCCTGCACACAATAAATTCATCCAGACTAGATTCAGCCAGCTGGAAGTTAAGGAATGAAGCTTTATATTCACAGCTTAGCACAATATAGAAGCATATATTTACAATATATTACAAATATTTGCAGCTATATACAGAAATGCATGTTAAAAGTAATACTGTGGGAAGCTCTCTCCTGCAACGAGGTATGGAATGTAAACATCAGGCCCTGTGATGGGAAGTGTCCTTGGAGTCTTACTGATTCCCAGAGGCCTAGGCTGAGAACAGTGAGCAACCCATGCACAGCTGTCAGGGGGTGGGATTTGCCTGCCTCCTGAGGCAGGCACTGCCCCAGGGGGCTGACCCCCTGGGTGGTACTCACAGGTTGTTTACCACAGGTAACCTATCTCTGTCTTACACGTAACTTGGGGCCAATCTGTACTGTCCACTTCGGCCAGCCCCAGGCTGGTTGTACACACCCCCTCTGGGGGCTATATAAACTGCTGTATTGCCTTAATAAATTGTACTGATGCACAGATGCCTAGAAGCTGCTGTCTCGAGTTGTCAGTACTCCGATCTCGCCTCTCGCCAGCCTCCGTACCTCAACATAATACAGAAACACAATACCCGTCCCAGAAATTAGACACCCCAGAACAGGCTCCCAATCACATTTCCACCTTCTTTCCACCCTTATCACTTATCCCAGAATCTGCCTTATGTGCAAGGTGAGCTGGAAGGGGGGGGGGGGGGGGGGGGGGGGGTTAGAAGCAGAATGATTACTTGGGTTACACAGATCCAAGCAGAAGCCTGAGAGAGACACAGACACAGATAGACTCTGAATCTGTTTTGTCTATGTTTGTGTTCTTGTTTTTATATGTCTCAGCAAACCTATGACTGAAATATACATCACAATTATTTTATTTTCACAGCCTGTAATCTAATTTTTCTTATTAAAATATTCCAATTAGCCTCAAACCAGCACAGGCAGTACTATGCTTTTCAGACCAGCAAAAACATTAGGAAAAAAAATTAGGTATTTTTCGCTCTTACATGCATATCATGAAAGTTTAAAAATATTTGAACTTGATTTTGCATATTGTTTTTCTTGCAGAGAGAATTTGTTTTTATTCTTCCATTTACACAGCTGATATCATATGTGACTAGGACATTGGTTATCACCTCTGCCACAGGCCAAGTACCATGGGTACAAGAATATGAATCAGGGAGAAGCAAGCTTGATAAAAGCCAATCCAAATCCAAATCTAAATCTGTTTATTACATTCCAAACATGTGTTTTTATACTTTCTATCAGAAGGCTACAAATTGTATTGAACTGCAATTGATTACATGTATTTGCATTAGAAATTACATGCTAATTAGCGTAGACATTCATCACATTCTCTCGGCAACACCTACATTGTGTCTAAGCAGTCTTTCAGCAGAGATAGGAGAAAACCACAGACTCCAGACTCACATTTGTTTACATTTGTTACACCATTCTCTATGGTCATTCCAACCTTCCACTTTATCTCTATTCAGCACTTACTGAGCTCATGCACTCTTGCCTGTGCATGGCTTATGCTGCACTATTTCAATTTCCAACAGCTGTACCATTCCAACATTTCCATAGAGTCACTACATTTAATATCACTATATCCAACAATGTCTTTTTTATATCACTTTGGCATTACTTATAGTGGAATTGAGAGACGTGACAGGATTAGAAGTCACACAGGCCTAGTTTTTAAAAGCATATTATAGAAAACAGGTGCTATTTAAAAATATCCAGCCTAAACAGAGAAAAAACTACGTGGCACAAGAAAAAGGAGAAAAGCTGCAGAGAGATTGATATAGTGGGAAGTAAGACCAGATTTGTGTGCTTCACTGTTGTCTTACAACCGTGTTTACCATCATCATGACAAAGCAATAGCAAATGTGTAGATTACCTTTCAGTGTCCTGGAGTCCTGTATATCCCTAAATTCCTCTCCCTCTGTGGTTTGAATGGGAGAGGAAAAAAGGCATGAAAAGCCCTGTTTCCCCCTCCCCCCGCCCTGCAGGCATGAAGGGGGAGAGCAAGGGGCCCTTCCGGCATGAGGGGTGCTCTGTGCAGTGCCTGCACTGGAATCAGGCTGTAATTGGCTGTGGTCTTTGCGCCTAGGAAGTGGTAACTCTGCTCTTTGTCTAGGAAGGGTATAAATATTGGGGGACTTCCTGCTCTTGGGGTTCCTGCCTTAGAGCTCGTGCCTGTCTGAGTGTTCATGCCTGCCTGAGACTTCTGCCCCTCCTGGATAGATTCTACAGAAAGAGCCCAGTGCTCTGCTCCAAAGGACTGCTTCACCCATTAATGTCTATTAAGGTCTTAACGACCCTCCTGAGGCTTCTGAAAGAGAACCTGAGAAGAGGAGCAGCAGTCCACCCTTTTCAGCCAGCCTGACTGTGAGTTGTTTGGCTCAGCTTTATTATTAAGAAAACGCTAGAATTTAATAGCTAAAAGCCTTTTCCAACTTCTGACTTCCAAAATAGTCACATTATCTATGGTATCCTGTAGATTTTATCAAACGAACTGAATCTGGTAACTAAAACTAAATTACTTTCTGTATATACTTTGGGGGTGGGTTTTCAGGAAAATAAAAGAACTCTATTTTTCTATAAAAATTCCTGACTCGGCCACATTAATTCCCTGCCTCCACAACACAGAGTAAGGAAGGAAGGAGGTGTTATCCAAAGATGCATATGGTCATCTCAACATATTTGTGCAAATATTTTGGAAATTTCAGGTGACGATTGAAGATGTCATCTTCATCACTAATTGCAAATCTTACAAGAGGAAAACCACATCTGAGTGTGAAATCTGGAAAAAACATGGCTCCAAACTACACTATGAGTTTGTGATAAAATAGAACCAATAACAAGTGCCTATTTTTAAACACAAGGCACTAGAACAGGAAAACAATCTGTAGCAATTTGCAAACATCTAATCCTTTCTTTCTAGAAATTCATAATAATCTTAGCCAATCTGGATGGGACATTGGTACATAAAATCTCACACCAGGATTTAATTGAACCTTTTTTACTGGTGACTGCTGAAAGATAGGAGAAGACAGAAATATTCCTAGCTTGAAAGTAGACTCTGCATGAGAGTGTGAAGGCTAAGAGGCAAACCCAAGACTCAACCATTTTCAAACTTCCATGTTATACATTTAATAGAGTAAAGAGAATTGACATTACAAGCCCCATGGCTGTTTCCAGCCACTAGCTAAGTCAGTGGATTGGAACCTGGAAAAGAAAGGCAGCCTGATAAAGACTCAGCTTAGTTACACATCTCTTGTGTAGACAGATTGACAAACAGCAAAGCAAAATTTTATGGTAAGTAAGCTTAAGTCAGAAACAAGTTCCTTCTTGTTTTTAGCAGTATTGGTGCCCCGTAATTCCAGTCTTGTTTAAAATGCCTGCTTATGATGAGGTTATTTCAGAGGTCAAGAGAGAGCGAGCTTTACAGTGTATTTTCCTCTTAACATGAGTACTACTGTTAGCTTAATTAAAACCCATTGTTGTAGTTTGAAAGGGATTAATTTTAAACATCTCCATAGGGAAACCATATCTTTCTGGAAATTTCCAATCTGAAATAGTCTTGTTAACTGGGACATTCATTCTTTTCCTACTATCTTGAGGCATGAAATGTATAAAAGTCTTTATAAAATACAAAAAAAAATTACAGAAAGATGTTTAAAAAAGGCAACAAAACATTAAAAAATATATTTCTGCCTAAAAAAAAAAGCTTCAAAATCCTCAATTTATAAGCAATATAAAAACCAGCACTATGAACCCAATGTTGTTATTAAAAAGTAATTCTAGACTTTTATAAAGAACAGTTTTTGTCTTTTTTTAAACTGTAATCTCTTTGAGTCAATTCACATTGCTGCAGGTAAGAAGGGGTAAGTAATATTTTTTCTATTTAAGAATACTCCTCATTTTCCTGGAGTACAATAACATACAGTCTTGAGTTTACCCTATTTTGATCCCATTCTTTTTGAAACTAATGCTGGTAAAGATCTAGTTATCCTCAAATAGAATAAGCTATTGAGAATTTCCTTAAAGAACTCTCACTCAGTGTGTCTAGACCACTGAAATTTCTCAATCAGGAATGGCATCAGGGAGGAAACCTACTCTGATGTTCTGACAGTCAGAAGTCTCTGGTGACTGGAAGAAGGTAAATGTGCCCATTTTAAAAAAAGAGGAGCCTGGAAATTACTGACTGATCATCCTCACTTCCACGCCTGAGACGACCATGTAACAGCTCCTCCTAGAAGATATGCTAAGCACATGAAGGACAGGGAGGTGATTTGAGTTATGAAACTCGTCAGGACAGGTTTATTGGTGAAGCATAAGACAGGGAACATAGACTTCTCAGGGTTATGCATATAGCTCCTTTTGGAGGGCAGAAGGCAATTCCCCATGTGAATTCCACTCTGTGAATTCTGGCTGTCATATCGAGCAGAAATATTTGATTGCAATACTCCAAGGAATAGAAAAAATGAATGTATATTTATGCTAGCAGTTATGTAGTAGTCTGCACAGTGAACTGCACTTTCAGTATTCTGTGGAAAGCTGAATTCCTTGCTTATATACCTGCTTCAGCCAAGGTATCATTAGATTGAAATTTCTGTGACATTCCAACATCAAAAAGTTCTGTAGAGTATCTTCACAAGCAGTTTACTGAGTAGTTTTGTTTTAGGAATCTGCATGGGAACTGTTTCAGTGGCCACTACAATTTCTTTGTCTTTAACATATTTCAGTAGTAAACCAGTGTTCATGCTGGTGAGCATTAGCTTGCAGATCAGGTAGTATTACCTTGTGCTGGAGTTTCTTTGAGGATCCTATGCTACATTAATCTCCTTCACACTTTCCTCTAGCTGAAGCAAGGTATCTCTCCTTCTGATGCCCTTGTGACAGGCATCGCTGACAGATCACAGCTAAGGCATGTAGTTATGATTGGCATATGAGATCACAAAGGATGACAAATGATCTGGTTTTGCACACCAAAAACATATGGTACAGAAGTGTTGCTGTGAGAAGGTGCAAACAAAATGGCATGTGTGAGTCTCGTGCTCATCGTGTGAGACATGACTACTCTGTTCAAAACACATCAGAATGTTATCCTGGATTCTCTTCAATCCAGAAGTTGAATACCAGATTCTTTGCAAAGAAAACTAATTCAAGTGAGACTATAATGTCAAGTATAAATTTAAAATTAAATGATGTATATAACATATGCATATACATGTATGTGGGTGTCGCGGAGGAGTTTGTCTGGGTTTTGGGGGAATGAAATACGAGGCTGATTTTTAAAGAGTTTAAAAGTTTTAATATTATACGCTAGGAATCCCCTCTCCCCAAACTTATTTATAACTATTCCACGTAAGTTCTTTGTATGCCGTTGCGAGATTATTTTTACAGAATGTCTCTGCACAACAAATTAGGAGTTTAGCAAAGATTTGAAAAGGATTTAGGAAGAGAGTCTGTGGCAGAAAGTGCCACCGGTAGAGATTATTCTGGCTTAGATCGAGTTCCTCAGTTACTCACTGTCCGGAGTCAGTTGGAAAGTCCCAAGTATCGTAGATTGGAACAATTCAGAGTTTATTGGAGCACGCTGTTTAGGCTTCCACGGGTACAAGCCAAGCTGGGCGTTGGCAGTCCGGAGGCTGGTGAGGCACGGATCGGGGCGCTGAAGAGTGCGACCAGTTCAATCAGTGCCGTCTGGTGCGGTGTGAATGTGAGTGCCATGTCGGGCATGTGCAGAGCGTGTGATACATCAGCGCGGTGCAAGTGCAGAGCTGTTTTATTAGGATAATGCAATCTTATATACTGTTCAGAGGAGGTGTATCCAGCCAGACTAGGGCTGGCACAAGTGGACAATACAGATTGGCTTGAAGTTATATGTAAGGCACAGATAGGTTATTTTCTTACCAAAACAATCTGTGGTTCCATGCCAGGGGCTTGCAGGGTCAGCCCCCAGCAGGTGTGCGTGGGGAGTTCACAGTGCCTGCGAACTCAAGGACCCTTTCCCAAAACAAGGTCTCATGTTTACAGCTTATGCCCCGCTGCAGGAGAAATCTTCCCACAGCTAGGAACGGCGGCTGGGACGACAGCTTAGTCAGTTCCCTGGGCTGGTGCCGTGGACTTTTGACCTCGTGAATAATGGTCCTTTAAGCCACAATTCTGTCCAAATGAGGGCTTTGCAAGAGGGCTTTGCAAGCCTCCACCACAGTGGGCACATGAAAATATGTGTACATTCTTTATTTAACTGAGAGGACAACCCTGACTGTAAAGCAGAGTAAGAGTAATCTAAAGCTAGCACACAAAAACAGCAATTCCAAGTAATACCAGAATTCCAGATATATGTAACCCAAAACTTCCTTAAGAAGTCTGAGTCTTAAAATGTGGTTTTCTTTCTGCAGGTAATTTTAAAGCTAATATTTTCCAAACTTCTCCTTGAATTATAGATCTAACAGATTCCAACTTGTAAGCTTAACTTTCATTCAGCATAATTAACTTTTCTCTATGAGATAATACCCAGTTCTAGGCTGAAATGTCATGATGCATTGTTGCAGAGGCAGGAACTAATATGTGGCCGAGTCGGGAAATTATACAAAAATAGTTAATTTTATTTTCCCAAAAACCCGCCCCCAAAACTATATATACAAAGATTAATTTAGTTTAATTAGCAGATTCAGTCACATGAGAATTACCTACAGGGATACTATCAATAATCTGACTATTTTGGAAGTCAGAAGTTGGAAAAGGCTTTAGCTATTAATTAATAGCGGGTTTCTTACTAAAGTTAAGCTGAGCCAAATAACTCACGATCGGGCTGGCTTGCTCGCTGTCTGTCTTTCTCTGCTCCCTTTTGTGCGGCTGTAAGTGGATCATTAAAAGTTGTTAAGAGGTATTCAGGTCTTGCAAAGGTATCAATGGGAAAGCAAATCCTTTGAAGGTCTCTCTGCAGTCAAGGCGAGGAGAGTGTGGGAGCTCAGGCAGACACGTACATCCAGGCACAGGCAAAATCCAAAGCAGGAACCCCCAAAGGCGGAAAGACCCCAATATTTATAACCTTTGCTAGACAAAGGGCAGAGTTACCACACCTTAGGCGCGAAAGCGCACGGCCAATCCCAGCCTGGTTCCAGCGCACTCCCCGCACGGGGCAGTCCTTGTGCAGGCCGGACCTTTTGCTCACCCCCTTCACAGCTGCAGGGCAGGCGAGGGGGGAGGGAAACCAGGCAGCTTTCCCACTTCTTCCCCCGAAGTCTGGGCAGGAGAGGAATTTAGGGGTACAGGACTCCAGGACATGCATATACAAGGTTTTAGTCTATACAATGTAAAGAATAAATGACCTTAAAACAAAGATCTATCACAAAACCCTGTCATTTTGATTTCTTTCACTCTTATTTCATTTCGTTGTTATTTTTTGTGTGATTTTGCCTTTTTTGAATGACTTTTTTTGTATACCTTCATTTTCTTTCCTCCTATTATGTATATTGTAAGTTGACTCTAACCAAGCCACCCATGTTTGTGTTAAAGAGGAGGGGAGAAAGAGCATAATTAAAAATACTTAAAAAAAACCCCAAGGGTGGTAGGAAGGGCTGCTTATATGACTTCTTCTTTTTAAGCCAGTCAGCTGAGAATAGCAGAGAAAAGAACAAATTAGTATGCTGAAATCCTTTAAATCACCCAAGGATATTTTTTAAATCAATTCCAAGATGACTAATGAAATATTTAAATAATTATTTTGATAGACAGGGGCAAGACTGTTAAAAAAAAAAAAACAGAAAAGAAAAAAAAAGCTATATCCTTCTTTTATGTTTCCATGGATATCTTCACAGAATCACTGTTACAGATAGAATGGTGGTGCCATAGTCAATGGTGTATTCAGTGGCTCTATCTCTGCTGGCAAATTAGAGCTTGCATTAATTCTGATTTTCAGTTGCCGGTTGTGCTAACTGTGATTTAGAGTTCACTCCTCAATCTTTTCCACAACTCTTCAAAGTGACTGAGCCACTGCAAGCATGACTTTCACAAAGAAAAACTTCTGTTAGTTGTGGATCAGTTAAATAGCAAGCACTCCAAAAAAGATACAACCTAAGGTAAAACGAAGGACAGCAGAACAATGAGTACTGCTTTCCCAGCACTCTTTGCTGAAAGATATGCAAAGAGCCATAATGATGGAGCAAGTCAAAACATTATGGATTGGAGTTATGGAAGAAACACATAACTAAACATGCAGCGTCTGTCCCTGTTTTGAAGTTTCTCTCACTGTGTACCTAGTGGTATCTGTAATGGAAAGAGAGTTTCTGATGAAAAAGTAGCTAAAGCAAACTAAAGCTGAGAAATAGTCCAAAACACTTCCTAACCAAGCACAGTGCAATGATTTCTTATTTTCAGAGGAAGATGTGCTCAGACATAAATATTATTGCAAAGTGATCCATGCTGAATGGGGCATTATGACAATATTATTGCATAATAGTAGTTAGTATTATTACAAAGTGACATACTACAGGATGAAGAAGGCAACCTGGTGACCAAAGACATGGAAAAGGCTGAGTTGCTGAATGGCTACCATGCCTCAGTATTTGGCAATGACACAAATTGCTCCATGAGGGCTCAGCCCCTGGAAGTGGAAGAGATGGATGGGGAACAGAAAACGGCCTCTAAAATACAGGAGGAAATGATCATTGGCCTATTGTGCCATTTAGATGTGCTCTATTCTATGAGACCAGATGGGATCCACCTAAAGGTACTTAAGGAGCTGGCAAATGTGCTCACCAAGACACTCACCATTACTTGTCAACAGCCCTGCCTAACCAGGGAGGTCCCAGTTAACTGGAGGCTGGCAAATGTGATGCCCATCTACAAGAAGGGTTGGAAGGATGATCGAAGGAACTGCAGGCCTGTCAGTCTGAACTTGGTGCCAGCAAAGTTTACATCTAAGTGCTGTTACATGGCATTTAGAAAACAACCAGGCAATCAGGCTCAGTCAGCATAGGTTTATGGAAGTCAGGTCCTGCCTGATTGATCTCGTCTTCTACAATAAGATGACCTGACTAGTGGATGAGGGAATTGCTGTGGACATTGTCTACATGGACTTTAGTAAGGTCTTTTGACACTGTCTCACACAGAATTCTTCAGAAACTCATGATACAAGGCTTGGATAAGTGCACTCCTTATTGGATTAAGAACTGGCTGAACGGCTGGGCCCAGAGAGTGATTGTGAATGGATTTAAACCTGGCTGGTGCCCAGTCACTAGCAGTACCCACCTGGGTTCAGTACTGGGGCCTGTCCTCTTTTATAGCTTTATCAATGATCTGAATGAGGGCATGGAGTGCACCCTTAGTAAGTTTGTGAAGACACCAAGCTGGATGGTTATGTTGATCTGCAAGAGGGTAGGGAAGCTTTACAATGGGATTTGGACAGCTTAGACTGATGAGCCAAGGCTAATTATATCAAGTTCAACAAGGTCAAGTGACAGATCCTCCACCTGCATCACAACATTATGATAAGTTACAGACCTGGGGATGTGTGGTTGGAAAGTTGGAACTCAAAAGAGGAACCTTTTGAGTATCGATTGACAGTTGTCTAAAAATGAGTCGGCGATGTGCCCAGGTAGCCAAGAAAAACAATAGCATTCTGGTTTGTGCTATAAATGTGTTGGCGAGCAGCTACAGGGAGGTGATCATCATGTATTCTGCACTGGTGAGGCCACATCTTGAGTACTGCATTCAGGCATTGAGGTGCTGGAGTGTATCCAGAGAAGGACAATGAGGCTCTTGAAGGGCCTGAAGCACATGGCCTATGAAGAGCATCTGAGTGATCTGGGGTTGATCAGTCTGGAAAGTGGCGGCTCTCTACAAAAGCAGGGGTCCAGCCTCCTCTCCTTGGTGTCAAGTGACAGGACTAGAGGAAATTGCTTCAAGATGCATCAGGGGATGTTCAGGCTGGATATCAGGAAATATTTCTTCACAGAGAGGGTTATCAAACACTGGAATGATCTGTTCAAGGCAGTGATGGAGTCACTGTCCCTGGAGGTATTCAAGCAGTGTGTAGACCTGGTGCTTAGGGACATGGTTTAGTGCTGAGTGAAGGATTGGACTAGATGATTTCTGGGGTCTCTTACAACCAGATGTTTTTTGTAATTCTGTGACATGCACTCTGAAGAAGGCAAAATATACTTTCATATGTGCTATAGTCTCACAGTTTGCTACCTCTTGCATGTGGATACATAAGACAGAGACATTTAGAGGATGTAATGCATAGATTTGGTTCCATAGGGACTGCAGTGTTGAGTAAGGGTCCTTATAGCTTTCCAAAAGCGTTAGTGCTTGTCCAGTCATAGCCTAGCCTAGAGAAAAATGGGACACATTTGGACTAATAATTTAGAAGTTAAAATGAATGGGACTTGAAAGGCACATTTAGGTGCTTAAGAACGGATTGTAAAGCCTTGAGGTAGGCTTCTATTTAAAAATGTTATGAGTTATTTTGTTAAAAAAAAAATCAGACTGGAGCTGGCTTTTGCTAGTCATCTCTAGGGAAAGCTGTTACAGTGAACTATTCATTATATAGCAACACCTACAGAAAACAGCCTGCATTATCTGTATTACACAATCTGCAGGGGTGGTGAAGAAAAACACACACCTGAAAATCATGAACAAAAGACATGCAGAAAGCATTATCCTTTCAAGGCATGCTCAGGATTATCTTTAATTGTTTCATACTGTTTAGGGCTAGTGTAAACTAGAGAGGGATTGCTAACATGTCTATCTCAGCAAAAACTCTAACTGTAGATGCATCTTTTTACTGACAAATATGTTTCTTTGGATATAGTATATACTAGCTCCCTCCACAAAATAAGCTGTATGAGAAAAGGATTTTTTCTTTTCCTTTTTAGAATTGCTGTATCTACATTAGAACTTTTGGTGGTTAAAGCAGTATCATAAAAAATTCTCACGTGTCTACAGATGACAATGTTGTGCCAAGTAAAGTTTCTGATAGACCAAAGGTATAGTTACCATGGTAACAAAGCAACTTGGAGTTATGTTGGTTATTGTACACATTTTGGTTCTGCTTTGTGTTCTGTTTGAGTGCTCCACTGCAATTCAGAAACATGAGGAAGGCTTAAATTGGAACCAGGTAAATGCATTTTCTGGGTGACAGCTCACATCTTTAGTACAACAGCATTTTTTCCCCCCATTAACATATATCAGTTTCATAGAGGAAAAAACCTGCCACGTGAAAATAATTGTCTGGAGTGTTATAACAAATTTGTTGTTGAAGAATACTGAGAGAGATCATGTATCTCCTAGGACAGATGGCAGCCATCAACTGCTAATATTACTATTTAAGTAAATATAAATCTTGAATTGAAATCACTTGATGTAAACCAAATTGAAGGGTTACATCCAAAGTTTTATATAAGTAAAAACCACAATTATATTGCAAGTAAGAAAAAGTTGATAATTGCTGTACACTGTTCCACCTATGCTTCTACAGAAATTAGCTGATATTAATTATTAATAATTATTGCATTTGTAATGAAAAAATATCCAGAAGAAATTTGTAAGGTTAGAATCGTGAAAACGTTTCCCTCATAAAGTTTCCTTTGTGGATGTGATGTAATCCAGCCATTATATTCTCCTAATTAGCTTTATCTAAAGAAAATAAACATTTTCGTCAGTGCCCCAGAACATGCACACGTTTCTCTCTGTCTGTGCACCTGTTCAAAGAAAAAAAATATGATCTTTTCTAGTGTTTGGTGGTTTTCTATTCAGTTGTAAGAAGTCAATATCCTATATTATTCACTACTTTACATGAAGAACGCAATAACTGAATGATGGAGTTACCTGAACTAAACGCTGTACCAAGTACTAAGCAAAAACAAGTTTGTGTATAAAACTGAAGAGCCTAATGATGTGCCAAGATAGTGCAGAAAAAAACTAGCATGTAATGCCACAGATTGACATATGTTTGATAACACATTGGTTAACGCCAACTCAAAGCAGTGCCAGATTATCCTACATAATTTCATAAATGATCAGGCAGAATGTTATAATCAGTGTTGAACAAAACATTCACAACAAGAAAATTAAAATATTTGAGTAACCAAACCCAGACTACATTAATAAATCATTATAAACTGTAACTACAGCAGTCTGTTCTGTAACATGATTGAAAAGCAGAATGTTATTTCTCAAATGACTTGTTTCCCATTAAATTGTGATATAACAGGGAAACACTGACCTGTTTTAGGGCCTTGTGCAAAACCAGAGAATCTTTAACATGTTCATTAATTCCAACCTCCATTTTGGAGCAAGAACGTTCCTTTTAGTAATATGATAATCCATTCAATTTTAAAATACAATGGAGAAGTTCAGTGTCTGAACAAAGTGCTCAGAGTTTAAATTTCAAAAGAAGAAGTCACAAAAATATATGATATGAACAAATGTGGATTACCTTTGGATTTAATTATATACAGATAAGGTGAACTATTCTGGCTACAAAATAAACAGGTGAAATCTTAAATCTAGCTGGAAAGCAGCTTGGTGAAATGCAAAGATTAAATAGATAGTAATGTAGAGGGTAGAAATTGTATAGCACTCTGTAAATTGGAGCGTTTGTTTTCCATTGTAAAAGGCTATGAAATCTATACTTCACCAGCAAGCAAGGTTTCTTATATTTGCATGGCACACACAACCTTCTAAATAAATATTTTGAAATTCTGAATAGTATTACAGTAAGGTGGAAGTATGAATAGATGTAAAACAAAGACCTTCCTTTATCTTCTGACTGAACTGCTGAGTTACAGATCAATAAATACATCACAGAATCACAGAATCAGTCAGGTTGGAAAAGACTCTCGATATCATCAAGTTCAACCTATCACCCAATATTATCTAATCAACTAAATCATGGCACCAAGTGCCATATCCAGTCTCTTTTTAAACACTCCTGGAGACGGAGACTCCACTGCCTCCCTGGACAGCCCATTCCAAGGGCAAATCACTCTTTCTATGAAAAACTTCTTCCTAACATCCAGCCTAACCTTCCTCTGGTGCAGCTTGAGACTGTGTCCTCTTGTTCTGTCACTGATGCCTGAGAAGAGACCAACCCCCACCTGGCTGCAACCTCCTTTCAGGTAGTTGTGGACAGTGACATGGTCCCCCTTGAGCATCTTCTTCTCCACAGTGGTTCTAAGAATCAAAAGTTATTTTTATAACTCACAATAGCTACATTACTATCTATACAATGTAGGGGTAAAATACCCTGAGAATGACAAAAATGTGTACATATAGAATTCATTCAAAAGAAAAATGTCACAAATTTTAAAAATAATTGCTAAATTTAGAAATAAATTCTGCAACAAAGAAGTCAAAGCACATCTTTTGAATTGCATCTATCATCTTGGTGTGTTATGATTGTGGAATCAAGGAACCTGGAATCTCAATGAATAATTAAAAGAACATTTAAAGAAACATTATTCATTCAAATTCTGGTTTACAGAATTGTTTAATCCTCTCTGCTTTATCCTTTGTTAAGATTTCAGGGCAACCTTTCGTTAATTGGTATGCTTACACAGCATTTGTTATGGTAAATGGGTACTGCACTTTCATACTTCTCCAAAAAATAACACCCTTAGCTTGTTAGCTGGTTCTCTCTAGATCACAGACTATCAAAGTGTGACACCCCCCCCCCCCGCCCCCCGCCACACACACACACTTTGGAAAATCACCCAGACTAGAGTCAGCGGCTCTGGAAATGGAACAAAGCTTATTATTTACAGTTGGCACAATATACAAGCAGATATTTACATTATCTACAGTTATATACAGGAATATACAAGTTAAAAGTAATACAGAAACACAACTCCCCTCCCAGAAACCTGAGTCCCCAGGAGGGGCTCTCAACCACCCTTCCACCTTCTTCCCACCATTACCCTATATCTTGCTTTATGTTTAAGGTAGTGTGGAGTGTGATGGTTTGGGCTCTTGCCCGCCCCCCCACACTTTGTATTTGCCCCAGCTAACTTAGATGGCCTCTGAGAACATAAATGAAGCTATTTATTTTACAGCAGCAAATATACAAGCAGCTATTTACAATATATACAGTTATATACAGAAATATACAAAGGATAAACAATACAAAAGCACAACTCCCCTCCCAGAAACCTGAGTCCCCAGGAGGGGCTCTCAAACCACCCCAACACCTCCCCTTGTCCTCTCAACCTTACCCCAGTTCTCAGGAAGAAGAGAGGTGCAGCCAAGAGGTTAGGGAGCAAGGTTAGTGGGAGCAAGGTTAATGAGATGTGACCAGGTCTGAAGGCAAAGGCAAAATGAAAGACAAAGTGGAGAATATTATAACATGTTTTCTTCTTCTTCCCAGAACTCTCAGCAGGACTGTGAGCAAAGAGACAACCATGTTTACCTTTTTCACTGCCCATCATCTACTTCTTTTACCAAAACATTCCAGCTTGATTCAAACTAGCACAGTGGAGGAACCAGGGGGAGGGGGTGGGTGGGGTTAGGAAGCAGGTAAATTAGTCACACAGACGACAGGTTAGGTTAGAGAGAAGTTCAGCCCAAAGCCCAGTCAGCGACTCTGTTATCTATGTCTATGTTCTTGTACTTATACATCACAGCAAGCCTGTGAGTGAAGTAGACATCACCATTGTTTTCTTTTGCACAGCCTGTAATCTAATTCTTCTCACCAAAACATTCTAGCTAGCTTCAAACTAGCACACAAAGTAATATGGGTTGATGCAGTCAAATAAATTTATATAACAATACAGTAATATAATAGTAATATTTTCAAAAGTAAATTATTAAGACTTTGGCTTTGTTTGTTAGTTTGTTTTTGGTCTAGTTTTGGGCAATTTTTTTTTTATCAATTCTTTTTTTCAGTATTTGTGAAAGAAAGCAGCAAAAAATCTCTCATGGCCTTCCATTTTTTTTCCCAAGACAGCCTTTATTTAGGTTAGATTACCTCTGTGGAATGCAAAAATTATCCAAGACCTATGGCCTTATGGGCAATTCAAGTTGATTGACTGTTCTAACAGCTGTGTTGGCCATTTTTTATTTCTTTGACTACCATGGAACATCCTAGTTTCGAAGCTGAGAATGTAAATGTTTGTAATGAGCTGTCACTGCAGTGTATACTGAAACTACTGTACACCAATGGCAAGTTTTGTAAAATTGATTTTAATGAGAAAAATAAAGAGAGGAAAATCTAACAGAATAATGATATGAGTGCTGTTTGCATGCAGTACTCACAGAATGACTTAGAGAAAAAGTGAGACAGAAACAGGATAGAGTAACTCCTTTTTCTTTTTGTTATAAATTCATTGGATTTTGTATAAATGTTATCTGAATAAATGGTCATCATTATTTTAACTTATATACTGCTAAGTCTGCACAAAGTAGTTGGATGACATAAATACAATTTATTTCATGATTCCTGTGATGGTTTGAGTGTTCCCCCCCCCCCCCCCCCCCCCCCACTTTAGAAGTTACCCAGACTAGTCTCAGCCAGGCTCTGGGAATATAAATGAAGCTATTTATTTACAGCTAGCACAATATGCAAGCAGCTATTTACAGTATATACAGTTATATACAGAAATATACAAGGTAAAAGGTGATACAGAAACACAACTCCCCTCCCAGAAACCTGAGTCCTCAGGAGGGGCTCTCAACCACCCCTCACCTTCCCCCTACCCCTCTCAACCTTACCCCAGTCCTAAAGAAGAATAGAGGTTCAGCCAAGAGGTTAAGAAGCAAAGGTGGGTTAGGCCAAATGGAAGGTGAGGTTAGGGAGATGTTGCTCAGTCAGCAGCCCAAGTGAGAGTGAGACAAAATGGTGAGAGTGTTATCTAATGTTTTCATTTCTTCTTCAGCAAGACTCTGAGGGAAGTAGACATCACCATTGCTTTCCCTTCACAGCCTATGATCTAGTTCTTCTCACCAAAACATTCTACCCTGCTTCAAACTAGCACAATTCCATATTGGTAAATTCTTTGACCACTACAGAATTTATCACTTAAAGCATTAAGTTTGGCCTTTGTAAGCCATTACAAATTAATCTCTGGTGTAATGCAGACATAATGATTATTGCTTGCACTTTTTCAACAGAATTGACTTTGAAAATGTCCAGTTAAATTTACAAAATGTTTTATTTTGTTTTATGTATGTTCCAAATATATATTTTTTTTTTAAATCAGGAAAATCTATTTTTATATTGGTTTTCTCTCATAACTCATTGTAACTGTCTTCTGATGATACATTCCAGCAGCACTTCACTTTAAACAGATCAAATGCACCTTACACATAATTGCAGTGAACATACTTTTGACACTCTATAGTGCTTTCATTGGGGAATATCAATATTTGTTGTCTGACCTATTTGTTGTCTGACCTAAATATATTACTTTATGATGGCAAGGAGGTTAAATTAAAATCTAAATTTAGTTTTCTTTTTCGTTAGCTTTCACATCTCTGTCCTTTCATTCCTCTCATGTTATTTTACTTTTAATGTCTCACTCCTTGTAGGGAAAAAAAAAAACAAAACAACCAAAAAACAACAAAACCAACCATTCTGTTTATTGGCTACAAGACAGTAAGCTATTTGATATGCCAACACATCATCAGACCAAATTGAGAGGTTTATTCTTGTAACAGTGTCCAAATGCAATTCTTCCAAATAAAGTTATTTCATTAGGTCTATTGTTCCTAAAAGAAATAACTCATGACTCACTTCTGATCTAAAAATAATTATCCAGAACAGGAAGAGTTGAGGTAGAATAAAGATCAAATGAAATCTAGAATATATAGTGAGAAATATCTTTATATGCATAGATGGTTTACAAGAAAATTATTAATAGATGGTGTTAATGGTTTTATAGGCTTCATAGTGCTGATAGTACTTTAATTTCATACTTTCTTTTTTTATGATGTCTCTGGGCAGAATCATAATATAGCAATTCTGAAGAATATGACACAGCTTATATGAATATTTTAGATATAGTAGCCAGTAAAATGCCCCAAAATAAGTCTTCTGCAGCTGTTGCTGTTTGAGTACAGAGAAAATATTATTGCAATGCAAGCCCACAAACAATTTAATGTTATATGTTCATTCAAAGTGTGACATTATCCATTGAGGAGATTTGTGTAGGTGATTCTTGCATTGACCTAGAAAGAGTTTGACAGTAAGTCGTTCTGTAGCATTCTTCAAAAACATCATCTCTTTCCAGCTTGTACTCTTTCTGGCATGCAGACTAAAACTCTTGGCTAAACTAGGAAATTGGGAAAAAGAGATAGAAGCTTAATATAATATTTTCTTCTATATCTCATTTTAAGGATGGGTTGATATATAGTATATGGTGGGATTTTACAATTACCAGTTTCCTTATCTTCATAAGAAAACATTTAAGTAACTGAACTAAGGCTGATAAAAATAATAATAATAATAATAATAATAATAATAAAAAGAAGTATCTACCACAGAGGACATTTAATGGAGGAAAGGGTTGTGTGTTTATTTGTCATGGTCCATCAATGAGCTCAATAACCCTTTGAATGCCTATTAAGTTTATAATGAGAAGAGGACAAATGTTTAATTAAAGTCTTTAAAGTTTCTGAATATATTTTCCTCTCTCAGCTGGTACTGCCATTATTTCATTCGAGCTAGCAGCCCTGCACTGTCTGGTGTCATGTCTGCAATTAGTGTATGATGTTTTTACTTTAGTGCATGGAATTACATACTTAAGAAGTCTCACAAAAGAGACATCTCAGAGTCCTGTAGGACACAAAAGATAAGAGTCAGTAAAAGGATACAAAAGACCAGCTGACCACTACAAAACTTCCTTCTGAAATGGGCAGGGACAGCCATTTCCAGGCTCAGGTCACCTTGTACACAAGTAATTGAGAAATTGTGATAACAGCATCTGACACATCCAGTCATATCAGCAGAGATAACTGTTATTTTTTTTTATCCAGGGCATCCTTATCCAAACTACTTTCTTTCAACCAAGACTGCAGTCTTCACAGGCTTTCATGCTTATTTTTAATAGGTCTAGGTGGAACCTTTTTATTAAATTGGTTTGGCGGTGCAAAATGCCTTCTGCTAGTAGATAATCTACAAGTTAAAAGGAAAGCAGCAATAATTCCCTGGTATTTCAGTATGAAACATCCTATTTTGTCATTCTAGGAAAGCTACTTCATTCTCTTCTTTCTAAATGACTTTTGAAATGAAAGACCTGTTCATAGCTTGACAAACTACTTTTAAGCACTCAGACAGTTTTCATTCTATGACAACAGATCTGAATGAATTTTATTTCACAAACATTATTTCAGTGCTAACTGGTTGAAAGATTCAGAAAAGAAAGTTGGCATTATTTTTGCTATAGTTTCATAGCTGGGAGATTAGAAAAAGGATTCTTCCTTAGCAATTTTACAGTAAAGAGATCAGCTGCTCAGAAGATTGATGTAGAGAAATATTCTATGGGGCAACATTGTTGTTATGTGATTTAGTTCTGATGTTAAAAATCTAGTCAGTTTTTGTAAGCATATCTGTAATTTGTATAAAGAGTAAAAGGGTCTGACACTGTAGAGATTTCATGTCTCAGTTACAGAATTTTCAAAATTAATTTGTTTTGTTTCATTTTTGGAAACAAATTTGAATTAAAATATTCCAGTAAGATAGATAATATCTTTCCTGAACGTCTCACACTGAGAATATTCACTATGCTTATTTGCCTGCCTTCAAAAAACTTACCATTATATACATACAGGCTTTGTGGATGGTCATTAAGAAAAATGAATTATATGAAAGTATCATAGCTTGCAATGAAGTGACTATGGGCTGGCAGCAGAAAGGATTTCCTGACTAAACTTGAGTTAGAAGTAGGTACTTTTATTGAATGTCAATACCACTGTAGGAAGCAAATGAAATACCTCCTGAGACACAGCTTGACTCTCCTGCAATTGAATGTGATGTGTTAGATAAGTTCAGAGACATTTCACTGAATTTCCTTTTCTTACAAAGCATCTGTAATGTGATTTCTCTTCAGTAAGAGTCTGTCATTCTTAATGGACAGGTGGAAACTCTTCCCTTGCAACTATGAGGATAACAGAAAGATTTGTGTCATTTATATATATCTGGGAAAAGAGGGAAGTGTCTCATCATCCTTGCTTGCTATGCTTGGGGCTCACTTGTTTATTTGTCTGTGTGTTTGTCTTATAATTCCATTAAAGGAATTTAGATTATTTTGAGGCAGACATTATATAAGGGATAATGCTTCCAAATATTTTCTAGAATAAACTGGCTGTACAAAGAACAGGCGAAAGAAGTGCAACAGTGGACTGGAACTTGAAGTTCTCTGCAATATATTATGCGACCTTTTGCTGCTACTTTAGAAGGGTTGAAGTTTCCTGTATGTTGTCTACCTTACCTGCCAGTCCTGTGTGCATGTCTTGAAGATCTTAGGGAAAGTCACATGGTGTTACATACCGGCTTCTCCCACCATCAGCCGATATTGACTATGAAAGGAGCATAAATAGCTACCAAACAACTAGGTATCTGCTGACAGACACTAAAATTAGAGTCCTTAATCAATGATCTGAATCACATTCTTATGTTCCTGACCTCTACTGTTACGTCTCTCCTGAGTCCTGTGGGAGTATAATGACACTGTCTTAATAGAAAAGGACTGTTAGGGAGATGTAAAGGAGGAAGAAGTAAGCTTTGAAATGGGGAAAAGATATGTTGTGGTTTGAGGGGTCCCAAGGTTCCCTAAAAAACTACAAGACACGTCCAAGGAGACAGACTGGTTTTCCCTGGATATCATAATTTTGTTATGCAATCCTCTAATCCTACTGATGCCTTATAAGAGAGCAACAGTTAGCTCTCTCTCTTTCCTCCCTTTGCTTTACAGTTCTCCAGAGGGATCCTTAGCTGGGTAACTATGTAGGACTACTCTGTGGGCCATGGACTTCAAAGATATAACCTCAGTGAATTTTGGCCTGTTTGGGGCTTAAAATGGGAGACAATGGTGGGGAGAGGAGAAAATGAGCCCTGTGGTTTTGGTGGTTTCAGCTTGGCTGAGGGGGGAAGGTTGGGGGGTGAATTCTTATGTGTTCTGTATCTGTATTAGGTGTTAAGGATTCGTGTATTTTGTACTTTCTCCTGCACATGTTTAAATATAACTTTTTTCTACATATCCTCTCCAATTCAGCTAAGAGAATGTTATTATTTCACTGCTCTTTTTTCCTTAAAAAGAATAAAGTTAAACATACCCAGCCTGTTCCACTCTTAAACAAAAAGCCACAACAAGGTATCTGAAAGGAAAACTTTTCAGGAGCCCCCAAATTATGACATTTGTTTAATAAATTAATTTTTAGATATATCAGATGTATGACATTCTTTTAATATAATCCATAACAGGATAAATGGCCAAGGAGTAAAAGGTGAGATTAGGTTACTGTAAAGTGTTAACCCTCCTGGGGGTGGCTTGAACCTGACCCTATGTCCTCCTGACTCCTCCCTGGGGGTGGTCTGAACCTTATCCTAGGTGTAGTGGTTATCCCTCTCCTACTTCCTGTCTAGACCTCCTATAAAAACAGAGGATCTTCCTGTTTCTCTTTGCCCTGCCTGCCAGCAGCAACCTGTTCCCTGCTGCTCCTTCTGCTTTTGCCATGTGGCCACCCTATCACATGGGGAGGCAACCCCTTCCTGAATCTACCTCCATCCATTGCAATCAGTCTGGTCATATATATATATATATATATATATATATATATATATATATATATACATATATATATACATATATATAACCTTGTTTCCCTTCTCTATACCTTTTTGTCACCCCCTTACCTTAAATACCTTTTATTTATTGTTAAAGTTTTTTCTTTTAACTTCCAAATCAAAGCAAGACTACTCTTTGGGTATTTTATCCCTTTTTCCTCTCTACATGTAATTCCTTTCTTTCCAAAGTCTGTGGAGAGGGGAAGGCATCCTATTAATGTATTGTTCTGTTAGGCTTTTTGGGCTCTGGGAAGCTTAAACTAGAACCAATAGTTAGTATAGTAGGGATTTCTTGAATAGAAAAAAAAAATAAAGGTGAGATGCAGGAAAGTGGTCTTTGAATGACGTGGTTTGATGTGAGGAAAATAGCTTCAGTAGTGAGTGGGGTTGGAGAAGCTGCTTGAGATAGGTAATGTACAAAACAACTATGATGATCAACTAGCCAGTTTGCTTGAATCAGATACTTCCACAGCACTGTATAACATATCCATATTAAAGACCAGGTCTCTATCCACAACAACCCCTACAGCATTTTTCACATTGCATCTGGATTGCTCACTCTGAGCTTTCCTTTAAATTCAAGGGTAGATGAATTCAAGATATATCACCCAAGATTCAGCCTCTACAACATTCGTTTTACCTGTGAAATGCAGTAGGTTGTTGCTAATCTACTTTGAGTAGTAACAGACAAAGCAGGCTTGTCACTGATTAAGAGCCATTCAATATTTTCTAAAAATATATGAAAAATGCTTGCTAGTTCAGAATGGATTGGTTCTGCATTCAGAGATCAATAGTAAATAGGAGATCCATCATCCAACACATTAGCAGGCTTCTCTGCCTGGCTTTTCTGAGAGGTTTATGATTTAAAAATGACTGTGTTACATTTAGTGTGCATTTAGAATAGATTAAATTAGGCCACAAGCCAGTAACATAAGAATTAGATAAACAATAGGCCTTCTTCTCATCCTTTAGCAGTTGACAGATTTTTTTTTTATCCTCTGATTAAACCATCTTCTAATAGAACATATCTGCTCAAAAAACAAAGGCATTTAGAATCATGGTGTTCCGGGTTAGGGCAGATCCCTCCCCTGGGGAGAATAAACTCACCACAACACAGGGTTTTTTCGAAAGTCAGGGAAAGATGAAATTGTATTTCTTATAGTGTAAGCATAACAGTGTAAAGAGAGATAACAACTAGAGAAGGAAAAAAAACAATACAATAACCTTAAGGGAGATGGGGGAGGGGTCAAGCAGCGGCAAAGCAGCAGAAGCAACAGCAGCCAAAAGAGCAGCCAAAACAGCAGCTGAGGAAGATAGGCAGGTGCAGCTCAAGCAGCAAAAGCCAGCAGAAGGGGGAGAACAAGCTGTGCTACTGGACATTAAGCTCTTGATGCTCCAATGAAATTATATTAATTTTGTTACGGAATGCAGTTTAGGGGATTTTATGGGGAAAAACATGCGAGGCCAATTTGTAAAGATTCAATGATTTATTGCTAAAATACGAAAAATCCCTTCCCCAAACTTATCTAAATTATCCCATGTAAGTTCTTTGATCCGCGGTCGCAGATTAAAATGCAGAAATGACAAAAATAAAGAGAGTCTGTGGTTTTAAGAGAGTTCTTTTGAGTCTTGAGAAGTTACTCAGTTTCTAGATAAGAGTCTGTTGGTTACTCACTGTCCAAAGCAGTTCAACAGGCCTTGAAGTATTATTGAGTTCAGGGCATTGTCCGAGCCTTCTGCAGGTTTAGGCCGAGGTTGCTGGTTTCGTGCCGAGCAGGCTGTGCAGGCAGTGTGTCGTTCAGCAGGGTTGAGAGAGGGAGGGCTTCGAGGTGCAAGAGTATGGGAAGAGCAGCAGCAGCAGCAGCAGCAGCTTAAGACAGACACACCATTTTATAGTGTTTAAGAAGGGTGTGCTCAACCAGTTCAGGCAATTTTATGTTATTTCTACAGATTGGTACAAAATTATAATCAATCTATACAATTGGACAATTCTTACCATAAACAACCTATAAGACCACCCAGAGGTCGGCCCCCAACAGGTGTCCAGCAGTGCCATGGGAATCAAGGCCTTTTGCTCAAAAACATGGCCAATGTTTACCTTTTACCCTTCCTAGGACGAATCTTCCCAGAGGCCTGGAAATATTGTTTTGGTTTTTGCGATAATGTAAGCCGTGACTTTAGCAGAAATGAAGCCTGCTAAAGTGCTCTGCTACCTTCCATGACAAACTTATCTATTGTTGCCATTATATGGCCTATCCCTGGAGTGTTCACCTCTGCCCTATGTCTGAGCTAGAAAAACATCTCAAATAGCCACACATGGTACTTTGGTCATTATTATAATGGTATGGGGAACATTTATTGTAATGACTGTGCTAATTTGAAACTAGCTAGAATGTTTTGGTGAGAAGAACTAGATTACAGGCTGTGAAAGGAAAACAATGGTGATGTCTATTTCACTCACCATCTCTCTGAGATATATGGGAACAAGAAAGAAAAACATTAGATAACACTCTCGCCATTTTGTCTCACTCTCACTTGGGCTGCTGGCTGAGCAACATCTTACTCTCTAACCTCATGTTCCATTTGGCCTAATCCACTTTGCTTCTTAACCTCTTGGCTGAATCTCTGTTCTTCCTTGGGACCGGGGTAAGGTTGAGAGGGGCAGGGGGAAGGTACAGGGGTGGTTGAGAGCCCCTCCTGAGGACTCAGGTTTCTGGGAGGGGAGTTGTGTTTCTGTATTACCTTTTACCTTGTATATTTCTGTCTATAACTATATATACTGTAAATATCTGCCTGTATATTGTGCTAGCTGTAAATAAATAGCTTCATTCATATTTCCAGAGCTGGCTGAGCCTAGTCTGGGTGATTTCTAAAGTGTGGGGGGGTGGGGAACACCCAAACCGTCACAATGACATAAAATAAGTTTTAAAGGTAAATATAAACATTGTCAGTAGCATGTATATATTCTGTCTACTAAACTTAAAAGGCAGTGAAGCTAACGTGTGAGTTTTAAAGTATAACAGCACTCCCTAGAAGTATTTAAATAATTATTTCAATATTTTAGGAAATAAAGTTTGATACGTTAAAATCTAGATGAGCAATAATGATTTTCATTTACAGCAGAAGGCCCACATTCCATGAAAAACAAGAGTGATTTTTTGTGCCTTGCTCTAACAGAGGCCATTTAGTTGCATGACATGTTATGACTGTGAGTATATCACTTTAAAGACATTGCTTGGTTTTCTTGCATTTGTTTCTACTTGGTCTCTAGATTTAGGCACCTAAGAGAACAGGAAAATCAGACTTCTGACTAATAGCTGACTGGTAACAGCTGATCGATAAAGGCGTGTTTTCCTAGGCTTCCAGACAATAGCTTGGGGTGCTTGAATGCACTAAATGACCAGTTTGAGTGCTTAAGGAGAGTGAAACTGAATACAAGCTGTGCCACAGAAAGAAGTGAGAATCATTTCTTAAGGAAACATGATAATGCTTTATTATTTCTAAGTATTCTAAGAGAAATCTCAAGAAAATCAGTCAGTCATGAATGTTACTGTGATTCTGTTGTCATGCAGAAGGTTCCTGGCTGAAGAAAGATACCTGAACACTGATCTGTGAATAGTCTCAATAAATGTGATAATTTACTTGTAAAACACAGATTCCCCAGCATAATAAAACTGTATATATTCCTGACTTCTGGTCAAAGTCTGGACAACCTGAATTCTTCCAATAACTTTCAGCTGTATATATATACAGTTCTGAATAGCAAGACAGGACTGAAAATGTAGTTCATGTTTTCACAGAGGCACAAACAGTATTTTGAAGTTTGTAGTAGATACCTGAAGCTTAAGGACCTAATTTTGAACAAAACTGTGCTAGTTTGAAACTAGCTACAATGTTTTGGTGAGAAGAACTAGATTACAGGCTGTGAAAGAGAAAACAATGTTGATGTCTACTTCACTCACAGGCCTGCTGAAATGTAGAAGAACAAGAATCCAAACATAGACAAGGCACTTCTTCTGCTTGGGAGTGTTTTGTTTTTCTTAGGCTAAGGCAAATAATTTCAGAGCTGTAAGAATAGACTCTTTAGAGTAATGACTAGTAACAGTTAAATCAGGAAACTCACAGTGTTTTAAACTTGGATTTGTAATTTGAGACAAAGTAAAAAAAATAATGTGATCGTCTGGGTTGTGTCTTTTGAGTCCTGTTTTGAAAAGCAAGTAATTTCAGGGATTATATTTACAACATTTTTCCTTGGGGATTTCAGGAAAACTTAGAGTAAGGATTTTGTAAAGCTATAGTACACAAAGCAGAGTTTCAAGGGATAGAATGTAAAGTCATGGTACTTGAAAGAAATTTGAAAAACTTTGTATGTGATTATTCTGTGAGGAAAGAAATTCAGGACCTGCTGAGCCACCTGGACAGCCACAAGTCCATGGGACCAGATGGGATCCATCCAAGGGTGCTGAGAGAGCTGGCATATGAGCTGGCCAAGCCGCTCTCCATCATTTTCCAGCAGTCCTGGATCACCAGAGAGGTCCCAGGAGACTGGAAACTGATCCCCATCCACAAGAAGGGTCAGATGGAGGAACCTGGGAACTACAGACCTGTCAGCCTGACCTCAGTGCCAGGGAAACTGGGGGCAATAACTGTGCACCTGAGGGATGGCAAAGGGCTCAGGTCCAGCCAACATGGATTTAGAAAGGGCAGATCCTGCCTCTCCAACCTGATCTCCTTCTATGATCAGGTGACCCGCTTGGTGGATGTGGGGAGGCCTGTGGATGTGGTCTATCTGGACTTCAGCAAGGCCTTTGACACTGTCCCCCACAGCAAACTGCTGGCTAAACTGTCAGCCCACAGCTTGGATGGCAACACTCTGTGCTGGGTTAGGAACTGGCTGGAGGGACGGACCCAGAGAGTGGTGGTGAATGGTGCCACATCCAGCTGGCGGCTGTCACTAGTGGTGTCCCCCAGGGATCAGTGCTGGGCCCCATCCTCTTTAACATCTTCATAGATGATCTGGATGAGGGCATGGAGTCAGTCATCAGCAAGTTTGCAGATGACACTAAGATGGGGGCAGATGTGGCTGGGCTGGAGAGCAGAAGAGCTCTGCAGCGGGACCTTGAACGCCTGGACAGATGGCAGAGTCCAATGGGAAGGCGTTCAATAGCTCCAAGTGCTGGGTGCTGCACTTTGGCCACAACAACCCCATGGAGAGATACAGAATGGGGTTGGAGTGGCTGGAGAGAAGCCAGACAGAGAGGGATCTGAGGGTGTTGATTGATACCTGCCTGAACGTGAGCCAGCAGTGTGTCCAGGTGGCCAAGAGAGCCAATGGCATCCTGGCTTGCATCAGGAATGGTGTGGCCAGCAGGAGCAGGGAGGTCATTCTGCCCCTGTACTCTGCACTGGTTAGACCTCACCTTGAGTACTGTGTTCAGTTCTGGGCCCCCCAGTTTAGGAGGGACATTGAGATGCTTGAGTGTGTCCAGAGAAGGGCGACGAGGCTGGTGAGAGACCTCAAGCACAAGCCCTATGAGGAGAGGCTGAGGGAGCTGGGATTGTTTAGCCTGGAGAAGAGGAGGCTCAGGGGTGACCTTATTGCTGTCTACAACTACCTGAAGGGTGGTTGTGGCCAGGAGGAGGTTGCTCTCTTCTCTCAGGTGGCCAGCAGCAGAACGAGAGGACACAGCCTCAGGCTGTGCCAGGGGAAATTTAGGCTGGAGGTGAGGAGAAAGTTCTTCACTGAGAGAGTCATTGGCTACTGGAATGGGCTGCCTGGGGAGGTGGTGGAGTCGACGTCCCTGGAGCTGTTCAAGGCAAGATTGGACGTGGCACTTGGTGCCATGGTCTAGCCTTGAGCTCTGTGGTAAAGGGTTGGACTTGATGATCTGTGAGGGCTGGAGCAGTCCGATCAGATGCTGTATAGCAAGAGGGTCGGCCCTTGGCTGGAGAGGTGGGAACGGCAGGTCCCGATGTCCCTTGCCATTGCCAGGCTCAACCAGAGTCAAACGGACTGAAGCTCAGCTGAGCTCGGGCGGGCAGCCGCTTCCAGGAGAGAGGCAAGCTGTTTCAGACTCTCGGCTCGGTGCAGGAGGCAGGCAGAGTCAGCGTTTTCCATTCATGGGAGAGGCAAATTCCCAGCTACATGCCAAGGCAAAGCAGGTAACAATCAAACAAAAAGCAGCAGCAGCAGCAAACAAACAAGTTGACTAAGTTGTTAAGCATTTTTTGTGAATGTCTTTGACCAATAGCAACAAATAAAACCACCCCTAAGGCAAATCCTAAGCCATATGCCTAGAAAAGGGAGATGCACATGTTCAGCATCCATGATCTATGCTTATCAAAACCAAAGCAGGGTGCAAAACAGACCAAAAATGGTGTTTCTGTGGCAGACTGAGAGGCACCAAGGCTCTTGTCTGCTCTTCCCATTTCTTCCAACCTGGGAAGAAGAGAGGCAGGGGGGGACAAGGTGGGTAGGTACTGTATAGGACGTGCAGAGACATCTCTTTGATATGTATTTTAGGTATAACTTGAACCTTCCACCACAGGGAGTGTAGGATTCCATGCCACTGTTGGACCGGCAGGAGAGATGTTAACGGAGATGAAGCAAAGAACTGAAGGCAGGAGCGGGGACTATAGTGGGAAATAATGGTGGAAAGGAGACAAAGGTTAGTGTACTTGCGAATAAAGAAACGGGGAAACTTTCAGGAAATTATATGTGAGGAGTGGGAAGAAGACAGGGACAGGAGGAAAACTGGGAAAGAAAACAGCAAAGTTTGTGATGGAGTCTGAATTTCATAAGAAAGTGACAGAGAGAGGATAAAGGAAAGACTCACAAAAAGAACACCTGATGAGGGAACAGCAGAATCCAAGTATGAAAGGCTGACTCCATAAAGCCCTAATTTTTACTACTAGGCATGATAAGATCAAGCTTTGAGTCTCATACCTCCCTCTGCTCATTGGTTCTTCTGTGATTTTTGGAAGAGCTTAACTCTTGGACATGTGCTCTCTGGGCATGTCACCTCTTGAAGATAATTGTGATTGTTATGGGAAGCTTTCTTCATTCTCTCAGAGGACTTTGCATGCAAAACAATCCATAAAGGTTCAATGAGATAACAAGAGAGACTTATAGACTACATAGAGACTTGTATAGAAGGAGAGGAAATTATCTTTGAAAGAATTTCTCCAGTCATTTAAATAATTTTCTTTTAAAGGTAAGCAGTGTCCCTGGAATGCTAATTTTGTAGTCAGACATTTGCATGCAGGCCTTTAGAAACTTTTTCCATTTTCTTAATTTTGTTGTGGTCATTTTGTTATATTTTCCAGGCCTACGGTCCTATTGCTCTGCACTCTCTGTCTCTCACCACTTCCATCTTTTCTTAGCTTATAGCAATAGATTTTTTCTTTCTGCTCAGTGTCATTCTTAATTCTTTTCCTTTTTAGCTTTAGTAACTTTATTTCTAATTATCCTCTCTAGTATCAGGCTAAATTATTCCTCTCCTTCCTTGGTGTTTACTGCCTTCAGAAGTTCATGCTTGTTTGTTATGTCCTCCTCTTTTCTCTAGCCTAATTACTTCACTGAACTATTTATATTTATCCTTGTAATCTTTTCTAATAAGTCCATTCATCCTTTTAATCATTTCCACGACTCTTCTTTGAAAAATCTTTTATTTTCTGAGCTTTCCATGACTTACAAGATGCTTTCATTCTTTTTTCTTCTTAAACATTAATCTAAAATTTTTATCTCACATCTTAAACATGTAGGTAGCTGTCCTTTTATAATTATTTTTATTAATATCTAATAACTCACTTTTTATCATGTTAATTTTATCTTTATTTTCATGCCTTTTTTAACATATTTTGTTGGCTTAAATATATATAAATATACTTGCCTTTCACTCCCCTTCTATTTGCAATTACTGGATAGAGAGACAGATACACAGGCACTCAATATACAGACAATCCAGTTCTGAGTGATTTAGGATTCAGTGACAGAAATATTTCCTGATCTGTATACTCTCTCTGGGCATCTATTTATTCTGAGTTCTGTGCTCTTTCCCATTTTCATCACCTGTCTTTGTCTAGTTCTGACTTCAGTCCTGATATTATTTTTGCAGCCTTGATTTGTACACATGCATACTTCATTTCCCAGACAGCAGAGAGTGCATTTAGGGTTTTTTTTGTGTTTCCTGATTTTGTCAGCTAGTTATACAACATCTTCTGACAGATATTCCTTCCTTCCTCTCTCCCTTTTTTTCCTTCTGAATTCTTTCGTTGCTTCTCACAGAATCACATAATTAACCAGGTTGGAAAAGACCTTTCAGATCATCAAGTCCAACCTATCAAAAGTCCAAACTTCTGAATTCATTCGTTCCTTCTGAATTATTTTCTTCCTTCCTTCCTTCTTTCTGAATTCTTTCCTTCCTTCTGAATTTCATCCTAATTCCTTCCATCTGAATTCCTTCCTCACTCTCTCCTCCTTCCTATCCCCTTCCTATTACCCCTGCCTCCTCTCCCCTCCCATTCCTTCCCTTTCCCTTCTCCCTTTTGCTCACTATTTCTCTCTTTATTTCTCTTTATGCTTGATTTTATTTTCCTTGAATGTACCATTTTGTTGCTTATACTTACTGTATGTGGTTAAGGATAATATAGAAGAAGATACTCTCCATCAATATGCAGCAAAATATAGTCTTAAATTTGTATATATAAGTTGAGCATGAACACTGAGGTCTACCTAGGTATGTTTTCAACTAATGAGGTCTAAGATCAAGCACGGTGTGCTTTTAGCATAACTTAGATCTGTACTTTCAGCCAGCTGACAAGTACTACTCCAGTGTTAACTTCTCTTTCTATAACTAATTGTCTTTCAGTTACATAAATGCAGACTTACACAAATTTATCTCAAGTGTAGTTGAAACTAATAAATGCTTTGGGGAAAAGTACAGTCTGGGTTTTTTCAAGAATATGTGTTTAATTTGTAGAAAAATATTATAGCTGCAAGTCTTTATTTTGGGTGCAAGTCTTGGTGTGAGGGAAGACTGGGAAGGACAACCTTTAAGGATCAGACATTTAGCTCTTATTTTAGAAAAAGCGTATATTTTTAAAATGTATACAATTAATGCTTTTCAGATTTTCACATCACATCCAGTTTCCCAGATGCTGAGTGATTTCAATTTGCTTTTACTCTATCCCATAGAGAAGTACTTGCAGGTAATTGACTTCAGCAATTACATCTGCACTAACTGCTGTTTTCAATTGCTCACAGAATATACAGAAATGCTTTTAGCATTGCTAAACAATATATGACATGAATCACAGCGAAGTACATAGTCGCTCAAAATGATTCTGTGAAAATTCTAGACATCTGTAACACTAAATTGTCAGAATTAAAACTTCAATTTTATTTTGTCTTAATTAGGTATTAATCACCTATTTCTCTGTGGATCTACTTTCTGAAACTATTTCTTTAGGAGGTTTAAGACATAGTGAAACATAAACTTTCTAAGTGAAAAATGCACAAATCCATTGTCTGGGGAAAAAAAAATCCTGGTGAAGACCTGTGTGAATTACTGGTATGTGTTTTAAATATACCACATAGTTATTATTTCTAACACACAGAACCAGTATCCATGGCCATGTGAGTACAGAAATCCTTGCCTAATTCCTTGATTCAGATGTCTGTACAATCTGTCAGGCATAAGTCTAGAATAATGAGTGAAAATCTTTCAGTCAAGTGATGATGATAGAAAGAATTTCTGAAGGTCTTTCAACAAGCCCTTCTAGTTTTTCAATAGGCTTATTGAAAAACAAAAAAACAGCATGAAACAAAACCATAAAAAACCAACCAAGCAAAAACCCCCAAACAAACAAACAAACAAACAAACTTCTCTCACCACTTGTTCAGTAAAGAAAATTCTCATATGACTGGAGAAAAAGAACAAGTCAAACCAAAACCAAACCAACAAACAGATGTAAAGTTTAAAAATCTTTACTTTTTTAGGAGAGTTAATGTTTCCTCAACTAAAATTTCTTCTAGAGATGAGAGTAACAGCATATAAGAAAGTTGTATATTGAGAAGATATGTAAGACACATGGAGAAGAGAAAACTCACCTGTTTTGCAGTCTATGCCTTTAACTGTCTTTTTATGCTCCTCTCATATTTAAACATCTCTCTGCTTTATGTGCTGTGAGAGTCCATACTGTATTTGCTCAAGGACATTCCGTTACTGAGCTCATTTTGTGCAGTATGAATTGCATTAGGAAGTTGTTTTTTATTGACGCAGAAAGAACTGATTTTACATCTTCTCCATCACTCTTGCATTTAATTAGTAGTAGGCAAAGAAAAGTAGGTGGTCTTACATCTGTGAAATTGTTCATGTTGTCAGTTCGAGGAATTATGCTCAATTTTTCACAATGAGAGCAGTTGGACATTGCAGTAATCTCCTAAGAGATTGCACTGCACTGAAGAGTTTTAAAACTCACCTTGCCTGGGTGATGGGCCATCTCATCTGAACTACTCTATCATTTAGAAAGGTAGGACAAGGTGATCCTTGGGGTCCCTTCCAACCTGGCATTCTGTGATTTTGTAACTTCAGCATTATGCATTGTTACATAGCCACAACTGCAATTTCTGGTCACAAGAATGGTAATCATCTGCTGAAGTTTCAGAATAACCAGTGGTAATCATTGAGTTGCATCCAGGAGCAGGAGGTCATGTGTAAAACCCTGTTGTCACAGCTGCTGAACCAGAACAAAACTTTCACAAAAGTAGAATTACATATGTGTACTGAGTTTATGTGGCATGGGTTTTGTAGTGGCAGTGGGATGCAGAGGCTGTGCCCATGACAGAAAAAGTCAGTTCCAGTCAGCTCCAAAATGGCCCCACCATTAGACAAAGCCAAGCTCATCAGTGATGCTACTGACACCTGTGTGACAACATATATGAGAAAGTGGAAAAAACACTGTAGTGGATCTGTGTGAGAGAGGAGTCAGAAAAATGTGAAACAGCGCAGATCAGTGGAGAAGGAGCGGAAGAGGTGTTCCAAGCACTAAAGCCCATGAATTAAATTGTAATGCAGAATGTCCCCCTGGGGCCCATGGAGCATTCTGCCAAGGATGAAAGTAAAGGAATATCTAATGGATTATCACCCTCTTAGGTGCATCAGATACAGAAAGAGACTAAATAGGTACATACATGCTTCACAGGACAGTGAAGGCAATTTTTGCTTTGTGTCAGTCAAAACATAAACAAGGTCTCTAGATACTTGAAACTTCTGGTAAAACTCCCTAAAACAAACAAACAAACAAACAAACAAAAAACAATGATCACCAAACCTCTTCTTTGCTTTGTTGACAAAACAGTTTTGTGGTAATCAACTTCTCAAGACAAAGTGCATTTCAAAAATGTGAGCAAGTGACTGACATTGAATTCCACACATCTGCTGTGGCAGACACTGTTGATTATCATTTGTGATGTTCTGGTCTATGGTACTGGAGTCAATCTCTACTACATGTAATCAGATAGGAATGAAGTGTGCATCATATATTGGCTTAAAACCTTGATATTAACTGATAAAGCTATGCACAAGATGAGCACTTGTAACTGAAATTCTAAATTACGTCTGTAGTTACACAGTGGAGATACACACGGATCACAAATATGTTCTGGAGAAAGACAAGCTGACATTGCCAGTCACATCTGGATAACTGCAGATGGTCCCTTTGGTTGTATAGATGTTTGCAAGCCGGAAGAATTGACATGATGGGATGCTGGTTCCTGATATAAATGTCAAGTTACTCACACATCCATCTGAAAGGCTGATATTAGAATCATTCCATGACTGGTTTCTTCAGGTCAAAAATGATTGTCATTGATCCAATAAAGTCACAATTCAGTCGGAAGATTGGATAGAAGAGAAACAGGTTGCTGGAGTAATTTCTTTTTGTTCTTCAACATGAGTAGACTGTGACAAAAGATTCTTCTTGTGGGGAAATAATATTATTCTTCCTTGCTGAGCCATCTAGACCCACTAGCAATCTTTCTGAGGCATAGCAGTACTTTGTTCCCATGAAAACATTGCTAATGAATAAACTCATTTGTGAAGATTGTAGACAATTAATGTATTGTTTTCCAAGTCTCTTGTTCTGCAGACTTTCCCCAAGAACTTATGATTACACTAGATTTTTGTTTCACGTAACTCAGGTTAATTTATTCAAATAAAAAAATTTCTAATGTGACACTTTATGCCCTCTGCTGTCCATTCACAACTGCTGTCTCAGCCAATGCTGGCATATTCAGTAAAAGAACAGCCTTCTTCTCTGATTAGTTGAATCAATTTCAGAAGAAGTAACTATACAAATTTCTGCCATGCAATCTCTAGGGAAATAATTAACTGTATGCATGAAGATTATAGACAAAGATGCTCCTTCTTGTCCATTGCCAAGGTCAGTCTTGGTGGACTTCTGATATGATGATCTCTCACGTGTTTCAGTTTTGCTGTGTATATTAGTATGTGTGTGGTGTTTACTAGATATATATATATATATATATATATATAAATGTATATATATATATATGAACCTACACAATAACTAAAAAAAGTAATGACTGTGAATGGGTGGGTGTTCTTTCCATTTATGTTGGTTTTTTGCCACAATAGAAAACATTTTTGCTGGTGTTCTGTACTGACTACCATTTAACCTCCATGTGAATACAGCAGTGCTTGAGTATTCCCACTTGCTGCAGTTAATCACAATCCAGAATATTAATCTCAAGCATATACAGTGTGAAATCTCTTGAAGAAGTGTTTTGTCTAGTCAGCATCATCTGGGTTATTAAAGCAAAAACACAGCCTAAGTAAAATGCTTTATGCAGCTTACAGCAAATATGGTGGAAGACACCAGACTTCCAATTATGATGAAATTCTATATCACATACTGAGAGACTTTGTGATATGTTTTCCAATGTATATGTTTTGCAGCTTTTCATCATTCCTCTGTATTTCCATCATATATCCATACAGCATTTTTTAAAAAATTATTTTAGGCAAGCCTTCTAAGCAATTCCCAATCCCTCATCTATTGTTCCTAGCTGACTATTGACATCCTGTGTTTGCAAGAGTCTTTGAATATAAAAGCACTTGGGAATCTGTTGGAATTCAAAATAGTAATCTTACACTTCCTAAGACAGCTGTTTCCTGCACAGCTAACTGGTTACCAGCTTCTCAAATAGTAATAACACAATATAATATCACAGTATTGTGATATTATGTTGTGACACTTGGTATGAAAAAAAAATAGTGAATCATTAGCAAATGTTTATAAATCAGACAACACAGTAAAAGCATTTGGAGATAGCTGCTGATATTTAGCATTGCCAAGAGAGACAATTCTCTGTGCCAGTTATTCTTATTTGGTCACACATGCATAGATGATAGATACTAAAAACAAACAAATGAAACTGATCTGTCAGTGAAATTAGCATCTATTAATGATCATTAATTAAAGGGAATTTTGAGAGATACATTTGAGATTAAAAATGTTGGTTAAGTCTCTTATAAAGGACAAGCAAGTATGTGTGCATTAACCAAAACAGATTAAATGTCATACTGCATCGCTATACTTGCCCAAACTTCAATCACCTTACACTTACACTTGCCATTAACAGGAGTATGCAGAGCAAAGAGATCTGATGTCCAAGTCCATAACTTAAACAGCAGCTTACTCTACTTCCAAACTGCAAAGCTGCCATTACATTTCAGTATCTCAAATGCTAGTACAAATCTTAGCAACTGTACATGAAACATTCCACAGTGAGTAAAGGAACTGTTTCTATTCATTATAAAGCACCGTGCACATTTTCTACAAGGAGAATTATGTGCCATTTCTTTGAAGGACATCAAAGGAACTAAGTGAAGCATAATAGTTGTTGGGCTTTTTTTTTTTTTTTTTTTTTTGATAAATAATACATATCAAAACCTTGCTAATGCCAATCACTGAAGTATTTCTAAAGAACACTTCCTTTGACGTTGTTACTCAAGGAAGGATTCAATGTCACTTTTTTTAGTAGAAGAACCTGAATGTTTAGAGTTCAGGTTACTAGTCTTTCTTCTGCTATAGGAAAAAAAAACAACCCTGATCATATAATGGTGAACAAAGCTGCATTTTAGATTCAAAGAACTACTGAATTGAATGGACTTATGGGATATTTTCAAAGAAAAAGAAGTGTCCTAAAAATCATTATTTTCAGTTGGATGAGGCCTTGAGCAACCTGTTCTAGTGGGAGGTGTCCTGGCCTATGACAGAGGGTTGAAACTAGATGATCTTTGAGGTCCCTTCCAACCTAAACCATTCTATGATTCCATGAATATAAGGAGGAACTGTGCACTTGACTAAACACCAGTACAGCTTCTCAGTCATTCTGGAGTAAAAGTCGAGTAGTCCAACTCTCTGGTATACATTGTCACAAATGTAACTGTGGCAAAAAGGCATTTTATACTTGGATTGTGCTGACAACTACCCTTTTCTGTATATATGCAGGTTTCTAAAACAATGCTATGTTTTTAAATCAGATTTACCGTATTTAGAATAGTCTCTTTATTAATATGCTTATCTTTGTTACTAGAGTGATCTTGAAAGTTTTCCTAATCTCATTCAGTCCTTTTAAAGTATGTGACTATAGAAATGCGATAAGTTAAATCCAAAATTATATAAATACACCATCACTCCTAGGGAACACAAGGCACGCAGCAAATCAAATATTGATTATTAGGTACTACAAAACTGGAAACTTCATCAAAGAGCATTCTGCACAGGTTAGTCATGGTTGCCCATAAGCAAGTCCAGGTCTTCGACTCTGTCTCATAGATAGTTGGATAACTTTTTTTCCTCAAAAACCTTACTGAACATTTGCGGAACATTCATCCTGAACTTATGTGCTTAGGCCATCTTCCTCACGATAGAATTTTTTCTGTAAGCAGACAATTTAAGTCTGCATTTGTTTCAGCTTTATCAAAGGTATGTTGAATTCCCTGCAGGCAAAATCACAGGGTTAATGCACCTCTTTAGGTGGAAAGAAATTTCTTAGGAAGAAGGACTTAGGACATATTATACAGATGTATAACCAACTGTGTTGGTTGTTTGTCTCAACATTGCTGGAAAGTGAAACACAAAAAACATCTACTACCATGGCCACAGACCATCAATTGGGCTGCAAAACTAGAGATTTTCTGCCTTCTTACAAACCTGAATGTGGAGCTTACTCTAATAAATATGACCTAACACCAGCAAAATACATCCAGACCCTCAGCTTGGAAGACAGAAGGGCTTGACCACCCCTGATGGCCATCTGAGACTCCATTAACCCCCCTATTGACAGTATTGGGCATGCACTCCACTGCTGTGTGGTGGGTGCAGTTAAGCAAAACACCTCTTAGAATATGTTAAGTAATTCACAGAAGAAAAGTGAGTATATAATAACATCATCCAATGAAAGAGGAGAAAAGAGTTATTTGGGGTGGAATGTTCTCCCACTGAACTAAAATTGGACTGTTAGGAGACTGAAGGTGGTATCTATCACCACGAAAATTTTCTTTTCTTCCTGTATTTCTCTTTCTCTCTCTTTTGCATTTACTAATTTATTGTTAGGCAAATAAAGTTACTTGGCATTTGATTGTATTTTGAGTCTTAGTTCTGTTGCAAATACAAGAAAAACCTCACTCTGGTCTTTGACCAGTGTGCGAAAACAGACAGCAAGAATTTTGAGATTGAAGTGTTTAGACCAGGCAGTTCTTCTGCAGAAATTCTTTTAATGGAAGATCCCTTAGTCCAGTTCTTTCTCTGTTTCCCTGTGTACTTTTTCCCAGTTACTGGCTAATTAGGAGGAAGCCACAAGCCCTTCTGTTAACCTTAGAGGCAAGTGGATGGGGAAAATGTGACTATTGTGGGCATTTTCCCACTTGCACTGTAACTAGGACAAAGTCAAAAGAAAGTTTTGGTTTCTGGTTTCTACTTGGGCTTAGATATGACTTAACCTCCTGTCAGCTCACCTGTCAGAGGGATCTGGATACTAATAGGGATGCACTTTTTGGTGCTTTTGAAACTTTCTCCATTACTAAAAGTTAAGTAATTGTCCAGAGACATGGCTCTACATTCCAGATAGATATATAAAAGGGATGAAGTAGATACACAATAAATGACAACTACATATCTACATTCTAGCTTAGGTGTATGCTTTATTTGATCATTTCTATACATTCTACATCTGACAGTGTTTTTAACAAAACACTTCTAGAGGAACTCTTATCTTCAAAGTGTCTTTCAAATTTTGAGTCTGATGATAATCCTTATTTTATGGAATTTGATAATGGACTTTGGTATTTGATGATTCATCCATACAACAGAACATTGTTACTATCTATTATCTGTCTCCATTAACATTTTGAGGGATGATGAATAACTATATAAATGTTTATATTGCAATAAAAAAAACCTCTCTGATAGGGAAAGAAGGCAATAGATTTATTGCAAGGGTTGCTCATCTTGGTGACCAGCTACCCTAAGGATGGAGGTTTTCCACACTACTCTTTGAGTGAAAAGAAGGTAAGCATGTCCAGAAGCTAAATTTATCCAGCATGCAGGAAGATGTCAGCTTTTCAAATAACAATCAATTAAGCAAAACTTCAGGAAGCTTTTACGTTTAGCAGTAAACTTAAATACAAGACTATTTGTGTTATATTATGCTGCCATATAAGTAAATGCTGCTTTTCCCCTCAAAACGTCTTGAAGCGGACAGCAAAACACCTCACTGTGAGGTAGCCTTGATATAATTGAGAAACATCCAAACTGATGTAGGTATAATCTATCATATCTCTATTGAATTAAATAAATATTTAGTCTTACGAAATGCTTTCCTGCCCTTATTTGTTTTTTAATAACATTGGTCTATAGTGTAAGAATCACAATGTAAATAGTGGGAAATATTTTCAGCAAGCATATGCTCCTTTTTCTTCCAGAATGTACATATATGTAAAATGCTTTAAAAAAAAAAAAACAGATATTCAAAAATCACAGAAATTAATTAAAAATCTGTATTTGAAACACTAATCAGTTTTATTTGAAACTATTAAATTATCATATAATTGTGCCAAATATTCCCTTTATAACAAATTGTTTGGAAAATTAATTAATTTGATTATTGTGGCAAAAGGAAAAAAATAAACAAACAAGTAAAACCTCAAACGAAGCTTAAAACATAATTACAATCTAAATGGAACAGTTTTCTCCAGTACAGCTAATACACCACAATTTACCTAACTCAAATTGTTATTATATGAAACAAAGTACAATTGATGATCTAAATTCTTCACTTACCTGCTATAGCAGGGCCTATATTCAGTTTCTGAGTGTGTTCCAGTACTCTAAAAAATTACCTAAACCCATGCATTATTTCTAAGGCTGCTATCTTGAGAGCCAAGGCTCTGCATAATGATCAACAGACAAAATGTATTGTAATCAAAAGACTTATTTTCCTTCTTTTCCTTATGACTGTAACTTTCTATTTGTGAACTTGGTGTTTTAGTGTTATTTTCTCCTTCATTTACAGCAAAATTTTGAGAATGAATGATCTGAAGGGACAAACAAAAAAGTGCAACATTGCACAAAAAGGCAGGTAAAAAACTGCCAAAACCACAAAACCAAAACTCTGACAAACTTTGCCAAGATTGACTCAAATGCTTTTCTTTCTGTGAGAAAGAGAAAAATGAGTTCGACTCATCGTCCACAGTCATAAATATTTACTATGCTTCCTTTCCTATCTGGAAATGCATCAGTTAATTAACTATTTATAAAAGTACTTCCTCCCCCTCTTATTTTCTATTAACATTCCTTCCATATTTAAATTCTTCCTCATACTACATTTAAAATACTTTTTACCTCTACATTAAATGGAAATCCGAATTTGCATTATGTAACAGGTTAATGCACAGTAATGTGCCTGTTCCCCACTCTCCCAATGAAGACGTGCAGGAAAAGCAACACACAAAAAATCTGCGTTGAAAGAAAGAGAGATAAGAATTTATTATAAAATAAGATAACATAATCATAATGCACAATTACCTTAGATTAGCCTACCTGTAGAAAAAAAAGCAGTGAAATGCAGAAAAACCCTTGCATAAACCAGAAAGCCAGCATGCTAACCAATTGCCACCTGTATCAGCGCCATTCCTGTGAGAAAGAGCCATCACTCAAAAACCCAGAATGCAAAAGCAGCAGCTGAAACAGTAAGCCTCTCATGTTGCAGTTTGAACTTCAAACCCCATAATACTTTGCTCCAGCTCACACTTTCATTTTGAAGCTCACATAATGGCAGCGTGGTATGAAGAACAGCAGCCAATATTCAGATTAACCCATGACACATGAATAAACAAATGAATAATTAAAAATGTGATCAGGGTTATGGTCGGTTATGTTTGATTTGGCTGAGCTGGAATTAGTTGTCCCCAGAGGATCTTTCTAGTGTTGTGTTTTGCAGTGATGTAGCTAGATATTCACAACAGATCTGAATGGCATGAGGGTCTGCAAGAGTAAGTGAAATACTCCTGTCTTCTTGTGCATTAGTCAATAAATGGTTAAACAAGATGTAGTTACTGCACTGAAGAAAAAAGGCAATAGCATAGTTGTCAATAGTGTATTCCTCTGTGTAGATTCATCTGCAAATGATCAATTAAAGGCATTACAATTTTGAGTTATTACAAAGTCCAAAGATTTGCATTTAGGTCCTGCAAAAATAATTTCATACTCTTTTTTTTTTTCCCCATGTGATTTGAACAAAGATGAAGCTTCATTTAATATGAAAAATCAAATATAATGTTTGATGTTTTATAAACTATTATCAGTGGTAAGGAAAATAAATAAAAAATATTCCAGAATGTTTAGGGCACTATTTTCTACATGTTTAGAAGAGAATGAATCCTGAATTATAGGGAGGAACTGAGATTTCCACAAAGTGATAGAAGCTGAATTATTTCCAGATATAGAAGCTGGAATTCTTGTTATAGCTTCAAATCATATCATTTTCTTCAAAGGGAAATGCTAGTAGGCACACTTTTCTGATATGCACAAACACAACAAAGCAAAAAAAAAAAAACCCAAAACAAAAAAAAACCCAACCAACCAATCAAACAAACAAACAAACAAAAAAAAAAAAAAGGGGAAAAAAACAAACCAAAGCAAAAAAACAACCAAACCACAACCACTACAACAACAAACCCCAAAAAGCCCAAAACAAACAAACCAAACCAAACAAAAAACCCTAACAAAATTCTACCCATCACTGGTTTAAATCTTGGGAATCAAACTATGCAATATATGATATATGAAATATCTGCCTCTGAGGATAGAAAGAGCAACACAGATGCTGTACTTTTAGAAAAGATATTCTACTATTTAGCTGAAGTGACTGTAATTAAGGTTTCATAAATTACGATGTCTATATTCCACTAAGTTTGATTTAAGGGATGAGGCTTGGCTTAGAGGATAGAGAAACATTTGGTGATATTCTTTTTTGTTCTAGAATTAAGTGGTATTTAAAGATAGTGATGGAAAGGACAAGATTTCATCAATATATTTTGGGGTCCTATGAAGAAATATTAAGCAACTGAGACATTTGATTAAGAAATCTGGGGATAAAAGGCTACAAATGAATAAATGAATTTATGTATTTTATTTTAAATGAGGTGTCAAACATACATGTGGGACAGAAGGGAATTTAACTATGCATTTATTGGTAACTATAGGTAACTGTGATTTTCTTTTTTTTTGCTTCCAGTGAAGCAAAATGCTTGGTTATTTTCTGGTTTTAATTATTTGAGGGATTTTTTTTTGTTGTTGATTGGTTTGGTGTTTTTTTGTTGGTTTGGTGGTTTTGGTTTGGGTTTGGTTTTAATTTCATCTGAATTCATAAAAATACACTATTCATGGTGTTCTCTTAAGGTTTTCTCTTTTCTATTCCATGAATACAGAGACAGGATTCATGTTGGTCCAGGTGTTTAATAAAAACAGGTCCACACAATGGAATCCTTAATTAGCACATTTATCTAACATAAAAGGTTATGTTCTTAATTATTTTGAGAGCTGAGTTGGATATTTAGTATATATTTAGTAATCTTTAAAAGATGAACCTATAAATCTTTGAAGCCAATTTAGTAATTATGTCCCCTGCTTATTAATACATAGATTTATATCAGGAAAGTGAGGATGACAGCAAACTAATTCAGGCGGATTCCTAGCATTTATGATGGGTGCCAGAGGTACACACACATACTGATTTATGGAGGTCATTTTGATAAATACTTGAACAGGTAAGCCTTTTTACTATGCTGCTTATCTATAGCAGGGCTTACAAAAGTTGCAAACTCATTTGATGTGAGTTTCTGTAATGGTGAAGTTTTTGTTGGTTGGTTTTTATTTGTTTGGATTTTTTTGCATTTTTGGTTGGTTGGTTTTGGTTTGTTATTGTTTTGGGGGTTTTGTTTGGTTTTAGTTTAACTCACTGATTACCACAAAAAATTGTTACAGGATTAACACTTGTCATTGGCCTGTTTTCTTTGTTAGCTCTAACTTCTTATGGAAAGCAATGATGCTATTTAATGCAATGAAGAGTTTTTAGATGAATGTTTTCTGGACAATTGCAGAAGATTACATGTTTCTCAGTGCATTTCAGTGAGAGACTCACAAGGCATAAAGTTTTTTTTTTCATTTTCCCCTACGATTCTCCATCACATCTCAGTAGATAGCACTGTGGACAGAATAGGTGAGAAGCAAAGCCTCTAAGGATGTGTTTTGTTTGTGGCTGGTGATGAAGTAAATGATATTGCTTCTTTCAAAAGTAATATTTATTTACACTATTTATTGTGTGTGTGTGTGTTTGATTTTTTTTTTTTTTTGTGTGTGTGGGGGGGGTGGTGTGTGTTTGCTTGTGGGGCTTTTTTTCCCCATTTACTTCCTTATTCCCTCACTGCTCACTTTTCCCAATTATTTGTATGCACTTTGGGTTTTTCAATTACCTCCATAGTGCCTATTTGGGGAGCATTGTTTTAAATGTGTATTTTAACAGCACGATTTACTTTGACAGAATGATTTGTAGAGCTGCAGCAAGCCATTCACCAGAGATTTGAAATCTTGTGCACAAGCTCCCTAATCTAGCAAGCTTTAATTCGTAAGCTTACTGCTGTTCCTCCATTAAGGTAGTGATGAAATGAAAATCAGAAATTGTACTGCAGAGCTTCTAAGCTACTAAAAAATTCAGAGCTGCTGAAATCCTACAGTACTGTGAAAATTACATCATCGTATCAGAGTCATCATTTGCTTTTAATTGGGAGCAGGTAGAGGAGAGTAAGGAAAGTATTTGAGCAGTGATCTCAGCAGCATCACTGGATTACTAAATCACTTAGTCTCCACTCCTTATGACCTTCTTTTCACAGTAGCATATTTTCAGTTAGAGGTAGAGAAACAAATACCATCAAATCTTCACCAGGTTCTTGTTGGTTAGGGCACACAGCAATAATTCCTTGCTCTGGCTTTGAAGACACCTCTGTGGTTAGTGACATCTGCAACTCAGATCTCTCATTACCTAAACCACAAAAAAATGTACTTAAAGAACACTGCCCTCTTCTTTTCTATTACTGTGTAGAGAACAAAGTGTAAGCTTTAATTCAGGGCAAGAATCAAGCTCATGATACTTGCTACAAGGACGGGATATTAAAATAGAAACAAAGCTAAAGCTCAGTTGATAGTGATTCATAATGGTCATGATGGGCAAATTCCTTATATGTTGTGTTTCTCATTCTTCAATTAAATTTAAAGAATGTCGCTGATGTTTGAGTTCCGTTGGGACATAAATATGCAGACCCTTATACTTTAAGCTGAGGTCAGAGTTCTACCTGACATTCTGCAAATGTAAGGCCTGCTCTTGACATTTATTGTATATGGTCATGGACAGCAAAAGTCCTTACATTACAGATAAAAAAAATTATGCGTCATTTCTTTCCCCCTTGACATCATAAACATCTCATGGGATCATAACAGTACTCACAAATACCTATATTGCAGGTGTCAAGAGGATGAAACCAGACTCTTCACAGTAGTTCACACAGCACAAGGGGCAACAGGCACAAACTATAGCACAGGAAATCCCAGCAAAAGATGAGAAAAAACTTATTTGCTTTGAGAGGGACAGAGCACTGGAACAGGCTGCCCAGACAGTTTGTAGAGTCTCCTGCTCTAGAGATATTCAAAACATACTTGGATGCAGTCTTGGGTAACCTGCTTTACAGAAGCCTACTTTAGTGGACTAGATGGTCTCTTCCAATGCCTACCATTCTGTGTTTCTTTGATTCTTGTTGTGTCTTGGATTCAGAGCCCAACAAATTGGAAATTTACCCTCTGGAGTAAATTTATCACACTCAGAATATTGGAAGTTAAATGAAATTATATTTACAAAAATAGACTAAATATGAAAGTATAAAAGACAATAAACATGCACAAGGTAAATTTACATGTATTTACAGTTCAACAACAGCACAATGCTCCCTTGTACAACATTTCATCTTTCTCTCCTCCTGCCTGGACACACAGAGGTCCAGAGGCTGTATTACAGCCAGCCACTGTCTCTACCTCCCACTCTGTACCTTCTTCAGACCCGAACCAGAAGATCAGTGTGTCAATTTGAGGCTGGGTGGTGCCTTTAAGACCACAAATTACAGACCTCCAGGAGCTAGAGAGGCCCAGGAGGTGTATCAGAAAGTGTAATTTTTGTATTTCGTACCTATAATCCTGCATCTCTGTAAAAACTGGCTGTAAAGTCAGTACCTTCCCTTTCCTCTTATCTCTCTCCTCCTGGGAAGCATGCCCAGGTTCTTATCTCCTGTAGAGGAGAGAGGCCTGGTTGCCGACCTTGGGGTTGCTGCCAGTTAGACCTGAAGCTGCTGGGGCTGCCAAGTTGAATTTTTACGCCGTGTCACAAATGCTTTTGGTATGGGGGCAGAGAGGCATGGTAGGCAGGGGGCATTTGAGGCCTGTGGAATTGAGGCCTCGTTGGGGGAAGGCTTTGGAAGGTTCTAGGCTCATGAGATTATTGTATGCCCAAGTTGTAGAGCTGGGCCAAGGCTGACCTGTGTATTTCATATGCTTTGCTATCCTCACCTTTGTGTAGAACTGTAACATTGTAGCATGTGAACCGCTTCTCCATTTAAGCTTTCCAATTCTTCAATCCTGTGTGTGAGAGGTTTTCTTTTGCCCCTTGCTGAAGCAGTAAAGGAGCAATCTGTCCTGGTTAAAACCATGACAATCAGTCAGGCAGCATGCAAGGTCACAGCGGAGCAGAGCAGCCAGAAGCAAAGCAGGAGGCAGCAGAGAGAGAGAGAAACAGGCTTGTGCTGCAAAATATAAGACGGTCAGCAGGCCAATGGAATTACATAAACTTATCTTGCATTATTCTGTGTCCAACCCCTGAAACTGTTTATCCCCTATACTCAAGTTCTATGGAAAAATCAGGCATAGCATTAAAACTGTAGTGATTCTGTGTTTCTTAAATGTTCTTTGTACTTATTGAAGGCCTGTAAAGAGTTGTACTTCCTTTCTCGCATTCAAATAAATATTGAGGACTTATATAAACCTCTGTCATTACTATTATTACTACCAAGCCTGCATACCTTGTAGCTGATTGTCCCTTAACCAGTCTTCTTGAGGATAAACTGCATTTAGATGATGTTTTGCATTGAAATAAATCTTATCATTCCTACCTTATTATTTCTAACCATTATATTTCACAAGTCCACTTTACTCTTCTGTAGTGTCATGTGGAAACACAAATGAAATTCACCAGAAGATCCAAATAAACTCTATTGTCTAATCAGAGTTTGAGTATGAATTTGAGTCATACTTAAAACCAAATGTGAAAGTCTAAGCCCTGTCTCTCGTACAGGTAAATCAACAAAGACAGAAATCGCCTTTGGTAGTAGTCACTTATGCATTAATATGCCTAGGGTGGGCAGCAGGAGATGCAAAAAAAAAATGAATAAAACACACTGAGCATATACCAACTTAAGTGAGTGAGTGAGAGAGTGAGGGTGTGAGAGGAAACATCACCATGGACATCTGGGCTGAAAACCGCCCAGGAACCCTCTCTCCACCACCACCAACTGTGCCAAGCCCTAAGTTTTGCCTGCTGTAAGAAGAACTCCAGGAGGAGAGAGAGGAACTCCACTGAAGACATCACTCACTGGAAACATACCTGATCAACACAAACTGAAAAGGACTTGGATTTTGGAGACTCTCTCCCTCTCCTCCTCCAGCCAAGAACAGTACAAACTGGCAAGGATGAACCCGGGAACACCTCCTCCAAGTGAATGCAGCAGCACTCTTCCTGGGATCTCCTTCAATCAAAGAAAGCATCTTTGGGGGGGTGTGGTAATATAATCCCTTTCCTGCTCTTCCTCTCTCTCTCTCTCTCTCTCTCTCTCTCTTTCATTCCCTCTCTCTCTCTCTCTCTCTCTCTCTTTTTCTCTCTCTTTCTTTGTTCCATTCACTTTTTCCTTTAATAAATAGTCTCATTTTTGATTTTTGGTCTTGCTTGTACCTCAATTCCACAACACAGAAATATGTAAGAACAAATCTCTCTCCTCTGGACCAAGACACCAATATTTGAAGAAAACTCTTGTACTTTATTCATAGAGATTACTCAAATTATCAGAGAATCTCAAAAATCCTGTTTGCAATACATGCATTCAATCATTTATGCTGACTTTTTATACCATTGTCGGTATTTGCTGAGAGGTTTAAGATGCAAGATATAAGTATACACTAAGTGTAGGAATCAGCTGATGAACTAGCAACTGTAAATTGCTTTCTCACTTCCCACTTGAGCAGTGTGTAATCTTCTTGACTTCTTGCCACTTTAGGACTGTCTCCCAAGGAATTCTGTTGACCCATCAGGCTTGATGGGGCTCTGAGTAATCTGATGTAGTTGAGGATGTCCCTGCCCACTGCAGGGGCGGTTGGAATAGATGACCTTAAAAGGTCCCTTCCAATTCAATGCATTCTATGATTCTTTGATTCTATAACTTAATCCTTCAAAGATGTACCTTAGGACATGTATATTGTACCTTTATAAGAAACTATTACGCAATAGCTCCCAAAAAAAAGGTCATTAACAGTTGACTCTGCTGCCACTGAGTACTCCTTTTATTTATTTTTTAAAATATTATTTAGAAGTCTACATAGTTATTCTACAGTCCTTTTAATCCTGTTATTATGCATGAGAGTGATGGCAAGGTTGTTTTTTTTTTCCACTCACCTATTAAAATGTCACAATCATAGAGAGATACATTTTTAGAGAAACTCTTCTTTCTTCAGATTTGTTTGATTTTGTGGGTTTTGAGGCAAGGGGGTTAGCACTAGGAATAAACATTCAGCGATTCTGCATTAGTGAAGGATACATCCTCATTATCAAGTTCCTGACCTCTTCTTGCATCAGAAACTGTGCATGCTTTCCTTACAGAAAGAATGTTGCAAACCTGAAATAGAAATGCTTCAGGGAAGGTACAGATCTCATTTATGGAGTATCTGTCCTGGTTTTGTACTTGAGAGTTTAATTTTCAAAACACCTCCTATGTGTTAATGTTCGAAGGCATTTGTTTGTTCAAAACCAAATTCCTCAAACACAGTGAAAAATCCCTAGAAATCACAGTACAGAGAATAAAAACAACAGCATAGTTCTGCAAGGTGTATTACCTTCTTATACTGTTTCACAAGTACTTTACAGAGTGCTGATCCTGATTCTTGTTGTTGTTTAGGAGTTATATTGTCTGTTTTTTAGGTAGAGCTTCTTCCTGCATCCTGTAAGCACTACAGACAACTAATGTAACCTATTTTAAGAACCTAAAGTTGCTGCATTGCTTCACTGTCATTACAAGAGAGTATTCCCAGCTTACTTGATATTGAAGACAATCTGGAAAGCTTGTGTCTTTTGGTCAAGCAAAAAAGAAATGAAAGGGGGAAAAAAATCCTACTCTGTAGTAGTTTCCTGGAATGAAATCTCTATGATTCTGTCCATATTCAGCATATGGCAAGGATAGGAGAAAAATATTACATTCTGTTAAGCCTACATTTTATCAGTGGTATTGTTCAGGAAGTGGATGAGAAGATAAGATTTTTTTTTTTGGTCCTTCTAAATTCAGAGATAACACAGTGACTGAGTGCAATGGGAGATAATTTCACTTCACAGCTGTCAGTTTGTTTCAAGAATTTCTCTGTTCAGTTGAAAACATAAAATCTAACTATATGCATAACAGACATTGATTTACTTGTTCATATCTCACTGACCCTTTTTAGGCACTTGACAACATATATGACCATGTGTATTTCACAGGAAATTTATGACTCTTTTCTGTTTCTACCCTTACTTCTCAAAATCTTCATAGCAGCCAGAAGTCTATTTCAGCCTTTGGATCTATTTGTTTTGCTTCTGCAATTCTAAGCACAGTTCACTAATTTACTCCTCTTTTGTGGAATTTTTCTGTAGGGCTATGCAACATTTATGCTGTATACTGCCTTGAATGAGCTTAAATGATGTATCAAATTTTAGCTGACACTATGTAAAATGGATTCCAGACCTTTTTATCCAGCTATTTACTGTACAAGATGCCTTGCTTTACTTTTTCTCAGTATTTATTAACATAGGAAGTTTTGTAATTTGAACATCACTAAAGATGACACTCATTGTCAACACAAACGTGAATCCATTTTGTGATAGAAAAATAATTTTAAATAAGAAGGAAAAGAGCAGACTGTAAATTTATCATTGAGGTCTGATATCCCATGGCCATCATCCTAATAAGTTATCAAAGTTGCTAAAATATTAATTTGGCACATGGTTTCACATGGTTGCCTGCATTCCTACATTGGACCTATTACTTAATTCTTCTGTCATTAGGAAATTAAATCAATTATTCTAGCCAGAATTGGAGATAACCTGATATTTATATTTAAATTGACTATTAATTGTTGCATCAGAGAGCTATTCTGAAGCCTGTAGGGCCTGAAACAGATAATGAAAAATGTGGCCATGTTTCATAAAGAAGAGTGGAAGAGAGGAGCAAAGACAAAAATGTACTTAAAAAAAATTTCATTATGCAGCTATAGTGATTTTTTTGAGAGAAAGCCAAGAATATAAAACTAAAGAAAACAAACATTTGTACATGCATAATTAACTGTAAAGAAAAAACTATAGATTTTTCTCATTCTTGTCTTTGCTGGCAGTATCTCTACTAGGAAGCCAATATCTGATCTCTAAACTGTTTGTGATGGTTTGGGTGTTACCTGCCCCCCACACTTGTGAAAATCACCCAGACTAGACTCAGCTGATCTGGAAATTAGAATGAAGATTTATATTCACAGCTTAGCAGAATATACTAGCAGATATTTAATATATATGCAGCTATATACAGAAATATACAAGAAGTCAAAAAGTAATACAGAAACACAACATCCCTCCCAGAAACCAGAGTCCCCAAGAGAGTCTCCCATCCACCCTTCCTCCTTTCCACCCCTCTACCTTATCCCACACTTTGTCTTATGTTCAAGGTGAGTTTGGAGAATCAGCCAGGGGGCTTAGGAAGCAGATAGATTAGTCACACAGACAGCAGGTTGGAGAGAAAACGGAGGCAGCCAAAGCCAGAGAGCAATTGTGTTATCTATGTTTGTGTTCTTGTCTACATTTCAGCAAGCCTGTGAGTAAAGTAGACATCATCATTGTTTCTTTTTCATGGCCTATAATCTCATTATTCTCACCATAGTATCTCAAGTAGGCTCAAACTAGCACACTGTTAAACAGCCATTATCTGTATATCTCTCAGCTGGTGTACCATTTAGTATGAAAACATATATTTTTGTCACCTGACTGCTCCAGATAGGGAGGTAGCCACAAGAAAAAAAAGTACACGGAACAGTATAGGTTGAAAGAGATCTCCAGAGATCATTAGTACAAGCCACCTGTTATACCAGGTACACCTAGACAAGAAATGAAATGTGATCAGTGTGATGGTTTGGGCACTAACCTGCCCCCCCCCCACTTTTGGAATTGCCCCAGCTAACTCAGAATGCCTCCGGGAATATAAATGAAGCTATTTATTTTACAGCAGCAAATATACAAGCAGATATTTACAGTATATACAGTTATATACAGAAATATACAAAAGATGAACAATACAGAAGCACAACTCCCCTCCCAGAAGCCTGAGTCCCCAGGAGGGGCTCTCAAACCACCCCAACACCTCCCCTTGCCCTCTCAACCTTACCCCAAATCCTGAGAAAAGAATAGAGGCACAGCCAAGAGGATAAGAAGGAAGGTTAGCGGCAGAGAGGTTAAGGAGATGTGGCTTGGTCTGAAGCTCAAAGCAGAATGAGAGACAAAGTGGAGAATGTTATCTAATTGTTTTCTTCTTCCTCCCAGAACTCTCAGCGAGACTGATGAGGGAAGGAGACACAACCATTGTTTTCCTTTTCACTGCCTATTATCTAGTTCTCTTCACCAAAACATTCTAGCTTGCTTCAAACTAGCACAATCAGGTATCCATCAGAGCATAATTTTATAGCTACATCAAGAACATCAGAAAAAAAAAAAGGTAAGATAAGCAAAGAAACTATTAAAACATCAAAACATCTTGATTCCATGCCTGGCTCTATAGGATCACAGAATAGCCTGGGTTGGAAGGTACTTCCCAAGACCATGCAGTCCAACTGTCCCTGCAACAAGCAGGGCAATACGCAACTAGATCAGGCCACCCAGAATCCCGTTGAGCCTCACTTTGAATACTTCCTGGGATGAGGCCCCACTGCTCAGCTTGGTGTCATCTGAAAAACTGCCGATGGTGCACTCAATTCCACTGTTTATATTGTTGATAAAAATATTAAACAGTGCAGGTCACAGTACAGACCCCTTAAGGACACCACTTGTCACTGCTCTCCATATGGACTTCAAGCCATTGAGCACCATCCTCTTGATGCAACCATTCAGACAATTCCTTATCCACTGAACAGTCCACCCATCAAATCCATATCTCCCCAAATGATGGGGAAAACACCTAGATGAAACCTACCTGCTTCACTGTGCTATACAGTGAGACATTTTGTGTATTAAATTTTGAATCATACCTTCCATGTGCAGAATTCGTTAATCACTTTAATAATTATTCTTTCTTTGCATAGTTATTTCACTTCTGCCCAACCGATATTTATTCCCTACAACACAGATATCTTTTTTTATACATTGCTAGAATTGTCACTTCAATCTAGTCTGTCTTGCCATATTTTCAGTTTTATAGCTCCCAAAGATATCTAACTATCCTAAAGTCAATGGGAGTTAGACACATAGGCATCAGTCCACTAAAGGTATCATGAGGAAGAAACAATCACTAATATTTCTTTATCAAATTAGAGGATGAACATTTGGCTTTATCTTACCCACAGGGCAAGTATTTTTTGGATGTTCTGAAAGTACTTTAGTATATTTGATAAGCAGCCGTGTGAAAACGACAAGAATATGTCTCAGTTCACAAAGTTTTGGCAGTCCAACCAGAATGAATTTGATCACATTTGAGTTTGAGTGAGTTCTTGCTAAAGTGTGTGAGAATGTCTTCAACATGCCTGCTAAGGAAGCAGGCAAAGAGCTAGAAATCTCTTTAAATCAAGAAGACTTCTCCTCATCTGAAGGAGCTGTGGAAGTGTGAGGCCTAGTTTCTTACTGATTTTAATTCTAAGTTGGAAATAGGTTTTTAACACTTTGCAGGGAAAAAAAAGAAAAAGAAAAGTCAAAAATCAACTACACAAAGCAATACATCACAATTTTTCCTGTTCTGGAGCATGAGGATTTAATCATCATGTTAACTGTCAGATTAACTCTACTACAGAATAGTATAGGATCCTTTCAGATATATATCAAGCCATGAGTAAGGCTGACTAATTCCTAGCTACCAATTTTCCCTTTATTTTTGCTTTTAAGCATTACATGCACTCTTATTATATGCATTTAAACTATCCATTTCCACAATCTCAAAATGAATGTGAATTTGAAGAAAAGCAAAAACAAACAAAAAAAAAAAGACCCAGAATCTCTGTAAACATGATAGTTAGTTGTAAAAATGGTTTGTGAAAGTTTTGAGGTGGACTGGTCAGAATGAATGTGTTTTGAAGTTTATAAAGCAGTTAATTAGGTATTTGATGGTCTTCTGCAATAAAAATATGCATTAAAAATAAAGAATATAGAGGCACTTTAAACTTTAAATTTTGTTTGAGAATGACATTCCTGATCTGTGGAACTGATATTCCTAGGAAAGAGGACAGGTCCACTTGTTCCTCAAACATCTTGTTGCAGTTAATAGTTAACACACCCTGTATATGATCTAAGATTTTATTGTTAGGCGTATTAAAATTTTATCCACAAATCAAAATAAAGCACAATTACTGTCATTAGCCAAATTTACAGCACCACTATTACCACTCCAAAAATCCTTTCTTGTGAGAATGAAAATTGCATATAAAATCATCAGATAACTCGAGGAGGAATTCAGTGATGTTTAACTGCAACAACGTATCATATCTGATGAGATGAAATCAATAATACTGATTTCAAGTCACTTTGCTAAATATTTTTTCTGCTTTCTGACAAACATATCTGTTATAAAGAGATTGATGTCCATTGTAGAGTTAATCGAGTGATAAAAACCTTGAAGTAAAAAAAAAAAAAGAGAGAGAATTTAATCTGATTTTCTGGGCATAACGAAATTTTGACCTAAGTATTTGTCTAAGAATGAGGACTGGAAATTTTATCCCAATAGAAAATGGCATGGGAGAATCAAATGAAGATGTTTACTTTAAAGAACAGAAAAGAATCAGCGGTGCCCAGTGAGTTCATTGCACAGCCTCTAATGCCAAAGACTTTCTAAAAAGTGAGTCATATTCATAGAATCACAGAATATTGGAGCTTGGATAGGACCTCCAGAAGTCCAGCCCCCATGCCAAAGCAGGATCACCTATGGCAGGCCACACAGGAATGCATCCAGACCCCACAACCTGTCTGGGCATCTTGTTCCAGTACCTCATCACCCTCACCATAAAGAAGCACCTCTCATGTTGAGGTGGAACCTACCCTATTGTAGCTTGTACCCATTGTTCCCTGTCCTACCACCGGGCGCCACTGAAAAGACACTACCACCTTCATCTTGACACCCACCTCTCAGGTATTTATAGAGGTTGATAAGATCCTCTCTGAGACTCCTCAAGACTAAAGAGCCCCAGGTCTCTCAGTCTTTCTTCATAGGAGAGGTGTTCAAGTTCTGCAGACATCTTCATAGGCCTCTTTTGGACTCTGTCAAACAGATTCACACCAACAAGTGGAGAGTCTTCCTCCCTTATTTTACTCTCTTGCATCCATTGTCTGAGATTCCTGAGGGCTGGTCTTATCAGTAAAGGCTGAGGCAAAGAAGGCAGTCAGTAATTCTGCCACCTCTACCTTGTCTGTCACCATGGCCCCCACCTCATTTAACAATGAATTAAATTTAGCCTGTTCTTTCTTTTGCTATTGATGTCTAAAGAAGACCTACTTGTTATCTTTCACTTTCCTAGCCAAATTTAGTTCCAATAGAGCCTTGGCCTTCCTTATTTCATCTTGACAAACTTCTACAATATTTCTATAATGCTTCCAACTGCACAGACCCCTTTCAGGTTATTGTAGACTTTCCTCTTCTATTTGAATTTTTCTAGCAGCTCCTTGTTTAACCATGCAGGTCTCCTGCCTTCTCTACTACATTTTTATTTTCACAGGTATTTATTTTTCTTGAGCTTGAAGGAGGTGGCATTTGAATATTAACCAGCTCCCTTGGTTCCTCTTATCATCTAGAGCCCTAGCCCATGGACTATTTTAAGTAGTTCTCTGAAAAATGACAAGATTAGCCCTCCTAAACTCCAGGGCAGAAGTTCTACTATTTGCCCTGCTTCTTTTTCTAACACTAAACTCTTATCATTTTATGGTCATTACAACCAAGGTGACCTCCTACTTTAATGACCTTGACCAGACCTTCTTTGTTTGTTAATACAAGGTCCAGCATCACACTTCTTCTCTTTGCTTCTTCAACCATCTGCATCACAAAGTCATATCAGTGCATAGTAGAAACTTTTTGGACTGAGTATGCCTATATCATCTTTCCAACTAATATCAGAGTGATTGAAGTCACCCATGAGCAGGATATATGATCCTGAGTCACCTGAAGTCACCCAAGCACCAGCATATATGATCCTGAGGCTACTTCCAGATGTCAATAAAAGACCTCATCAACAACTTTCTTTTGCTTTGGTGATGTGTAGTAGACATCCACAACAGAATCACAGAATGTTAGGAGTTGGAAGGGACTGAAAGATCATCTAGTCCAATCCCCCTGACAGAGCAGGATCGCCTATACCAGATCAGACAGGAAAGTACCCAGGCAGGTTGTCAGCAGTGTTTGCATGTCCTTTAACTCTTACCCATAAACTTTCAACATACTTTTCACCTTTGCCTGGGTTAAACACAACGTATTCAAGCTGCTTACTCACAGAGAGAGCAACTCTACCTCCTCATCTTGTTGTTCTGTACTTTGTAAAAAATCCCTAGTCACCCATAAATATGTTCCAGTCATAGGTGCTATCCCACCATGTCTTTGTATTGTGATGAGATTGTAGCCCTTCTTCCACATCCAGATTTCTAGTTCATTCTGTTTATTCCCCATGGTTCACACATCAGTATACAGACATCTCAGAGACTTAATGGAGTAAGAACTGTAGAGGCACTTCAGCTGGCCTATCTGGCAGGTGCCCTTTTGAAAGCTATATAATAATTAAAAATGACTCAATGTCATCCTTTTCATAAGCTACGACACAGCTCTCTCTTTCACACTGTGGCAAAATGTTAATGTTCATTAAAAATCTGATAGTGGAAAAAAAAAAAAAGAAACTAAGAAATATTAGTTCAAGGGAATTCTGTGGCCACCAAAGATTAAAACTCTAGCTCCCAGATTTCACAATGTGACTGTACTTATCTGCACATACACATATCTACACAATGGTAGGAAGACTCTACAGAGGAACTTGGATAGATTGGATTGATGGGCCAGCATTAATGGGATGAGCTTCAATGTGGCCAAATGCCAGGTCCTGCACTTGGGTCATAACACTCCCAAGCACCACTACAGGCTTAATGAAGTGTACCTGAACATGGGGATTCTAATTGACAGGCAAATGAATATGATCCAGCAGTGTGCCCAGGTGTTTAAGAAAGCAGATGGCATCCTGGCTTGTATTAGAAATGCTGTGTCCATCAGGAGTAGGGAGTCAATTGTTCCCTTGTGCTCTGCTCTGGTGAGGCCACATCTTGAATAATGTGTTCAGTTTGGGGCATATCAATACAACAGAGATATTGAGGTGCTGGAGTGCAGAAGAGGGCAGTAAATCTGGTGAAGGGCCTGGAGGATAAATCTTACAAAGAGAAACTGAAAGAGATGAGGCTGTTTAGTTTGGAAAAGAGGAGGCAGAGGGGAGACATCATCGCTCTCTATGGCTACCTGAAAGGATAATATTTGGAGCTTGGTGCTGGTCTCTTCTCACATGTCATTAATGATATAACAAGGAGTGGCCTCAAGCTACAACTGGGTAGGTTTAGACTGGATATTAGGAAAAAAAATTAATGGAAAGAGTGGTCAGGCATCAGAATGTGCTGTCCAGGGAGGCGGTTGAGTCACCTATCCTGGATGTGTTTAAAGGTTATTTAGATGTGGTGCTTGGGAATACGGGTTAGGGGTGAACCTTGTAGAGTAGGGGTAAGGAGTAGGGTTGAACTTGGTGATCCCACGGGTCTTTTCCAACCTGAACATTTCTGTGATTCTGTGATATATGCACATATGTATATATATACACATATACATATGGATGGACAGATTTTGAGTTTCTCAGACAATAGAATTTGAAGACTATGTTATGTGTCTCTCTAAATACAAACAAAAGTGTCCTGGTTTAAGACAGTGAGGCCTTAAGACTGACAAGAAAGTGACCCACAGGTCAGGACCGAAAAAAGGCCTGGGTTACGACAAGGAATGTTAAGTCAAATGATTTAGTGTACAATTACCTTAGCCTGTTTCACAGAAAAGCACAGCACAAACAGAGGAAGCAGATGAAAGTAGAACTAAAACAACCTACATCATCACCCCCCAAGCCCACAGGCAACCCAGGGGGAAAAAAATGCAGGAAGAGTCTCATGTCACCATCTGAATAGACGTGATGTTAGCATGATATCTAATACTCATCAGCAAATTCTGTCCATGAGGGTAGAAAAGCTTGCTTTCTTTATTTTTTTTCCTTCTTCTTTTCAGTTCAAGATTTTTTTTTTTGCTGGGTGGGGTTGTTTGTGGTGGATTTTTGTGTTTATTTGTTCGATTTATTCTGTTCGGACTTTTTTTTAGTCCTGAAGAATATCTCACAGATAGTTTTTCATATACTGTACTCTCCACATTGCAATTCAGAGCTCTTATCTACATGCTTTCAACTCGGGAACTTATTGAAAAAAGACAACCAGACAAACAAAAAAAAATCACAACCATCCACAAACACACAAACCCCATGGTAACTAAAATTTAATTCTGTTTACTTATAGAACACAAAAATAGGAGAAAATAAGAATTTGGTCACCAATGTGATTCAGATTTGAAATTCAGAATATTTAGTTGTATACTAATATCTCAAGTTCATTCTCATCACTATCTGATACTTCTTTGATAAACCATAATCAATATATCTTAATAAATGCATTAAAGCATCAGCACATAGTTTTCTAAACCACTTGTCTTTGACTTCTTTTTTGTCTCAGTGGGTAAAAAAAATACAGCAGTGGTTGTTTTTCTTCCACAGGGACTCATACAAAAACAAACCTCTTGAAGACAGTTTTTCATCACCTTTCTCGCTGTAACGTTTTACTCTTTTGTTGCTCAGTGTAAATCAAAATCTGAAAGAGAAACTTGTTTTTCTTTAAAGCACTTTTTTTCCTCTGAAATCTTCGACAAAAGTGCCAAGTTGGTCAGTGTCCTTGATGTTAGCTTCCTCATCAGATAGAAAACAGATCACCTCTTATAAAATAGTTCTGACAAGTCTATTGCTATGTCAGCTTTTCTTACTTCAGCTTTATTTTCAGAAAGTTTTGCCTGAATGCTCCTTTTTTCTTTTTCTTTCTTTCTTTCTTTCTTTCTTTCTTTCTTTCTTTCTTTCTTTCTTTCTTTCTTTCTTTCTTTCTTTCTTTCTTTCTTTCTTTCTTTCTTTCTTTCTTTCTTTCTTTCTTTCTTTCTTTCTTTCTTTCTTTCTTTCTTTCTTTCTTTCTTTCTTTCTTTCTTTCTTTCTTTCTTTCCTTCCTTCCTTCTTTCCTTCCTTCTTTCTCTCTTTCTCTCTTTCTTTCTTCTTTTCCTTTCCTTTCCTTTCCTTTCCTTTCCTTTCCTTTCCTTTCCTTTCCTTTCCTTTCCTTTCCTTTCCTTTCCTTTCCTTTCCTTTCCTTTCCTTTCCTTTCCTTTCCTTTCCTTTCCTTTACTTTCCTTTACTTTCCTTTCCTTTCCTTTCCTTTCCTTTCCTTTCCTTTCCTTTCCTTTCCTTTCCTTTCCTTTCCTTTCCTTTCCTTTCCTTTCCTTTCCTTTCCTTTCCTTTCCTTTCCTTTCCTTTCCTTTCCTTTCCTTTCCTTTCCTTTCCTTTCCTTTCCTTTCCTTTCCTTTCCTTTCCTTTCCTTTCCTTTCCTTTCCTTTCCTTTCCTTTCCTTTCCTTTCCTTTCCTTTCCTTTCCTTTCCTTTCCTTTCCTTTCCTTTCCTTTCCTTTCCTTTCCTTTCCTTTCCTTTCCTTTCCTTTCCTTTCCTTTCCTTTTTTAGGGGCTCTGATATCAAGTATGCTTAGAAGTTCCACTCTCTACAGGCTGTAGCTTCTTCCAGTTTCTGAGGGGTATTTGCATATAGTAGTTAATGGGCATGAATTAAAGGCAATGAATTACAATGCGGTGTTCTTCTGTGAATGTTCTTTGATTTAAAAGAAAACCCAACGCCTGAATTTGAACATTTAAGGAAAAAAACATATAGAACCATCACATGTAATACATGCTTCAGCATTTCCTAATCTTGGTAAGTTTTGCATCAACTTAATAAAGTGAAATATTTTAATACAAATTGTACATTGCATATGATATATACACAGATGTAGTTTTTGTTCAAATAGGTCTATAACAAATATTAAAAACTTCCAAATAATTTCTGATTGTAAATGTTAACATTAACTATGGTCTGTGAAATTATGATAAATTTTGCACTTTTACATTGACCTTTGTATCCAATGTTGATACTATTCCAGCCTTGGTGGAAGCCAACTTTGTGGGTATGCTAATGTGTTCTTAGTGATTTTCATATATTATTATTATTACTATATTACTTTATAAGGAAATACTCAAAAAAGCAGGTTAGAGGATAACATTGAATGATCACTGTAACAGCATAGAAGACTACTCCAGGTTTGAAAATGTATTATTATTTTTAAGGCAGTCCCACACTGTCCACCTACTGAGTGAAACAGTTGTGATGGAAGAAATTAGACAGACTGACACATTTCTGACCCCTTCTCATTTATTTCCTGCAATGAAGCTGTTATTATTATGCATATTGCAGGTTATGCTGATGAGCTGATAGAAGAGGTTGTCAAATTATACAGTACACTATCACTCAATGACATAGCAGAAGAAAGAGTGGTGCAGGGTTTCCAAATCTGTCTATAACATAAGCTTCCAGACAAAATTCGTGTTCTGGAAAGCCATATGTCACATTTAGGCAAATTAGATATGCATATGTTGTGGACAAGAAAACATCCATAAAAAAGCAAGGTGAACTCTTTGCAAGTAATCAAATGAGATCCAGATTAATCATTCTGTAGAAATGAGAGATAACTGAGAAATATATTCATATTTCCAAAAGGATACAACCATTTCTATTCAAGCGTTTACAGTTTTATACACTTTACTTGGTGAAAAGTGGAAGTTATAAATGTGAAAGACCTATCATGTAATCCAGGATAGTCAGCAGCTTATCCAAGAGAGACCAAATATGCTGACAAAAGTCAAAGAGAAATATAAAATCAAAAACTTTTCAAAAGAGCCACAAATCACAACTAAAACAAAACCACACAAGGCCTTTAATTAAATTGCTGATACTGGAAGGCCAGACATGATAACTATCAGCTAAGGAACAGCTAAGTAAATCTTTATTACATCTGAAAACTTATATTAGTATATGGGAAAAGCAACCAAATTGTTTAATAGAGCCTTTGGGTGGCAGCATAGTATGCAGTTTTTCAGTTCTGCTTGTTTCAAAGGATTTTCAGCCTTTTTGATGTGGAATATTCTTCTCAAATGACATAATCAATGATGCAGATACTTAAAATATATTTTGAATATGCTTCAAAATATCTCTTTTACATAACTTCTCAGAGAAAAAAAAGAAAAGAGAAGTGATGAAAGGGGAAGAAGCCAAGGAAGGAAAGTGGGGATGCTTCTTTTATTAGGTGCCATTTATTTTAATTTTCGTACATGAGTCACTTCAGTGCAAAAAAACCCAAAAAAACCAAACAAATCAGGTATGTATTAACTGGTCCTCTTGAACCTTGAGACTTTAAATTGAGCCATAAAACTCTCAAATCTTCTAATCTCTATATTTTTTTTGGGGGGGGTTGAAGTGGCTCACGTATGAAAATGAGCTACTTCTTATCATTCGGTATTTCAGAAAGTAGATCTGTGTGTCAGTATGTTGCTTATCTCCAGGGGAAAGGAAATAAAAAAGAAAGAAAACCAGAAGAACTAGTTACTCAGCTCCACTTTTGTTGTGATAATAGTAACCACCAATATATAGCTTCCTTTCCATTCATACTTTCTCTCAGTTGCATTTTACTTTGATTTGGTACTCATCTGACAGGTGTCCTCAAGAATAGATAATAGGATTTACCTCCCTGTGTCTAATTGTCGCAAAGTAAAAGATGCAAGTGGAGGGAACATAAACATACAATTTCAAATGTAACCAGTATGGTAGGGCTAAGGATTTTGTAACAAAGACCTATTGTTCTTTGTCAATATTTTGTCTTTCTGTTGACTTCAACAGGCTGTGAAATTCTTGACTTCTGTTACTGAAACTCATATTAAATCAGAATGTGAATGATTAAGACTAAATGCAGAAGCATTAATAAGCCCTGCGGTGCTCACGTTTTCATCTCTAGTACTGGTCATACTTGGAATTCTTTAGTTAAGGAGCTCCAGTAAAACTCTGAATATAGCCAGAATATGAATTAAAAATGGCTTCATACTCCCATAAAAATATATATAAATTGACTATAAGCAGTGTTAAAAATGTAGCCTACTGGAAATGTATTGTTAATAATAGCTTCCTGAAGAAGTTTAAATAACTCACTACACCAAAATGTCAGATACAAAATGCAGCTAGTGTCAAAGTAAACTGAAAAGCTGTAACATTGTCATTGACAACAGAGTATCACTGCTCACATCCTATTATAAAAAAGCCGGACTTCTTTGCTCTGAAGATCAAAAATTTTAGCTGTAATACAGGCCTTGTCTGACATGACATTTTGGAAGCAAAAGCTCAGAGACTTTTGTACTTAGCAGTAATAGGATAACATGCTACAGTAGTTACAGTAATTGCCCAAACCTCCTATTTCTTAGACACTTTATTTTAACTTATTTTTCTTCCTTTATCCTCTATCCTCTCCCTTTGTCTTCCACAAGGAACATTATTTTAAAAGTGTTAGATATTTCATGGGAAACAAAACAAAATAAATCAAATCAAATCACACACAACCTCTCAAACAAACATACAAGAAAAAAAAAAAAAAAGGAAAGCAAAACTCCCAGGCTTTTCCAAACTCTTTGTGAAGGATGGTTATCATGATGACTTGTACAAATGACAATATACTTCTTTGGACATAACAAAGCTGTTGCAGAAACCTGATTAGCTTGCTGTGGAAAATATGGTCAAGGCCCCACAGATCAATGTGATCAGGGCAATGCCACATGGGCTCCAGATGATTCAGTGTGAAGTATGCCAGAGATGTTTATTGATCATTTTGGCCCTCAATATATACCCTCAGGGCATAAAGCACATGCCTACACATTAGCATAATTAGTCAAAGACAACCAACTCCATCAGCATAAACCATGCCTTGCTTTCCTCATTAATGAGGTGTCTGTTATCTATCCTTTCCAAGATAAGTTAGGCAGCTGCTTGTAAGAACTAAGGTCAGAATCCGTCTGTTATTATTCTTCACTGCGTCCCCACACAAAACATGTATTTTTACAGCAGACATGGTGAAAGCATAAATTCTTTACTGTGCTACAAATATTTACACACTGTGAAGCTGTTTTTATTGAAATATCCTGTGTGTAGTCACAGTTATTCTCAAAATAAATAGGTCTGGACATTTATTGAATCCTTTTAAAAATAGAAAATGCTCTCTTCTTCTCACCTAATTTTTGTGGTGTTGTTTAGTTGGACACTACATTATTGTTGGGTTGTTGGGGTTTTTTTGGTGATATTCTTTTGTTTATTTCTTGTTTGGTTTTTTTTAGGCTAAACATGAAGATTAAAAGCCAGACAAGGATTTGGAATAATGGGACTTTAGACTTAGCTTTATTAAACTAGATTAAAAGATATTGTCCAGTTTTATGCATATGAAAAAAAAAATTACTTAAGTGGCTACCTTAAAAAATAAAGTATGTTTGATGAATTGGGGGAAAGTATCTTTCATTTGGTTATAAATAATACTTTTGTCTTTTGTCTCTCTGCCTCAGAAAGAAATAGTATCATTGAAGTTTCAAGTAAGAAAGTACAGTTTGAGGATATTTTTACCCTGAAATCTGAATAAGAGTACATCTGAAAAGAACAAAATTGGAAAACTCAACTGTTTCACAGTCTCTAGTGAGATACTGGTGAGTAGTCTGTACAGGTCTTTATAAAATTCAAACAAATGCACATCAAAGTAATTAAGTAGGAAGTGGTGGGACCCATAGAACAGCAACCATACTTACTCCTTTTCACATATATTGCAGTGCTTTAAATAGAACCGAAGCCCCCAAAATCTCTGTATCCATACTCCTTACCCTATAATGAAAGTGAATGCACCACTGTAAGGTGGGAAAATGCAAGTTACTGTTTTGCCTACACTGTCTGGGTTGCACAGAGAAAAAAATGTGAAGATTTTTTTTTCTGTCCATTTTTGCTGTACAACTTCTGCATCCAGAAGTTAGTCAGGCAGATGCTAATCTAACATAAGCATGATAAAAGCTCATGCTCTGTGCAAACCCACTGCCTAATAACACATGATTTTTGCTTTCTCCAAATACATCTTTCTAAGTAATCAAAAAGAATATCCAGGATTTTACCTTTGTCATTAAATAATTCAGAATTCTAAAACTGCAAGCATCATTCCTGACATTGTGGGGTACTCCAAATCTCTTCTTGTCATCCCCCTCCACTCCATCTCTGGAGTGAGAATTTATTTTTTCCTTAAGCAACAGTTTCTAAGATTGTGACCTCACATTTTCTGTGTTAGATGTTTTAGAGAGAACTTGCAATAAGGAACATCTCAGGCAGGTCCTCCTCCAGGCTTTGGCTATCTTAAGGTGTTCTCATGGCAGGCATCCAAAATAACTCTTAAAACTAGTCAGGACAAGGTTTCTGCTGTAAACTACAGAGGGAATGCTTACTTTAAGGTTCTCAGGCATATGGAGGTGGAAGGTATGTTAAAGTTCTGTTTGCAGTGAAAGTATCAGGACAGTTTTGGTGCTAAACACTCAGAGCTAGATGCATGAGACAAAAAAAAAAATAGGAGAAAATAAGAGGAAAAAAGATAAGGCACAGTAATTAGCTTCTTATTAAAAAAAAAAAATCATCACTTCCAGTGATAAGTGTTCCATCACTTGTGGCCTCAAAGGAAATATGCATTATAATTTCTAAAAGTTCTAGTTAAATCATCTAGTGTGAACTGAAAATACCTCAATTTCATGAGCTACCAATTCTGTGGCATAATGTGCATTAAGTTACACTGAGAAGATCATATCAGTTAATTTTAAAGGTATATTCTGAGAAGATAGAAGCTTGTGAGAGCTTGCAAATGTCATGCCTATCTTGCAGGAGAATAAACATTTTCAAGTTTACAGCAAACAAAAATGTGATCTCAATTACATGAATATCTCTAGTACTACAGACTAAAATAGAACATGAAGTCATGAAACATCTGTTCAGGTATATTTCAGTTCATATAGACTTGGTCTGATACTTAACAGAAGAGAGATCACAGAAACAGAATCAGCCAGGTTGAAAGAGACTTACAAAATCATCCAGTCCAACCTGTCACCCAGCCCTGACCAATCAACTGGACCATGGCCCTTGAAATAAAAGCACATACTGCCCACAAAAGCTCAGTAATTTTAGATGATGGAATTGAATTTCATCATGTTTAGCTCAGTGTGAACTGTCCAAAGGTATCACAAATTGTTCATTAGTCTGCTACAAGAAGGATATGTCCTTCTTACATTCTATACTGCAATGATCAGAAAAAAAGTAGTTACAATGTGCTAAACTCTTGGTAGAATTAACTTCTTCGGTGCAGCTCTATAAGGAGTTAAGTTTGTTTTCCTGATGTTTGCATCAACTTTGTTTGTCCTGAGGTGGTTTCACACCATTGTCCTAGAAAGAGGACTTCTTATCTGCTAGACCTTAAGCTCTGTGATTATAGCAGCTGATAAAGACAAGGATACAGGTTTCCAGTTCAAGAGTGTTGGGATGCAAGCTAGAGCTCAGTGTGACAGTTTTATGGGTCTTTTGATAGTGAGGACCCTCACACATGACTGGCAAAATAGTTTAGAGCTGAAAGAACACACAACTTACTGTGGGATCAGTGCTGACACCAGTTCATGTGCTATAACCACAGCAAGTGAATGAGGAACTGTGACCATGTACAAGATTAGGAAAGGTATAAAACTACAAAGATAAGAGAGAAGTTTAGAGCTCCCCCACTAACAAAGGTCTTTAGGACCAGTGAGACATACCTGGACCTGTGGTGGTAACTATCTCTGCTTTTGCTGTCTCTTGTCTTTTCCCTCCTTCCCTATATTTCTAACTTTTCTCCCTGCACATATAAGCAACACAAAATTCCATCTTCATCCTTTCTTATGGTTATGTCTGAAGATGTAGTTAAGCCTGATGTTTGTGATTTACAGACCCAAGGCAAGACTGAGATTTCAAAAGGAGTTAGGCAATTAAATCCTTTTATAAGTCTTATTCATAAAAATTACAAAGTACTGAATGTCATGGGGAGGAATGGGGTGAAGCCTGAATATAATCTCATTTGCAAAATGAATTAAAACAATTACAATTCTTTGCAGAAGCCTGTTCTGCCATTTCTCTAGGAGATAAATACTTTAACTTGTTTTTAAAGGTGCAATCTACTTCTGACTTCTTGATATTGATTAACTTGTTCAAAACAATTCAGTATTGGATATTCAACATTTTATTTGCCTTTTGTGGTGTTCATTAATGACATCAGTATTCAAGTGTTATTGTTGTTTTGAAGCAATTATACAACACTGAGACATTCAGACTACAATGCATTTTACCTTGTATGTATATTTTTGGCAGCACAAAGTCAACTTCTGGAACTTTATTTTGCTCTTTCTCTCTTTTTTATTTTCCTAATGTGTGCAAATTGAGAATTCAATACAAAAGGAGTAATTATTACATGAATGAATCAAAAACATTGCAGCTGGTGTATGTGTGATGTATTTACTTGCAGGTTTTAAGTGTCTTTATTTTGTGTTCATATAAAACTCCATCCATTAAGCCCTGAGATATTTGCAATATTTTGTTAGCAATTCTTCCTAAGATAGCAAACAGTGCAGCTAGAGAAGGTGTTTACCAAAACCTGTGACTGCTCTATTACAAAAGGAAATCAATGAATTTTGCATCCATAAGACATATATGCATAAAATTAAAGACAGCTGATATCTCAGTACTTGCTGTGACTTAAGGCTGCAAAGGTCTACATGAGTTAAACACCAGAATGCTCTTTTGGTGCATAATTGGTTAATATGTATCACAGCATCACAGTATCACCAAGGTTGGAAGAGACCTCATAGATCATCAAGTCCAACCCTTTACCACAGAGCTCAAGGCCAGACCATGGCACCAAGTGCCACGTCCAACCTTGCCTTGAACAGCTCCAGGGACGGTGACTCCACCACCTCCCCGGGCAGCCCATTCCAGTGTCCAATGACTCTCTCAGTGAAGAACTTTCTCCTCACCTCAAGCCTAAATTTCCCCTGGCGTAGCTTGAGGTTGTGTCCTCTTGTTCTGGTGCTGGCCACCTGAGAGAAGAGAGCAACCTCCTCCTGGCTACAACCATCCCTCAGGTAGTTGTAGACAGCAACAAGGTTTCCCCTGAGCCTCCTCCTCTCCAGGCTAAACAATCCCAGCTCCCTCAGCCTCTCCTTGTAGGGTTTGTGCTTGAGGCCTCTCACCAGCCTTGGACATGTTCAAGCATCTCAATGTCCTTCTTAAATTGAGGGGCCCAGAACTGAACACAGTACTCAAGGCGTGGTCTAACCAGTGCAGAGTACAGGGGCAGAATGACCTCCCTGCTCCTGCTGACCACACCATTCCTGATGCAGGCCAGGATGCCAATGTATTCATTCTACAAAAATACTTATACCAAAATAATCACATTAATCTAGGATGAAAGAGAGTAGGAAAAAATTACTAATGATGCTTTATGGATCAGTGAAAGCTGCTCATTACTACAGTTATGAAGGTGATAAAAAATAGAATAGAATAGAGTGTGTCTGTGATGATAGATATGTCAATAAATTAATAATAATAATAATAAAACTAGTAATAACTTTTTTGAAAAAAATAACCTGTGTCTCTGGGCATGTTGATAAAATTCTGTACATGTGCCTCAGTAATACTTAATTTCACTGACATTTACTTGATTGCCTAGTGCTTAGAATATATAGTAAACAATCAGTAGGTCTATCTGAATTTTGTTGTAAACAATTAGTATGTCCATAGTCTTGATTAAGGACAAGCCATGATGATCTATCAGTAAAATTATTTGGCTGTCCAGATATGTTTTATGTTGTTTAGATATGAGAATGTTGTTGTTAAATCTCTTCCTTGATACTTAAAAAGAAATTTCTAATACAGTATTAAGAAGAAACACATGGGTTAAAAAAAAAAGGGGGGAAGGAAAAAAACAACTAAGAAAGTAATATACTAAGAGATTGTGATATTTGTATATTACTGGTAAAGCAGAATGTTTTACTGCTGGAAACTGTTGCAGGTCTGTAGCTTAAAGTAATTATGTCTGGGATTTGAAGTAATGACTGTCATTTTAATGCCTATGAAATTTCAGGGTCAAAGTAAGGAGAAAGTCATAACTCCAGAATCTAGCTCCAACTGTATTTGGGAAGGACTATTTTAGTTACTTCCTTTGACATGGGACATGTGTGTGCCACTGACAGGCAGATTCTTCAAACTACTGAATGTATTGATTTCTCTATTGTTTTGTGACAGCAGAGAAACAGAAAGCATTGTTCTCACCCATTTTCCTACCCTCAGGATATTTTATGACATCCAGGTGTCTTATGTAGATTTTATCTTTTCTTGTTTGTGCTAGTTTGAGGCAGGCTAGAATGTTTTGGTGAGAGAAAGTAGATAATTGGCTATGAAAGGAAAACATGGTTGTGTCTCTTCTCTCACAGTCCCGCTGAGAAGTGTGGGAACAAGAAGTAAACATTTGATAACATTCTCCATTTTGTCTCACTCTGCTTTTGCCTTCAGACCGAGCCACATCTCCTTAACCTCACTGCCACTAACCTTCCTTCTTAACCTCTTGGCTGCACCTCTATTCTGTCTCAAGATTGGGGTAAGGTTGAGAGGGGCAGGGGGAGGTGCTGGGGTGGTTGAGAACCCCTCCTGGGGACTCAGGTTTCTGGGAGGGGAGTTGTGCTTCTGTGTTGTTTATCCTTTGTATATTTCTGTATATAACTGTATATATTGTAAATAGCTGCTTGTATGTTGTGCTGCTGTAAATAAATAGCTTTCATTTATATTCCCAGAGTCCATCTGAGTTAGCTGGGGCAATTTCTAAAGTGTGGGGGGGCGGGTTACAGCCAACCCACCACATCGTTAAACAATTTGCCATGTATTATAACCATCCTCTTCTCTTCAGAGTGACAAGTCTTTTCAAAGAAAAGTCATCATCATCAGAAGAAAAATATTAAATCAATGAACTTAAAACAGTGTTTCAATTATCAAACAGGATCTCAAAATAAAGCAAATTAAAATAATTTCATTAGTGTTCCAAAATTTATTTGCTATTTATCTGAAAATTCCAAATTATTTCAAGTTCATGAGATTTGAATGAATTTAATGTCCATAGCCTTAGTATTTGAGCCCAGTAATCAGATTTAATTTGAAAGTCAACTTAGTTGGTGAACTCTGTTCTCTGGGCTACTCACCACATAATCATCTTCAATTTCATCCTTCTCTTTTCCAGTTACACCATTACGGACATCTTGAATATAGACTAATGACAACGTTGGATTGCAATTCTTTTACCTTCTCTTTTTTCCTGAGTGGTGCCAATCTGCAATCTAGTGCATACTTCTTCACTCATTTCACAGGTCATATGTCTCCATTAACTTAATCTCCTCTCCACTTCTAAATTTGTCAGTTGCATTTATTACTTTGAGAAAAACACTTCACATATGCTGTTTACTTTCACTGACAGTTGTATATAGACCTTAAAACACTTTTCCTTCCACACTTCTCAGCATCTTTCACTGTCTTGCCTTTGATAACCTTAGTTCTATAAAATGTATTGCTCCTTTTTCAGTAGTGTACATTTTTTCCCTATTTGTTTAATTTTGCTCCTCTGTTGCATACTTACTACTGTTTTATTTCTGACAGTGAAACGTGTTGCCAAAGAAAACAGTCAACATCTGTGCTCTTCATTATGTTTTTCCTGTTCTTGTGTGAAAATATGACTGTGTTATCTGACCAAAATTAGTGATATTGGAAATAAGCTCTGACAGTGTTAGAGAGACACAATGATGCAAGGGGAAATCACTCAACATAGCACAGTAAACTCTATAGGCAGTTCTGAAGGATCCAACTGCCTGTCACTTCACATGGTAAAAAACTACCAATAGCCCATTTTACATGTGTATTAAATATAGGATTATTTCTGTGATGTAACAAAAGTATTAGGCTAAAAGATCTTTGCCAAATCAAATGCTTATCATTAATTCACTTTAGAAAAGAAGCTTAGTTTGATATATTTTAACCTAAACTCTTTGAAATGGCATTACATGGCAAAATCAAAAGAAAGAAAGAAAATAATTTGAGTCTGTAACCTTTTGTTTACATAAAGTAAATGCTTTCTATTTTTATACACATATGTTTAACAGTGATGAAAACATAAAAGGCTATGTTTTCAATATACATTTCTGTAACGGGGCACTTCAGAGTCTAAGATAGGCATGACTAGAAGTGGAGGTTAATAATAAAAAGCCTGCACAGGACTATGTGCATCAAAACTATATGCAGAAATGTACACTTAATTCTCATGTGTGTAATTTGAAGTACCTGCTTTATGAGTAACAAACATTTCTAATCTAACAGCATGTGTACACACTTCTGAATAAAAATATAACTTCAGAAATTCTCTCCCTTCCATATATGTTTTCTGTGTGTTTATTACTTCAGCATAAATGTAGCACAGAGTTCAAAGGACAATTTGGTTTCTTTTCATTGTTTAAATTGACATATTGCTTAAATTAATAAAATATATACTTCATAATTTACAAGATTTTCAGTGGTTTTAATTTTTTTTTAATTGTAATTTTTTAGCTGTTGAATTGCAATATAACCACAGAATCATAGAATCAAACAGATTGGAAGAGACCTCCAAGATCATCCAGTCCAACCTATCCCCCAGCCCTATCCAGTCAACTAGACCATGGCACCAAGTGCCTCATGCAGTCTTTTCTTGAACACCTCCAGGGATGGTGACTCCACCACCTCCCTGGGCAGCCCATTCCAATGGCAAATCACTCTCTCTGGCAAGAACTTCCTCCTAACATCCGCCCTATACTTCCCCCAGCACAACTTGAGACTGTGTCCCCTTGTTCTATTGGTGGTTGTCTGTGAGAAGAGACCAACCTAGGACAAGTGAAGATACTTTAGCAAATTGCCATTTTTCGGTCATATTGACATTATTATATACCTATTATTTATATTATTATATATCATTAATATTATTAATAAATGTTATCAATATATTTATATCAACAATAATTATAAATATTATATACACATGTGTAAAATATTGAATAAAAATGTTGTGAAAGGTACTAAACCTGTGGGTTTGTTTCGCTTTGCTTTGGTTTTATTTCAATACTAATATGGGTACCACAACTAATATAATTTCATGGAAAGACTGCTCGGTTTTATCTAGTGAATTTTCTTTATCCAAGAAAGCTAATCCAGAATTATTAGCCTAAATATTAAAATAAGAGCAAGAGCTGTCAGATCAAAGCAGAGTGATGTAAGCAATAAAATCGTATTAATTCCATCTCAGTGATAAACATTTGTGATAGTAAGCTAAACGTTCCATCTGTGCAGAGGTTATAATTAGAAATACATTTTTTCTATGATTGTTTTAAACATTACATAACAGATCTTGAGATTAGACATCAAAAATAGCAGCAAGGAAAATTTTGCAAGGGAATACAAGGAAAGAGAACTTGAGAGACAATTTTTTTCACATATTGTGAAAGTAAAGTCTTTACATAAAAGTTTGCTGGTGGGTCTGCTTCTTACTGTATCAGCAAGAACAACCCCTAGAAGACCAGCAAGATTCAACTTCATAGATTAGTTTTACAGGTTGTGGTCAGCATTTCCCTAACACTGAACAAGATGAGTCATCTTCTGCTAGGCAAGCTTTCATCTAGTTTTCTAGGAAACAGGTGGGAAACCACTGGAGAGTGGTGTCCAGCATTTAAGGAATATGATCCAACTAAAAACAAAAAGAGGAAAGTATTGTATCATCATAAAGTTCTAGCGTCATTCTTAATTAGACATGGGTATTTCTCACTTTTTTTTGTTGTTGATATCAACAGATTATATGGTTCTGGTGCCATAGTCCCACTCTGATGTCAGAAAGGGAAAAAAAGAACTCCAAAGCCTGTCAGTCACATGATCATCACATTCAAAAGGAAACAAAAGGTAGCTGAAATTGATGAGCCTTTTGACACACCTGACCAGCACTCCTGTGATGTGCTACCTCAGACAGCTGCTGAGATAGTAGCTCAGATTGTTCTGAAAACACATCCTGCCTGATCTCCACTCACTGGCTCTTACCCTGTGTTGTTCACTTATCTAAACACCGAGCATTGCTTTTAGGAATAACATGAATTATTTAAAAAAAAAAAAGAAGATACTGCTATAGTCTTCTTTAATTCGAGTTTTCTAGACTACACTGGAGTGCACATTTAGGAAAGGCATAGAAATATATGACAAAACTGACTGTCTGATGTTGCTAAGAAAGCACAAACACTTCTGTTAAATAGAAATGATTTATGTGTCACAAAGGCAGAGGCTTAGTACTCTTACAGGAAAGGCTTTATGCTATAAGCAATGGTGGACAGAAATCTAAGGCCATAACTGAACATAAAACATAAAGACAAGGAAAAGTAAATGATAACAAGTATATTCTTGCTCTTCATGGAAGAGTCGTGTGAGAGACAGGAAAAAGTGAGTCAGTCTTCTGATAAATTTAACTATGTTAACTGTATAAACAGTATAGATAATAAACAAGAAGGACTATAACTCTTAGCGTATAAATAAATTTATGAACTAACTCATATAACAGAAAGTTTTAGATGAAGGAATTTTCAGAGGCTGAGACAAACAGTATGTCCCAATAACTCAGAAAAGTTTTGAGCTGTATTTCTGAGAAATGCTGAGCCAGCATCCTATTTGTACTCACTGTCCCCAAAATCCCCTTCTGCGTGAACTCAGACCCCCAGGAGCTCCCAATGTGCAACAAATGGACAAAAAAAAGAAACAGCCAGGAAATGCAGAGTGAGCTTGTGCATGCTACCATGGGACCACCTGCCTGACTGCTCAGCTTGCATGGACTGAAAGACCGCCATTCTGGACCACCACACCTGGAACTGGGCTCCTGTCACCTACACACATATGAGGTGAAGGCTTCCTGTTGTGACAGGTGATGCTGATTCTGACCCAACCACAGTCTAGCAGCTCCTGATATATTGACAGCAGCGATCATTTAAGAGAAACCAGCTGGACAAGGAAGGCTCAACTGTGGAAACCCCCTACCACACTGTGCATGCCCAATGCCACTGGACAGTGGGCCTGGCTAAGCAAATTGCTCCTGGGAAATGCTAAGGGATTTTCATAAAACCATGCATATTCAATGAGGCAGACAGGTAAAAGAGGAGAAGCTCTGACCTGCAGACAGAACATTCTGCACCCACTCACTCTTAACTTTTGAGATGTCCAGTGACTCTGAGGTGACCTCTCTTCTCTCTGCATGGGGGTATTTCTTTCTTTTCTTTCTCTTTTCTCCCCCACCTCTCTTACTTTTTCCCGCTCCTTATCCTTATCCTTGTGTGTGTAAGTCGTGTGAATGCAATAAAGCTAGCCTGTATGTTTGACACCATTTGTGCCTTAATTCTGTGCCCAAGAATCTGAACCTCCCACACCCACACCCAGAATTCCTCTGGACTGGGACAGGAATCTAAGTGATATGTTCCTGTAGAAAAGTTCAAGGAAACTAGGCAAAAGGGAAAGGAATGAAAAAAATCAAACTCACTCCTAACTCTAAGGCTAATGACCCAACCTTTGATCTAGACCTAAACCATAACCCTAACTGTAACCACTAACCCAAAACATAACCATGAGACATAATCCTAAAACTAAACAATAAGACTAACCTTAATGCATAATCCCATCTCTACCCTAAACATCTTTACCCAAACCCTAACCCTAATGACCCTAAACTGAATCTCAGAACAAAACCATAACCCTAATATTAAACAACGAACCTCATCCATAACCCTAACAGTAATGATCCTAGCCCATAATCCTAACTATAATCCTAATCATCCTAACCCTAATTCTAGCATTAAACCCTAACCTCTAACCCTAACCCCTAACCCTAATGCTGCCCTAACACTAATGACTGTAATCCTAGCTCTAATGACCCTAACACTAACTGCCACTAACCCTATCCATAAACTTAATCTTAATGCCAAACTCATCCTGTTGATAGTGGTAGATGTCCTCATTAACTGTGACAAGAAAGCAACCTGCAAAGTTGATTCCTAGCAGATTTCTACATTTCCCTTTCAGATTCTGATCTGTGTGACCTGGTCCTTTGCCTCACACTACACAGCTTCATAGCAATTTCAAAGGGAAGTTTTCATATAGAACAGTTTTTATTTTTTGACAATGCTATTTGCCATCTTCATTTTTAGATTCAAGTTACATTTATTTCTGTTTTCACCCTTATTACAGTATCATTTCTTCATGAAAAATTTAAGATGCCCAGATATAAATAAAGCAATGAATGAGGCAGCAAAACTACTCCATTTTTCATATTAATAAATAATACTCTATTGCTAGAGAAGATGTTTAGCTTGCTTGAGATGTTAACTGATTTCTCTCTCTTGTTTTTGGGAAAATGAAGCACCTTCTTCCCAAAGGTAGGAGTAAAATTGTTATAGAATAGGAATAGGAAACTCAATCTTTCATTTCAAAACTGGTTGAGTGTGCTGACAGGAGTGCCAGAGTCACTAAGTGCAAATGCCATCCAAATTCTCTAGTATTCAAAAAATGGTGATATAGGAAGAAAAACAAGTTTGTTTACAGATCTTCTCTATGCATTTTAGCCTAAAACTATTGTTTATAAGCATTTTTAGACCTCTGAGTAGAATAAATAAAATGTCCAATAAGTACATGAAATATCCTTGACTCACACAGACTTGATGTAAATGTAAAATAGCACTGAAGTGCTCAGCTGCAAAATCTGGATATTTTCTCCAAATAGTTAAACTAGAGAATTTAGTGTGTTAAGCATTTGCTGTGCATAAATGGCATGTGTAACAATACTGCAGATTCTTCAGGGAAAACTTTATTATGAAATCAAAGACCTTATGGGTTTTTTTTTTATATTAATTGATTTTTTTTTTTTTTCATTTTAAGAAATGCTTCTGTCCTTATAAAATATATGATCATTTATGGCATTGTCTTACATCATTGTCTTATAATATGTTCCTTTACAGTTTTCTTTACTTTTTATAACTAGTGTGTCAGCTTTTCTGTTTGTATTTTATTTCATCCTCAATCTATTTTTTATCTGTATAATATTTTCATTGCTACTAGCAGTGTTATTTTTTTCTTTTTCTTTTTTTTTTTTTTAACCATAGTAATTTTATTATTTAAGCACTACAGAAGACAAAAGTTATATCTAAGAGCTGTTTCAATTTCTTCCTGGCCTATTCAGATAGATTCACTACTATCACTGAAGTGTCTTCCACTGTTTTGTTAACCGTACTATGATACAAGATTGAAAAAGAGAAATACTGTGAAACGAATATGTGTCATAAAAATATCTGCTGTGCACACTATCCTTGAGAATGCAATTTCAAAGCTATATCACTACAGTTGCTGTTTGTTTTTGGAATCCACCCTTGAGTGGATGCACCTCTACACAGCAAGAATTTATTCCTGATTCAGAGTGGAAAAAAAATATATAGAAAGTACCATTTGAATTACATAGCAGAAACACCTGCTTATTTTCATGAGTGGGATATTATTAAAGGTGTCAGTAAATGATCAAATATACTTAGCATTAGGTATTTTACTGTCAGAGCAAATTACTTCTTACAGTCAGTTTCAATGGTTAAGAGGATAATTTGGCCAGTGGATCTGAAGGTAAATAAGCCCACCATTAAGATGTCTTTAAGAGCACAAAACTGCTCAGCTCTGCATGGATCTTCACTGTGAGGGTGATGGAACACTGGAACAGGCTGTCCAGTGGGATTGTGGAGTCTCCCTCTCTGGAGATATTCAAAACCTGCCTGGACATGTTCCCATGTGATCTGGTATAGGTGATCCTGATATGCAGGAGGGCTGGACTAGATGATTTTTTGAGGTCCCTTCCAGCTCCTGACATTCTGTGACTCTGTGATATCTTGGTAACAGGTCCAATTTAATTCAGGAATAAGAATGTTCACACTAAACAAATTTTTCTTGAATAATTTCAGTTTATGGATGAGACAAACTTCTAAGCTATGTATTAGAGGTAGGTTACATTCATAAAGACATCAATTTATATACCATTTTAGCATATAAACCCTCCATTTTGGCTAAAAAGAATAATATTCACAAAATTTGGTTTGAAGGGTACAATTTTCATTCTCACAAAAGAGCAACACACCAAACCTGGGTTTTGTTTTTTTGTTTTTTTTTTTTAATGTGATTTCTTAATCACCAACCAGTGACTTGTTCTGTGGAAAACCTTAGATATGCCCAATTGGCAAAGAACAATTTCATTTAATCTGATGAGTAACACTGGCTGTGTTATTAATCTAACACATTACTATAATGTTATTCATACTAATATTATACATCACATATTTATATTGCATTTTGGTTTATATTTTAATTTATTATATATTATACTTTATGCGTGAAAATATAAAACAATAGAAGCTTTGGCTCAGTCACAGAGCTATGACATCATTGGCATAAGTTAAGCCTAGTGGAATGAATCCTATAATTCCTGTGCTGTGATGTATGGTTACAAGCTCTTCAGGATGAATAGTGAGGGCAGATAAGGCAGTGAGATGATGCTCTGTGTAAGGGAGGGTTTAGATTATCTCATATCTGATCTGTAAAGTAACCCCACAGAATGAGATCTGGGGTTCTGGGTTGATGAAAGCTGAATCTGAGTTAACACTGTACTTGTCAGCAAAAAGGGTCAGCCATATTCTGGGGTGCCTCAATCACAAGATAGCTAGCTGATTGAGTTGCTTGTCTCATTCTACACTGTACTGGTGCAGCCCCATCACAAGTGCTGTGTGTAGTTTTGGATACCTCAATGTAAGAAGAGTATCAAACTATTAGAGTGCTTCCAGAAGAGGGAGATCAAGATGGTGGAAGGTCTCAAGGGCAAGACTTACACAGAGCAGCTGGCTTTGTTCATCTTGGAGAAGGGAAGGTTGAAGGATGACCTGTAAAACTTCCTCAAAGGGATCAGTGGTAGGGGAAGTCACAACCTCCTCTCTCTGATGATCAGTGATAGGACACAAAGAAGTTGAGGTAAATTGCATCAGCAAAACACCAGATTGGGCATTGAGGAAAAGACTCTCCACTGAGACACTGGGTGGTTTCTGCAACAGGCTCCCCCAGAAAGTAAGCAAAGTACCAAGCCTTCCAGGGTTCAAAGAGCATCCTCATGATGCTTCAGTCATTTGATTAAATGTCTGGTAGTTCTGTGTGAAGTAAGGCATTTGACTTGATAATCCTTATGCATCCCTTCCAACTTGAGGGATTCTATAAGGCAATAACTATTCTGATAAAACATAGCAGCTCTGAAAAAGATATCTAAAAGGAAGTGTTTTATATAAATCTAAATTTGTCCAGTTTTGGTTTACATTTGTCAGGAAGTGCATTGATGAAAAAATGATGGTTTGTCTTTTCTTCTTTGAGGTGGGGCTTAACTAGGTTTCAGATCAAAAGTTTTCCATAAGATGGATTAAAAGCTTTCCCTGGTATCTGTTAGTTGTCTTGCTAGAATTATTTGTAGCTCCCTTTTACCATATAGTATGAATAATACAATAGTATGAACAATAAGGACAAAAATAAAACCTGAAAAAGTATGTATAAAATAAACCAAAATGAAACAAACAAAAAAGCCCAAACTGAAATATATGATGTTACATCAGAGGTAGACTTAGTTTAATTTCTTTAAAAGCTATTTGATTATCGTACTTTACTGCATGGCCTTGTATACAAATGGTCTCCGTATAAAACATGTTGGACAGCAGCTGTTTTTTCTGCCACTTGCAAAGGGAGATGAGTGGACTGTGTCCAAAATGCTATTCTGAAGTGGCAACAAGATAAGGTTTCCTATTTAACAGCATGACATTTTGAGTGTTCATTTTAATTTTTTCCTTTTCATAGGTTACTCTTCCCATGAGATCACTAAGCAGACTCTCCAGCAATTCCTGAACACATCAAGCATTTGGATAGCATTTCACCTTTTGGTATGAATGAGAACTAATCATAATTCTGATCACAGAAATTAAAAAACTGAGAGGATTACAATGCATTGAAACAGCCCTCATACAACATCCATTTGAAATCTGATTTGTTATAAGAGACAACATTTTATTTCAAGTCATACCTTCTAAAATATCACTTACAGTAATAGTCATATTTCTTTCAGATTATTAATTTATTATTAAGCATTGTTTCTGGAGAAGTCAGTCAGCATTGTGGTCAGATATTGCAACATTGTGGAAATAATCATATGCTAGTAAGCAATTCAGCTTTCACTGACTTTTCATGATAGGGTGTTTCCATTGAACGCTGTAGTGTTATTCTTTAACACTCTAGTGTTATTCTACTTCTCAGCTTCCACTGTTGTAATATTTGACCTAAAATTAAAAAAAATATATTTAAATACATAAAATACTTATGTGGTGACAACACCTCAGACATAATTATCTCAGATATTATTTTGTGGTTACAGCTACATGAAAAAGTATTTTTCAGATGATTCTTAACCTTACGTACCAGAACCATCTAATGAAAATCTCAGTGCTGTGTCTTTTTGCTCTTTTATGTGATTTCAGAATCTTTGCCAAATAGACAGGTGAGGTTGATCATGTTCCTTCTTCATTCCTCAGCTCACCATCCTTTTATTTTTTGTTGCAACTCACCCATGAAACTAAGCCTTCATCAGGAGTCCTTTACAGCGCTACGATCTTTTCCTGCCTTCTAGAGCTTCTTGATACTTCTTTTTTATTTCTGTAGCTCTAAACTGCACAATAGCTTTGAAACTCATTTCATCTCAGGAATCTTTCAGGAAATTCAGAATACTATAGACATATTCTCTCTTATTAGCAGTAATGCCAATTATATTATATATTAACCATAACAATGTTAATTCTTGTGCTCATAAACTAGATGTATGAAAAGATATGATGCATGACATACTCAGGGAAGGACAATTTTCTAATGTTGCTTGCTGTCCTCAGCACACTCATAGAATCATAAAGTTAAATTGGTTGCAAGAGACCTTTGAGATCATCAAGTCCAACCATTAACCTAGCACCACTAAACTATGTCCCTTAGCACCACACTGATAAGTCTTTTCAATACCTTCCCAGATGGTCACTTCATTACTTCCCTGGAAAACCTGTCCAATACTTGAAAACCCTTTCAGTGCATTTTTTTTTCATAATGTCCAGTCTATACCTCCCTCCTAGACACAACCTGAGATCGTTACATCTTGTCCTATTGTTTGCTGCTTGAAAGAAGGTGACCACCGTCTTGGTGCAACCTGTTTTCAGATAGTTTTAGAGAGCATTAAGGTCTCCCCTCAACCTCCTTTCTTTTCCCAGTCTAAACAGCCCTAGTTCCCTCAGCCACTCCTCGTAAGACATGCTCATTGCAACACTGGTGAGGGTTTTAACATGATTCTTCCAAGCTGATTGTTCAGATCACTTGATTACTTTTTCTAATTCATCAAATACTTATTTAGAGGAAATTCAATTGTTTCAACAGGCCAGAAGCTAACAACCTGACAGATGATGTATACTCGGATTCTTAGAGATTAACGTTTAAATCTCTAATATGGAGCAAATAGAACAGATTCACAGCTGAATCACCCATACCCTGGAGGTGAGAGCAGGCTACAGAACTATTCTGGGCCTTAGTAGGTGGCAACAGAAAAGGAAAATAGCACCTTGAAAGGCTTCTACTTTCCCTCAGGGAAGACTAAGGTATTTTAAGTCTTGAGAGCTTGTGGATGAATGGTGAACTGTTTGCTACTGACACGTAACTGCAAAAACCATTGATACTCAATTGAATGACATGTTCATTGTAGAGGCCAGAAATGTTGTAAAAATCAGGGTGTAAGAAAGAAACTTGCCTCTCCCTGTTATTTTTTCTCAGAGTTACACTCTGTAAATGTCATAAAAATCCAGTCTAATTTTATGTGTATAAAATGGATTCTCTGAGTGTCTGCAAGTGTGGATGGAGAATTGCTTACCAGAAATCAACAGGTCAAAACCAAGAAATGCACCTGCTAAGAAGCTGATATGTGGAAGTTTCTCAATGACTGATGAACTCTGGGGGTAATTGCTGCAGGCTGCGCTGCCTGCTATCAATACTTGCCGGCCAGCCACGGTAAACAAGTCTGTAGACCAATATGGTTTTGGGACTCGCTGCAAGGGTCTTCAGAAATGATTCAATATGAATTATGCCAAAGCCATTTATTGATCATAACAGTCTGAATTTATGCACTCAGCCAGTAGAGCACATGCCTACACATTAGCATAATTAGTCAGGGACGACCCACCACATCTGCATAAGTAACGTCTTGTTATTCTTGTTAGCAAAGGTCCATTATCTACCCCTTCTGAGATAAGGTGGCCAGCTGCAGGTGAGAACCAAGGTCTGTTATTACAAGGATCTGCCTGTTGTCACTTCACTCTGTTCCCACAGCCCTCCTGCACCTGCACCCCACAACTCTTCTGCATTCTGCATTCCCACAGGTAATTAGAGTCACTGGCTCTTCAGGAACTTACAAATTCAGAACAGATGGAGTCTGACAAATCTGCACGAGATCACTAGCATAAAACAATAGCAGCAATAGATCTGCCCAAGAGAGCTGAAGGAACTGGTAGAGGAGCTCGCAAGCATTTTCCATCATCTATAACCAGTTCTGGTTAACCAGAAAGGTCTCCAATGGCTGGAGGCTTGCCAATATGACACTCATCTTCAGGAAGGGCTGGAAGGAGGATACAGGGAAAGATTATGGCATAGTTCATCCTAAGTGTATTAACACAGTATCTGCAGGACAACAAGGTACAACAATACACCTCCTCCATAAAAAAAAAAAAAAGGGGGGGGGGGGGGGCGGGGGGACACAACTGTAGAAAATCTTGTAACCAGCTCAGATGTTAAAGTACCTTGTGCTAAAATAGTTTCAGTCTTTCAAATGTACTTATAAAGTAGCTAAGCAAGCAAAGCTCTGAGAAGTGTGAAATAAAGGGATGAAAAATCTAAAAAAAAAAAATAGTGATCATACATCAGAAAATGTAAATGGCATGAGTACACTTTCATATTAAATATATAGGTTAGAGAATCATATAAGAAATCCTAGGGAAAAATCTTAAAATATAATCAATAGAAGTAGCTTCATCAAGTAGCTTCACTTCTCTCTCCAGAGTTAGTGCATTTCTGCCATGGAGTAGTTAATGAAGAGCAGTTATCTTGCACTCTAGATGAATGTACTTGTGTGGACTTTAACAAACCTTAACAGAGGTTTGCTGTCTTTAAATCAATTGTCATGCTTCCTATTTAACTGACAGACATTCCAGATGACAGTCAAATATGCAATCACAGTTTTTCTCTCCAGGGACAGCTGGTAAATAGTTAATCATTTAATAAAATATTACTTTAAGTACCATTCAAACCACAGAGATGTACACATGTGATGGGACAAACTGTTTTGTTCTAGAATATCTTCCAATTGCAATATCTAAATAGAAAAAAAGAACAAAATCAAATTAAAATTGATCTAGTAATGAAATAAGACTTCTCTAATATAAAGTATTTGCTATGTTTCTAGAAGGATTCTGTAATACTGCCTGTAATAATAAAAATCAGCTGTTAGATCTGAAACAGAAAAAGAGAGAGTATCTTCTAATAAGAAAAAGTGTAATTACCACAATTTTACCTATAAGCAGTTTCTATCATCAAAAGAAGGATACACTATGAACTCACCACAGAAATGAGGTTCAAATAAATTCTAAATTCATTTGTCATTGCTTCTCCAAACTGTACTTGCAATTTCAAGATAAATGCATCCTATTATAGGCAAGGTGGTGAAAAATAACATTTATAGTTGTTGAAACTCACATCAACCCAGTTGATTCTATGATTTACCAGGACTGAAAGAGGACTAGGTATGTGAATTACAGATCTGTCAAAATTTTCTAATATACCTGAGATAGACAAGGAGCAAGTCTTATAGTGGTCTAGATAAGTGATATTTAAAACTAGTGGATGCATTCAGTTTGTTTGTTTTCCATTTTTATACTAAAGTTGCTATGAATTAATGTGAGGATAAGAAAAGTCAAAATCTGAAACATCAAAATGTATTTCTCTGCAGAGTGGGAGACACTTTCAAAAGGTACTGTAGCACACTCTCTCAGGATCACTTTTTCTGGAGACCTTTCACCTTTTGTGAGGAGATTGCCCAAACTTTCTTTAGACACAAGGTGAAAGTGTAAGTTAAATACCTATGACTAACATACATGATAGATACATAGGACAAAGAGGTTACTTAGGTAACCATGAATATGTTCACCACATTCAATAAAGTAATTGAAGGGTCTCTGAAGGCTTGTCAGTTATCAAACAGGCTGCACAGGTCAGTATCCATTGCTCTTTTGAATGGACTGCATGCTGCTGAGCTTCTATCTTCTGATTTTTTTTTCTTTTAAAGCATTTTATACATTTTCATGTCAGAGATTTTCCTCCTCTTCCCTTGAACTGATGACTCTGCCTGTATCAGCAGTTTTAGTTCTCTCATCTTCCATAGCTCTATTCTATGTACTTTCTCAGGGCCTTTTTTCACAACTTGGCAATTTTCATGGAAGTTTAAGTCAAAGTTGTGCATCTGGAACATGTCAAAATTGAATCAGAACATCAAAACCTTTAAATCGCATACAGCTGAGTCCCTAGGATAACAGTTACAGGTGTCACTAAATGATAAACCTAGAGACAGGAAACAGAACAAGAAAGGAGTAGTGTTTTCTTTCTTGCTGAATTAGTCTTCAAGGTACTGATGGTTCTGGCTTCAGTATTCTTATGAACATCCTTGTCCAAATCTGGACAAGCTGTGTATTTCACATATGCTTAAGTCTGAATTGACTTCATACTTGGTAGAGCACTGGCTATACTCTACTACAACATGCGCCAGCCCTCCTGTCTGTGAAAAAAAAGTGCATATGAGGCCTGTTTAAGACACATTGAACAGTTGCCCTGGTACAGACTAATGATATTTGAAAGTAGATGCCTAGGAAGAAGCATAACTATAGAAATTTATGCAATGACACTTTGCTGTAATGCTTTAAAATGTATTAGAATCATAGAGTGGTTTTGGTAGAATCCAACTATTAACCTACTACTGTCGCGTCCATCAGGCCTGGAATGTGATAAGCCAGCACAGTACCTGTAAGTTCTCAGAAGTACAATAAGTATTTGTGGCTTTTTCTTCTAATAGTATGTGCATTTTCTCTTCACACTTACATAACTTTTAATGATTGTTTTCTGTCTAAGGCATTCTGTCGTAAGGAGTTCTGTAGTTTGCCCATAACTTCATTACATGTTGTCACCTCTTTTTTTTAAACTTTGTTTTTCTGAGTATTTTTTGTTCTATTTGTGTGTGTGTGTGTGAATCAATTTGAACTACACATTGTGCGTGGCGATGATACAAGGGATTTAAATTTGTAGCAACAGGGAGATGCTCCATCTCACATATCTGAGAGACCCTTTTTGAGACTTTTACTTTTGACTTAGAAGAAGAAGCATTGAGTAAGGTAATAGCTAGATCTATGTTGAAAAGAATGCTCATAATCAAATTCACTAGATAATCATGACTGACCTTGATCGTCCAAAAGTAATTCACAATGGCTTTAAGGTAATCCTTTCCTACATTTCTTCTTGATCTCACAGAAGAATGTTGATCCCAGTCTATCCAGTATGAGAGATGCTCTATCTTAAAACAAGAAAGTTATTCCTTTACAGAAGCTGTATTTGCCATGCTTAATACCATTCTTAATCATCAGATATGACCCAAATCTTGTTCAGCTCAAACTGCAGATCAGCTGCAGATTAAATTATAATCTTTTTTTAGAAGTTAAACTGAGACTTTAAAGATGTCTTTTTCAAAATAATAGGACTATCCTTTGTATAAAAATAGAAAAGTTTGTCTGGAGATCTCTTTTGTTATTCTAATGCCTTCCTTATTGTTTTCATGCTCCCAGACATCTGGATATATCAATTAGAAATATGAGAAAAATAATTTAAAACTAAAAATTAATTTAGTCATATCCCAATATGAAGAAGGTAGATGTTAATAAGAGAAATTTTAATGAGAGCAAATCCTTCACAGGAATTAAACATATACCCTTTCATAACACCATCGGTTACCCTATCCACAAGGCTACATTAAGCTAGTAGCACAACAGAATCAGGTGTTGTATTGGCCAACAGAGGATGCTCTTTGATCCTCATGAATGTAATAAAAAATATATTAAGAGGAGCAAAGTAATTAAAATTTTACATGACTATGGAATGTAGATGAAGTGCATTCCCTAGGTCATTCCAATGACTATCCACATGTAATTTAATGACATTCGGAGGAAAATATAGCCTACATCTTGTTCTCAGCGACAGAAACACTTGAAAATAAAGAATACTAGTATTTTATGGCTTCAGTGCCTTAAATCAGGATAATAGTTTCTGGTATATGATATTAGTAAAGAAGACCTTCCCAAAATACTAATCACATTCCAATATTTGGATTATTAATTGCTGCAACATATAAATAGGATACTTAAAGTTATGTACAGTTCCAACTACTAAGAACATCACTTAACTGAGAAAATAATATTGAAATGATACCCAGTTAAACAAGCCTTTTTTATTAGTAATGTCTTTTCTCCTTACACACAATACAGATTTTATTTCCAATGCCAGAGGTCGTTTTATGTTATTAAAAAAAAAAAAAAAAAAAACCCTTCATGCTCAGTCCAAATTACTTTGAGGAAATGATTTCTACAGGGAACAGTTTTCATTTCAGAGCTCGAACTAAAATGTTAGCATATGTAGAGAATGAAATGACAGGCCCAGGCATGAGTACTCGTTCTTAACAATCTGACAGAATCAAAGTTTAATATTCACACAACCATAGTTTCTATGATGTGAATAAAATGTATCCTTTAAACTTTAGCATATAACCAAGGCACTTTTATCAAGACACTTTTCATTTTGGGCTTTATGTATAATCTCTGAAGAAGGAGTGCATTTTAAGACTGATGTAGTTTACTGTTGTGATAGGTCTTATAGGCCCAAAATAGGCTTATACATGTCCTGCCTTGCCTAGGCATGCTTTTCTGCTCCACCAGAGAGGCAAGCGTGGGAAACAGACACAAAAGGACCTGTAGCCACTGAGTCTGGCCTGTCCAGGGCCCTGTGGTGTAAGGTACACACACTTAGCTTGTGCCTGCCTAGTGCAGGGCCTGTGCTTTTCCCAAATTAGGGAAAAGCGAGCCTGTGGCTTTCTTAACATGGTATGGTTTTTGCCACCCTGATTGGCTGTTCTTGTGTACAAAGGGCAGTTAATCTCGGCCCACATTGATAAAAAGAGATACACAGGTGAACAACGTCCTTTTGCTTCCCTGCTTTGCTTCCCTGCTCTTTGCCATGCTCTCTCTGCTGTGCCCAGCCATGCTGCTATTGCACACTGCCTTACTGCTTGCCTGGTAAACTCCACTGCCGAGAATTACCAGGAGCAGACCCTGGATGCCTGCATGCAATCAGCCTGCATGGCCAGCATGATGTCATGCTGAGACTGCATGACATCTGCCTTCTGCACCTGAAGGTCCTGCTTAGAATCCCTGGACATATATACGGATCATCCAGAAGGAGCCAGGAGACAAGGTCAGAGATTGTCTGCGTCCTTTCCCCAGAAGCCGGGAAGATTCAAGCCTCAACATCCAACAAGACAGAGTCCCCTGAAAGCATTTGGGCACTGTCTGGACTGTGGCTAGCCCCTGCGAGAGTAATAATAATTTTTGAGTAAATGCTTAAATGCCTCTTTGTAATTCTCTACTGCCTTCTGCCATAGAGCAGAAAGAGCCTGAGCCCATCTACTGGGCAAGCAGCATATTAATGACAAGCAGCATTGACTGCAGGAACCTTCTCTTCAAGTTCAATTAATTTTTCTATATTTTGCTGGTTATTATTAGATTTAGATATTATCCATAGAATGTTTCCATGACAATGTAAGAACAGAAATATTATTAAAATTAGTGGCCAGTGATGGCAAGAATTCTGAGCATCAAAATTAATAAACAAGATTAATTTTGGAAAATATCATCTTGCATCAATTAATTTTCCCCTCCGCAACATTTACTCTTCCCTTACCATTCTAGAGAATCTGCAGAAAAGCTTATACTTTTTATGCTCCAGTTACATGTCTTTGTTTAAGTGAGATTAATTCCTTTGTCTTTCTCTCCACTTCCTGAGTGTGTAAATAAACTTTCTAAAATACATTCATTCAGATAAAGATTTAACTATTTATCCATAAATCTAGAGTGAAACAATTAATGTCAATAATATCATCAAAGTCAATGATTCACTCCAGATGAACACCTAGATATTGAATTCAGGCTAACTGTATTTCTGCTTTTACTAAGCAACCATAAAATAAATAAATTCATTGTACAACACACACACACACACAAAAAAAGGCTTGAGTTTAGACTATCACAAACAAATTTGTGTTGGTATTTCTGTTAAAAACCTGCTGCCAAGAGATAGACTGTGCTATTGTATCACTCATATATGAGAGTTAAAACCCATATGCTTAAATCTGTCAGTTAAAAATAAACAGGAAAACTATAATATTATGCATGTAAGCACTTATTGATGTATACATTGATTTGCTAACCCTTAAAAACAACATTTTTCAATGAGGTCTACTCTCATCAGCTTAAAGTTTTATGGGATTTTCAGTTGTTTTTTCATCGACCTGAAGAAAGGAAGTATCTTCTTACTGCAAACTGTCTAGGGAGCCATAATAAATTTTAATAGCAAATATTCATAAATTATTTTGCTTCTGTTCTTTTTTTCTGTTTGGGGCTTTTGGCTAACTTGATAACAATTATTCACTATGGCAGTTTAAAAATAAATTTATATCTCTGAGGCAGAGATTTAAAAGACATCTTATAGCCGTTCACAAATCCACTTTACCAAGCATGTGGCTATCAAACATATGAGTCACAGAGGTTGTAAAGACAGTCAAGAAGAGTTACTCACTACAACTTTGTGACAGCAAAGTAGATGTATGTATGTTTGACTGATATTTCTCCTCCAGACAAATTCTAAATGATTATTACAGTGACAACAACAAGAGTGGGGATAGAATGAGTAGGGATTTCTCTGTCTTGAATGTTGTTGAATGGGTTCCCAAAAAATATGACATTCATATTCTCCTTTCATGTAAACCTCTTATTACAAGTAATGAGCTTTCACGGTCAGTGAAAATGTATTGTTTGAATTGTATTTCTGACTAATTCCTACCATGCTGACTGTAAAGGAGGTAAATAGGATTTGTATCAGTAGGAATTTCTTTTTTTCAATGTGATAGCCCCTTTCAAGGATGCTAGCAGACAATTGTATCATTTACATTCAAATGTAAAGGCAAAGTTATCACATAAGCAAAAATTAGTGGGTATTTTTAATTTATTTTTTAATTAACATCTTAGCAGAACTTAGACTCTGTAATGCAAGTTTATCCAGAAGTGTCAATCACCATCAGTCATTTATTAACAAAAATACAATTAGTGTCATATCCTATTGCTTTTTGAATGATTTTATTTTTTCCTGCTTTTTTTTTACATTAGTTTTGGAAAACCTGGGATTAAAGTCCTCATTATGTTTTGTTATATCTGCATATGAATCCTTTATGTAAGTATGAAAGAATCATGTTAATTTTTACTGTAGTCACAGAATGGCTAGGAGTGTAGCAATCACTTTCTTGCAAATCTGCAGAGTATAGTTGTAAAGAAAACTGCATTTCCATTCATTTCTGTGTGCATTGCCCTATTCTGTTTAAGCTAAATAAATGTATGAATTGTTCTTAGACAATCACAGGGACTGCTTCGAACAGAAGTGTGTTCTTACTTTTTTTGTTTCTTTTTGGAAGGCTGTGTGCTGCAAGTAGCACAGAAGGCTCTCATGGGTGGAATTCATCTGACCTCTGAGATTCCCTTTGCAGTCCAAGAAATAAACACATCCTTGGAGGTAATTTTCTTGGAATAACTTAAGTCATGAGAAGACATTGTGGTAGGTTGAGGATTTACTCTTATACCATAGAGCAGAGTTCCTCCCAAGGGGGTGGAAAGTCTCCAGAGGGAGGCACTGGACATTGTGACTTGTTATTCCATTCCTCCTCCTGTATTATTCCTATAAAAGGAGTAGACCTTTCAGTCAGTGCTCTCTGGCTCCAGCCATTTTGGCTCTTAGCTGCTGCTTTTGCTTTCATCTGTGTGGGAGGAAGGTCTTCCAATTTTTGATGCGTAGTTAGGCCTACCTTGGGGCTAGGCCTTTGCTGATTCTGGTGTATATATTTCTTTTCTCTTAATAACTTTTGTACTTTGTTTACTTTTGTAAATACTACTTCTATTTAACTTCCAATTCTGTGCCAGTGTTTTTATTTACTCCTTTGGGTAAATTCTACATTCTGTCCTGAGCCAGCTCAAGCCAGGACAGACATGAATTGTCTTCTAACCATGAAAGGTTAGAAGAGAACTCAAGCTGCAGGTCTCCTTTAGACTTTGTCCTTCATATATCTTCTCATTTCTTATGGCCCATTATCCATGGCAACAGCCTCTCCACTATTCATTTTCAGTGATGCCCTGTGGCAGGACAAGATGTAACAGACACAAATGTGAACATAGGAAGTTTCATCTAAACACAAGGAGAAATTTCTTTACACTGAGGTTGATGTAGCACTGGAACTGGCTGTCCGGAGAGGTGGTGGAGTTTATTTCTGAAGTCACTCAAAACCTGTCTGGATGCCATCCTATGCAAACATGCTTTGGTAAGGGAGTTTGACTAGATGTTCTCCAGAGGCAATTTCTTTAATATTTTGTAATATTATTTTTGTTTTAAATTATTTATAAATTTATAAATTTAATACAATTAAATAATAAAGCAATCCTACCCTTAATACATGGCAAAATGCAGTTGCTTTGTGCGATGTATTTCAACTGATTCAATAACTTTTTGTTGAGTCTATACACAGTATATTTGTAGACACTCCTACAATCTGACTTGTTTCATTGTGCTGTGCTTCAATTATCAATATTTAGGGAAAAGAAATGTAAATATGGAAAGCAAAAATTCATTAGCATGGACAGTTCATTTTGTAACAGCACAGATGCATATATAGTTGAAGGACATTCCACCCTTCCATTAGCTTACACAAGCTACTGCTTCTCATTCAGACCTGGCAGAGAGCACATCTGAAAGAGCAGACCTGCACTATTAACAATATTAACAATTGCTTTCATTCCCCAGCGGGAAGACCTTTTGGCACAAGTTTACTGCTATTCCATTGTCTCTGGGCCCATGCTCATTGTATCCATAACACCATATGGAAACAATAGTGTGGTAGTACCTTGGTGATTCTAACTCATCATGTCTACAATCGCTATTCCATGCAACTGCATATGTCAGTGAGTAAAATACAGTAAGCAGTATGGAATTCAAAGTCAACACTTCCTGCAAGAAGAGTGAAAAATCCCAGTTTTGCCCTACCAGAGATTATTTTTCGCCTGTATCTCACAATCTAGAGGATGTAACAACTTTGTAATTACTTCTTTTTTAGCATTCTTAGATTTTCCTATCAGTGTACTTTCACGTAAAGTGATTACTCAAAAGTGTTAAAATGTCTGTCACTGCACTGATGGCTTTCTTCAGTTTTTATTGAAGAGGAAACAGATCTGGTTTATGGGGAAATTGGTTTGGTGTTTTTTTTTTATGTCAGGAACTAAGGATTCATGTTTTCAGAACACATCATGGAGAAAGAGGACATGAGACAACAGATTTTTTTTCTTTAAATTTTATAACTATTTATCAAATAAATAATCTGGTAAAGTCAAAATTAAATACTTCTTTTGTTTCCCCATATAGTCTTTAATTTTGTGTAATCCATGCTAAACTGAAGTAATTGTGGTCCAGGCATTTTGATAAAATATGCTTCACATGTTTTCTGGAGAACCTGTGTTTTAATTTGTAGCTTCTTCAGCTACAAGTATTCAAGAGTTTTCTAGGACTGTGTTTTTCTGAATTTGATCAACCAGTGGCATCCAGTGGCAAAAGTGTATATTCCCAAGAGATGTACTTATTGATAAATACATCAGCTATACTCATTTTAGAAAAGGAAGAATGCTAATATCCTATGTGAAACCTAAAATATTTAGCATATAATAAGTAACATTAGAAGAGCATTCTTAAGCTGATTCAATCTTTGCAACTCCAGTAGGAACATGACTTTTTTGTTTTCTTTGATTCTCTTAGTTTTCTCTGGGTGGCTTTCATTTCACATAAGCACGTTTTGAATAATTATCAGTTTCTGACCATTGTTTCTATTATCTCCATCCTCCTTGACCAAAAAGTACAGTATTGAATACAACCTACTTCTGTGTTGTGAGAAATTCAGGTGATTAATGCCCTTGAAACGCAATTTATTGTGCATATTATGCATACCTACACTAGGCTTCACTTAAGTTATATTCAAGACCATTTAAGTGTGTAGAAATAATTAAGGTTTTGCACTAAAATGAAAATAAAATCTTCAACAATTCTACAGCTTGAGCAAGATAATGAATGCATGAAATATATGTGAAACATTAATCTCTCTAAACTCAGGTCCTTCAAAGCCAATTTACACATATGTGCTTCTCTCCCCACCTCCACTCCCCTCTAATTTTCACTTATTGAATGCTTTCTGCTAGTAAGTATTAATCTAATCAGTCTATGGCACCTCACATATGCTAAGAAAATAATATATTTAAAAGTGTGACCTTCATTGGTAGATGTTTCTTTTAGCCACACTGATTGATATGTATGTTTTTATTTTTGAATGCTTAATCTATACTCAAAGTATTATATAAATATATATAAGGAAATTGTCAGTACTACTTATTTTATCAATCACTTTATTGACTCTGTCGATTTTATTATGCCTCTTTCTTTGTATACATAGTTTATAACCTACTCTGTATAGATTCTGTATTTATGTGTAGGTGGCTGTATACTTAGGTGATGATTTACATGAGATATACAGATGCACTTTCCTAAATAAATATATTTATAATATTGCCTTTAATTTAGCTGTATAATAAATATTGTGGTGGAAGGTTCAAATTATACCTAGAATGCATATCCATCACATGATCTAAAAACCAGCCTGAATACCCACTTTGGCTACCATCCCCTTCTTTCTTCCCAGAAGTGAGTACATGAGTGAGAGTACACAAAAGCCTTTGCACCTCTGAGTCTGCCATAGACACCATATTTGGCCTTGCTTTGCAGCCTGCTTTGGTTTTGGTAAACACAGGTCATGGATGCTAGGCATGTGCATCTCCCTTTTTTGGAGAAATAACTTAGAATTGATTGTAAGGGTGTTTTCATCTGTTGCTATTGGTCAAAGACGCTTATCAATATGCTTAAAACCTAACAAGCTTGTTTGTTTGCTGCTGCTGCTTTTGTTTCTTTTGCTACCCGTTTGCTTTGTGCGCCTTTGTGTGTCACGACACTTTGCACCGCGCATAGCTGGGAACTTGCCTCCCCTACGACTGGCAGCTGTGACCCTGCCTGTTTCCCACACTTGAGCCGAGGGACTGAAATAGAGTGCCCCATGCTGGAATACAGCTGTCCACTCCATCTTAGCTGAACCCGAGGCCGTTTGAGGCAGGCCGAGGCTAGGCAACAACATAGCAGCAGCCTAGCAACAAGTTGTGACACTGGGACCTGCTGGCCCACCACTCCAGTCCACCGCTCCAGCCTGAGCGCCAACTCCGTGCGATAGACATCACCCACTCAGACTGCTCCAGCCCGCAAACCTGGATCCTGCTTTGCCCAGGTGGCTGAACTTTCCAATGACCTGAGAGCCATGGAGGACTTGCATCGTGTCCGTGGATTTCCTCCGACAACACACTCAATCTGAGCTAAACAAGCAGCAAAGTCTCACCGCACCATCACAACGTGGAAGGCCGCCATGTGCCAGGGATTATATTCTTCCCCATTTATGCTTTTGGATTGCAAATATTGAAACTCTGACCAGTGAGTAAGTCTGTTTTCTGAAGTTTGTGAAAGTTTGTGTTTAACCTTTAAGCGGCAGTTTGTGCTGCAAGACTCTCCAGTTGTAAATATTTTCTTAAAAGCTTTCCTAAATCATTTAAATTTAATCTCACTGTATATATATTCTGCAAATTAGTTTTACCAACTGCATAATAGAATCTCTGTGTGTGTTAATTGTTAATGAGTTTGCGGAATTTTTCTTTATATATGTAATAAACTAATAATATTCATATTGGCCTCATTACAATTCACTTCTAAACCAGATTCAAACCGCTTCTTAACAAATATGTGTTTATTTTTTTGCTAGTTCCCATCAATTTTGCAGACAAAAATCAGCCTGTGTTTAGCTGTGACACTCTTCATGATTTTTCAGAGGCAACAACAGCGGGAGATTCTGCTCTCCCAGGTGCTACCCTGTCTTTTTTTGGGCCAGCATTGACTTCCCACCAGCTCTTCACTATTCTTGTTTCTTTTTGTCTCCCCAACTATAGAGGCATTAAGCTTCCTGAATTCCTGCTCTTACGGGTGTATTTCTCAGCGCTTCCATTCTGACGTGGGTAGATGACAGCTGTTCTGTTACAAAATTCAAATTAAGATGGGGATGGCAGGAGGGAGAGGGAAGGAACCAGACACGAAGAAAGGGAGTAGTCAGGAAATTAATTACAAGTATATTCATTGGACATTTGCACTTTTTTCTTCTGCCTCTGCATTTTACTTTTGCAGTGGAAAGATTGCAGTATGTGCTTCCTCTTGGAAAGTTTGCTGCAATTTCATATTTTTGAGGGTGTTTCCCTCTAATTAAAAGTCCAGTTTCTGTGTCTCTTATTCATCATAGCTTTCCACCAAGAGCTAGTTGACAGAAATGTCAATTTCTTCACATCCTGATAGCTAGACTTGCTGATTCATCGTCTGCTGCCTTCAAATACATTAAGCGCCATTGAATGGGCTGGCCAGAATGAAGACCTGTCTAATAGGAAGTTTATTTTTCATTCTTTAGGTCCACTCTTTCCAGCTCTGTTACTGAACAGAGTGCACAAATACAGGTTAGATGGACGACAGATAGATAGAAAGCAGTCCTGAGGAGAAGGACCTGGGGGCAGTGGTTGATGGGAGACCCAATATGAGCCAGCAATGTGCATTTCCAGCCCAGAAAGCTAACAGATCCCAGGCTGCACTAAAAGAACCATTGCTAGCCCATCCAAAGAGGCAGTTCTCCCTCTCTACTCCACCCTTGTGAGAGCCTACCTGGAGTTCTGTGTCCAGCTGTGGAGTGCCCAATATAAGCAGACTGTGTACATGACGATTAAAGGGCAGGAGCATTTACCATGTGAAGACAGTTGGGGTTGTTCAGCTGGGAGAAGAGAAGGCTTCAGGAAGACATCATTGCAGCCTTCCAGTATTTGAAGGGGACCTACAAGTTTAGCTTCAGAGGGACATTTACAAAAGTCCTGTAGTGACAAGATGAGGGAGATGGCTTACAAATGCAAATGAGCAAGCTTCCAAACACCTGAACACATTTGTGAACTGTGTCACCAAGTACATGTTGAAAAAATACAATTATAGATGTCTGACAAAGAAAAGTAACCCGTTTAGATTTACTCTGGTCTTCCTCACAAACTTATCTGATTAATTTTTGTTTACCTCTATTCCCAATAGTTGTGTGTTCTCGTAAATGTCAGTTTTCAATCATTTTTACATCTTGTGCTTGTACAGTTGCTTACATTGTAATGCTATGTTATGTAATTTATTATTCAGATGTAACAGAAATCAGAATCTAGTGGTATTTACATGCTATGAAATATATCTTCTTATGAGCAAAACTATAAATGTAAACAGCTGAAAGTTAAAAATACAAAATATGAGAAAGTTGTTTATTTCTTTCTTGGAGCAGTTCTAGGAGAAAATAAAGACAAAATGATAGTGCTGTTAATGAAATTCACTATTAAAAACACATAGTGGTTACCATCTTATAAGCTTAATTTTTCTGTGTTTATTTGGAAACCTAAGTATACAGAGCTTACCTAAATGTCAAATACGTGCTGAAGACCGCAGCAAAATAGTATATAGCCACGCAGACCTTCAGGCGTGCAATTCCCATCAGTCACTTAGGCAAAACAAGCCAGTCAGGAGGATTCAGTAGAGGGTTGTCCTGGCTTGAGTAGGCTTGGGACAGAATGTGGAATTTACCCCAAAGGAGTAAATTAAAAACGCTCACATAGAAGTGAAAGTTAAACAGAAAGAGTACTTACAAAATTAAACAAAGCACAAAAGGTATTAAGGGGAAAAAAAATACATACAACTATAATTGCAAAGGCCTAGCCCTACCAGACTAGGCCTCGAGTTAGGCCCTGCTGCTTGTCAAAAATGGGAAGGTCTTCCTCCTATACAGCTGAAAGCAAAAGCAGCAGCTAAGAGCCAAAATGCTGACTGAAAAGTCTGCTCCTTTTAAAGGAATAATACAGGAGGAGGAATGGAATGAAATATCACGATATCCAGTGCCTTCTTGTCATGGAGGGCCTGTAGGCCAGAAAAGAGGCTTATTTGTGCCTTGCCTTGCCTGGACATGTTCTTCTGCCAGAACCCCTGGTTGCAAACAGGTTGTGTAAGCCCCACACACCCAGCTCGTGTCTCCACGGGGTAAGTCCCTGTGATCCCCATATTTGGGGAAAGTCCAGGCAAGAGCTTCTGCCTATTATGGTAAGGTTTGGCTAACTGCCAACCTGATTGGTCATTCTAGTGGCCAAAGAGACCATTAGTCTCGACCCACAGTCAATAAATAGGGGTGCACAGGTAAACAACATGCTCAGCTCAGACCCTCAGGCTCAGACCCTGCATAGCTCAGCCAGTCAGATACTCTGAGGCCCAGACCTCATGCTCTGACTCCTTCGCAGCTCACCTGCCTGTGTACCTTTCTTGCAGAGCTCATTTAAGCCTGCACATATATATATATGCAGAGCCTATAGTCTCCATCCAGCTGTGCATATCTGCATGCCACGGCATTATCAGGACCAGATCCTGTATTGCCTTTACCTACGGAGCTCAGACTCCCAGCAGCTGTGCACACTTTGCGTGCCCACTGCCTACCATTGCCTGGTAAAAGCCACTGCCGCTGAGATAACCAGGAAGCAGGTTTTTAATTGTCTGCACACACACATGGCCTGCTAGCCATGAACAACCATGTCAGAGACAGCACGATATTCTCCTGCTCCTGCCAGATGAGAATTCCTGGACACAGCATCCAGAAGCCAGCAGCACCAAAGGCAGAGATCGCCTCTTCGCCTGGAGGAAAGGTTAGAGAATACCTATTTCTCTTCAACCTGGGAAGATTTATTCTTTCCCCTCAAGCTGGGAGGATTCCAGCCTCAGAATCTAATTGGACATTAGATACAAGCTGTGACACAGCCCCAGAGGGTGATTGATAATTAATAAGTATTGTAAGTAAAAGCCTTAATACCTCTGTAAATATCTGTTACCTTTGCTGCAGAGCAGAAAGAGTTCCAGCCCGCTCTGTTTGGCAAATAGCATATGACCCTAAGTGGCATTAAGCTGCGGGGAAAACTCCTCTCTCTGTTTATAGTTTGAATGTTTGCTAGTTAATATGTACAAATTCCTGTACATATTTTATCCTATATTGTTTTCATAACCATGTACCGACCTTTAATATTAATATACAGTGGTTGGGGGTGGTGAGAGTTCAGAATATTGAGTTTGATAAATCTATATTTTTATATAAAATTATATTGCCCCAATCAATTTCTTCCTTCCATCAAATAGGCATAGGTAGCAGAATACCCCATCCACAACTCTTCCTCCGGAGACTTTCCACACCCTCTGGAGGAATTTCATCTCTATGGTATAAGTATGAATCCTTAACATATAACAAGGGCTTGTCTCAAATTCTCACTTGCCTATAAATATTAAATTCAGGACTCAAATTAAGTACTTTTGAGAATTCAGTATGTGACATCTTCTTTGACAACTGTGGAATTACATCACAAAATAAAATATGTTATACTAAAACCAATTCTGTTTAACATCTTTACAAGTTTGCTGGTGACACCAATCTGTGTTGTGGTCAACACATTGGAGGAAAGGATGCCATCCAGAGGGACCTTGAAAGCCAGAGAGTTTGGTCCATGTCAACTTTGTGAAGTTCAGCACAACTAGTTCCTGCGCCTGTGGGGATGCAGATAGATGAAGCACTTAACATGACCCAGCAATGTGTATTGGCAGCCAAAACTTCCCAGCTGTACCCTGGGCTGCATCAAAAGATGTGTGAACTGGTCAAGAGGGGAGATTCTGCTCCCCTGCTCTTCCGAGACACCACCTGGAGTACTGCATGCAATTCTGGGTCACCCAACACAAGAAGGACATCTAACTGTTGGAGTGGGCTCAGAGTAGGACCACAAAATTGATCAGAGGGCTAGAGCACCTCTCCTGTGAGGACAAACTGAGGAAGTCGGGTATGCTTAGCCTGGAGAAAACTTGGCTCTGAGATGAGTTTATACCATCCTTCCTGTGCCTGAAGAGGATCTACATGAAAGCTGATGAAGGACATTTTATAAGTTTCTGTGGTAATAGAGCAAGAGGTAATGGTTTTAAGCTAGAGCAGAGTAAATTTAGATTGGAAATTAGGAAGAAGTTCTTTTCTGTAAGGTGATGAGACACTGGAACTGGTTGCCCAGAAAAGTGAATGCCTCATTCCTGGTAAGACCAAACTGGATGAGGCTTTGTGCAACTTTGGCTAGTGGGAGGTATCCCTGCGCATAGCATGGGGGTTGGAACTAGATAGTCTTTAAGGTCGCTTCCAGTGCAAGCTAATCTATAAATTCTATGAATGTACATGTATGTACATTAAATTTCATCTCTTAAAAAGATCATCTTCAGGTGTTTTTCAGTTAATAATTTTTATCAGATAACTCAGTTTTATCACAGTTAATACAGACTAGCAGTCCTGAGTAGGCTTTTCAATTTTCATAAACATAATCCATTGAAGATGATTCCATTTATTTTACATCTGAGAACCTGCACATGCTCATAGTTTCTTTAGAAGCAGAGTGCTTCGTTTAGAAAACATCACAGTTTGACTGATGTCCCCTGTCGGTGGAGCACTATGGGTAAAATGACTCTTTGTTCACCAATATGGTTAGATGGTCATAATCCGCTTTATTTCCGTGATACAGTGACTTATATGCACTCTAGCAAGAGGCGTGCTCCACCAAGATTGGTTGCAATCTGAGGGTACAGGGTTACTTGTAAGGCATAGATAGGTCAGCATACCATAACATTTAAGGGTCAGCCCTCCAGACCACCTACTCCAGCCCTCTTGGCTATCTAACTCTGCCCACTGCAGCTGTGTGTGGGGTGCTCACTTGTTTATAGTTTGATTTCCTGGGCTAGCAGTGTCCCAAGGACGTTTCTCAGCACAGTTGCTCATGTTTGTCATTTCTGTGTCCTCTGCTAATAAGAATTCTCCAACAGTCCCCTACTTTAATTTTGTTCCAAATATGCATATTACTTTTTTTTTCAGGCAAAATAAAAGTTCAGTGAAAATGAAATGAAAGCAGAATCAGGGGGGAGGATGCAATCATTTGCCATGCATGTGATCGAAATTACAGATTTCAGGAATACAATTTCTAAGAATTTTCTGAAAATTTCTAATTTCCCATTCCAAGCACATATAGCAGGTGTCAATTTATACTCACAGTTAGATCTCCTTCCTGTTTTTTATTTTAAGGTATCACACAGTATCACAGTATCATCAAGGTTGGAAGAGATCTCATAGATCATCAAGTCCAACCCTTTACCACAATTCTCAAGGCTAGACCATGGCACCAAGTGCCACGTCCAACCTTGCCTTGAACAGCTCCAGGGACGGTGACTCCACTACCTCCCCAGGCAGCCCATTCCAGTATCCAATCACTCTCTCAGTGAGGAACTTTCTCCTCACCTCAAGCCTAAATCTCCCCTGGCGCAGCCTGAGGCTGTGTCCTCTCATTCAGGCGCTGGCCTCCTGAGAGAAGAGAGCAACCTCCCTCTGGCCACAACCACCCCTCAGGCAGTTGTAGACAGCAATAAGGTCACCCCTGAGCCTCCTCTTCTCCAGGCTAAACAATCCCAGCTCCCTCAGCCTCTCCTCGTAGGGCTTGTGCTCAAGGCCTCTCACCAGCCTCGTCGCCCTTCTCTGGACACGCTCAAGCATCTCAATGTCCCTCCTAAACTGGGGAGCCCAGAACCAAACACAGTACTCAAGGTGAGGTCTAACCAGTGCAGAGTACAGGGGCAGAATGACCTCCCTGCTCCTGCTGACCACACCATTCCTGATGCAGGCCAGGATGCCACTGGCTCTCTTGGCCACCTGGGCACACTGCTGGCTCATGTTCAGGCGGGTATCAATCAGCACCCCCAGATCCCTCTCTGTTTGGCTGCTCTCCAGCCACTCCGACCCCAGCCTGTATCTCTGCATGGGGTTGTTGTGGCCAAAGTGCAGCACCCTGCACTTGGAGCTATTGAACCCCATCCCATTGGACTCTGCCCATCTGCCCAGGTGGTCAAGGTCCTGCTGCAGAGCCCTTCTGCCCTCCAGCCCAGCCACATCTGCCCCCAGCTTAGTGTCATCTGCAAACTCTCTGATGACTGACTCCATGCCCTCATCCAGATCATCTATGGAGATGTTAAAGAGGATGGGGCCCAGCACTGTCCCTGAGGGACACCGCTAGTGACCGCCACCAGCTAGATGTGGCACCATTCACTACCACTCTCTGGGCTCGGCCCTCCAGCCAGTTCCTAACCCGGCACAGAGTGTTGCCATCCAAGCCAGCCATTTGCTGTGGGGGACAGTGTCAAAGGCCTTGCTGAAGTCCAGATAGACCACATCCACAGGCCTCCCCACATCCACCAAGCGGGTCACCTGATCATAGAAGGAGATCAGGTTGGAGAGGCAGGATCTGCCCTTCCTAACCCCATGCTGGCTGGACCTGAGCCCTTTGCCATGCCTCAGGTGCACAGTTATTACCCCCAAGATAACCTGCTCCATCAGTTTCCCTGGCACTGAGGTCAGGCTGACGGGTCGGTAGTTCCTGGGTTCCTCCATCCGACCCTTCTTGTGGATGGGGATCATGTTGGCCAGTTTCCAGTCTCCTGGGACCTCTCCGGTGAGCCAGGACTGCTGGAAAATGCCCTTGCACAACAAGGTAAAAAATCATAGTCAAAAAGAAATTTAAATAAAGCACATATCTACCACTGTCTGTGTACAGGTGAAGATTCAACATGATATTTAGAACTTGATAGATGCTGGAGATAAGCCTTATGCAGAGAGTTCTGGAATGAAGATTTCTGTCAGCCATGTTTTCATTTAAAGAAGTATTCAGTTGCACTGCCAGCATATGAAAACCTGTTAATAAATTACTAAGAATGCGCTTGTTGAAACTCTCATGAAGCACACTATGTGTTAAATAAACTAACCTCTCCATATTTCAAAGTTTCTCTTTATAATATATTGTATTTTGTGATTTTTGACATTCTGTCTTTGTGAATGAAACATGATGTTGATATTTAGCAGAACCAAGATACTAAGAATGCAGAAGTAATTTGTTATTTTTTCCAAAAAAGTATATTATTAAAAAAATAAGTAAAATATGTTTCCAAATAGAACATTTTTCCCCATTATTATTTTATTTAAATTCACTATGCGGTTTTCACTTACTGAAATAATAATGGGCTTGCACAATTTTTGCAATGATCTCTTTATTTTCAATGAAGCCCAAACTCTGCAATTTTTATTTTTTTTATTTTTAATTTAAAATCTTCTTACAGCATGTAATTTATTTTATTGTGGTATGAAAAATATGTGTCATTATGAGTACATATGGCATAGGAATACATTTTTGGGTAAATATTGTCAGAATCTTTCAGTTTGAGTTTAAAATTTTCAAGTAAGACCCAATTAGCCCTGTTTCCATCTCTGTTGCTCTGACAAGAGTTCATTAGCAAAAACTGTGTGCCCCATTGCAAAAAAAATCTCCATACTAATATGCATTTTACTACTCCTGAATAGCTAGGGATTAGGAAAACGGGCTGGTATGTTGTTTGTTATGATAATATGCATACCTCTTGAGTATTGCTTTGAATTAATTTATTTTTAGTACACAGGGTCATTGTTGTGAAAATAAGTTGGTCTTTTTATTCCTTTTTTTTCTCCCTCCTTTTCCCCCCCTTTTCCCCCCCATCTGTTTATCATGAATTATGATAGAAATTCTATGCATATGATCTGGGTATTGAGTCTGACTGATTCCAGTGGAAATTAGAAACAATCATAATTAACCACTTTAGCTTCTGAACATTTTGTATTATTTTACCTTTTCTCTGAGTACTTTTGTTTAGATATAGGTCTCTTCTAGGAAAGTAATTATGTTTAACCAGTATTAAATAAATATGACTGGAGCTAAAATCCAACACAACACCTACAATATTCTGATAACTTCTAAATACCTCTGACAACATCCATTTTCAGAATTCACTTTTTAACAGAAAAAAAATCCAAGATGTATATTCTTTTTAATTTTTCTTCCCATGGTAAACCCAACCTAAGCAGCATGTAAAAAGCTTTTGGTTAATTTATTTCTGGGTTTAATTAACAAAAATCTATTACAGTGTTTTCAGTAGAATGCATATTTTTGTCACTATTACTGTTCTTCACTGTGCTGACCAAATTACTTAATCACAGAATATTAGAGATTTGAAGGGACTTCAAATGATCATCTAGTCCAGCTCCTCTGCCAGAGTGGGATCACCTGAGTAGGTCACACAGCAATGCATCAAGGTAGGATTTTGTTATGAATTATGCAGTATTAATAATATTAATTGTGATATCCAGGTGAAGATTCTTAATAACTATGAAAATAATGTATTAATATTAAATCTCACCAGAAAATTTATTTACAGTGTTCTAAATGCACAGTTTGGATATTTATACACACAGGGAACAGGCAACCTAGAACACTTAAGAAATAACTAGCAAATACAAATGTTAAACTTAGAACTGTAAAGAGGTTCTTGTGGTCAATTATACCACTTGCCTACTAGGGGACTCAAGAGGCTCCTTTCTGCTGCTAAGGCAGAAGGCACAATAGAATATATTTGCAGAATTTCTTACAAAGAGCCTTTGAATATTTATTCACAAAATAGTATCAGACAGTACCTAAGCCCTTGAAGGGGGTTCTGTCAGTGTCTTGAAAGCCATAGCAGGCAAGGCAGAGCATAATGTGTCTGGGCAGAGCAGGCAAAGGAGCATAGGCATGCAGCAAAACTCTATTTATTGTTTGCCCAAATGGCTGCTTTATCCACAGAGATTTACCAATCATAGTGACACTTTGCCAAACCCGACCATATTAGATGAAGTCAGGAGCTTGCTTTCTCTTATTTGGGAAAAACAAGTCTGGGTAAGTCTTGGACCCTCAAAGAGGGTGTCTCCAAGCCTTTTGTCTTCTCCCTGTACTCTGCTCCCCCCGCCCCAGTGAAGGGAAGGGGACCATGAGATCATGCCTGGGCAAGCGAGGTGTCCTGGAGTCCTGTATACCCCTAAATTCCTCTCCCTCTGTGGTTTGAATGGGAGAGGAAAAGGTGCAAAAAGACCTGTCCGTCCATCCCCAGACCTGCAGGGGGCCCCTTCCGGCATGAGGGGTGCCCCGTGCAGTGCCCGCATTGGAATCGGGCTGGGGATTGGCTGTGGTCTTCGAGCCTAGGAAGTGGTAACTCTGCTCTTTGTCTAGGAAGGGTATAAATATTGGGGGACTTCCTGCTCTTGGGGTTCCCGCCTTAGAGTTTGCCCCCATCTGAGTGTTCGTGCCTGCCTGAAAGTTCTGCCCCACCCCTGGATAGGCTCTGCAGAAGGAGCCCCCGGCGCTCTGCTCTGAAGGACAGCTTCACCCATTAGCGCCCATTAAGCAGACTTGACAGGCCTTAACGACTCTCCTACGGCTTCTGAAAGAGAACTCGAGCGGATGGGCAGCTGGACCACCCTTTTCAGCCAGCCTGAGTGAGTTATTTTGGCTCAGCTTTATTATTAAGTGGAAATGCTATAATTTAATAGCTAAAGCCTTTTCCAACTTCTGACTTCCAAAATAGTCAAATTACCTATGGCATCCTTGTAGATTTTCTCAAACGAACTGAATCTGGTAATTAAAACTAAATTAATTTCTGTATATAGTTTTGGGGGTGGGTTTTTGGGAAAATAACTCCATTTTTATACAAATTTCTGACTCGGCCACATTAATTCCCTGCCTCCACAACACCAGGACATGTATTAGGCCCATTTTGGCCTTCCACAAGAGTTTTGAAGGGGAAGGAGACTCTACAATTTCTCTGTGCATCCTGTTACAGTGCTCTGTCCCTCTCACAGTGAAAAATCTTTTCCTTATGTTTTGGAGGGCCCTTTTCTGCTCTAGATTGTACCTGTTGCCATTTGTCCTAACATTGGGCTCCACTGAGAAGAGCCTGCTTCAGTTCCTTCCAGCTCTGGCCTTTCACGTAGTTTTAAAATGCCTTTTCTGTCTTTCAATCCCTGACTCAGATCTTTTTAATTTGTACATGAGAGATAATCTATCTGGACCTCCATATCCCATTAAAGAAAAACAAAACTAAAAACATATGCAAAACTCTGTGAATATTAGAGACAAAATACTGAAATTGATTTCAAATATTTGTTTTCATTCACAATCCTGCCATAGCTACAGTGTACATGAGATTTGAAAGTGAGGAGTGGAAGGGCAGAGTGCATTTTTTCTGTCAAAAATCCCTATTTGAAGGTCAACACTACCTGCATTTATTGTGCCTGTGAGTCAGACTGTCTCCAATTCACATACAAGTAGACCTGCATGAAGGTGCCTGTGTCTACATGAGATAACTGAGCACAAGGTGTCTTCATTCTTACCATGGAGGTGTTAAAAAGGGGCATCAATGCAGTCAGAGAGAGAAATGTGGGTCACCTTAAAGTAGCCAGCTAGGGTTCCATTTGCCTGAGCATGGGCCCGTTACAATTTCACATGCTCAAGATGCCTAGCAGAGCATAGCTCTCACCACAGTTTCTTTGCTGGAAATTTAGAACTGCCAGTTGCCTGTTAGCATTCAGATACCAGTGGGTTTTTGACTGACAGTGAGTGCTTCTGTGCAAGTAGCTACATGATTTTAGGTGCCTTTACTAGGATGAATTACTTTGCTTCATTCAGAACTGCATCATTCCTCATGGAATTACAACAAAAATACGCCATAGAAGGTTCATAGCTAAAGAAAGATTAATCTATGAGATATATTCTGTGCAATGTAAAGTCAACAAAACCCTTTCATTAGTTCAGCACTACTTCTTACAGTCTGAACATATATGCACTTAGAAATAATCTATTTGTGTTTTAAATATTTAAATATATTTACCCTGTACTGGGAAGAAGGAGAAGTAGTGTTTTAGGATATGAATTATAAGCTAGATATTTTTCTACTCTTACGGAAGTATAATTTAGAAATAATTTATGATGGTGTGTGAAAGCATTCTGAGAATTTTTCACTGTAAAGATTCTCAAATATTTGACAGAAATGAGACAAAGACATAAGATTTTTAACATATTAAAAATAATGTTATTGCCCTCAGGCACTGCATAGGAATGGACATAATTTATTTCACACTCTTTTTAAAATATTTGGTACTTGAAGTGAATGAAATGTGCTTGCTTACTCAGGTTACACATAATGAAACAATGGTCCAGTGAAAGAAAAAGAAAATGGACATAAGGTCTGGAGACAAGCTCAGAGATCTGATCCAGCGCTAACATAATTCCATCAAGTAAAATATCTATATATCAGTGTGGGAAGATACTTGGGGAAAATACTTCACCGTATACTGCAACTACTTTGTTTAATATGTTAGATTATGTGTTTCTAACCTTACCGAAACTTAAAAGTTGTAAATAGCTATAAAAACAGTCATTATACATTTATGTGCAGATAGAAGAAAAAAATCAATTTACAAAATGGCATTCACAGCTGAAATTAAATGGTGAAGTGTCAAGGTACAATTGGGTGTCACAGTTATTCGTGGTCTTGTATCTAAGTGAGTGTTTGTTCAAATTTTAATTAGTGTAGAATAGTTAACATCTAACTCTCACAAAATACAGAGCACTTCTGTCGGTACATTGTTATACATTTATAAATATAAGAAGCAATCTTAATTATTTTGGTATTTCGGACAGGCAGAGCTAGTATTCTTTTCCTCCCAGACAGAAATTCCCGGTTACAGTATTGCTGAGGATCATTCTCTGTATCACTGTCAGTAAGTAGATGTCATTGAGATCAATTCAAATTTTGCAGTTTTGACTTAAATTGCCAAAACAAATTAAAATATTTACAGAATTGTTTCTGGGCAGAGAATTTTGCACATTTAGATCAGATTTCAAAATCACTTTAGTGCCTCTTGTTAACTCATATCTGCCTAAAAGCTTTTATATTTTTTCAACTGACTTTTATTTCTGATTTTTTGGTGTGTTTTTAAAAGTTAATTTAATGAGAGTTGTTTATAAAAACAATTCTCAAAATTCTAACAAAAAAACATTTTTATTTCCATTACAGATTTGGGATTAGTTAGAATTTCATTTTTTTCATATATGCAAAATGTCATTAATTGGAATTGATAGTTGGTAATTGCATTTATTTCACTGGATACTTTTGGATGGAAAAGTCTGTTATTTGACATAACTGGACTCTCACATGTTTATCTCTTTTTCTGGTTTTCTTCTAAAAATTACAATGAGTTTAATCTGATTTAATTTGTCTCATGTCTGGAGATAATCACCACAAGATTTTTTTTATATAACTATGAAGGAATCTTGAGACAGTTGTGGTTGCTTAGCCTGAAGAAGAGAAGACTCAGGAAAGACATTATTGTGACCTATCAATAGTAAAAAATGACTTGCAACAAAAATTGAGAAAGACTTTCTACCAGGACCTGAATTGACAGGAAAAAGAGCAACAGTTTTAAACTGACTTAAACTGCATTCATGGAAGACACAGAAAGGGTAATCAATAGTTTTATTGGATAATTCTACCTCAGTGAAATGTGTTTTTACTGTGACATATTTTACGGTGTAGTCTAGAAACAACAGTGATCATAGGAGCTTTTTCTTTCCTAAGTAGGCTCAGTGCTACAGTATGATCTCTCATGGTGTAGCCTAAAAGAGATTTAATATAATTTTATTTGGTATTCTGAATGCATCATATGGAGGAATTATTTGTCTGTACATGTGATGGTTTGGGTGTTCCCCACCCCCCCACACCTTAGAAATCACCCAGACTAGTCTCAGCTGGGCTCTGGGAATATAAATGAAGCTATTTATTTACAGCTAGCACAATATAAAAGCAGGTATTTACAATATATACACTTATATACAGAAATATACAAGGTAAAAGGTAATACAGCAACACAACTCCCCTCCCAGAAACCTGAGTCCCCAGGAGGGGCTCTCAACCACTCCTGCACTTTCTCCCTGCCCCTCTCAATCTTACCCCAGTCCTAAGGAAGAATAGAGGTTTAGCCAAGAGGTTAAGAAGCAAAGATGAGTGTAAGCTGAGGTTAGGGAGATGCAGCTCAGTCAGAAGCCCAAAGCAGAGTGCGACAAAATGGCAAGAGAGTTATCTAATGTTTTCGTTTCTTCTTCAGCAAGACTCTGAGGGGAGTAGACATCACCATTGTTTTCCCTTCACAGCCTATGATCTAGTTCTTCTTACCAAAACATTCTACCCTGCTTCAAACTAGCACAGTACAGAATAAAAATAATTCATTTTCTAAATAATTTTTTAACTTAGTTGAAAATATTTCCTCCAAAATAATGACAAATGCAAAATGAAAACTATTTTTAATCTGATGTGTCTAATTTTCCTTTTTTTAATGAAAAGCTGGCCCTTTGAACTCTCTTTCAGTGTGGAATAATTACTGTCTACTACTACTAACACTTCCAGAAATAAATGATCTAGTCAGGATTAGAATTAACATGCACAGTTGATCAAGATGGCATGAGCATGCCTTTCTTACAGCCACTTTCAGCTGGCGTTATTCACTTATTCTCAATTAGACTCTGTCTTAGAGCATTTACTTACTGAATATTTACTTGCTGGTGAGCCATTGATATAGTAGGTTCATGGGCTGTAGAGAAAATGTTCAACTAGAATAGGAAAATATAACTGTCACATTCACTAGAGGCCCTGGTATCTTAATAAATTGTTGATGATGAACTTGAATAACTCAATTTAGCAATTTTTTTGTCAATGGAAAAGTAACATGATTGCTAATAATGTTTTGATGTGAAAAATATAATACATAGAAAATTCAAATCATTATTTCTATTGCATTATTGCGTTCAGCGACAATGTTTATCATAAGTACAACCTAGCAGCTTAAGATCTCTGTTTCTTAAATGTTCTATTCATCCAAATGATACAATAATTTCAGATTGATCAACTAATGGAGATTTACTTTTTTTGGTGAAAGGGACAGCATACTACATTAATATTTTGGAGGGAAGAAGAACTACGAGGAAATCTTTGTTTATGGCTTCATGTAGTTTGGATCTTCATACCGTGATATTTGGGTATTTGCTACAATACTAAGAACCAAGCAGAGCATGAGACTTCAGGACCAGAGCAGCAGAATGATAAAATTGTGCCCAAATAGCTGACAAAACTGCCCGACTGATTTCTAAATCACTCTGAGCACTGTTTACCAATACTCTATTGATGAAAATATTTTTTTGCAACTTTGAATGAGTACATGGGAAAGTAAATCTGAAATAGAAACTATCTGCGTTCACAACCACCCTGGATTTTGGTCTGGTAATGCAATAGCATGCTGGTATTACAATACCATGAGGCTTAATGCACTATTGATCATCTGTCCCTTTTGGTGACTCAGAGACACTTTCCAGGATGATTTTTCTAACAAGGAGTGGAGCTAGAAAGCCTTATATCATGCAGTTATTCCTGAAATTTATCAAACATGATGTATTTTTTTCAAAATAAACCACTATAATATCAGGAACTCATTCTATAGGTTGGTCAGTAATGTTGAGGAGCCTTCACCTGCTTTTCCCAAGTATTAGAACACAATTGCTCCCCTGCATAGATGTAAAGTGCTAATTGGTTATGAAGTATTTCTTGTATTAGTAGTATTATAAAAGTTTCAGAGAATGTCAAGAAAGATATTTAAAACCAGGAACATGGATTTTTAGTGAGTTACAAGTAGATTTCCAATTCTTTAGTATGAAAAATAGTATTACCCAGAAGGAGTGATAAAGGACTCTATGACTGACCTAGAGATGATGAATATAAACTGCTTTTTTTCCATCCATTTCCTGTGGAAGAACTGTGGGACATTGGATTAAGCCTACAAGTAACGTAGAAGGAGACTATTTTGAACTTAGCTCTGTCTTAAGCAAGAAGTTAAACTAAATTTTCAACTTTCATTTCTTTTCTAGGATTCTATGAGTTGCTCAAAAATACAGGCTATGGAACACCTCTTAGGATGCTAAGAACGCAAAAAGCATATTTAAATTTAAGGAAAGACTGGTGAATTCCACTGAGTATATTTATTGAAGATGTCTAAAGTCTTCAATTTAGAGATCTCAAAATTCTTTTATTCAGGAAGCTCAAAATAACTGATAGTACCTGAAAAAAGTATGATCTTTTAAAATGTTATTTTTTTCAGGCTGAGTGTTGCCATGCATGCTGTTAGTAAACGAAGCATTCAGACACCCTTATAGCCACTGGTATCAGTATAATTTGTTCCTGTGTCATTCCATGTTACTGGATTTAGAACTGCTATGCATTGACTATATTATTGAAGGAAATAATTTTGCAAATGTTACTCTTCCTAAGTCTTACTTGTTTTGTCTTTATCCTTTATTTTTCTATCTTCTTGCTTATCTTTTTTTTTTTTTTCCTTGATGTGAGCAAGTATTATTGTGAGGCATCACAGCAATCTCTGTCCACTTTTTTTAATTCCCTGTTCCCTCTAGAAGTGAGTAAATTTCTTCAGTATTCATTAATGTTCTTCCATTGGAGCTGCCTAAAATGTAAGGCATCTTATCTAAATTAGCTCCATAGCTTCTTTTCACAGACAATAGAAAGGTGCAGATACCTTCTCTGTACTAGGTGAAAGAAAAAAATTACCTTATTTTTCTATTCCTTTTTTCTTTTTTTACTTTATTTTTTTAATGTCTAACCACTCACTGGAAATCATAGAATCATAGAATCAACCAGGTTGGAAGAGACCTCCAAGATCATCCAGTCCAACCTATCCCCCAGCCCCATCCAGTCAACTAGACCATGGCACTAAGTGCCTCATCCAGTCTTTTCTTGAACACCTCCAGGGACAGTGACTCCACCACCTCCCTGGGCAGCACATTCCAATGGCAAATCACTCTCCCTGGCGAGAACTTCCTCCTAACATCCAGCCTATACTTTCCCTGGCACAACTTGAGACTGTGTTCCCTTGTCCTATTGGTGGTTGCCTGGGAGAAGAGGCCACCCTTCACCTGGCTACAATGCCCCTTCAGGTAGTTGTAGACAGCAATGAGGTCATGTTGCGGAGGGCAGAAATACGTGGCCGAGAAGAAAATTTTATCAAAAATAGATATTTTTTTATTTTTACAAAACCCGCCCCCACAACTATATATACAAAGATTAATTTCGTTTGATAAACAGGTTAAGTTGCATGAGAATTCTACGAGGATACCATTAATAATCTGACTATATATATTTGGAAGTCAGTTTTTGGAAAAGGACTCTGCTATTAATTAATAGCGGTTTCTTACTAAATTAAGCTAAGCCAAATAACTCACTCAGGCTGGCTCGTGCAGTCGGTCTTCCTCCTCCAGCGGCTACAGGAGTCGTTAAGGGTCGTTAAGGGTCGTTAGGCAGACAAAGGTGTGCCTAACACCAAGGCAAGTCCTTTGGTCTCTCTGCAGTCCAGGCACAGGAGAGTGAGCGAACTCGTCCAGGCACAGGCAAAATCCAAAAGCGGGAACCCCAAAGGCGGGAAGACCCCCAATATTTATACCCTTCGCTAGACAAAGGGCAGAGTTACCACACTTTAGGCGCGAAAGCGCACGGCCAATCCCAGCCTGGCTCCAGCGCGGGAACTCACGGGGCAGTCCCCGCCCCCTTCTCGGCTGCAGGGCAGGCGAGGGGGGGGAAACCAGGCGGTTTTTCCCCTTTCCCCCCGAAGTCCGGGCAGGAGAGGAATTTAGGGGTACAGGACTCCAGGACAGGTCACCCCTAAGCCTCCTCTTCTCCAGGCTAAACAGGCCCAGCTCCCTCAGCCTCTCCTCATAGGGTTTGTGTTCCAGGCCTTTCACCAGCTTTGTTGCCCTTCTCTGGACACACTCCAGCACCTCAACATCTCTCTTGAATTGAGGGGCCCAGAACTGGACACAGTACTCAAGGTGTGGCCTGACCAGTGTTGACTACAGGGGCAGAATAACCTCCCTTGTCCTACTGGCCACACTGTTCCTGATACAGTCCAGGTCCCTCTGCAGGACTCTCCTACCTTCCAACAGATAAACACCTGCTCCTAGCTTGGTGTCATCTGCAAACTTACTGATGCTGGACTCAATCCCCTCATCCAGACCATCAATAAAGATATTGAACAGGACTGGGCCCAGCACTGATCCTTGGGGGGCACCACTAGTGACTGGCTGCCAACTGGATGTGGCACCATTCACCACCACTCTCTGGACTTGGCCTTCGAGACCATTCTTGACCCATATCAGAGTGAATCTGTCCAAGCCATGAGCTGCCAGCTTGGCCAGGAGCTTGTTGTGGCACACTTTGGTGTCAAAGGCTTTGCTGAAGTCCAGGTAGACTACATCCACAGCCTGCCCCACATTCCCCAGGTGGGTAATCTGATCATAAAAACAGGTCAGGTTGGTGAGACAGGACCTACCCTTCCTAAAGCCATGCTGGCTGGGTCTGATCCCTTGGCCATCCTGTAGGTGCTTTGTGATGGCACTCAAGATGACCTGTTCCATGACCTTGCCTGGCACTGAGGTCAGGCTGACAGGTCTGTAGTTTTCTGGCTCCTCCTTACGACCCTTCTTGTGGATGGATATCACTTTGGCCAGCTTCCAGTCTTCAAGAACCTCTCCAGTGAGTCAGGACTGCTGATAAATGATGGGGAGTGGCTTGGCCATCTCAGACGCCAGCTCTCTCAGAACCCTAGGGTGGATCCCATCCAGTCCCATGGACTTGTGAGGATCCAAGCGTCTCAGCAGGTCCCTTACTTCTTCCTCATGGATTACAGGAGGACTATACTGGTCCCTGACTCCATCCACCACTTCAGGAGTCCAGCTGTCCTGGAGAAAGCCTGTCCCACTATTGAAGATTGAGGCAAAGAAGGTGTTAAGCACCTCTGCCTTTTCCTCATCCTTTGTCACTATATTCCCCTCTCTATCTAACAAGGACTGGAGGTTGTCCTTGGCCCTTCTCTTGCCATTCATATATGTATAGAAACATTTTTTATTTTCCTTGACAGCCATGGCCAGCCTCATCTCCAAATGGGCTTTTGCCTCTCTAATTTTTTTTTCTACAAGACCTAGCAACTTCCTTGAACTTTTCCTGGGACACCTCCCCACTTTTCCAAAGGCAATATACTCTCTTTTTAATCTTTAATTCCTTCAGTAGCTCCCTGCCTATCCAGCCTGGCTTCCTCCCTCGCTGGCTCGCCTTCCAGCTCAATGGCACTGCCTGCTCCTGTGCCTTCAGGAGTTCTTTCTTGAAGTAGGTCCAACCTTCCTGGACCCCTTTGTTTTCAAGGGCTTTTTCACAAGGAACTTTCTGACTTAGTTCCTTAAATAGGCTGAAGTCTGCCCTTCGGAAGTCCAGTGTGGAGGTTCTGTTGATGCCCCTCCTGGTTTCTCCATGTATTGAAAACTCTATAATTTCATGGTCACTGGACCCCAGGCAGCCTCCAACCACCACATCCCCTACCAGCCCCTCTCTATTTGTGAGCAGCAGGTCAAGCAGGGCTGCCCCCCTGGTAGGCTCACGTAACAGCTGGGATAGGAAGTTGTCTTCCACACATTGCAGAAACTTTCTCGACTGCTTCTTCTCTGCAGTGTTTAGGTCCCAGCAGATGTCTGGTAGGTTAAAGTCGCCCACCAGAACAAGGGCAGGTGATCTTGAGGCAGCCTCCAGTTGTTTAATGAGTAATAAATCAACCTTTTCTTCCTGATTGGGTGGTCTTTAATGGACTCCAATCAGGATATCAGTCTTGTTGGCCTTCCCCTAAATTCTCACCCATAATGACTCAACCTGATCACCCTTGATTTCTACCCCCATGACATCCAGAGCATTCCTAATATACAGAGCCACTTGCTCACCTCTTCTCCCTTGCCTGTCTCCCCTGAAGAGTCTGTAGCCATTGATTACAGCACTCCAATCGGAGTGTGAAGAGAGACAATACTGTGTTGTGGTGGCTGCTCTACCACTTTTTGCCAAATGAGAATCTTTTCAGTTGCTGTGGCCACTCCGAAAGACTGTACTTCTGGTTCCCATCTGTATGGCACATACTAGTCCAGCATGGTGGTGGTGGTCCCTCCATTGTAGTGCAGTGGTTTTGCTCTGTGCACTTCAAGAAGGAAACGGCTGAGAAATGTTTCACTAACATGGCTCTCAGTAAAGCTGTGGTGGGTTTGGAGGTTATAGCTCCCCATGTACTAGTGCTTCAGTTAAGGACAGCCTGTGCTCAAGTAGGCCCTGAAATCATCAGACTAGTCCACTAAGAAGCACTTAAATCTCTTAGGTATATGTAAGGCTTGGCATTTATTATGGGGAAGAGATCTGATAATGAGGTAGAATTTTTTTTAAACTAATAGATAATGAGTACATTGATAGATTAAGTACTTTTTTTTCAGTATATCTTATGGCAAATTAATTAGGTGATAATATAGTAGTAGAGTACTGTCTATTATACATTAAAATTTGGCTTAAAATAATTATCACATTATAGGAACTACTTATATTCCCAGTGATGATTATGACAAAACTGCCATTAACTTACCAAGAACAAAAATTTGTCCAAGGGCAGTAAAAGTAGAAGAAGAGTATTTTTAAAGTTGAAATATCTTATAATAGAAATTAATATGCATTAAAGGAAAAAGAACAGAACTAGTAAATTCCATCATAGTTAGGAGTGTTCCATTTCAAGCTAAATTGAATGCTCAGGTGATGATAACAAGCTTTTCACATCTGCTGCACTAATTGGAACATGACAAGCAGCCAGACTCCACACTGGGCTACAAAAAATGTCATGAATGGAAAATCATCTGAAATCAATGTTTTGCCAGGGTCTTTCAGACTCATCTATTGCTATCCTGAAAAAAAGAAGGAAAATAAATAAGACAAATCTGACTAAGTTGGCATTGAGACAGGTTTTCTTTTCAGGCAATCAGCTTAACTAAAGTGACTTCTTTTGGCAGAGGAGCCAGATGGAACAGTAATGTTCTGCTTGTATGTCGTGGAAGATGAATGCCTTCAAATGTGTGCCATTCTGAATGTTTATCTTTGCACTTTGCAGTGATTTTGAAATTAAAAAAACTCTTCTTAGACACTGTTGTGCATAAGAGGCATTTGTTTATTCAGTGCTGGGCACACAACAGACCATTTTGAAACCCATGAGCCCTGATAAAAAGTTCTCATGGCTACTTATACATGAGCTTTCACAAAGTCATACTTGTCTAATAAAATTATTCTTCCTACCTATTACATATTCGTGGGACATGGTTCAGTGAAATATTTGTGTGTTTGCACTTGCACAAGTAGTCTGGAGTCTACCAAAGCCCCTTCTCAAATTACCTTTTATGAAACCAAGGACAGCCTTGATGTTCATGATTTTTTTTCTCATTCATGTTTAGTTTCTGACAGAAAAGCTGTACCGTACACTTACTTTCTTATCTATGCGTAGTTTACATATTTGAACTCTCCTATATTGATTTTGAAGAGAAGGAAAATGTTTGAAATCAACTTGTCACAAAAACAATATGTCTTGTGGCAAAAGTAACAAGTGGTAAAATGTGGGGGAAAACCCCCCAAAAACCAAAGCCATCTCATGACTAGCTTATGTAATGAGAAACTCAAGTTTCTTCAAAAAGCAAAACAAGGAATAAAGCTCATGTCTTGCTGCTCAGTGTTACTTTTAGAAATGCAGACTAACTAAAGGCCTCATCTGTGAAATGTGTAAGGTGACTGCAGTATAAGCAGTGTATATCAGGCAGTAGTTGTCAAGAGATGTCACATTCTGTTTGTTTTAATTTTTAGTCTTTTTAGATTGCTTTTGTGTAAATTATAGATTCATTCCCTCACAGCTTGCTGTACATTGTAGTGTACTGTGTTCTGTAAAAGAAATTGCTCTGGGGATCAGAGTGGTGTCCCACTGTGAGGGATAGGTTGTGTGCAGTGGCTGCAGATCTACAGGACTGGCATGTTTGTGGCAGGATCTGAAACTGGAAAACTCCCAAGATAGCAGAGGTTCTGCTTGCTGAAGAGACAAAATCTAGGCCTTAGAAAAGATGAATAAAGTTTATTAGCCTTATGACATAAGAACCAATAGAAGTTGCCAGATTGGAAGAGAACACTGGAGGAGAAGATACAGTGGGCAAACAGAATAGTGATTTCCAGGCCCCTGTAATGAATGAGTTTCCCTCAGAACATCTGAATGAAATTAATATTATTTGTGATAAATAGGAACATGACTCAGATTCTGGAGCAAATAGAGGTTTAGAGATCAAGATCAGTTATATCATCAGTTATCCCACAGTGAGGCAACATAATAGAGAAAGTATGAAGCTTGAGATGCCACTTCACAAATATATGAGTTTACAAATAGCACTTTTTTACTCTTTCTGTAGAGACCTGAAATGTCTTCTAGAGATTAGTTTGAGAGTAGTATCCACATTTTTCAGTTTGACTGCTGCAGAGTAACGCAGCATAATACAAGACTCGTTTTACTTGGTAATGCTATTTTATAATTTAAATAAGGATCATCTTATAAGGGCAATTTAAAAATCCTTTGGAGTTTTATGGATTAATATTTGCTTGTATTCTTGAGTGTAATTTCAAAAGGATTCCTCATAATGTATTTGAAACCCAGAAACTGATCACTACAGAAATAAAATAATGAAAGCAAAGAGATCTAGCATTATGTGTACATTAGTGAAATGTATGTTGATGGGGTTTCTGTGTCTATGTAGAGGCTAACAAAACCAGCAAAAGAGTCTGCTTTTCATGCAGAAGAGATACATTGAATAATTTTGCACCTGCACTATTCATACTCAAACTCAGGTGTCATTTTTATTAAGTATTAGTTCAACTTTGTACCAGTCTGTAGTTTACTACAATTCAGAAGATCTCTTAGTAGTAGATGTTGAAAATTACTGTTCCTAGAGCATCCAGTGACTCAAATTATTATCAGATATTAAAATGCAGCAGGTTGTATTTTTAGTTTTTTCCTCTACTTTTTTTTACAGATAGAAATTTGAAGCCCCCTATTGATATTTGGAGAATAGTTTTATAACTGAACTTAGAAAGTGCTTTTTTTTTTTCTGATTAACTTATTCAGAAACAAAATAAATAGTTCAGATCATGCTTTGATTGGACTTTTCATACTAACATAGAAGAACCTGTAACATTGACTCAAAACAGTGACATTGCAAATATTAAGGACCAGTTTGTCTTTTCCTTCAACCTCAGTTAAAATTATAATACTTACATTTCTTTACTGCTGCACACTCTGATGATTTTCCACATTTATTTTCATGTCTACTTCCCTATATCAATTAAGTTTTTTCAGTTTAAAATTACTCTGCTAGTATTAGCACATAAAATTAAACTTACAACAATATAAACTTGTGAATTTTAATATTGATTAGAGATTGTATGCTTTACCTTCTTCATAAGGGTGCAATATTTTTCACTTCTTTGCAGAAAAATTTAACAACCAGAGTAATATGGTCTAAAAATCCACAATAGACATCCATTAATGCAAAGATGAAGATTCATTCCTAATAACAGGCAAAAAGATCTAGGACAGAGTATAGAAAGAGAGAAATATGAACATCATCTTAGTTATTGCACTAAATCAGGGCTACTGACTTTCAGTTAAGTGGTTGAGGGTTTTTTGGTTTTTAATTGTCTGTACTAGGCATTGTATATATAAATCTGTTTCTTCTATTGAACTTTAGAGAAAACATATACAAAAATTAACATAACAAATATACTAAGAACTTCAATAAAAACACTGAAGGCAAATAATTAAGTTGCAAGTCTGAAACCTGTCCTTCACTCATCCTGTTCTGACGACTTTTTGATTACCCAAATCTAATTATTGCTTGGGAATTAAACTTTTTTCCCTATTCAGAATTGCTAACATCACCTATGCTGCAACAGAACAATGATAACTTTGGGAATAATGGATATTTGGGCTTCCATCTGTGACCCAGATTGCTCTTAAAAGTAAATAGGACACTTGGAAGGTTGAATACTTCATCTGTAAGTTAAATTAAATAAAAAGATTCTACTACTCAATCTGAAATATTTATTATTGTGTATAACTGAGGGGCTTGCTTTCTGTAAGTCTCTGTCTCATAAATATTTATCATAGTATGCATAAGATTAACAAGATATATTTTTTACAGTCTGACAGATTTGCAGCTGAGAAGAGAAGCTTTACAGAATCTCTACCACATGTTATCAGTGTTCTAAGTTAAAGCACTATTCTATTCACACAGTATCACACAGTATCACAGTATCATCAGGGTTGGAAGAGACCACACAGATCATCAAGTCCAACCCTTTACCACAGAGCTCAAGGCTAGACCATGGCACCAAGTGCCATGTCCAATCTTGCCTTGAACTGCCCCAGGGACGTCGACTCCACCACCTCCCCAGGCAGCCCATTCCAGTGTCCAATGACTCTTTACATGCTACTGCAAATCACTCAACAACAAGCAGCTTTCTTCATCAGAAAGAGCTTAGTTCAGCAAAATTACTGTAGGTGTCTGCTGATTGTGATCTCACAGCATTGCTTTCTGCTGAGAGAGAGACCACTGTAAGTTACTTCTGTCTTAAGGTCTTCCTGAAGTTTAAGGAACTTGCTTTTTTCATTCAGTCGGTAATGATATGAATTCTGTCATACAAACTGCTAACATATTTAAAGAAGCTCATAGCTGCTGAATGAACTTTGTGTATTAATAGCACTAGCTGAATACTTCTATTTGTCATAAGTATATTAAAATGTGCCAAGCCATGCATAGTATTTCATTGCCTTTCTTGACAATGATAAAGTATAGTATATGGCATTTTCTCCAGCATCAAATGAATAGGCTTTAAAAATAATTTGATGCTATCTTCTTATTCAGTCTTTCCTTCTGTGAGGTACTTTTGTTGTCCTCAATGGCAATAGATGTGAGTTTTCCTTACCTTTTAATTCTTGTATTATGTTCTTAATTTCACAACAAAAAAGGGAATTTATGATTAAGCTGAACAGTGTGTTCTACAGGTTCTACAACCACCTCTAAAAGATTAACTCATTTGATTTCAGCTAAATATTTGGAGGAAAATTAAATTCAGCAGATTTGGTTAAAAGCTAAATTACTTTCCTAAAAAAGGAGCCCTAACTTGTTATCAGCTCTCATTCCTGTTTAGGGATATTTTAGTTCCTAATCTTGAGATATCAATAATTTATATGTTAGAAATAAATTAAAATTAAATTTTACTGAAACAATTTCTTTACTAAATTTATTCCACTGAATTATTGTGTTCCAGTGATATTAAGATGTCACTGAGCAGATAATACTTTTAAAGGAATATATCCTTAGAAGTACTATATTTTGAATCTCTTTAAAAATTATGAAGCCTTTGCTTAGGAATATCTACTACGCAACCAAGGAATATTTTTATGCAGTAAAATCAAGTAGATAGCAAAATTTACATATGAATTATTAGAATAAATCACTGTAATAAAATGGTTTTGTTTTCCTTTGGTTTTTTTTTCCCTTTGTTTTGTTTGTTTTTGTTTTATCCCCATAGAACGGAATATTGAATTTTTTATTGATACAAGAATCTACTTGCATTTAAAATTGATCATGTATTTCCTATTTTATTTATCTCTTTGCTTAGATTATGCTCATATTGAGGAGATTATCAACCTATAGTTAAGGTGCAAATAGCTACCTGTGATGGTTTGGCAGTTACCCACTACCCCACCCTTATGAAATCACCCAGTCTAAATTCAGCTGTCTGGAGATTAAGGAATGAAGTTTTATATTTACAGCTTAGCACAATATACAAGCAGATATTTACAATATTTACAGCTATATACAGAAATACACAAGTTAAAAGTAATACAGAAACACAACACCCCTCTCAGAATCAGAGTCCATAAGAGGGGCTCCAACCACCCTTCCCCATTCCTTCCACTCCTCTACCTTATCCCAGAGTTTGCCTTATGTGAAAAGCAAGTTTGGAGGATCTGCGAGGGGTGGTTAGAAGCAGAATTTGTTGTGTTACACAGGGAGATAAAAGCACAGGCACTGACTGCGACAGAGACACACACATGGACTGTCTTATCTATGTTTGTGTTCTTGTTTTTATACATGTCAGCAAGCCTGCAAGTAGACATCACCATTATTTTCTTTTCATAGCCCATAACCTAATTTATCTATAACCTAATTTTTCTCATTAAAATATTCCAGTTAGCCTCAAAAGAACACACTACCTGTTTAATAATTTCATATATAGGATTTAAATTCTCATCCATCCTTTTACTTCTCTACTTTCACAGTTTTCCTAATGAACAATTAAAAAGCATAACCATCTGCTCTGTGTTTGGTGACTGCTACAAAATAGCCTTCCAAGACACTGAACACAAATGCTTTTGACACTACTTAGCACTCTTATTTCTGGTTTCTGCAAGGAAGTCATGAGCAGAATATATATGAAGATTGAGCTTTGTGTTGGATTGAATATCTTCACTTCGAAGACCTAGGCTTGATATGACACCATGTGCTAGTTTGAAGCAGGGTAGAATGTTTTGGTCAGAAAAAGTAGATCATAGGCTGTGAAAGGAAAAACAATGGTGATGTCTGCTCCCCTCACAGTCTCACTGAGATGTATGGGAACAAGAAGGGTAAACATTAGATAACACTCTCGCCATTTTGCTGCACTCTCAGGCTGGGCTTTGGCTGAGCTGCATCTCCCTAACCTCACCTGCCACTGACCTTTGCTTCTTAACCTCTTGGCTGAACCTCTTTTCTTCCTTAGGACTGGGATAAGGTTGAGAGGGGCAGGGGGAAGGTGCAGGGGTGGTTGAGAGCCCCTCCTGGGGACTCAGGTTTCTGGGAGGGGAGTTGTGCTTCTGTATTACTTTTACCTTGTCTATTTCTGTATATAACTGTATATACTGTAAATATCTGCTTGTATATTGTGCTAGCTGTAAATAAATAGCTTCATTTATATTCCCAGAGCCCGGCTGAGTCTAGTTGGGTACTTCTAAAGTGTGGGGGGGTGGGGTACACCCAAAAAAAACATCACACACCATGAATAGACTCTCAGCTCTATGACATGTCCTTCTGTGACACCCACAGATAACTTCATTTTCCAATAATGATCATACTTTAAGAAGTGAAAATTCACTTAGTCTATGTTTGGTGGTTTTTTTTGTTGTTTTTTGTTTTTTTTGCTTTTTTTTAATTCTGTAGAAATCTATCTGCCTTCAGTTTCTTTGAGGTAGAGTTTATGCAGAATGTGAGTGGCTTTTTACCCACACTTTTGAGCCCATAGTAAGTGTAAGTAGCCTTTTAATGAGTCACGCTAATTCGTGTCTAAGATGAATAGTACAATAAGAAAATTGTATATTGTATCATTACGTAATGAAATGTAATGGAAACACCTATAATTGTATGGTAGAGGAGGGTCAAAATGGATAAGGCTGAAGTTAATAGTACAATAATTACTAATCTCTCTAGATCATGATAGAAGCAGAGAAATCATTCTGAGTTTTAAGTTGGTTGTATAAATTAAGGAAATAACCTTCAGAGGAAGCTGAACAATAACATTTTACGTTCACGCGCATCTTGGACAAGAATTTTTTGTGTCAGAGCAAATGATGTGTTTTTGTCTCTGCCAATAGGATAATGGAGGCATTATCAACTGAACTTTGACTCAGTCTACAAAGCTGTAAAACCATTATGTACCTGCGAATATCAGTTTGGGCCTATCTTCAGAAACATTGCCTCTTCAAATGACAAACATTCATGTACTTCTCAGGTCTACTTGAATTAATTTCATACTTTCTGTGTACCATGTATGGTTGTGATGATCTGCTCTAGGACATGCTTTGTTCATAAACATGTGGGCAACACCTCCCTCACATCTGATTAGATTAGATCCTTAAGTGGTTCTGTTGGTGGAGCAATACTGAAGTCCCTACAGTGTATTTGTTAATAACCCTTTAAGAAATTATTTCATATTTCAAATCAAGTACTGTAAAATAAAATCAAATTTTGTTTGTGTTGACTTATGACTTCTACTATAAATAAAATTATTTTTAAAAAACCAGCCAATTCTGTAAGTAAGCTTTCATGTGTGACTTCTGGTTACTGCTTAAATTTTGAAAATGCAAACGGAAATGTTAGCAAAAAGCATTGACCAGGACTGATTCTCTCACTGGGTAGTTTCCATTCAGGGGTTCTGGAGAAATTGAGTAAAATTTGCAAAAAATCAGCAGCCCTGGATCCCTCTTGGTCACCCTTTATATATTTGTATTGTGAATATGGCAAGAAACACATAATAATGTGAAGGATAACTTCAATTACATAGGTATCTGTGAAACTGACATATAACACAGATCTGTGACGTGCCTCAAACTGTGCTGTGCATGTACACCGCAGATCAGTAGGAGGCTCCCTGATGTTGCACCATGTTGCACTAAATTACTGTCTTGTCTCTTTGCTGCAGCACAGAAGCTGCTAAAATAGCAGGCATTTTGCTGTTGATCTCAGGCATATCCCTGAGTGCCTTCTTAGAAATAGGAGAAATACATCATCATATCACTGAAGGAAAGAGTTCTGATTTATTTTTGTCTTTTTTTGTTTGCCATTGTGGCTTTGAATTTAACCTTCTCCCAAGACCCTCATTTGTACAAACATGAGGTAGCTAAGAAGGGGAAAGTGGAACAGTGCTAGTTAAATTAATGGCATGAAATTCAAGACAAAAATTCCACGTCCAGCCAAGAACTTAAACACTCATAAAAAGATGGCCAAAGTAGTTTCAAACAATTAATGATTTCACTTGTGGTAATGGAGGAAAAGAAATCTTTTGAGTTAACTTTCCATTACAGATCTCATTGACAGACTGAAATGTAATGGAAATAATTTAAAAAATAGTATGTTTTAAGCAGTGTATTCTTTGTGCATTTCATTGTGTAAGTTAGCAAACTGGAGGTTTTTGTTCTTTTACATGATAATATTGATTTGAACGAATAAAAACCACCTATGATTCAATCAGAATTTTATTTTGTTTATTTTCCCTAACAATATTTGCACATGATTGTTGGTTTAAAACAATGCAAAAGAATAGAACATTTGATTTTTGGACCAATTTCTACAAACTTTTTTTTTTTTTTTTTTTTTTAAATCCCCTCAGTTTATCACTTCTATGTATCAAAATTTTATCCTTCTGTAGTTAATTCAATGTGAATTAAATCTTTTTCTATTTATTGTTTCTATTGTAAATACCCTCTAGCAACCTTTGTAATATTAAACAGAGTTAAAGTATGGGTATTCTTACAGATAGCTAGTGTATGCTTTCATGGACATGCCTTTTGAATATTACATGCATTGACTGTATAGAGGGGGAAAAGATCAAAAGGAGTTTCTTTCATTCAAGCAGCTGAGAATTGCATGCAATTTCCGTTAGCCATGAATAGTTTAAGAAAGCAAATACTTCCATAAATAATCAGAATGAGGGAAGTAACTTAATTCTGTGAAGGAACTGCTCTCTGAACCATGTTCAAATGTATCTGGCTTCTCATTAAAATTATCCCCTATGGAAATGTTCCTCCAATTCTTAACAACTTCAGAAGTCAATACTTTCAAAGTATTAAAGTAATTGCTTTAAGGCTTTCCTATTTTCATACCTAAGAAATGAAATTATAGCCCATTGATATGAAAAGACACCCAAGTTACCGTAGATAGACTATGGCATTGCTTAGTTCAAATTTATATACAATGCATGAGAGTTTTTTTCTTTCAACACTTTGATTACAGTGCAACACAGATCAAAAATTATAACCCAGAGTCCATCATGCCAGTTCTTATCTTCTAGATAAAGAATAAAAGGACACTGAAATGACTTACATGCAAAGGGTAGGAAAATACTCAAGAGCACATGAAAGGCTGAGAAGCAAATGTAGAATATAGATTCAGAAGCCTGAATGTGAATCTGAAGATACAGTAAATGTGATTTCCTTCTATTTTTTAAAATTAATTATTATGAGTTTTAATTACTATGAGTTTTCTACTCATGTGAATGTTAGGTTTCACCTTCCGAGAAATTAGGAACTTAACATGTACATGGAGTTGTGTAAAGCAGAGCTCTCCCAGACATCACCAAATTTCAATACACAAGTGAAAGTGTGAAACCTTCTCTAGGCAGAGTAAATGCTCATCTAGACACAGTGTTAAATTTCAGAGCCAATATGGAAAATACTGTAAAAGTAATAGGATAAGTCAAAGTAAGCACTGTGATAAACAAGCTATGCTGAAAAAAACCCAAGTCTGTTGTGCCTGTTAAACTATTCTCTATGGAGTGGTGCTAACCAACATAAGAAGAAAACTTCTGTTGTATTCTGTGGATATATAAAAATATCTGCTCTGCTGCATGGTGGTTTGAATACAACTGTAACTCTTTTAAAGTGTCCTGGAATTATTGCCTATAAGCATCAGAGGCAGAGTTATTCTGAGTTCTGAAAGTATTTGCTCACTTAGAGAAGAACATATGACTGCATTCATGCCAAGGAGTGTAATGAGAAAAGAAAATTGTATAAAATTAATTTGTCTTGTGACAAAGTTTATAATGGAAGTGGAGATTAAGTCTGTAGAATAAAATAGCCTGGTCTTTAATTCTTTACTTAACATGTCTTAAAATAGATGTGTGCAATCCAGATCTTTGCTTTTAATGTTTGCTTTTCCACTTCCTTGAATTTATACTTGATTCTCTCTTCTATGAAAGTATGGAAGTCAGCAAATGGATACCATAAGAACTCTTATATAATGTAAAGCACTTAATGAATATTTTAAAGGCAGCTATGCTTTAAAAAATGTTTAAAGTATTTTCAATCTATGACCATTATCATTTAAATGCTACAATTTAAAAAATGGATCAAGTATCAAACCCACATTTACAATGATAGAAGGAAAAATAAAAAGTTTGTATTTTTTTAGTAAGTTTACTACTAAATGTAGGATCTACCTACATTAGTGACAATACAGGTCGTAAAAATAAATTAATCAAAATAAGACTTGTGTAAGATTTTTTTTTTTTCTCATATGATAACTACATCATTTTGTGCAGTAAAAGGACTTTCTAAATTATGATGTAGGGGAAGTTATTATTAGCCATATTCAAGACTCATCAGAAATGCTACTCACATAATTCTTGGTATTTTAAGTATATTTCTGTAAGATGGTTCTGATTTGAGCTGGGACAGAAAGTATTTTACCCCAAAGGAGTAAATAAACACACTTGCACAGAATTAGAGGTTAAACAGAATCATAGAATCAAGAAGGTTGACTTTAAAATCAGTATATGAAGTAGATAAACCATCTTTAATCACAGACTTTCAGGTTTTTAATAATTCACAGGTGTCTGTGCTAGTTCTGTGAAATGCTGTATTATCTACAAACATCTTTCTTGACATTGCACTAGTTGCTACTATCCTATTATAAGTATTTTGTATATTGTCATGAAATTATAGGAGAGTTTTAAAGAAGTTCTTTCTGAAACAAATTAATGGAAACAGAGGAAGATAAGCAAAGGCAATATACTTTTGATAACAATGAAGTGCTTAATTTACAATTTCTGTCATTTCCTTATGCCACCAATCTGTATTTGCTGCAATTGTAATCACTTAATGACCTTATTAAAAAAAAAAAAAATTACATCTTGCCAGCAATTGCACCCTTTTCCATTTCTATGATGCTTTACAAAAGCCAAAAATAACTCTAGGACAAACATTGGAAGCCTGCGTTGTACTGTCACCTATAGCTGAGTTGGTCATAAATCCCAAGGAGATACAAAAGGAAGGCAGACTACAAAGCAACAGCTGCTACTGTAAGCAGAAAAAGAAGATAATCCATCTCATAAGACACCTAATTTCCACGGCGTCATTTTAAGCACAGTTATCAGGAAAAGACTGACTACATCATCACATGTGAAGAGCAATAGGCTTTACTTTCCTAAGCCACAACTAGTAGCAAAAAATAATATTTTAAATATCTATTTTGCAATGTGACTGAGGTGGATTTTGGAAGAGGCAGAAAATGAGATGATAACTAAAATTTAATTCAAAGAACAGCAGTCTTCTGTATAGAACCATGAGTCCTCTGTTTTAAGAACACTAAGGTATATTACAGTCCATCTCATCTGCTAGGGGAGGTCATAACGTAGCCATCAAAACTGAGGGAAAAGCCCAATAATTTCTGAACAATATGGGAAATATTGATAACTTCAGGTAATACTATTTCTGCCTAGAGATTCTTTCAGCATCACTCACCTTCTTCCTAAGAAATGCATATACATACATAAATTCTGCAACTGGACTTATTGACTAAAGTGCCTCTTGCATGGTTTCAAATGTACACAATGCCAAGTAAACTTCTTATTTTGTTTAACAAGCATGTGTGCTTCCAGAAGCTTCCAGAAGCCCAGCTGACTATCCTAGAAAATGATGTGTGCAGTAATGTTGTTGTGGAGGGCCTGTAAGCCCCAAAAGAGACTTCTTTATGCCTATGCATGCCTGGACGTTTTTCTGCCAGGACCCCTGGTTGTAAACAGGTTGTGTAAGCCACACACACCCAGCTCGTGTCTCCCTGGGGCAAATCCATGTGATCCCCATATTTGGGAAAGTCCAGGCAAGAGCCTTCTGCCTATTATGGTAAGGTTTGGCTTACTGCCAACATGATTGGTCACTCTGGTGGCCAAAGAGGCCATTAATCTTGGCCCACAGTCCATAAAGAGAGATGCACAGGTGAACCACGAGCTCAGCTCTCTGACCCTGCCTGCAGCGCAGCTCAGCTCTCTGACCCTGCCTGCAGTGCAGCTCAACCCTCTCTAACTCACCTGCAAGGCTCAGACACAGAGTCTGGCCCTCACTTGCAGCTCTTTGAGGCTTAGACCTCATGCGATGATTCAAACGCAGCTAATCTGACTGTGTACCTTAGTGTGCTAGTTTGAAGCAAGCTAGAATGTTTTGGTAACAGAACTAGATAATGGGCAGTGAAATGAAAACAATTGATGTCAACTTCTCTCACAGTCACGCTGAGAACTCTGGGAAGAAGAAAGACTTTTTCTCCATTTTTTTTTTCACTCTTGCTTTTGCCTTAGACCTGGTCACATCTCATTAACCCTGCTCCTACTAACCCTGCTCCTTAACCTCTTGGCTGCACCTCTATTCTTCCTGAGAACTGGGGTAAGGTTGAGAGGGGCCGGGGGAGGTGTTGGGGTGGTTTGAGAGCCCCTCCTGGGGACTCAGGTTTCTGGGAGGGGAGTTGTGCTTTTGTATTGTTTGTCCTTTGTATATTTCTGTATATAATTGTATATAACTGTATATATTGTAAATAGCTGCTTGTAAATTCTGCTAGCTGTAAATAAATTGCTTCATCTACATTCCCAGGGTCCGTCTGAGTTAGCTGGGGCAAATACAAAAGTGTGGGGGGGCGGGGTAACCCCCAAACCATCACATTTTTAATTGGCGCCCAACGTGGGGCTAGATATTTTGGAGTGAGTGGAAATTAGCTCTGGGAATTAAGATGAAGCTAATCAAGCAGCTATTGTATTTGGTTGGTGCATTGCTCTGGTCTGGTTTTGTTTTCTTGGTATTTAGTTGGTTAAAAGGTCAAATTGTTGCTTATTTCATTGATCTGGCTTATAATAAGGCTAAAGCTAAGGTTTCAGATATGTTCTGGAGCTGGGGTGATTTTATTCTTGGTTATGCTGGTTTTAATATCTCTGAGAATATTACCAAGGACATTACAGGAGCTCTGGTCAATAATGTGACAATCAATGGAAATTCTGCTTTAAATATGGCTCTAATGAGAGTTATTCAGCCTAAGACAGGAATTCCAACTGTTTGCATAGGTACATGCTCGTGTAAAACTGTTTTTCTTCTCACAGTTTTTAATATTTGCCTCATGATTTTAATATTCATATTAATTTTGGCATTATTGGTGAAAAATTCAAAACCAGTTTCTGTAAGAGCTGGGAAAACTTCTGTGTCTCAGAAGCAGTCTCTTTCACAGCAAAACAAGGGAACACAGTTATCGGCTTCCCCCTTGCCAGCCTCTGCCCCTCCTTCTCCAAGTTCTGGGAACACAGCCAGCGTTCCCGCCACTAACGTAAACAATGATAAGGATAACCAAAACAAGCCACAGAGTTTAGCAGGAGCCTCAGGAGCACAGGCAGGTACCCAAAATCAGAATGTCCCTAGCAAAAATCAAAACACCTCAGGGTTGGCAGGCATCCCAGGAGGACAGGCAAATAATCCCACTAATAATAATACTACCAATGCTAGTAACGCTAGCCCAGTCAGTCCAAATCCTAATGACACCAGCTCAGCTAATTCGAACCCCCAGCCAGCAGACCAGAACCAAAATCCTCCTGTTAAAAGCAAGGCAGATTTGAACTCACAAGCTCCAGGTCAGACCCCTAAGGATTCAAACCCTTCAGGTCAGACTCCTAAGGATTCAAATCCTCCAGCAGACACATCCAAGTCTGTTGCTGCTCAGGCCCTTCTAGCACCTGCTAAGGCAAAAGCTAAGACCAAGAGTGGTTCGCAGGAGGATGTAAGACAGGGGACCTCTGGTGATCAGCAGCAAGAGGAGGAAGAGGAGGCAGTTAGTCTGCGAGACCTTGTAGATGTGCTGAGACAACAATACTCAAGTGAGAGGAGTGCTGTGAGGTTAGCTGCCAGGAGAGAGGATGGTTCCAATGAGTTTAGGAATGCTATGAGGAAGATTGTGTTAGGCCCAGCACCACCAGAACAACTGGAAGAGGAGGAGGAAGATGATATCCAAGGCTCCAAGGATCCACTCAGAGAGGTCAGGGAAGTTAGGAAGGAATACACAAGGGAATCAGGTGAGCCAATCCTAAGCTGGCTAGTGAGATGCCGTGGCATTGGTGCTAATGCCCTGCAGGTAGGAGACAAGTCTGCCAAGCAGCTGGGACCACTCACTAAGGAGAGTGGAGTGGACAAACACCTGGCAAGTCCTCTTGGTAGGGTTAGCTTGTGGACACGCCTTCTGTTGGCTGTGGCTATGAGATATCCTTCCCGAGATGATTTGCCATGGGCTGCCAAGAAGTGGAACACCGTTGAGCAGGGAATTAAGCTTCTGAAGGAGTTTGCTGTGAAGGAAGTGCTTTATGGAGATCATGGCACTCATGAGCCTGATGATATTCCTTTGGGAACAGGTCTCATGAAGAAGCTGATTAAGCTTGCTCCTTCATCCTATGCTAACATCTTGGCCAGTAAATTTCTAGCAAGGAGTGATAATGGAAGATCTTTCACTGTTGGTGAATTCACTGATCAGCTCAGGCAGATTGAGGACAGCTTGTCACATTCTGGTATAATCTGTGCCATAAAGACTATGACTACAGAGATTAAGAATACCATGAAAGAACTGAAGGAGGACCTTACAACCTCAATTTCCAATCTGGCAAAGGATACCATTCCTGCATCATCTGAATGGGTGCATGTTTCTGCAGTCAGGAACAGACGCCCACCTCCTGCAAGGCAATTCCAGCCTAGGAGGAGACAAATTCCACCCAGACATCAGCAATCACGTGCGTCACTGTGGATACTTCTGCGTGACACATACGGGGAGAACATGAACAAATGGGATGGTAAACCTACTTCAGCTCTTTCAAAGAGAGTCAGGGATCTGCAGAGTGGCAGAAACAGAGGCAGCAATGCCAGAAAAGTAGCTGTCACTTCTTCAGCTCCCGAGAGCAACTGCAATTGTTCCAACAGTTGCAGTTCCTCTCGCAACAACACTAATCATTGTGTACACCCCACATGCCATGTTCAGCATTAGGGGTGCCCTGCCTCCAGCCAGGAGGAGGAAAGGGATAGTGGAGAGAACCGAATCTATTGGAATGTATTCATTAGGTGGCCTGGCAGTTCAAGAGTTCGGAAATACAGGGCTTTAGTTGACACAGGTGCTCAGTGTACTTTATTGCCATCTAATTGTAAAGGGACAGAGTCCATATCTATTTTTGGAATCACAGGTGGATCTCAAGAGTTAACTAAGGTACAGGCTGAGATCAGTTTAACTGGTAAAGAGTGGAAGACACATACTATTGTAACTGGTCCTGATGCGCCTTGCATTTTGGGAATTGACTTTTTGAGACAAGGTTGTTTCAAAGATCCTAAGGGTCATAAATGGGCTTTTGGAATAGCATCTGTAGAGATTGAGGATGATAAATTGAAATTGTCTGTTAGACCTGAACTTTCTGATGAATCTGCAGTTGTGGGACATCATGACATAGAGGACCTGGAAGTGCCAATTGCAACTCAAACTGTTCATCATAGGCAGTACAGAACTAACCGTGACTCTTTGTTGCCCATTCATCAGCTGATTCGTCAATTGGAGAGTCAGGCTGTCATCGAGAAAGCTCATTCACCTTTCAACAGTCCCATCTGGCCTGTGCGCAAACCTACGGGCGACTGGAGACTGACAGTTGACTTTCGTGCCCTCAACGAGGTGACGCCACCCATGAGCGCAGCTGTGCCGGACATGCTGGAACTCCAGTACGAGCTGGAATCGAAGGAGGCTAAATGGTATGCAACCATAGACATTGCTAATGCTTTCTTCTCTATTCCCATAGCAAAGGAGTGCAGGCCTCAGTTTGCATTCACCTGGAGAGGAATCCAGTACCAGTTCAATCGTTTGCCTCAGGGGTGGAAACACAGCTCAACCATCTGTCACTCAGTCATCCACAATGCACTGGAGAAAGGTAAAGCTCCAGAGCACATCCAGTACATCGACGACATCATTGTGTGGGGCCAAACTGCTAAGGAAGTCTTCGAGAAAGGTAACAAAATCATTGACATTCTGTTGCAAGCAGGTTTTGCCATTAAGAGAGACAAGGTCAAAGGACCTGCCAGAGAAATTCAGTTTCTGGGAGTGCGGTGGCAGGATGGTCGCCGTTACATTCCTCAGGATGTGATCAACAAAGTCTCTACCATGGCAGTTCCCACCAGTAAGAAGGACACACTTTCTTTCCTTGGTGTGGTGGGATTTTGGAGACTACACATTCCTGGTTTCAGTCAGATTGTCAAACCTCTGCATGATGTGACTCGTAAGAGAAACAATTTCGAGTGGGGACCTGAACAACAAGCAGCCTTTGATCAAATTAAGCGAGAAGTAGTCCATGCAGTGGGCTTAGGACCTGTGAGATCTGGTCCGGACATTAAGAACATTTTGTACACGGCTGCCAGTGACAATGGTCCAACTTGGAGTCTTTGGCAGAGAGCTCCAAATGAGACACGTGGTCGTCCACTTGGTTTCTGGGGACGTTGTTACAGAGGTTCAGAGACAAATTACACTGCAACTGAGAAAGAGATTCTAGCAGCCTATGAGGGAGTGAAAGCAGCTTCTGAAGTGATTGGAACTGAGTCACAATTGCTTTTAGCTCCTAGACTGCCAGTTCTTAATTGGATGTTCAAGGGCAAAGGTTCATCACCACATCATGCCACAGATGCAACCTGGTCTAAATGGATGGCTTTGATAACCCAACGAGCACGAATGGGTAATCTTGACCGACCTGGTCTGGTGGAGGTGATCACCAACTGGCCGGAAGGCACAGACTGTTCCAAACCTCCAGAGGAGAAAATAACTCGTGCTGAGGAAGCTCCTCCCTATGGTGATCTCTCTGACCAGGAAAAGAACTATGCTTTGTTCACAGACGGCTCCTGTCGTCTTGTTGGGAACAAGCGAAGATGGAAGTCAGCAGTTTGGAGTCCAACCAGGAGAGTTACCGAAACGAAAGATGGAGAAGGAGAATCCAGTCAGTTTGCTGAGGTAAAAGCTGTTCAACTTGCTCTTGATGTGGCTGAACGTGAGAATTGGCCTATCCTTTACCTCTACACCGACTCGTGGATGGTAGCCAATGCTCTATGGGGTTGGCTGAAGGACTGGAAGAAGAATGGTTGGCAGAGGAAAGGAAAGCCTATTTGGTGTGCTGATCTATGGCAGGACATTGATGCACGGCTGGAGAAAACTCCAGTGAAGGTGCGGCACGTAGATGCACACATGCCTAAGAGCAGAGCAACTGAGGAACATCAACATAACCAGAAGGCAGATCAAGCTGCTAAGATTGCTCAAGTTGATACCAACTCTGATCTTGACATTGACCTTGATTGGAAACACCGAGGTGAGCTGTTCTTAGCTCGGTGGGCCCATGACTCATCTGGACATCAAGGCAGAGATGGAACATACCGATGGGCTCGTGATAGGTCAATTGACTTGTCCATGGACGCTATTACCCAAGTCATCTATGACTGTGACATTTGTGCTGCTATTAAGCAGGCTAAGCGAATCAAGCCCTTATGGTATGGTGATAGATGGTCAAAGTACAAGTATGGTGAAGCCTGGCAGATTGACTACATCACTTTACCTAGATCTCGTTCTGGCAAGCAGTATGTGCTAACGATGGTAGAAGCCAGCACTGGATGGTTGGAAACCTATCCAGTTCCACATGCTACTGCACGTAACACCATTGTTGGTTTGGAGAGACAGATCCTGTGGAGACATGGAACTCCAGAGAGAATCGAGTCAGACAATGGTACTCATTTCAAGAACAATCTTGTGAAAAACTGGGCCAAAGAGCATGGTATTGAATGGATCTATCACATACCCTACTATGCACCAGCTTCAGGGAAGATTGAACGCTACAACGGTTTGCTGAAAACCACCCTAAAAGCCATGGGGGGTGGAACTCTGAAAAACTGGGACAAACATTTAGCACAAGCTACCTGGTTGGTAAATAGTAGAGGTTCAGTAAATAGAGCAGGACCTGCACAATCAGATTTGGTCCAAACAGTAGACGGTGATAAAGTTCCTGTTGTACATGAAAAGAATCTGTTAGGGAAAACTGTTTGGATATTTTCTCCTTCGGGCGAAGGGAAACCTGTCCGAGGGGTGGTTTCTGCTGAAGGTCCTGGTCATACATACTGGGTAATGCAGGAGAATGGTGAAATCCAGTGTATTCCACAGAGAAATTTAACCTTAGCTGAGAGAGTTTAAATTCAAGCTGTTAGGAGTTTTCTGTTCTAGGTAACATCGGCGCCCAACACTGAGAGAATCTATGATAGAATCTACAGTACGTGAGCACGAACCCAACATCACCTGGGAGTCCCTGTTCTGAGCTTTTGAATCACCTACATCTGATTGAAGTGTGAACTGAACTTGTATATATTATTTTAGTGTAAATATTGGTTTAGGTTAGATTGGATAATTCTCAGCGATACTCTGAGCGAAGTAGACAAGGGGTGGATTGTGCTAGTTTGAAGCAAGCTAGAATGTTTTGGTAACAGAACTAGATAATGGGCAGTGAAATGAAAACAATTGATGTCAACTTCTCTCACAGTCACGCTGAGAACTCTGGGAAGAAGAAAGACTTTTTCTCCATTTTTTTTTTCACTCTTGCTTTTGCCTTAGACCTGGTCACATCTCATTAACCCTGCTCCTACTAACCCTGCTCCTTAACCTCTTGGCTGCACCTCTATTCTTCCTGAGAACTGGGGTAAGGTTGAGAGGGGCCGGGGGAGGTGTTGGGGTGGTTTGAGAGCCCCTCCTGGGGACTCAGGTTTCTGGGAGGGGAGTTGTGCTTTTGTATTGTTTGTCCTTTGTATATTTCTGTATATAATTGTATATAACTGTATATATTGTAAATAGCTGCTTGTAAATTCTGCTAGCTGTAAATAAATTGCTTCATCTACATTCCCAGGGTCCGTCTGAGTTAGCTGGGGCAAATACAAAAGTGTGGGGGGGCGGGGTAACCCCCAAACCATCACACTTAGATGCAGAGCTCATTTAAGCCTGCACATTTATATAGAAGGAGCCTATAGCCTCCTAAACCAGCTGTGCACATTTGCAAGCTGTCTTGCTTTACCTGCAGAGCTCAGACTCCCAGCAGCCTAGCACACTTTGCCTGCCCCCTGCTTATTGCCTGGTAAAAGCCATTGCTGCGGAGAGAACCAGGAAGCAGACTTCTGGATTGTCTGCACACATACACACGGCCTGAACTCGTGAAGGAATCGTGCAAGAGCCGGCATGGACATTCTTCTTCTGTTCCTGTAACCCTGCCAAGCTGATAATCCCTGGTGCAGCATCCAGAAGAAGACAACAGCATTAAGGCAGAGATCGTCCCTTGCCAGGAGAACAAAGGTTAGAAAACCTATTACCCCAGAGACTGGGAATATTTATTGTTTCCCCTTGAGCCGGGAAGATTCCAGCATCCAAGGGTCCACAGGCAAAGATCCCCTGAAGTCTAGACATTGGGCACAAGCTGTGACACGACCCCGGAGGGTGATTATTGATTAACAATTAATAGCAACATTTATAAGTAAAGCTTTAATTCCTCTGTAATATAAGTTGCCTCTGCCATAGAGCAAAAAGAGTTTCAGCCCCCTCTACTGGGCTAATAACATAAACTCCCAAGTGGCATTAAGCCAAAGGGGAAACTCCTCTCTCTGTTTATAGTTTGAATGTTTGCTAGTTAACCAAATCCTTGTATATATTCTATCCTAAATCATTTTCATAACTTTGCACAGAACTAAATATTAATACACAGTGGTTGGGGGTGGCGAGAGTTCCTAAATACTAAATTTAGTAAATTATATTTTTATATAAAATTAATATCACCTCAAATTAATTTCTCACCTCCGCCAAATAGGCGTAGGTACAGAGAATCCCCTTCTGCAACAAATGCGCACATGCAGCACTCCTTTCAGGAAGACATTTTGAGAAATCTAAGTACTCACCTAGCCAAAAGAACCAGAGACATTTTTGTATTGCTCTCTGCATCCAGTAGTCTCGGTGGAGAAAATGCTTTTCCCCTTAGCATAGTATCCCCATAGCATATTATTTGTGGAAGAGATGCTGTACTGGGAACATACAGGCAAAAAGTCTTCCACAGGCATATTAGAAAAGCATAAGTTATACACAGAACCAAACCAACCAAATAATCAAATGTAAAAAATAAATCCTGACTGAAATATCATACTGTTCAGAAGATGGATGTAAATATACTTTAAAATAATACTAAACTCAGTGGGACTAGGAAGAAAAGACAAAAACTGGTGGCTACAGACTGTGAAGCTGAAAGTAGGAATACTGCTGCAAAACCAAACCAGCAGAGCCTCAGGCACTTTGCTCACTGTGGAGACAACAGCCTGCGGCTCAAGAAGGCAAGCTTGATGTGTAGCGGGTACCTTGTGAGGCACAAGGTGCTACTTTCAGATTTATTAGGGATAAAAGAGTCATGAAACAATAAACAAAGTCATGCTTAGCTGCTTTAAGACAACAAAATCACTCCAAAGGAGCCAGAAATCCTTGTATTGCTCTGACGGACTGGGTGGACGAAAAGGAGTCCTTCTCTCAGGGTATATGTTCCCTCCTCTCTGTAGTAGAGGCCTCCTGCAAGGCTCATGCTCAAAGTTTTGATTCCCCAGACTAATACAACAGACATGAGAAGGAGACTGCTTTATTTGCTGCACTCTTTCCTCATAAAATGTAAATGGTTTCAATTCCGATGGATTTTGTCATTAAAAACATCATTGGCATGGGCCTGAAATATCATCTTTCCCATTTACAGCAGTGTTTGAAACCCTTGGAGGTGAATTCACTTTCTTTGGAAGAAAGTCAGTCAGGTGGAACATTCTAGGCACAAACTTTCCTTTGAGAGGAAGAGAGTTGCTTCAGGGACACAATTATTTCTTTATTATAATATATTCTTTTTTTTTTGATGCCAGTGACTCTTTGGATTCTTTATCAATGTCAGATGACAGCGCATCCTTGTAACTGGCTGTTATTTAAGCCCCTAAAGGAGAAGCCTTTAGTATTTAAATTATATTAATATCCCACATTAGTTTTTTCTTACCATCGTTATTAGCTGATAGGTTTTTCCTCACTTCAAGATGCAGATTTTAAAGATTTTGTTTTTATTATGAGGCTGGGATAATATATTTTAACAAAATGACAACAAAACCTCCCAAACAACAAACAAGCAAAAACAAACTAAAAAACCCACTTCATAGTGATACAATTTATACTGAGAAATAGCTCTATGAAACTGAAGATCTCCTACTAATGACACTATTTTTGTAGTGTGTTTTGTTACTTTTAACATCACACTGACATATTTAAAGAAAAAAAATTTAAAAATGAAAGCACCCAACATTGTTCACCAAATGAGGGTCACTGACAAGTAACAACTGGATAAGCCTTAGTGACAGCTTGTCCAGGTTTCTGAAAAGGTCCAGGGGTTGTACAATAGTAATTGACATATGGTGGGGTAAAACCCAATATTTTGTGGTTCCCATCTACAGCAATAAATTAACATTTTTTATTAAGAAAAATTGCTATAGAGGCTGAAATGTTCTTCACGTTGTTTCAAACAGAAAGCTAAAAATGTAGTTTGGGAGATGGCTTGAGGTTTCCATGTGTCTCTGCTTGTGTTCACGCAGACCAAATGCAACCCCTTTTTGAAGCTTGAAGTTCCTCGTGGCTGTTTTCTGCAGGTAAATATAAACACTTTCCCATATTACTTTTATATCTAATAAAATACTATGAAAAAATTTAGATTCTCATGAACTGGATGAAAAAACAATCTTTTAAGTGCCTGAATCCTGTACTGGAATGCAAACCTTCACTGTGTAGTTGTGTGCGATTATAGTTATAATGGTCAAATAATCTAAAAGTCCTAAATGTTCTCTAGCACCATCCTTTGGGAAAGGTGTATTCAATTCCATTTCCTAATTACCAAGGAACTATTCCTTACAAGTCCTGACATAAGCTATTTTTTTAGCCTATCAAATAGTTTGTGGTTTTTGGTTGGTTGGTTGGTTGGCTGGTTTTTAAATTTTTTAAATCTATTTATACTTTTGGAGGTGTTTGACTCTGGCTTTATCTGTTTTGCTTGGCCTGTCTCTGTTTTCTGCAAAATGGATGTGGATTCTGTGTTTTCATTTATATTAAAGTTTTTCCTTCCAATTTTAGTTTCACCTGCGACTCTGTATCAAGTGTTTTTTCTTCGTGCATTTGGTTCTTAAATCTTTATTACCCTTGTTGTCCTAAGAATTATCACTATCAGCATTCTTGTCTTCTAAACTAACCTCCATTTTACACTTTCCACCTAACTTCTTCAAGTCTGGCCAGATTTCTCCTTGGTTGTTCTTGGACATCTACTGGCAACACTTTTTTCAGGTTCAAATTCTTTGCATTCCTCCTGTCTACCTTAGATTGGAACTGACAACCAACTGCTTCCACTGCTATTCTCCCTGCTGCCCAGGGAGGTGATGGAGTCACCGTCCCTGGAGGTGTTCAAGAAAAGACTGGATAAGGCACTCGGTGCCATGGTCTAGTTGACAGGATAGGGGTGGATGAAGGTTGAACTGGATGATCTTGGAGGTCTTTTCCAACCTGGTTGATTCTATGAGTGCTTAGTCATGAAGTAATTGAATGCTTTTCTCTCACTGTCATCTCTGACTCCATCTGTAACTCTAGTAACAGTTTCTTGACAGTGATATATGTTACAAGAGCATCTCTGATTTGTTCTTCTCTGTGTGTCCCAAAATTGCAAGGTTCATACAGTTCAGATGACTTCAACAAAAAACTTGGTATTATGAATTGAGGTGAATATACTAAATACATCTAAAGATTCCCTGATAGAAACTATTCCAGCCACTGCTCTCATATATGAAATATTCTAGAGAACTCCTTCATTGGGGTGATTTCTATGATTATTTTTGTTTGCAAAATACTTGTCCTAGTAGGGCATAAATCCTGCCAGGCCAGTTTAACCCTTGCTCTCCTCCTCCTGTTGCAGATCTGGGAGTAGATGAACAAACAATGGAGAGTTTGTTCTCAGTAAAGCCTTGAGGGCTAGGAGCTTAGCACCATGTGTCAGGTGTCTTGTGCTGCCCCTTACCATGCCTGCGTGGTTACATGAGGCACAAAGCTTTGAATTCATTGGCCAGAACAATGATGATAGTACCTTTTGGCCAGCTTCATTTTCAAAATTATGTATTTTGGGGTAATTTAGGAACTATGCCTTTCTGCACTGACCCTCCACTGGGAGCAGCACTCCATTTGTGCCTTGTTAACTGTGAATCACAGTGGCCATGTGTTTGCAGCATACAGTGGCAGCAACTCAGTGCTTCTCACCTTCCCTCTGCCTGGAATATTTTGTATTTTACCACAGGATCACTATTGTGAGTTTTGGAAGAGTCTTTGTACAGGAAACTTACTCAGAGACCAAAGTGTCATAAGTACCTGTGCTGGAGTTTATGCTAAGACTCCATAAGCACAGTTAGAATTCTCCTGTATTCACATTCCTACTTTCAAAGTTCTGATTCTTTAAACTGTTTAATTCTGTGTTTATAAATAACCTTTGTGCAACTACTTCCTGTCAACCAAAAATCCAAAGAATCTCAGGGAATTCTACCATTTAAAAATATTAATAAGAAAAAATATTAATAAAAAATCATATTCATCATTCATAACTGGTTATTAATTTCCACAATACTACACTAATTTGATAAAGAAAGCCAGAATGGTACACATATGTACAAAATTTCCATCTTGCAATGCAAATATAGTACAAAACATATCTATTTCTGTATGCTTTAGTTAAGATATTATGGCTTCAGACTTGGCTAATAGAAATTGCAATAGGTCCACAAAACCTTTATATTCATATTAGAAACTCATTCATAGAGGATTAAAAAAAAAAACAAACTTTCCAATTTTACTTATGTTAATCATTCTGTTTTCCTTCATATTTCCATGATTTTGTAAAATGTAGATCAAGAGCATAGACCTAGAAAGGATGCAATCATCACTGCTTCTTTTATACCTTAATGATAATTAACTTTCAGTTTTGATTTGCAATCATTTAAGCACAAATGTCAGTTTCTGAATAATTTAGTTGCTGCACAGAAAAGAGAGCATGCAATGTGGGCATACCTGAGAGGAAATACTGCTTTATGGTTTCATGTCAGTCTCTACAATGAGACTTTAACAGGTAAAGTATTAATAAAAGTATTCAATATGCCACTTATCTGTTAATAAAGCCTTCAGAACTCAGGAAAACCCACAAAAAATACTTGACACATTATTATGTGAGGCCGCATTTTAAAAGCCTTAAAAGACTTTAGGTTTTGAATTGCATTTCTTTATTCTTTTTTACCTTTGCATTATAGAATTACAGATCCATTACATTCCTTGTTTAAGTCTGAAAACCATTATAAATGCACTGAATACAAGTGGAGAGAGAAGACACACAAAAAAATAAGTACTACGAACCTAAAATCCAAGATTCAATGGCAAGATAGAGCAGTTCTATTACATCAACGATTGTATGTCAATTACAGTATTTTGACCTCTTGTGTTTGGAAAGAGCTAGGAATTGACAATTAAAAAAATCAATTTGTACAGTAATGAAGTTATTGATATTTATTCTAAAAGGACTACAGGACTAGGTAATAAATGACTGTTCCTCTGCCCTCTGCTATATAGATATATATAAGCGTTTTGTTACAGATTTTTTTTTCCATCCCCCCAGAAAAGTTTCTCTTTTTAAGAGTTTGGAGATGAAACAACATGCTTCAAAAAGAAAAAAAAAAAAAAAAAAAAAAAAGAAAAAGAAAAATAAGTTTGAAACTATGACCTGATGACTGGACGTTCATTTTGATGTGTGAAATTAGACTTGGGTCTCTTTCTTCACTAACAGCCCTTATTTCACCTGATAGAAAATGATGAAATTCACAGCTACAGCTAGGATTGTCAGAAGAACAGTAGGTGAGAAAGAGAAACCACGGTATATATGTACAGATACACGTGCATGTGTAGGCATTTATAGATGAATACATAATAGAACAGGACTCTGCAGAGAGATCTGAACAGGCTGCATCAATAGTCTGAGGCCAGTAGTAAGAGTGCCAATGAGGCCAAGTGCTGAGTGCTGCACTTGGGTCGCAGCTACTGCATGCAGCATTCCAAGATTGGGAAAGATTGGCTGGAACATTACCCAGCAGAGAAGGACCTAGGTGCATTAATCAAATGCCAGTTGAATATGAGCTATCAGCACTCAGGTGGCCAAAAAAGGCCAACAACATCATAGCCTGTATGAGGAATGCTGTGACAAGCAAGACTAGGGAAGTGATTATTCTGCTGTACTCAGCACTGGTGAGGCCACATTCTGAGTATTGTGCTCCTCACAAAAAGCAAGACATTGAGATGCTGGAGAGCACCCCTAGAAGGACAACAAGGCTGAAGAAGAGTCTGGAGAACAGATCTTATGAGGAGCAACTGAGGGAATTGCATCGCTTAATTTGTAGAAAATGAGGACCAAATGGGATCCATCCTAGGGTGCTGAGAGAGCTGGCGTCTGAGCTGGCCAAGCCACATGCCATCATTTATCCTGGCTCACTGGAGAGGTCCCTGAAGACTGGAAGCTGGCTGCTATGATGCCCATTCACAAGAAGGGCTGGAGGGGGGACTCAGGAAATTACAGACCTGTCAGTCTAACCTCAGTGCCAGGCAAGGTCATGGAGCAGGTCATCTTGAGCACCATCACAAAACACCTACAGGATGGCCAAGGGATCAGGCCCAGCCAGAATGGGTTTAGGAAGGGTAGGTCCCGCCTGACCAACATGATCTTCTATGATCAGGTTACCTGCCTGGTGAATGTGGGGAAGGCTGTGGATGTAGTCTACCTGGACTTCAGCAAAGCCTTTGACACCAAAGTGTGCCACAACAAGCTCCTGGCCAAGCTGGCAGCTCATGGCTTGGACAGATTCACTCTGATATGGGTCAAGAATGGTCTCGAAGGCCAAGTCCAGAGAGTGGTGGTGAATGGTGCCACATCCAGTTGGCAGCCAGTCACTAGTGGTGCCCCCCAAGGATCAGTGCTGGGCCCAGTCCTGTTCAATATCTTTATTGATGGTCTGGATGAGAGGATTGAGTCCAGCATCAGTAAGTTTGCAGATGACACCAAGCTAGGAGCAGGTGTTGATCTGTTGGAGGGTAGGAGAGCCCTGCAGAGGGAACTGGACAGGCTGGATGAGTGGGCAGGGGCCAGTGGGATGAGATTTATCAAGGCCAAGTGCAGGGTTCTGCACTTTGGCCCCAACAACCCCAAGCAGTGCTACAGGCTGGGGACTGAGTGGCTGGAGAGCAGCAAGGCACTGGGGGTACTGGTAGTCAGTAGCTGAAGATGAGCTAGCAGTGTGCCCAGGTGTCCAGGAGAGCCAATGGCATCCTGGCCTGCATCAGGAACAGTGTGGCCAGTAGGACAAGGGAGGTTATTCTTCCCCTGGATTCAGCATTGATCAGGCCACACCTTGAGTGCTGTGTCCAGTTCTGGGCCCCTCAATTCAAGAGAGATGTTGAGGTGCTGGAACATCTCCAGAGGAGGGTGACAAAGCTGGTGAGGGGCCTGGAACACAAACCCTCTGAGGAGACGCTGAGGGAGCTGGGGTTGTTTAGCCTGGAGAAGAGGAGGCTCAGGGGTGATCTTATTGCTGTCTACAACTACCTGAAAGGAGGCTGTAGCCAGGTGGGGGTCAGTCTCTTCTCCCAGGCAACCAGCAATAGAACAAGGGGACACAGTCTCAAATTGTGCCAGGGGAAGTATAGGCTGGATGTTAGGAGGAAGCTCTTCACAGAGAGAGTGATTTACTATTGGAACGGGCTGCGCAGGAAGGTGATAGAGTCACTGTCCCTGGAGGTGTTCAAGAAAAGACTGGATGAGGCACTTAGTGTCATGGTCTAGTTGACTGGATAGAGCTGGATGCGATGTTGGACTGGATGATCTTCGAAGTCTCTTCCAACCTGGTTGATTCTGTGATTGTATGATCTCTCTTCCATTAACTATCAGACCAAGTCTATGTGAACTGAAATACAGGACAAGAGGAAGTGGCCTCAAGTTGTGCCAGGGGAAGTATTAGGGAAAAAAAAGGAAAAAGATTTCTTCTGCACCGGAACAAGTTGTCCAGGGAAGTGGTGAAGTAAAAACACCTGGACTCATTTTAAAGACCTAGAGATGTGATGCTTTAGTAGTGACTTGTCAGTACTAGGTTAATGGTTGGACTTCATGATATTAAAAGTCTCTTACAAGCAAAACGATTCTGTGACTCTCTCAGTCAGTGATTTACACTCAGAAAACATGGAGCTACATCCAAAAGTGCAGGTCTATGCTGAGTGCTGGTTTAACTTCTGAAAGTCAGCTCCATGTTTCTTAAAAGCTACAATGATGCAGCTATAGTACATCAGTTCTGAATACATGTCAGCTACAAGCAGCTGTGTGACACTGTGAAGACCCATCCATGTATTCCAGTTTAAAGCATCAGAAAGTAAGGAATTGAGTTCTGCAGTGAGCACCTGGATCTCAGAGGCTGTTGCTGTTCTGGGCTCTGACAAGTGTTTCTGTGGGTTCTGAGGGTTTGACCAAAAAATAATATTTTTTTTTGTCAAATAAAATTTATTTATTTATCTCTGTATATATTTTGGTCATAAATGTTAGCAAACCAGAAAGACTGTTGTAGTTAAAAAAAAAAAAAAAAAGTAATAATAATTAATAATCCTGGCAAATGTCTTTGGTGTATTTGGGATTTAGTATTTCACTGTCCAACTATTTCCCGTTGTCAGAAGAAGACAAACATTTGTACCAGAACACTGGGTAAAGATTATCAGACTCTCCATCATTAAATCAACTACACAGAGAATAAAGTTTATAGTAATTTTATGGCTCATAGTTCATATCACACATGAGGTGAATTAATAATGTGGATATGAAGAAAAACAATTTATTAATGTTAATAACTCTTCCAATAAAATTTCCAGGAGGACCTATAGTGATAAATTGAATAATTATGAGCATAATTATGACTAACTAGAATGATAATTTCATGCTAATGCAATAATAATGACGTGAAAGTGTAGATCATGAATTTTAACTGTTCACTTATTCAAATTTCCATGAGCAGAGACCAGAAAAAAAAAACAAAAAACAAAACCAAAACCATAACCATAACAAGAAAAATTTCCACAAACACCCTCTCCACCTCAATTCCTCAACCTTAACATCTGATCAAATTATGCTTTGCTGTCAAAGAGAAACTATTAAATGCTTAAATAGACATAATTTTGATTATTTTTAATGGACTGAAAAAAAAATAGCAATCTAGTAGTATCCTTAAATCAGGAAATAGATAGTCTGTGGATCATACCATCAATCACCTGTTATTAAGCCTCTGATAGCCTCTGAGGATTATAAAGGAATACACCAAACAATTACAGTTAAATTTCATTTTCAATAAAGAACTGTCATACTTGAGTTATACTTTATTTCTGGGGAGGTGTGTGTAGAGGATAATCATCCCAGAAAAGCTGTGCAAGTGTTCAGTAGAGATATTAAGTGTAAACTGCACCCTACAAGTAAATGTAACTGAAGGTCAGATTAATTTTTTACCAAATTATGTTGAGCTGGGGGATAGTGAATTCAGCAAAAATGAGAGGAGTTCACAAAAGGTTTCTCTGAAACCAACTAATTTGATACCAAATAATTTATTATAAAAACTAATGAATCTCTCTGGCTTCAGGATAACTGAAAACAATATACTGTGGCATCCAAGCCAATTGCTGTAGTTTCAGTTTAGCATGGAAGAGACATGATTTAATGTGTTTTACTGGTGCTATAATCTGTTGCTTGTCCTTTAGAACTGCTGGGAATGAAAAGCAGTGGAGAAAAACTAATATATATTACTAGCACATGTGTCTTGAGCTCTGAATTTTATTTTATTTTATTTTATTAGGAAGAAAATGATTTCTGTTTATTCTTCACAGCATGGAGAAAATGCTTTGTCTCAGAAAATGATACAAAACATACATACATACATATATATACATAGCTACTTACTTTTTCTGTATGTGCACTCCAGCACATGAGAGTAAACAAATATATAAAAAATTATACGAAAAATACACCTGTGATTTAACTGTGTTTCTCTGATGACTAGTTGATTTACCCACATAGCCTGAAGGAAAAAAAAAAACAACAAACCAAAACAAAACCCTTCCATTTTATTAAACCACTAATCCCTGGGGTTTACTTGCAAAAGTAGCAGTTGGTATGGGCCAAATTTATACCAAGCAACATACTGATATAGTACCTGTAAGGATTTTTTTCATCATTATTTCAGCTCATCTAGTAGTCTTGTTTAGATTGAAGAGATAGCCCTTGCCTTCCTCCCATCCCCCTCCCATGTGCTGGGCTAACTGGAATATTTTAGTGAGAGAAATTAGATTGTAGGCTGTGATGAGGAAACAATGGTGATGTCTACATCACTCATAGGCTTGCTGAGATGTAGAAAATCAAGAACATAAACACAGATTACACAGTTGCTCTGTGTCTCTCGGCGCCTGCACTTTTCTCCCTGGCCTGCTTTCTGTGTAACTATTCATTTTGCTTTCTAACCCCCCTGGCTGATCCTCCAAACTCACCTTGCATGTAAGGCAAAGTCTAGGATAAGGTAGAAGAGTGGAAAGAAGGTGGAAGGGTGGTTGGGAGCCCCTTCTGGGGATTCTCTTTTCTGGGAGAGCTGTTGTGTTTCTGTATTACCTTTAGCTTGTATATTTCTGTATATAGCTGTATATATTGTAAATACCTGCTTGTATATTGTGCTAAGATGTACATATAAAGCTTCATTCCTTAATTTCCATCTGGCTGAATATAGTCTGGATGATTTCATAAGAGTGGGGGAATGGGTAACACACAAACCATCACTCCTCTCTTCTCCTCCCTTTTCCTTTTAAATTTGAGTTTTAGAAGTTGTTGATATAAAGCAGAAAAGATAAATTATTGTGGTGGTTTGGGTGTTACCCACCCTTCACACACTTTGGAAATCACCCAGACAAGACTCAGCCAGCTCTGGAAATTGAACAAAACTTATATTTACAGCTTAGCATAGTATACAAGCAGATACTTACAGTATATACAGTTATATACAGAAATATACAAGGTAAAAGGTAATACAGAAACACAACTCCCCTCCCAGAAATCTGAGTCCTCAGGAGGGGCTCCCAGCTACCCTTCCACCTTCTCCCACCCCTCAACCTTACCCCAAACGTTGCCTTGTGCCCCAAGGAAGAATGGAGGGTCAGCCAGGGAGGTTAGGAAGCAAGTGGATTAATCAGAGAGATGGAGGTTGAGGTTAGAGTGAAAATGTCCAGAGCCCAGGCAGTGCCTGAATGCTCTATGTGTGGTTATACTCTTGTTCTTGTACAACTCAGCAAGTCTATGAGTGAAGTAGACATCACCATTGTTTCTCTTTCACAGCCTGTGATCTAATCCTTCTCACCAAAACATTCTAGCTAACTTCAAACTAGCACAATTATGTGCTGTGTCACAACACTGATTTATAAGTAATATTAATAAGGAATGTCCAGTATACTACTTTAGTCCTATGGTGAGAGAGAAGATCATAGAAAACACAGGACTGTACCAGTACTTGCGATCAAGAGAACCTGCAGTGCTCCTTTATGATTGTGAAGCAACTTGTAGAAGACTACTTTTATTTAATGTCAACTAAATAAAAAGTTCATAGTTGTTTCAGCAGGATAAAGATGCTTCCAAAGAGATAGCAAGCAACACAGTGACACAAGATAACAATTAATCTAATTAAAGTGAATCCTAAAATGATTAGCCAAGGTTAGGGGTTTTTTTTAAAGTTTAAATGTTAAAAGGTATACCATCTGATCTTCTTCTATCTCAGTTTGATATCCAAATCTCCAGAACATCCAGTCTTTTACATATTTAGGCTTTTAAATAACATTACTTTTCAGCAATTCTCTTGCCATTTATGCATGATCAACAGGATAAAACTAAGACATATGCTTTCATGGTTAAGTTACGTGTCTAAAGTTGTGATTGTGGAATGAGATTTTTGAGACAATCAGGAGCTTGAAGATGATACCTTTACTCAAATCTCTGAGAAGTCTCAACAATCACCCATTGAGTCTTTCCTTATTTTTTCTTTCAAGAAAGTAAAAGGTAGCAAGAGTCACGAACCTAATATTGTACAGGGTTCATAGCAGTATGTTCGGCCAAATGACACTTGTCCTAAGACATTAAACCCACTGGATTTTTTTTTTCACCTTGCACAGCCATTTTTGTGTTATCATTAGCCCTTAGACAAGGATATTATAACAGTAGCTGGTTTTATGTTTGGTTCTTTGTTTTGTTTGTTTGTTTGTTTTGTTTTGTTTTGTTTTTTAAGAATCAGTGGAAGAATGATCAATAAAATAAGAAAAGAAATGAGCAAAAATAGCTACATGAAAGTAATGAATTGTACAGTGCTCCAAGACAGAGTTTCTAAATAACAGAATGAAATAGAAAACAAGCCACAGAATCACAGTAGGACAAATGAAGGGGATGGAAACCAGACGGAGTCATGAAAAATAGCTTCTTCCAAATTCTATGAGATTTAACACTAATCTGAATGGCCTAATTTCATCAAAACACTAGAGCAGGGTATAATCATCTCCCTTCCTGCATTTCTGGCTGTCCAGAAACTAGGAACATTTTAAAGCATTGATCACACACCTCTCCCATCAGTTTTCAGTAGCTAACAATGTTTGCTTTAAATTGTAACATGCAATGTCAATGTGGTATAAACTACGATTAAGCCAGATGACATTCCTTACTACATAGACAAGACATAAAAATGAATCTGATCAAAGGTTGATAATTAATATAATTCCCAGAAATGCTAGATTTTTTTTAATATTCAGGATGAACTTCTTAAATAAAAAAGAATAAGATTCTTGTTCAAAGGCTTTCGTGCTAAGATTAATAACTCGAGCAGATAGAAATTAATATGAAGTAGATATAACACATTTTCTCTTTCTTTTATTTTAATCTACCATTTGGGACCAAGTTAGAGAGTTATGAAATCTTAACAATGACATCTTTGAGATCTGAGTTAATATCATGGTGTCTTTGTCAGGGAAAAAAAGAAAAAAAATCTCATGGGTTGTTTAACACATTAATATTGAAGATCTTATGGTTTATGGACTCACATACTTCAACCAAGTTTTTGTATTTTCACTTAGAAGTAAAAAACTAACACAATCATGACAAAGAATTGTTAATGAATAAAATGTTTTGATGCTTTTGTTTAGGTCTGGTGTATGCAAATGAAAGAAATGTAAAGTATTTGCTCTCAAGGTTAAACTATCATTTACTTAATGTGCAGTTTATAAAGCACCTCCTACAGACCTCTGGAACACTGACACAGAAGAAAGTTCAACAAGAAAATAAATTATACGTAATAATTGTATAAGATAGTGAGGCAAGTCTTGTTTTGCTGATAGTACTTTTCTCCAAATCTTCCAGTATATTATTTATTGTTTATGGAACAAAGCTGCTGTTGAACATCCCTGCAGATAATGAAGTGTGACTTAGTGGACCAACGGTCACAGGTAGTTTTCAATACTTGGCATTAAACTGCCGTTCCAGAGCATGTATCACAGGTAGCTCCTTTGCTCTCTCCCCAGTCCAGTGTGGATGTTTTGAATGTCCAGGGTGTCTCTAATGGAAGCACATGCCTGTGTCAGCATTTACTAGCAACAACCATCATGTTAATGCTAATATGGAGGTTCTACTGTGTGCATGAAATTCATGCACAGAAATCTTATTCCATGATTTATTCTAATGAAGGGAGAATCAGTAACTGTAATCAGTTATGTTAATCCTATGAAAAAAAAAAAAACCAACACACTATACTAGGGTTTTGTAAATTTCTTTAAAGGAAAGTGGTATAATATGTCAGAGAAAGAGTACTATAGGCTGTGAGAGTAAGATAGCCACGAATATACTTATTATATATATATATATATATATTTATACATACTGCTTTTAAAAACAGAACAACAAAACCCACATCATTTTCTGTGTGCATAGCTAACAAATTCTGTGATGGAAATTCTAACAGAAATATTTTATAACACCACATTTTATTCATAACCATATTTTAAGATATCCATACTTTAAAATATATAGAAATTACCTTTTAAATGTATCCATTATCTTATCTGTACTGACTACCAATATTCTGAATAGTTTTCTAGAAACAAATGCATGCTAAGAAACCTGAAAGAAAAGTCAAGTTTTAACAGTCATTTGTGACCAGTTTCTTTTGATTGCTCATCAGATTTTCTGATCATTTGAGTTCTAATTTCAAAAAGTAGTATTTCAATAATACAAGCTTAGTAAAAATCAAGTCTGTATTCTAAAGATATTTTAACATATTAGGATGACATATTAGGAGGCCACTGAGAGACAGGAGTATTTAATCCTACATAGCTTTAGTATATTTCTCAAAAGACACAAGGGCGTGTGTTAAACAGAGACAATCAATCAAAGTTTACAAGTAATATACAAGGGATTTAACATGCTGTTTATAGCAATAGATCCAATTACTGCTAGTGTGTTGTACATGTGTTAATACAGATTTGGTGCCTTAGAGCCATACTCATTATTTTTTCTTTTGAGACTATGCAAATATAATGGTCATATCTTGATTGCTGTTCTCAAGTACTGAGATCAGATTTATTGTTTATATATTCTGAGGTGTTAACAGATGGAAAAATGCTCTGACATCCCAGCTTTAACAAGGAAGATTAAGAATGCAGTAAATACTTTTGTAAGCAGACCTCTTGGCCTTCCTCTGGAATAAAGAAGGAACTGAGGTAGTGAAAAGTATTAGATGCTTCCAAGGCTGACTAGCTACCAAAATTAATAGTTAAATACACTAAAATGTACAAATTTCTTTGTGCCTATATTGCTAAATATAAGCATGTAGAAGTCTCTTATTTTTGAAGACAGTTTACACATGCTTATTTAACTTTGCCTACAAGTTGACCAGAGGCATGCATAAGATCAGAAACTGTGCACTACTTTTTACAGAGTTTTAACACTAGTAATTTCAGTTTCTCATTTCATTATTAAAACTAGGGCTTCCAAACATTGTTAACATTCTGCTCTCCTTTTTGAGACCTGCCTTTACAAGATTTAAAGTTTTGGCACTAAGGCTTCAGAATTTTCTAGTAGTTGTAAATTTCTGTTTTATAAACACTTAGAATTATTACACAGCACTGCAACTGAATGTTGGATATACTAAGACTAAATAAAAATTGAAAACAAAACTATGAAAAGTCCAAAACATAATTTTATTTTAATAACACAATTGATGGAATGTCTATAACTACTCCTTTCATGAAAGCTTTGTCTTCAGGAGTACTGTATACAATGAGAAAATGAGGGCATTTGACTTACATCTTCAAAACCATCTGATTGTAAGAGATGCAATTTTGAAGTAGAAAAGAAGCACATGAACAACTTGGCACAAGTATTAATAGATGATTAATGTAAACAATTTAAAGAATGTGTGTGCGTATGTGTATATATATATATATAACATGAAGGAACATGAAGGCTATGTTAACTCAAAACCCTGCCTACTTTCAGAATCACAGAAACATTCAGGTTGGAAAAGACCCTTGGGATCGCTGGGTCCAACTGATAACCCTCTTCTACAAGGTTCACCCCTATCCATATCCACAAGCACCACATGTACAGTCTAAACCTACCCAGATGCAGTTTGAGGCGATTCCCCCTTATTCTATCACTAATTACCTGTGAGAAATACCCAGCACCAAGCTCTACACAGCACCCTTTCAGGTAGCTGTAGACAGTGATGAGAGCTCCCCTCATCCATCTTTTTCAAACTAAACAGCTCCAGCTCCTTCAATCACTATTCATTAGATTTATTCACCAGGTCCTTCACCAGCTTTGTTGCCCTCCTCTGCACTCACTCTAGCACTTCAACCTCTCTCTTATATTGAGGTGTCCAAACCTGAACACAACACTCAAGGTGTGTCCTTGGCAGTGCCAAGTACAAGGGGACAATCATCTCCCTACTCCTGCTGGACACAGTATTTCTAATACAAGCCAGGATGCCATCGGCTTTCTTGGCCACCTGGGCACACTGTTGGCTCGTGTTCAGCAGCCCTGGTCCCTTTCTGGAGGTGTTGGTTCCAGTGCTAAAGACTGAGGCAAAGTAGACATTGAGCACTGCAGCCTTCTCCTCATCCTTAGTCACTATGGTTTAGTCTGCATCCAATAAAGGATGAAGATTCCCCCCAGTCCTCCTTTTGTTGTTGATGAAATTACAGAAACTTTTTAAAAATTATCCTTAATGGCTGTGGCTAGGTTGAGCTCTAGCTGTGCTTTGACTCTCCTAATTTTCTCCCTGAATAGCTTTACTACGTCTTTACAGTTCTCATGAGAGATTTCTCCCCTCTTCCAAAGGCCATAAACTCTCCTCTTGTTCTTGAGGTCCAGTCCAAGGTCTATATTCTTCCATGCTGGATGCTTTCCCTGCTGACTCGTTTTGTCAGCACACAGGAACAGCCTGCTCCTGTGCCGTTAAAAATTCCCTCTTGAAGTGTGTCCAGCCTTCCTGGACTTCTAAATCCTTCAGGGTAGCCTCCCAAGAGACAGTCTCTAAATAAACATGCATTCCATTATAAAGTATCTATATATTAATTGCTTGAGATATGAAGTCTTATGCCTTAGCCATTAATTGCTATGCTAGCACAAAACCCTAAGAAATTTAATAGTCTGTTGGGTATCAGCTGTGTTGCTTCAAGCCCACTGGTACTTCCTCAAACTGTGTCATGTACAGATTTCCCTCAGGCTCTTATCTGAGATATATTTGAAGGGAAAAACATTGCAGATTTCTACATAGGCAAAAATGTTTAATATAGAACAGACTCAGACTCAATTAGATAAGACTATTTCATCTCATTTCATTTGAAATGCCTGAACAATTCAAGTTAAAGCATGTAATTAAGGGGATTGTTCAAATGCTCTTCTATTATTATTAAACATGGATTTGTAAAGTAGAAATAAAGCTGGAAAACTGTATAGTCTCCTTTTCTGCTACTACTAAATACCTAGAGGAACATGTCACAGTGACGGGAAAAGTCAGAGTAGGAAAGAACCTTTAGGTCTGATGTTGCACCAGACATCATGTGTACACAGACATAATAGAAATGAATTGTACACATAATGAATTATAGTTTAATCCACAATTACATGGTTAGAAAAATAATAATAAAGATGCATACTCTTTTGAAAAAGAATGAAAACAGAAAGTTAACCACTGTGAAAATCACAGAAACTAAATCAGTAAAGGATTATTATTTTATTCCCTGTTCTGTTCTTCATTTTATTGTAGATGTTTAAAAGAAACCTGTGAAATGCTTTGTGAGAACCTGAATCTAGTGCCTGTTAAAGCCAGGAGGAATTTGTTTCATGGTTCAGTGAAATGCTCTGAGCAAGCTTCTTTCTCAATTGCTTCTCAGTTGCTGCCATTGAAGCAAAAGGTAGTCAATATTTTGCATATTTAATTCGTTACTAAAATGGAGACTTTGAAGGCTTTGCATCCTTCCTTAAACACTGGTACATTTCTTTTTGTCAAATACATCTGGTCAGAAATGAATTAATTTGTGAAGCAAATTCAACAGTCACAGTCAAATTGTGATTGTAACTTCACTGGTACAAATGAAATCAGTGTAAAATCCCCACTTTCAGAAAATGACAATGATTTGAGTCCTTTTTACTCTTTATAATCAATTGTTTATAACACTTTTAAGCAAAAATGACCATTAAATTGTGATAAAGGATATAGCAATTGAATTTTTGTTTTAATGTATTCACTTATTTCCCAAACTGTCAAACAAGTAAAGGCAATTTCTGTGATGGAATAATTTACACAGTTGTGATAAGTTTCTTCTGTGAAGTCAGATTTTTGCAGTATCCTTTAAGTTATCCCAGTGGTAACATTATACAATTAAAACTGATACATTTGCTTCCTTCATTGCTTTTGAAGACTTTTTTGTTAAGTTATGGTACAGATTTATCCATCTAATTGAATTAACAAGGTGAAAACAAAAGCATGTCAATTAATAGGTTATTCAAGGAGATAGCAATTTTATGTAATTGATTACTTTAAGGCAGACACCTCATTTAAGACTACATTTTATTAAAGTATCATTTAAGGAAATTCATTTTCATATTTGAGAATGAAAGGTAGAGGCATCTAGACAGCCTTAATATGTCAAATGTTATTGAGAAAGCCACTGAAGGAATATGCTTCATATATGCATTTTGCACTCTTAGCTGCTTATATTTTAGAGGGGACAAAAATCTACACAATATTATTTTTCAAGACTTAATGGAATTCTGAAAAAATAACTTAAATTCTTTTGTGCCTTGTTCATCATCAACAGAACTGTCCATTACCTTTGAAATTCAACAGCAAATTCTGACATAATTTTCACTTACTATATTATACATGAACAGATATGCATTAACTCTTGAATTCCAGGGTGACAAGACTATTATCTGAAATAACTGTCTTTCAGCTGAAGCTGGGCAAATGTTGCCTTAGACAGAATCAAGGGTAGTATAAACATGGTATCGACATAATATAATTTGCAGATAATAATATTTTAGAGTGGAAATACACTTTAAGCATTGCAGTTTTTTATCTACACATGAGGCTCCTGGAAGAGCTAAAATAAAGGGAATAAAAACCCACACAAAATTTCATCCACTTGGGTTGCATATGTAGTGATTTCTTTTATAACAAAATTGCTCAGATTACATATATTTAACTTTTTAAGTTTTGCTTTTGTGTTGTCTAAGGTACATATATGATATAGGTGTTGTTGCCTCCCACATCATCCTTATTTTAATTTCTCTTGAATTTTTACACTAGTAAGCTGTTTTTCTTCTGTGCTTGTGCTGCTGAAGAACTTGTTTCTTACGTAGGTATTCTTTATTAATATTATAATGTTATTAATACAAATTTACACTAAATTGGTCATATGTTTGGTAGAGTGAGACACCTTCCATATGTGCAGAGAGAAATTCATTTAACTAAGTTAGACTTTTTTTCTTCTCCATTAAAGCATAGCAAACCACTAGAAAATACCTGCTATGTCTGAGGGAAGATTTCATCTGCAGAACGAGTGTCTAGAATCCATGTTGCCTGCATGTTAGATAAGCACTGTATCTCTAGATTGTTACATAAAAATGAGTTGCAGCAGCAGCAGTAAAGCTCTCACTCCTGAGCCACAGCATATTAAACTTTTCAGGGAAATTAGGAAATTAGAGATTGGATTACTACAGGGCAAGCACTGAACACAGTTACGTGGAAAAAATATAACACTCAAAAATAACTCACAAGTCTTTCATGTTGAGGAGCTTAATAGTGAACATAGATGGGCACAGCTGAAATGTTCTAGACAAGTGATAGAATGGATCTCGGTTATGGGACATATGTGGGTGAGTGTTGGGGCTCGAGCAGAACTGAGCAGAATTGGGCAGCCTTAAAAGAAGGGGAACAGGCAGGGTAATGTTAGGTCATTCTGATAAGGAGGCACATCTGCAGAAAAGTGGCCTTGGGAGGGCTGGCAGAGAAGCTGTGAAGGTTAGTTATTGTCTGTAGCTAGCTGCTCAAGGGATCTTGAAGGGGCAGGTTGGTCAGGTCTGTCTCTATGCATGTGGACAGCCCATATTCTGCTGTGTAACCTATCAGAATGATACATGTTGTATTGGCCGCTATATAAGCATCACTCAGCTTCAATAAATGGAATCCACTTCATCCACCATATTGGTGAGGCTGTGTCATTCTGGTTCCCTGTATGGATCCTGAAGAGAGGAACACACGCGGCAGGTGAGAAATTCTAGGTGGATGAACACGTACATTGTTATTAAATTATATTTAATATTTTTTATCTCAATTGTCAACTTCATCACAACAGAGAATCACCTACAAAAACTGAACTGTTTTCACATACTTTCAAGGGCATAGACATTGAAAGGAGAGTGCATTTGTGCTGAGTTTAAGCAGAAGGGAAAATAATTCAAGAAAATAAAGGCTAATATTTTGAGCAAATATATAACTAAATGGTCAAGTTCTGAAGCTTACGCTCAAAATACTTGAACTTGATAACAAAGATATAAAAATGTTTATGAGGAAAACCAAAATGTTCACAGAGTAATTGCTTGTTACAGTGGTAGCTCCACTGACTTCATCAGTTGTACTCAACCATGTAATGGTATTAAAATAACCTGAGGACTCAAAGTCTGTTTTTCGGAAAATAAATAATTGAGTGAACCAGAAAAATAAATCACTGTAGTGACCAATATGTAGTTAAACAGCAACTTTTGTGTCACTTACTAGGAAATTTTGGCTTCTAGGAGAGACTACCGTACTTCAAGCAAAGAAACTTTGGATCTCTCAAATAAACTCAGTGAGACAGAAGCACTGTGTGAAAGTGTAAGACTGTATACGGTTGAATGAAATAACATGATTTTTTCAATTTAATTATTAACATAATATCTTTAACTTTGGGGTTAGTGTAATAGGCTGTCAGAGATCAGCTCCAAGCTGTGACTGCCCTGATTAACTTCAGTCAGGAGTTCCATATTGGCTCAGCCCTTGGCACTGAGTCTGTTGTTGCTTGCTTCTAGCCTGGCTTTTTCTGCTCCAGAATTGTCCTTCCACTTTCTCAGTCTAACCTCAGGCCAGAAGTACATTGATGCTGCTCAGTGATGCCTTGATTATGGCTAGGTTCTCCTGCTGCCACCCCCAGTTCCTCTCACTCCCTTAGGGAATGTGAGTTTGTCTGCTTGTACTATTCCCAACACAGGAAGTGGTATACAAAAATTACTTGATTAGCAGATTTCCTGATCAAGGGAAACTAGATATTTGTCAGATATGCACTGCCTAATTCAGTCTGGCTTGGTGTATCTGACCATAAAACAGTACTTCAACGTCACAACTGAGTTCCATTTTGAAAGATCGTGGCTAATGTACAGAATCTTCCAAACTCTCTTTCAATTTTTTTTTAAGAGCAAAATAAACCACAATATATATATATATACAATGTTAGAAAGCGAATAATGATGTCATTTATGCTTTAATAATCTAATAATCCAATAAAAATATAGTAAAAATCATTATATCTAAAGCCCTTCCTTAATCTCAGTCTTTAATATCTCTTGGCATCCTGAAGATGACCATGGAGTCTTTCTCAAGAAGAAGGTGAGGATGCCCTACTTTTTAATATTGAGATCTGGGGTTTTTCTATTTGTTTCTTTCATCACCATGGACTGCTGCTTTTTGGCTGCTCCCAGATGAGTGTGAGTGTGGTCCTATGGCCTCTTACAGGCTTATCTCTCTAGGGACCTTTGTTGGGCAGTGGGCCCCTGGGTTTGCTAGGCCCTTCTCGCAGAGTTTTGCTGGTAATTGTAAAAGCTAATTTTACTGGGTTATGCATTTTACTCTTATTTGCCTGTAAACTATAAAATCACCACCAACCTGAGCACTTATACATTCATTATATTAAAGTTTTGGGGTTTTTTGTTCGTATCCCATATGTTACATAACAAAAGATCAGCAGAATTTGGAACAATAAAGTGTGTACATACACTATTACAAATAATACTACTTCTCAGTTAAAGAAATGCAAATCAAGAGAAATCCTAAGACATTTATAAATGTTATTTTTTTTTCTGGAATGTCAGTTAATCATAAAAATCTTAGCCTGACACCAAACATCTTTTTTATTTTTAGAGGTGCTCTGATATTTTTACATTACTAGTAACAGCTGGTATCTTTATGCAATTTGTCAATCATGTTGACACAACTCCAGTGTTCATAATTATAAAAGGTTATTATAGATTTATTTTAAGTTCACATCCTATGACAAAGAAGGAACATTTAATCATAGAGTTAATTTAATTCCATTTAAAATTAACAGTTGCAGCACTTTGTAGTGATTAGTTTTTAATTCTCTTGTCACGGTGGCTTAATATACAATTATTGATGTAAAAATGTTTTGGATAAAAATAAGTGAAATCACAGGGAGAAAGCAATATATTTTCTGTGACAAAGTTTTTTATTCGTGTGAAGGATATCCATACTGTGAGTTTTAAAGTTGGGCTAACAATACATGTTAATAAAAACTTAATAAGGAATGAAATGTTTCAGTCATTATAAATGTAATCCTGTTGTAAGAGACAGAGTTAAGAGTAGGGGAGGGAAAAAAACACTTATAAAGTATATTGAAGGTCTTGTGTTATCTTCTTTCTGAAAATCTTTACATAATTATCTGTCATTTAGAGATTACATTCTTAAGTTTCTTTAAGCACATTAAAACAAACAATAAGGGGCTAAACTAAACCAGGTTATTTTCATTCTTATATTGTCATGCAGATTATCATTATCCAAACAGATCTGAAGAAGAGATGATTAAGAAAAGTCAGTGACTTTTGCCTGAAAACATAAAGACTTGAGTTTTCTTTTGTGATTTACAATAGTTCACTTAAAATGTTGTTGAACGGTAGCCTTCTTCTGATCTCTGCAGGCAACAAAAAGACTACATGGTGACCCAGAAAAAAAAATTCCTTACATGTGTAGTATCATGTGAACAAAACTTTATTTGTACACCTTGAGTTCATGACTGACAATCAGCCTAACAAGAGAAGTAGGAAGCAGTGGGAATCACCCAAGTGATTGTTGATGGTATACACCTGGTACTGAATATGCTCTGCTCATGTTCACAAAGAAACCCACACTGCCCTCAACACTTTATCCATTTCAATCCTAATAAAACAAAGCAAACCAAATAATTATCTAAAAAGTATCTAAGACAGCTAAAAATCCCTAAATTATAAAATGATTAGTGTCTACAGTGGTCATTTTTTCTCAAGTTATATGAATTTTGCAAGCCACAGTGTAGTTTTTAAATGGTGAGGAGGACTCTCCCCGGCACAGTTTGAGATTATGTCCCTTTGTTCTGTTGATGGTTGCCTGGCGGAAGTGACCAACCCCCACCTGGCTACAGCCTCCCTTCGGGTAGTTGTAGACAGTAATGAGGTCACCCCTGATCCTCCTCTTCTCCAGGCTAAACAACCCCAGCTCTCTCAGCCTCACCTTGCAGGGCTGTGTTCCAGGCCTCTCATCAGCTTCATTGCCCTTCTCTGGACATGCTCCAGTATCTCAGCATGTCTCTTGAATTGAGGAGCCCAGAACTGGACACAGCAGTGCTGAGCACAAGGGAAGAATAACCTCCCTTGTCCTACTGGCCACACTGATCCTGATCCAGGCCAGGATGCCGTTGTCTCTCTTGGCCACCTGGGCACACTGCTGGCTCATGTTCAGAAGGCAATGAATCAGGAAAGAAATCTCATCCTATACCCACAAGTCCCAAACTGTCCAAGGTTGTAAAACAAGTCGCAGGGTTGGACTATATGATCTCTTTGGGTCCCTTCCAATCCCTAATAATACCCTGCAAACATTATGAGCTAACCAATACTGAAAGTGTGTTAAGCATCACAACATGGACCGATTGGTTGGGTAAATCAAGCCACAAAGAACTCTCTAGCTGTGTGGTTAGACTGGCTAAATGCATTCCTTGTATAAATTTGTTAATTTACCCTTGTCTCAAATGTTCTGGCAACACACTGAAATCTACAGTATGGAAGTTCCACCTGGCAAAATCTTTAACCAAGACCATGCTGTAATGTTAGCAGATGTTTATTAAATCTGTACTCATGGAGTCAGCATAATGGCATCTAAGTTTTGCTTTTCATTTACAAAAACAAACAAAATAAATAAATAAATAAATAAATAAATAAACAAAGTCTTCCCAAAACCAGTGAGATTTTGTAATTGGCTAGAAATAAAGTCAGTATTCAGTTCCAGTTTATCAAGTAAACAATCTATGCAAGCAATATGGTAACCATTTTCACAGGGAATGTCACCAGAAAAATTGAGATTCTCAGGATGCATCATCCTGCCACCACCTTTGTCACCAGCATCCCAGACTTCCAGAATCTGAAAAGATAAGAGAATTTCTTTGGAAGAGAAACATATAATGCTGTTTGCTTCCACATGGTTTAGAATTCATGCATAATACATACCTGCCTACAGGCCCTATAATTTTGTTTCTTGTCTCAATACCTTAAATACTTCCTTCACTTCTATATAGGAGATGACTCCCTACAAAATATTTAAGCACTGTTGTGCTTATATAAATGCATGAATGTCATGAATGTGCTCTTTCTATTTCCAAAATACAAAGTACAGATAAACACTGTCCTCTTTGCTTTAAGACATTCTTCTTTACTAACCTCAAAACCATAACTGTAGTACCTCTTGTACCTCTGCTAGAGAGGCAAGGAGTAAGCATCTTTCTCTGCGAATGTTTGTATATTTTTGCTAGTCATTTCTAGATCTAGTTATTCCTTTGCATAATGTTTCCATGACCATTGCCAAAGAACCAATTATTATTTAAAGTAGTGGTCAGGGGTGGTGAGAGTTCTGAATATAAAAATTAATAAACAACATTAATTGTGAAAATCATATCTTGCATCAATTAATTACCTCTCCATAACAGAGGAGTAATGGGTTTAAACTCGAAGAGAGGAGATTTAAATTAGATATTAGGAAGAAGTTCTTTACAGTGAGGGTGGCGAAACACTAGAACAGGTTGCCCAGGGAGGTCATGAATGCTCCCTCCCTGGAGTTATTCATGACTAGGTTGGATGAGGCCTTGAGTGACCTCTGCTAGTGGGAGGTTTCCCTGCCTATGGCAGGGGGTTGGAACTGGATGATCTTTGAGGTCCCTTCCAACCTAAACCATTCTATGATTCTATTCTATTATCTCTTTATTAAATTTATCCCCACTTTGCACAACATGCGTTCAATAAGCTAATTAATGACACTAGAATAGAAAATTATGTAGAAGAGTACAAATAAAGAATGACACTAGAAATTGTGAAAAAATGTTAATTAGTGATGACTAAACCAGATGAAAGAAGTATTTGAGAAATTGAGTCAATGTATTAGTATGATTTAGAACATTATATTAATAGTCTTATTCTGTTTTTTAGCTTGCTGGAATATTGTTGCAGTTTGTAAATGTGTAAAGTAATGACTTCATAAGATAAACAACTGATGGTATTATGTACTGATAGTGATATTAAGTCGTATAAGTGTGTTAAACTAACAAGTTAGATATTTGTTACTAATTCATAAGCCATCAGAGACTGAACTACTCTCAAAGTAAGAATAAGATAAAGTTGTGGGTATTTCACTGGACAGGGAAGAAGATAAGGTAGTGGGAGTTTTGATGCTAAAGTCTTGACAAAAGAAGTGCAAAGAGAGGCAACTGCTACAGGAACATGCAAAATTAAGCTATTGAGTCTTCAAGGACAAGGGGAGCTCTTACTGCTGACCATGGTCCCTTCAGAGTGGTAGTCATCATAAAGAACAGACAGTAGATGTCAACAGAGACTCTGAAAAACACATATTCCTTGAAGTTAGGATGTTCTAGATTAGGAGAAGTTATGTTAGATAGTTTATGTAGAAATTATGAATATGTTTGTTTTGGGGCTATAAAAACATTGCTCATTTGGGGTTTGGTGGTACACAATTCCAGGAGAGATTGTACATACACCAGTGTTGCAATAAAGAATACTGGCTTGGCAAGTCACATCGGACGTTGAGTATCAATTCTTTGTTTCAAAGCGGAACGCTGTGAGTTAAGTGAATCTGCTGATAGGGTTAACAAAGAGAAATGAAGTACAAATGCACTGTAAAGCTGCTAACCAATGAAGGAGAAGCAATGGAACAGATTGTGTTAGAAAATATTAAAAAGTAGCTTAAATCAGATTCAAATCTGAATATTCAAAACAAGTTTAAATCAGATTCAAATCTGATATATGAGAAGGAAGAGGCTTTCTTCTACGAGTATCATATACTTCATAGGGGTAGAAGTAAGGATATTTGTCATACCTCCACTACATTCTTTTAAAGGAGTCTTTTTGAGGAAGAATAGCTATCACCATCTACCTAGGGTTAAAGGGATATTGTAAGGATAAGCACAATACTCTAGAAAAAGTAGAGAGTTGCTAAATGTTGTCAGACAATGACAGTTTTAACTTAATTATCAAGAAGTATTTTTTGTACTGATAAAATAATTTGGACTAGAAGTGTTAGTACTATTGTTATTGGACTAATAAAACCTCTTTGCTATATTTTAATTACACTGTTAAAACATTAATTGTACTAACAACAAGTTCTTGGCTCTGCATACAGCATGTATTCCCCTGTGCTCATAACAAGATTTTGAGAGTAACAGTAACCATCTGCGACATGTTGACCATATGGCAGATATGGCAAGTGACCTCCTTGTAATACTGTTGGGAATCCTTCTGACAACAGCAGTATGAAAACAACGGTGAGGTCCCTACAGGTAGCTGATCTCTTCCAACTTTTTTGTGCTGATACCTGAGACAGAAAAATGAATAACGAGATGACTTTTGCGACTCTCCAGATTGCTTTCTTACAACACTGTGATGAAACTGGGACATGTACATTGTATGAACTAGTCTGAAAGTATATGATTTACTGATGTGAGTGATGATGAGTGCAGAAACGATATAAGAAAATTACTTCAAGTTTGAGAAACCATTGGGTGCAGCTATGGGTGTGTATGGCTGGCCTGCTTCCCTGCCAAGTAAAGAGTTTGATTTCTTGCAGGGCAGAGTCCAAGAGCAGACTCACATCTTTGCAGGTATGATCAGGAGTCTAGAACACTGAAACAAAGCAGAGAAATTATTTTGTAGTACAGGCGCAAAATCTGTGTTTCTCCTATAAAATAGTGACTGCTATATTAAAACTCAAACCAAGAGCAGATTTTATCCAAATGTTCTGAAATTCTGAGTTAATAATTTTCTTGTTCAAAATGAAGTATTTTAAAGAAGATGCCAGTAGAACAAGCTTTTTATTCCATGATGGAATATCTACTAGATTGTAAAAGAACATAAACAAACAAATAACACCTTTCCTGATCACCTAAGCTCCATGCTTTCTTTGCTGTCAATGAATAAGCAAGACCTAAAGCTGTGAAATGCAGCTTTATTTTTCTTTTAGGAAAACAATCACTGGATTTCACTTAGCTGTTTTCCTGCTTTCTGTAGATTCATTTAAGAAGCACCTATATTTCACTTCTCAATAGAACACAGTCTGCAGGGTCTGACAACTAATAACTTGTAGGATGCTTGAACATCTGTGAGGTAAGGACTCACAGATGTTCTTTTAGCTACATGAAAGAAATCCCTTGTCACCTCTCTCCATGCAATTCCAATTCTCAACTAATTATGAGTTTGTATATAGTGATGATCACTCCCAAGTGTCACTGAAGGAATTATGAATAAAAAATGTATGCAAATGAAACTCTGCCTTTCTCCACCAGAAGATGGAAGTAGAAAGGTTGTTTTTTTTCCATTGGAATTACATATGTTTGGGGTTCTCAATGAATATTTTCTGTAGTAGTGTATACACATAACTACTTTTTGAGTTAATATAGGGATCGGAGAAGAGATCTTCTTAGTGTAGAATGGTACCTTTAAGTATTTCCATTTTATTCATGAAAATCAATGTTATAGAAGAAGAAAGAATTCTGCCCTGTGAGCTTGATGTCTCAAGAAGAGGCTTGTTTTTTCTGAGTTAATTTTCCTAATTCTTATTGGTAGAAATTTGCTATATTAAAAAAAATACCCATGGTAAAACATTTCATAAAGTAGTATTTATATTACTTATAGAATTGCTGATTTCCAAAAAAGAAAAAATTCCTCTTTATCACCCCAATTTCATTATGAGTCATTGATACCCTTAATAAACAAATAAAAGAAACTTTTAAAAGCATCCATGAAGTTTTAACATGAGAAAATCAAGGCTGAATCTTCCATTTTACTTTTGTGTTAATATTTTTATCGACCGTATCTAACTTAGTATGGCATAGAACATAAACTGTAACCAATAATTATGATAACTTTCATTGATTTGGCATGGAAGCATTTTTAAAATTCATCTCAGAGAGAAGTGAAAATAGAGTTGTGCTATTTTGAATCAGGCTAGAATGTTTTGGTGAGAAGAACTAGATTACAGGCTGTAAAAGGTGATGTCTACTTCACTCATAGGCTTGCTGAGATGTATAGGAACAAGAAATAAAAACATAGAAAACCACTCTCGCTGGTGCTGCTGGCTGAGCTGCATCTTACTCTCTAATCACTTTGCTTCCTAACCCCCTGACCGAATCTCTATTCTCCCTTGGGACTGGGGTAAGGTTGAGAGGAGTGGGGGGGAAGGTGAAAGAGTGATTGAGAGCCCCTCCTGGGGACTCAGGTTTCTGGGAGGGGAGTTGTGTTTCTGTATTACCTTTTTACCTTGTATATTTCTGTATATAACTATATATACTGTAAATATCTGCTTGTATATTGTGCTAGCTGTAAATATAAGCTTCATTCATATTTCCAGAGCTGGCTGAGTCTAGCCTGGGTGATTTCTACAAGAATACTGTACAATCCGCAGTTAAACTGGAGGAAACTTTTTGTTAAGTAGTATGTCAAAACCTTTGACCCATTTCCACTCGAGGTTAAAACTGGAACTAATTTCTAGTGAATAAAATTCATTCAAATTGCAAATGAAGGGTTGGCAGGAATGTATGAAGGAATGCCTTTATTAAAAAGACTGAAAGAAATTATTTCTTCCGAAAGTAATGATTATAGTTATACTATCATTAGGAAAAGAATTATCTGAACGTGAGAAAAGACTTCTAAAAATATTGTTACAATTGAACTATACATGTAGAAAGAACATTAGACTGAAATATACTGTCCTAGAGGAGGTGAGACAAAAATACTGGCAATATTAAAGTATAAGAAGGGTATATGGAAAATTGAGATCATCTGCTCCTTTAACAGTATGTGGTCAAGGAGCTTTTACAGCACAAAACGAGCTAACAAAAGGGGAAAGCCATATACATTATCATATAGAGACACAGAGCTGATCAGGCAATAATGAGAATCAAACATGGTCAGAAACACTAGCTATAACAATAGATGGAACATAGAAATATTTATTTCAGTAAGACTATCTGAGGACCTTGCCAAATAGGATACTAAGTAAAAGAGGTAAGCCACAGACAAATACAGAGAGACAGAAATCTGGCAGTCAGTATGGAGGCAAAGATAAGAAACACAGCCGGTCATTTGCACTAATTAACGGGCTATCAGGAAACTGCAAGAAAAAAAGGACTTTGCGAATGTAAGGAAGAAAACCTGAGAGACCAGAATGTTCAATAAGATCAGTGGGACCGGTAAGGGAACACGCAGAAGTAGTAAATCAGAGTGAAGGGAGTATCCCGGGTCAGCGCAGCCCGCTCTTGCAAGCCTGCACACACACACACACACACACGGAGAGACAGAGACTGTCAGCTTAAACCAGTACAGTGAGCAACACGCAGAAAAGAGTTCAGAAGGCCTGGTTCCGTGTGAAACTGGTCAGTACATTCATTTGGCTGGGGCCGGTGCCTCACCATTGCAGTCTATCCTGTCTTCCAGTATCTTCTTATTAAATATTTACTTAATTATCTTTCTTTGTAATCTCACTTTGTCCTGTGTGTGTTTATTACAAAGAACAGTGTGTGTATGAGTTGAATTCAGTGCCAGCTACTAGAGTCAGGCTGGGGCTGTGGATGTCTTCAGCCTGTAGTGTCAGCCACAGAAGTGAGCAGAGTCTCAGCATGAGCAACTGAAATAAGCAGCAGTTTCTAACCTTCAGCTACAGGGTGGGCATTGTGAGCATCCCAAACCCCAGCTACCAGGGGACTGGTGTGACTGAGGAGCTCAGTGCTGGCAGCTGGAGTGCAATCTCAGGACACAGATGGTGCATGTCTATCTTCTCCAGTCCTGGTGTGCAAGCAATTAGAGGGGCCTCAGGTTGGGGCAGAGATATCAAATGAGTGGAGGATCCACACTAGTATCCATGAGACCCATGACCACGGGGTGCGTGTGGGATAAGTGTGCAAGTGCAGCATGTGTGTGGGAAGCATAAACTGGATCAGTGGGTGAGTAGGAAACCAGTGGGGTGGGTGTGGTGGAAGGCCTGAACAGGCCAGAATAGGCCTGAACATGTCCTGGCTTCCCCAAACATGTTTTTCTGCTCTCCCTCCTTCTGTTGTGGGGAGAAACAACCACGGGAAAGGAAGACAAAAGGACCTGGTGCCACCATGTCTGCCCAAATTTGTTTACAGGGTACCCACACATGTTTATACACTTGTTTGTGTTCTGCCCTACCTTCACCCAATATAGTTAAGCTTGGCTAAGTGTATAATGTTGTGTACAATGTTTTGAAGACCATTGCACAGAACCAAGTATTATTAAAAATGACTGGGCAGGAGGTGAGAGAGTCCTGAATATCAAATGTAATAAACAACATAAATTCTGGAAAAATCCCACCTCACACAGATTAATACCCTCCATTACACTGGATAAAGGGACCAAGATGAACAAAGGAATCCATGAATAAGTGTGTGTATGCTTGTGAACCTGGAAAGTGCTGTGTGTGCTGCAGTAGTGACCTCCTATCTCTGGCAGACCGAGGGGATGAGGTGACTAAGCTGTCTGTGCTTGTATTCTACACATCTTGTATGCAGATGCTGTTGAAGGCAGAACCTTGTCTGCAGCAGTTTGTGCAACCTGCCATGGCAGTGTCCACCTTGCGTGTCCATGTAGATCTGTATGCTAAGTTTCATTACTGGTTGAACCTGCAGACAGGAAAGTGACAGCTGCATCCCTCAGCCTGGGTGGAGAGCCCAGGTCCCCCAAGGAACAGGGCTGGGCTCTCGTGGCTGATGGGAGGAAGTCTTGGGCTGGTTCTGCTGGAGGCAGCCTCACTGCTGACACACATTCCTTAACATGAAGTATTAGAGATACTATAAAGTGATCTTGTAACATGGTTTTCTCTTTCAAGAACTGATTCACTTGAATGGGAAAAAACACCTTCAATGTTTGTTCACTAACTCTTATCTTTTTGTTGTTGTTTCTGCAGAGACTTAAACCATCATAATGCTCTGATACTATGTATGAGACATTCATATATAATTTATTTCATTAATTTATTTGTATGGATTTTTCAATGGCCATAAACTTCAAAAGACATTTAGGAAAAGGTAATATGTTCCCATTTCTGCTACACATGCATAATGTGGCACAATGAATCAAAACTGACTAGAGGACTGTTTTCAGGAATGCTGCCATTATGTGTCTACATTTTGTCTGAGAGATAAGGTAAGTTGGTTTAGATATAACCATTAATTTAGTAATTATCTATCTTCACAATTTTATAGTTAAACAAATAAATACAACTCTTACATTTAATTGTTTTAAAAATTACTTGTACATTTAATTTTCAAGTATGTTTACTAGTCCATTACTTCATTCAAGTGATGACTAAAGTTTTGTTTATGTTTTATTCATGCCACTCTCCAATTCATTACTGAAATCACCTGAGAACAATTTAGTTTTCTTAAAATCTGAAAAAAGGTGATCACAGTTGTTTTACAAATACTTTGCTGTATCATCATATTATGCAGAAGAAAAAAAAAAACTTTTGAGAAACTAGACAGTGCCTTTTTGTCAAAAATTCATCTATGAAAATACTTCAGTTGTAAAATAGCTTTCAAAAACTTGCACCAATACTCAAAAAAGTGCAGTTTCCAGAGTCTTTCCTATAAATTACAAGTAGAGTGTGGAAATATTTTTCAGTAAAGAAAATAGAAGCATTATGAATCCTCTCCAAAGAAAACTAAATGTTTTTTTTCTCTGAAAGGCAGACAGCAGAATTTTTAATCGACCACTTCCTGAGAAGTCATATATTATTTGGATACTGGAGAAGCTGATACATCTACATAAATTCCATTCATTCATTTATAATGAGTAAGTTTGTTATACTCACCTACTCACCAGACATTTCTCTCTCTCTCTCTCTCTTTTTTTTTTTTTTACTTTATCATTATCATACATAAACAGGATATTTTCTTTTAAATAAACATCTGCTACCTTTCATTTCTGAAGCTATGCCAAGTTCCTTCTCAGAGAAATGCATATTAGTTTTCTTATTTATTATATAGAGAGGTACATAATTCTTCCATACTGTTATTCATACTGTTGTCCTACTGTAGAAATAAAATTCAGGAATGAATCCAGTGGAGGATCAGTGCTTATAAACAAAGGGTGAAATGGAGCAACATCAGTGGCCACAAATATGGCCCATGAAACTGTGAGGAGAGGGAGTGTAAAACTACCTCTAACAACTTTTCTCAAACAGCAGATCTAATACTTGGTGGGAGTTGGTTCAACACAAATTTTGTACTCTCTGCTATGATTCTTCCTTGAAAGGATCTCTTTCTCATGATAAGGAAGTGAAGTTGTAGGAAAGAACAGGAGAAATAAGGCTTAAGAAAAGTATTTGACAATAGAAAACTGATGGGTACATAATCACTTTGATATTTTAAGAGGGTCTTCACTCTACTCAGGGACAAGAATAAGGAAAAACTAATTCGCAACTCAACTTAGTTGATGTTAATAATCTACTCTGAAGTTATGCTGTGATAACTCACCTTTCTTCTGTGATCAGTGATAGACTGGATGCTGTTGCAAACATAATTTTAATTAGTCTTTTTGTCTTTAATATAATCTTGGTTCAAAATTTGCTGTAATATACAGAAAGGGAATATTATTATTCTAGTGCATACCTTGATGTTGAAGTTCTCTCTTTCCAGTGATAAAATGAATGGGTCTGTATTGTCTGATCATAAATTCACTTTTAATATGTCATATACAAATTGAAAGCTACTTTTCTGATTATGTACCTATTCAGACTGTACTGATGGATTTTCTTATCCTGACATTTCTCCTGGATTATTTCTTTGACTGAGCTTTAGATGACTCACATTACATCTGTAAGCTTTGCCTAGATGTTTTAAAATTTAAACTTCTTTTGTTGAAATATGAATGTAGTGTAAAAAGTTAAGATTTTTCTAAAGCCAAACTTAATATGATTTACTCTTGATGCTCTGTCATTTGCTGTGAGCTGTTCAGTTTAAAAAAACCTCAGGATACTACTATCAGAAACTCCACTGTCAGAAAATGGAGCAAAAGAGAGACAGCAGGAGAGATCGAAAAAAAAGTTACTACTACAGAGTCCTCCTTTGGGGGGTGGAGAGAGAATTTCTGGGAATCTGAAGATGATATTCTGCTGTCACTTTGGCTGACATTCCTCCAGCTCGTGATGTTTCTCAGTTTTTGACATCCTGAGTATCTTTCCCCATCCTAAGCTGCATAACTCAGGATTTTTATACTGTTGCTGGTTCATTCATCATAGCTCCAGCTAGGCCATGCCCTTGTCACATTACAATGCATTTGTGACTTCAAGGTGCCTCACAGTGGGCTTTCAGTGGTCTACTCCAAGTGATCTCTGTCTTTCTTAGCTGTTCACCACATCCCCTGGACAATTGTTATCTTGATGGGTGAGGATGACACATCAGACCGGTCCTCCTTGACAATCTTATTTTATTGAGATATTTCTTGCATTCTTGATGTAATAATTATGCTCACAAGGTGATTTTTTGTAGTCATGAGATCATTCTCATAATTTATGAATTTTAATCATCTATTTTATAATTTTTAACTCAATAAAATACTGCATAAGTGGAGTCGCTGTCTCTGGAGGTGTTCAAGAAAAGACTGGATGAGGCACTTAGTGCTATGGTCTACTTGATTGGATAGGGCAGGGTGATAGGTTGGACTGGATGATCTTGCACGTCTCTTTCAACCTGGCTGATACTATCATTCTATGATAAGAAACCATGATGATATTTATTCTGTGTAAACTGAAGATTTGATATATTCACCAGTGTGTGATTTATGTAGAAAAATTATGAACATTTTTAAGTAGCTCATATTTGTTTGCTCAGCTGAAAACATTTAAAAATGTTTGATTTTAAGGGTTTTTACTGACAAATACTGAATTTTAATGATTATTTCTTAAATCATTCTAAGTAAATTTGTTCTTAAAATTGTAGCACTTTATCATACTAATAGTAACTACTGAAAATCCCAAACAAAATATCTTTGTAAGTGCCAAGTCACCTTGATAATTTTCAGATGTTGTTTCATATTATGTCTAAATGAGATGGATTTGACTTTTTAGTCCATTTATTGTCTCTGAGATTGCACTGAGACGCTGCAGCATATACTGCTAAAGCTGCCATATTTCACCCCTGAATGGAGAGGTTTTTATATAGACCATTTAATATTACCGTTGCTTCCATTAATTTAAAGTGCATGTCATTTGATCCAGGACTGTGAAAAATATATGCAGTTACATACTAGTGTGGTTGCAACTGAACTCTGTGTTTGCAAATGAAAAGGTATGATTATCAGAATGTGTTGATAATGCTCACCAAAATAAGATAATCAAATAAAAGTGTTTGAGGGTTATTTTTGTTTTTGGTTTTTTTTTTGTTCCTTTGTGTCTCTAGACGCAGATGTTCTCTAGGCAAGACAGTTTTAAATAAGTTACATAAGAAAAAGCTGTGCCTCTAGAAAGCATTTAAATAGGGGCAGAGTGAAGTCTGTCATCTTCAAGTAGATTAGCCTATCCTGAGTGAAGTATTTCTGTAATGAGTGACTTCTATAATGGGATTTCTCTAAAACCTTTTGAAGCTGAATACTTCACTCAACACTGCACAACTTAAATCCTGTTATCACAACATCACAATGCAATGATGATAAGATATGCCACAGCTCTTTCAGATCTTTATTTAGTAGTAAAGACTCAGACTCTTTCAGATTCAGTTAAAACAGATTCTCAACTGTCTGGAAACAGGAAAATTTTTAGGACCTTCAGCTTCAGAAATCAGATGTAGTAGGAGAGAAAGCCCATGTGCTGTCAGTGTATGTGTGCTCCATTAACATTTCTTAGATTAGAGAACTGGAGAATGAATTGGACAGCAGATCTAAATAAATAACTAACAAACAATTTAACTTTTCTTTATATGTTGACTGATAAACATTAACTGAACTGTAAGAATTAACTGATCGATTTTTTTTAACAGCATACCTACATCCTGAAAAAAGGTATCTTGTTCATTTAGATCCAACTCATGGTCCTAGCAGGTTAATTGGGAACAGCGGACTATGTTCAGAATTAAACAAACAAACAAACAAACAAAAACAGAGCAAAATATGTCCAAAATAGATAATTGCATAAATATTCGCACTAGATGACAATTTCTGAGAACTTACAGTAATAAAACAGAAAGAAGGGTTATGATGATGAATTACTTTTGCTAAGAAAATACACATTACAAAGAGATTAGGCCTTTCTCTTTTGTTCCTACAGCTGCTAGATTCTTGAACACAGATAAAGCTTATTAAATTTTTAGGGTCCCTAGACTAGTGAGTGTTGTAACATTTCTATATTTAATGGTTTGAGCATGTCATAATTGTGTAATCTAATGTATCCATTCTAACCTTTTTTTGTCTTCTCAAAATTTACAAATTTCACCTAATCAATGTTAATTTAAAAAAAAAATGAAGAAAAATCATCAGTTTGATGAACTAGTTGAACTAAATGTGTTTTGGAGCTGCCAGGATTCACAAATTGCAGTGGAAGGCAATTAAATGACCCTATATGGATATATCAGAAAGAAGTTACCAAAGAATTTATTCCACCCACAAGTTTAAGAATAGTGTTTCATATATAAATGCTTCCCGTTATCCATGCTGCCTTTTCTGACAAAGAAGGTATATAAATTCTATATTATTAAAGTTTAATATAAACTGTTAAAGTGCTGATACAGAAGTCATAACTTTTTGTTTTGATAATTATCAGTGTGTCTTAATTTCAAGCCTTCAGATATCTCTGGTCTTCTCTGATGACCAGGGAGGTGATTGTCCCCCTGTATTCAGCATCAGTGAGGTCACACCTCTAGCATTGTGTTCAGTTTGGGCACCACAGTACAGGAAGGACATCCAGGCACTGGAGCAGGTAAGGGTTACTAAGCCTGGAGAACAAGTCCCATGATGAGTGGCTGAGGGAACTGGTGCAGTTTGGCCTACAAAAAAGAGGCTGAAAGGAGACCTTACTGCTCTCTACAACTATCTGAAAGAAGGTTGTAAATAGGTAGGAACTGGTCTACCCTCACAAGTAATTAATGCTAGAACAAGAGGGAATGGCTTCAGGCTGCACCAGCAGAGGTTTAGACTGAACAACAAGAAAAATCTTTTAATGGAAAGGGTTGTCAGGCACTGGAGTGTCCAGGGAAGTGACTGAATCACCATCACCACAAAGCCATATAGATCTGGTGCTTGGGGACATGGTGTAGTGACAGATTTAGTGTAGTGAGCAAAATGGCTGAACTTGATGATCTCAGAGGTTGTTTGCAGCCTGGATGATTCTGTGATTCTATGACAAATTTTATATCTATAAAATCCAGAAGGAAATAAAAATATCTGTACTATGACCTATTATCGTTTGACTTAAACATCATTCCAAACCTCTTTATATTCTCGTTGTATCTACACCAGCTTTGGCCACTGACTTCTGTAATTTAACTCCTAGAAAAAAAATTGCATGGATTTCTGAGTTTGAAAATTGTTCCATGCCTATATCATAATTTGATTTTAAGAAAAAAAAATCATATACTGCACAGTTCTTTAGAAAAAAATAATATCTTGATAAAAATGCAGTTTCATATTGGTACAAAGCACTGTAACTAAGACCACAGTGGCATTCTTAGAAAAGTCAGTGTCAAGATCTAAATCCATCAAGAGTTGAATCTGAAGGAAAATAATTCATTTACCCTCAGAGAAGATGTTGAAAGTTTGCCTGTAGATATGTATAATCAATAGATTCCTGTTGCATGCCTTTGTAGGCAAATCAATCAATTAATAACAAGATCAGAGAAAAAGAAGGAAATCATGTGATGTAATATTTAAAGGGAGTAAGAAGAATCTACTGAAACCACTGATGTTTATTCTAACAGTAGGAAACAATAATAGTTAGCATAAAATGTTCCCAGAGCTATTGATCCATTCTTCTATCTTCTGACAGCAATGCTGACAAAACGTTTATTAAATACTTGATGAAAGGAATAGAAAAGAACAGAACAAAACAGAGCAGAATAGCTATTTTCTTCTATTGAGCTAGAGACATTGTGCCAACACTTCCCATTCCTCAGAGGAAATGGAATTATTTTACATGTCTTTTCTATGTAGTCTCCTCCTCTGACCAAAAGCCTTGTTAAAATACCATATCCTCTGGGCTTCTCTGTCTCAAAATCCTGTTGTTTTCTTTATAGGTGAAATCCACCTTTACAGCTCTCTTAAGACCTGTTTTAACAGCTACTACACTGGAGGACAGTATAGTTTAGTGATTCAAATATTCTACTGGGAAGAACAGTTTTAAATTATCTTGAGGGAAGCAAGCTATAAGCCAGCATTAACAATTTCTAGTACTGCTGGGAATTTTCCAGTAGCTTTTAAATAGAGCAACAGAATCTTTCTCCAAGATGAGCCAAACTGCATTTTTGTTTGATTAATGTAGTATAAAACAGTTTTTAAAAATAGATATTTTTCTTCAAACTAGTGCATAGAAGTTTTTCAAAGTCAGAGTACTACCAAGACTAGAATGTAAAATGATCTGGATCGACAACATAAGGTGAAATATCAGTGTACAGAGAAGAGTCAGAAAAGCCACTAGCAGCAGCTGGAGAAATGCTATCTTTGTAAACTTATTTGTGTTTTGAGTATAGTAGAGGAGGCAAAATAAGCTTAAGGTCATCATGTGTTGTGATAGTAGATGGACAAAGTGACACACACCAAGCTAAGGGTGAAAAGCAGTACCCTGTATGCCAGGCAAAAGACAAAAAAAGGTCCCGGCCATCTCGCAGTGCCTCTTTTTATCCCATCATGCAAACAATGCATTAACATAACAGCCCCATCTTTAACATACATCATGTCCTGTTTTTCCCCTCATCAGGGAACGGTATCTTTCCTCTCCTGTGGGAGGAATCCTAAAACTGTGGGAATGAAGATTGTATGTTTATACACAGCTCGTTAGGAAGTATGGGTTAGATGAGTGGATGGTGAGGTGGATTGAGAACAAATTGAATGACAGAGCACAGCAGGTTGTGACCAATGGCACAGGGTTTAGTTGGAGGCCTGTAACTAGTGGTGTTTCTCAGAGATCAGTAACAGGTCAAATCTTGTTCAGTATTATAATCAATGATAGTGTGTACTCTAACTGATGTTACAAAACTGGAAGGATTGAGTGACACACCAGATGGCTACTGTTCAACAAGACCTGGACAGACTGGAGAGATGGAGGGGAAAGGAGAACTTCATGAAGTTCAGCAGGGGCAAATAGAGAGTCCTGTACCTTGGGAGGAGTAGTCTTGTGTACCAACACATATTAAAGACTCATCTGCTGGAAAGCAGCTCTGTGAGAAGGACCTGGGAGTGCTGGTGGATAACTAATTCACCATGAGCCGGCAATATGCCCTCTTGCCAAAAAGACCAATGGTATTCTGAGGTGCATTGAAAAGAATGTGTCCAGAACCAAAGATGGTTATGCTCCCCTACTACTCTGCTCTAGAGAGATCACATCTGGACATTCTGTGCTAAACTTTTATTTAGAAAAAGCCTGTGAAATATTAGCAGATAATTAGCATCACAGCAACTAGATTTCTCTGAGCACTGGTAGCACACAGTCAAATTCAGTCAAGGTATTGCAATATTGAACATGAAGGACATTGTATGAGAAGTGATTAATTCATATGGTCTACATCACACAAGGAATTTAATGTAAAAGTGGAATACTGAAACATAGAAAAATAATACTAGATTCCTGATCCAACAAAAGTTTTAGCAATAATGCAGGTTAAGAAGACCTTATTCCTGAATTCTATAAAGGTAATAAGCTGCACTGAAAACAGCACATTGAGGAATAACACCAGACACTGCTACAGACTAGGGGGCATTGTGCTGGAAAGCAGCTCCATGGAGAAAGACCTTGACATCTAGTGGACAGCAAGTTATTCATGGGACAGCAATGTGCCTTTGTGGCTACAAGAGCCAACGGCATCCTGGGGTGCAAAAAGAAAAGTGTGTCCAGCAGGTCCAGGGAGGTTCTCCTCCCCCTCTACCCTGAAACCATAGCTAAAAAACTGTGTCCAGTTTTGGGCTCTCCAATTAAAAGAGAGAAAGATCTGCTGGAGAGAGACCAATGTAGAGCTGTGAGCATGACTGAGGGACTTGAACAACTCTTCTATGAAGGAAGAGAGAGAACTGGACCTATTTAATTTTGAGAAGGCTGGGAGGGGGATCTTACTAATGTCTATAGATATCTGAGGGGTTGTCCAGTGATAGAATAAAGAACAACAGACATGAATGAAAACACAGGAGGTTCCACCTCAACACGAGGAGAAATGTCTTTACAATGAGTGATTGGAGTGGGCTGTCCAGCGGGCTGTGGAATCTCCTTCTCTGAAGACTTTCAAAAACTGCATGCATGCATTGCTGTGCAGCCTGCCCTAGGTGATCCTGCTTTCGCAGGGCAACTGGATTAGATCATCTCTAGATACCCCTTCTAACCCCTAATATTGTGTGTCTTTCCCCTGGAACTATTCATTTGAAATTAAAGAAAAACAAATCAGAAAAAAATCATAAGACATTGTACTCTAATAATATTTTTTCTCTCTGAACTGATGCTTATACTGCTTTGACATTTCATGTTTGTAGATGTTAAATTACACAAATATACTCACATTCAGAGAAGTAATTGATGAACATAAAATGTTAGATCCTTAAGTGCTGTAATAGCTATATTATTTTTGATGTTTAGGCTTGTGACCAAACGGTTTTTAGTCTGTTAGATTCTCAGGTATTTTTATCTGCCTAACATAGAGAGTCCACTGACAAATCAGTTATTCTACTAATTTTCACCTCAGAGTAATATTTTTAAATTTATATATATTACACTTTTTGGGTTTCCCCTTATTGCAGTGTCAAATAACTGCAATAGCATATTGTTTGGTTATTCTATTCTCCAAATATAGCAACACATCATAAAAATGTTACTCTAAGGAATGTAAATATTGGCAGATGGAAAATTACTAGAATAATTGGATCTTATTTTTGTTGTTCTTTAGCTAGTTCCTTGATGTAATTTCTTTCTTAAAGCAATGTAAACTATATGAAGCTGCTATTGTCTCACTGCAGGAGATACTGTTAGTCAAAAGGCCTAAAGCATCATTACTCAAGTGAACTATGATTGTTAGGAAAGCCTTAACCAATTTCCTATGCTTTGCCTTTGGCAATAAATACAGCAATGTATTTTGCAGATCTCTGGCTTCCTCTTAGCTTTCACCCAGAAGCTTTGAAGCTATTGTAATGCATAAAGGAGAGACAGAACTTTAATGACATTGTTTTATCCGATTGGAAAAAGATTCATTATACTTACATCAAAAAGAAAAAAACAACACAACAAAGCAACAACAACAACAAAAAAAATCAACAGTTGTTAATTTCTTTAAAATCTGCTTTGCAAGGGAAAATGAGATTGTTAAATGCATTTAACCAGGACAAAGTGATTTACTCAAACATTATTTATTTTAATTTGTCCTTCAATCTCATTTAGTACATGTATCGCCTATGGCTGCAGTCAGAGCTGCTTAGAATCCCTTGAACCAGATTAAAGATCAAAATCCTTCTTAGTGCCAGCTTATTGAATAGCAAATACAAACTCAATGCAATCAGCAAGCTTAAAATGAGACTTAGATGTTAGTTAGCAAAACCTGTAGAGATCAAGGGAAAAAAATACAAAAAACAAGGTGACCCAGAACAGAGTATCAGAGAGTCTTTAGTATTTTTTGGTTTTGACTAAAGCTGTGAAATCATTGTTGTGCATATAGAAATATCCCCAAATGATATAGCTGTTCTCAGGAAATTTTTCTACTTCCAGCACATAATTTCAATTGAATCTATTTTTACCACTACTCACACAGAACTACTTCTGTATGCTTTGCACATAAATACCAAATCATTCTCTACCAACTTATCACAAGCAGAAGAAATGGCTCATTTCTTCATTGTCTGACAGAGGGATTTTTTTATGTTTGTTTTGCTGGGTTTTGTTTTGTGGGGGGTGGTTATTTTTATTTCATTGTGGGTGGGTTCTTATTTTGGTTGGTTTGAGGGTTTTTTGGTGTTTTGTTTTGATTTTTTTCCCATTTGTTTTGGGCTTTCATTCTTTTAGTTAGTTGGTTTGTGTTTAAAATAAAAGATGGGTTCCAGAATTGCTGCAGTTTTGGTATTCTCTAAGGACCAGAAAGTTTCTTCTTCAGCACTGTGCTACCAGTAATATCTTATTATTTTGTCAGTGCTTCATATCATTAGTTACAATTTTTTTAGTTTGTTTGGGCTCTTTTTGTTTTGGGTTGGTTTTGTTGGTTTTTTTTTTGGGGGGGGGGGAAGTGGGTTGTGAGATTGTTGGGATTAACTTGTAAATATTGCTCTTCCGCTCATTGTGTGGGGGGAGCAGACAGGTTAGTCCTTACACTAAACCATTACAACCCCCTTAAACATTATTAAGCACAATGTTGTGCTACGAGAACTCCTGGCTTATGGAAATGCATTCATGATACTGGTGAATAAGCTACAATAAGTAGAGATTTAACTTCCTAACACTGACATTCACAGCAGTTGATACCCAAAATGCTTGCAATAGGATATATATGAAACAGACTTTGATACTAACAGGAGGGTGGAGAAAAACATATTTATGAAGCAAGATCCAAAGTCTGCAATCATTTAATTCCTGTAGAGGCTTTGGACACGTGGGAATTCATCTGATTAGGTCCACAGTTTTGCTTCTTCCATAGATCCCAAAGAGGACCTGCCGCTGTCAACATTTTTTACAAGAGATTAAAAATGTCTTTGGCTATTTGAGTTCTAGCTCCAACTTGGTCTGCTGGATTTGAACTCATGTCTTCCCTATTCTAAAAGAAGGCCATTTGCTGGCTGCAGATTTCATTTTACTCTGCAGTTTTACAGAGATTGTTGTGCAGGAAAATTGAATTAAAAAAAAAATACAGTCTAAACACTAGAAGCAGAGGAAGTAAAATCAGCGAGTTTCAAGTTATTTCTGCTCTGGCACTCAGGTAAGAGGACACAGTCCAGGCTGTTGCTGCAAGAGAAATTTAAATGTAGTCAGTGAAGTGTCCTTGGAGTAAAGCCAATAAGCAGCACTCCCATTTTTTCCGCTTAGGTAAAAATGACAACTAATGAGTTATTTTGGGCATCTGATATACATAAAAATATGAAAGAATCTAAGTGCACAAAACCTTAAAAGACATTGTATCTAACAAAGTTCAGTATACTAAGCTGTCTTTACTAAACACCAGATTCCCCTGCCCTAAATACAATTATTATACTGAAGGTGTGTGGTAATTGTATATTTCCCATATATTTATCCATATATATATATATCTCCATGACTTGCAGTATTTACTGTACCTATGAAACCCACCTGATAGAAATACTTTCTTTTGTTGGTCAATAAATAGTGATACAGAAGAATCTTGGACAGTAAAGGTCATTTTGCTTTGTATTGCCTAATGGCAATAAACAGAAGAATGTAATTAAAAAAAGAATAGATCAGCTGTTTTAAAATAGTAAAATATGGAAAAAAAGTGTGCATACTGAGATTTTGCATTGTAAAAAAGGTCGATATATGCAAAATGAATCTGTTGTCCTTTCAACTCAAAGCTGGAATCCAGAATAAAAAAAAAATAAACCCATATGTTTTCTAAAATAACATTGCTGTTGTGAATTCAAACTTTAAAAAGAAAAGGATGAAATATTTGACACCTAGACTTCATCAGTGGTAAGTGTATGTTATCTAGGTATAAGGCAACAACTCTATTTGAGTATTTAGAGTATTTTTGACCATTAGATAAGATGGTTAAACCTAAAATTCTCCTGCATCTTATCCTCATAGATATTCAGAATTGTGTTTTCTGAGTAGTTATCTATCTCTGAGAGCTATATTCTGGTTCAAATTTGGTAGCCAGCCTATCTTCTTTCCTTAGAAGACATTTGAGAAGTTAATGGGAACAATGCAAGAGGTAAGAGGTAGTGTGACAGCAAAAGTAGTGCCATTATGATCATAACAGCTTGATGGAGCTCACTGAGAAGTGACGAGTCTCCATATTTCAATAATATAGACTTTAGCTACTGTAAGTACACCAGTCTGAGAGAAGTAAAACAACACAGCTCTAATCAACAAGAATAATGAAAATAATTGCTTCAGAGATATTTATCTAATTAAATTATATGAATATAAAGTATCATATTAAATCATAATGACAAAATTGTGGATGCTTTTTCACAAGTTATTGTTTCAAGGACCTCTTGAACTAATGCTATGACGAGGGCAGAACAATATACAGAAAATGCTGGCCCAGTCCAAATGAAGTAGGAAAAAGCTCTAATTATTAAAAAATTATTTGTTCATGTATCCCTTATATAGTCCACAATGAGTTAAATGTACATGTTCAGTTCTAGCTGTGCAGAATACTATACCTCTGCTGTGGACTTCAGGTAGCATCAAAAGACATTTGTGCACAAGGAGCTATAGAACTGATTTATAACTGTTTAGTTATGCATTTTAATATACTTTAATTTGAAAGATTATTTTTTACTTCCATGAAGGCAGATTTTTTCCTTTAGGTTATTGAGATTCCTTTAGGCACTTCTCTATTGCTTTGCATATTTTACAGAAGAGCTATAGCAAGTTACAGAAGTGAGCATTTGACTTGGAAAGGGAATTGTGAACAAGAGCTCAGCATCTTTAAATTGTGAGAAGGCAAAAGGTTTTCAACTTTAGAGAGAAATTTAAGAAAAGGGACCATTTCATTCATTTAATGGAGTTAATTTATTCTGTATTTGGTGAACTTAGTTGCATTTTGTTTTGAGTTTTTTGGTTTGTTTGTTTTACATGGGAAGTTTTCTGCATTTCCATGAATAGATTATCTACTGTGTGAAAAAAGTAGTTATTGTAATAAATGTTTTATTTCTTTCCACAGGAACAGAAAAGATTGTTATCTGACATGGTTTGACCACAGCTGGCAACTAAGCGCTCCTGCTGTGAGGAAAGGAAAATCTTAAAAAAAAAAAAAACAAAACCAGTTTATTATTACCTTTATGGGTTTTTTTGTTTGTTTGCTTGTTTTTGAGATATTAATGATTTTAATGAAAGGGTGAATTAATCAAGTTGCAACAAAAGGAGGACTAAGAAGAATCCATATCCTTTAGTAGATGTGGAAGGGGGAATACAGTGGTCAAGGATGAGGAAAAGGCTGAGGTACTCTATGCCTTCTTTGCCTCCATTTTCAGTAGTAGGTCCAGATGTTCGCTGGGTACCCAGTCCCCCTGATTTGGAAGGTAAGGTGGGGACCAGCATGAAGCCCCATGATCCAAGAAGAGATGGTTAACAACTTGGGCATACACGAGTCTACAGGAGTGGATGGTATATACCTGAGGGTACTGAGAGAGTTGCAGAGTGCTCATGAAGCCAGCTCTCTTTTCATCATCTACCAACAGCCCCAGGTAATTAAAGAGATCCCAATTGGCCTGACACTGACAAATGAGACACAGAAGAGCCAGAAGAAGCATACATGGAGCTACAGATCTCTCACTCTGACCTCAGTACTGAGAAAAGTCACAGAGTGGATCATCTTCAGTGCTATTAGGCAGAATGTGTAAGATAACCAGGTAATCAGGCACTGGAATGAACTGCCCAGGGAGGCGGTTACATCAGCAATCATGGATGTGTTTAAGGGTTGTTTGGGTATGGTGTTTAGGGATATGGCTTAAAATGAATCTTGTAGACTAGGATTGTAGGTTGGATTTGGTGATTCTGAGGGTCTTTTCCTCCCTGGATGTTTCTGTGATCAGACCCAGTCTGCATAATTTCATGATGGGCAGGTTCTGTTTGATAAATATGATCTCCAAGAACATGGCATGCTTAATGAGGGAAAGACTGTGGATATTGTTTACCTGTACTTGAGTAAATTATTTGACACTGTCTCCCACAGCATCCTCCTGGAGAAACTGTCTGCACATGGCTAGAATGAATGGATGCTTAGTTAGATTTAAAAAAAAAATGGCTGGCTGGGCCCAAAGAGCCATTGCAAGTGGGCTTAAGTCCAGTTGGTATCCAATCACAAGTGGCGTTCCCCAGGGCTCAGTTTCAGAACTAGATCTGTTTAATATCTTTACTAATGATCTGGACAAGGGCATTGAGTGCCACCTCAGTAAACCTGGCAGGTGACCCTAAGCTAGGAGGGAATGTCTATCTGCTTGAGGGTAAGAAGGCTCTACACAGCCTGATCTATGGGCTGAGGTCAATTGTATGGAGTACAACAACACCTAATGCCAAGTCCTGCTCTTGGGTCACAGCAACACCCCATGCTTGGAAGAGTGCCTGGAATATTGCCTGGCAGAGGCAGACCTAGGCATGATGAACAACAGCCAGATGAATAAGCCAGCAAAGTGTGTGGGTGACTAAGAAGGCCAACAGCATACCAGCCTGTGTCAAGAATGTGTGACAAGCAGAACCAGGGAAGGGATTGCTCCCCTGTACTCAACTGTCTTTACCACCCTCCACCTTTTTCTATACTTTGATTCATTAACTTCCCATATTTATCCACTTAGACTTCTAGAATAGCCACACTAATAAGCTTCATTCTTACATAAGTATTAGCAGGCAGAGGTGACAAGCAAAGCAGCAGAACAGAAAGATACTAATGTACTTGTTGTGAAGGGAAATTAATTGATGAGAGATTATATTTTTCCAAAATTAATATTGCTTATTTATTTTGATATTCAGAACTCTCACCACCCCCAACCATTAATTTTGATAATATTTCAGTGCTTACACAGTCATGAAAACATTCCATGGATAATATCTAGGTAATAACCAGCAAAAAATATAAACATTAATTGAACTGGAAGAGAAGATTCCCACAGTCAAATGCCACTTGCCCAGTAGATGGGCTCAAGGAGCTCTTTTCTGCTCATGGTAGAAGGCAATGGAGAATTACAAAGAGGCATTTAAGCATTTGCTCAGAAATTATTACTCAATTCATGGGGCTTAGCCACAGCCCAGACAGTGCCCAAACACTTTCAGGGGACTCTTGTTGGACGCTGAGACTTAATTCTTCTTGGCCTCTGGGGAAATGATGCAGACAATCTCTGACCTTGTCTCCTGGCTTCTGGACTTCTAAGAAGGACTTTCAGGTGCAGAAGGCAGGATGTCATACAATGTGCATGATGTCACACTGGCCACACAGGCCGATGGTGTGCAGGCATCCAAGATCTGCTCCTGGTAACTTGTGACAGTGGAGTTTACTAGGTAAACAATAAGACAGTGTGTAATTGCAGCAGGCAATGGCAAAGCATGGCTGAGCACAGGAGAGAACGCACAGTGAAGAATAGGGAAGCAAAAGCATGTTGTTCACCTGCATATCTCCTTTTATCAGTGTGGGCCAAGATTAATTGCTCTTTGGACACAGAATAGCCAATCAGGGTGTCATAGGCTTGCTTTTACCCAAATTTGGGAAAAGCACAGGCTTTGTGCAAGGCAGGCACAAGTTAAGTGTGTGTACCTTGTTTACCAGAGGACCCTGGGCAGGCCAGACTCAGTGGCTCCAAGTTCTTTTGTGTCCTTTTCCCACACTTGCCTCTCTGGTGGAGCAGAAGAAGATGCCTAGACAAGGCAGGACATGTATAAACCTATTTTTGGCTTATCAAGCCTACCACAACAGTACTTCAGTGTTTCAGAAAGATTTGTGGGCTTGGACACAAACTACTTCAGTAATATTTTGATGTCTGAAGAGGATCAGCATATTCACTTTCTTTAAAAAAGTCTGTTTTTTACATCAAGTTAAAATTACGCATCCTCTTATTCTTTCAAAAGGCAATATCTTTATAGTTGCTTAAACCTAGCAAGTTGTCTGATCAGAATGATGGTCTCTACCAAAGAGCATGCAAGAGGTTTAGTGACTAAATCAAATACTGCCAGTGTCTAACAAATGCAAAGTTTCAAAGAGAAAAATACAAAGTTAGTTGGAAACAAAAAGCTGTATAATGGATGTGATATTTTTGCATCCCACTGACCTATTTTAGCTGTCAAGTCATTAGAATAAGTTCATAAATCTAGTCTAGGTTTTTTGCCAGCATTGTGAAAATTTTGATTAAAGAGCTTTAATAAGAATGGGTTTGGATTAAAATATGATTGTGCTTATTAAGATTCTTGATTTTCGCAAGTGATGTGAAGGAAGTTTTAATGTGAGCTCCATTAGTGAAAAAGGATTTTCAGAATGCAAAAGGAAGTTACTATAACAGAAACTTAATCCCACAGGATCCTAGAACTCTGCAGGGCTGCAACATTGGGACCTTATTTGAACAAGTCATTAATTACTAGAGAAAGGTTTTAATCTGAGTTACTACTGCAAGAGGTGTTGCATGGTAAAAGAGATAAAGTAGAATAGCCTATGGCAAAAAGTCATTAATTCTTAGATTTAAACTCTTTCAAAATCTAGCCCATTACTTAAAATGAATAAACCTTGTCAGAAGATGTGAGCTATCTAGAATTAGCTTCATAGCAGTGACTACTGTCATGTAGGGGTAATGGCTAACTGAAGAGTTGAGGCAGCTGTACTTCAGGAGGTTATGAGGTTTAAATGAAATAGGGCTACTGATTTTAAATTCTACTGAACACAGATATGTGTGTTTTTTAAAAAAGATGTCAAGAAGCAAACTTTTTTTTTCTTTTGTCAAAAAATTAAAATCTGGTCCTACAAGCTTTTACTAAAATTACTATTCACCTCAAGATCTTCCCTTTTTTTGCCTTTCTGCTGAGAGAGATCTAGGATTCAAAAATGCATATACCTGGTTCCAGCTGCTGCAAGAAAAGTGGTAGTCCTGAACTGTAAACATCGTTCTGATAGTGCCTTGGAATCTCATGCATAGATTCTTTGGGTCTAGTCTCTTTAATTTCCATCTCGAATGCTCCACTTCTTTGCTATTAGTGTGAATCTTTGGAGACTGGTCAGATGTGGGCCAGGTTCATTCTTCTAATACAGAAAAAAAAAAAAAAAATCAACATTCTGACTTTGTGCTTCCTGATGCAAGGACAGGGACTTGCTGGAGAGAGTACAGAAAAAGTGTGCTAGTTTGAAGCAGGCTAGAATGTTTTGGTGAGAGAAAGTAGATAATTTAGCTGTGAAAAGGAAAACAATTGTGATGTCAACTTCTCTCACAGTCTCGCTGAGAACTATGGGAACAAGAAGGGTAAACATTAGATAACATTTGCCATTTTCTCACTCTGCTTCAAACTGGACTGCATCTCCTTAACCTCACTGCCACTAACCTTGCTCCTTAACCTCTTGGCTGCACCTCTTTTCTTTCCTGAGAACTGGGGTAAGGTTGAGAGGGGCAGGGGGAAGGTGCAGGGGTGGTTGAGAGCCCCTCCTGGGGACTCAGGTTTCTGGGAGGGCTGTTGTGTTTCTATAACTGTATATACTGTACATATCTGCTTGTATATTATGCTAGCTGTAAATCAATAGCTTCATTTATATTCCCAGAGCCCATCTGAGTTAGCTGGGGCATTTCTAAAAAGAGTGGGGGGGGGGGGGCGGGATAACAGCCAAACCACCACAAAAGGGCTAGAAAGATGATGAGGGGACTGGAACATCTCTGATGAAAGTTTGAGAGAATTTGGGCTTTTCAGCTTGGAAAAAGAGCCTGAGGGGGGGTGATCTCATCAATGCTAATCAATACTTCAAGGGTGAACATCAGGAAGATGGAAGCAGGCTTTTTTCAATGGTTCCCAGCAACAGGACAAAGGGTAATGAGCACAAATGTGAACATAAGAAGTTCCATTTAAACATGAGGAAGAGCTTCTTTAATTTAAGGGGGGTGGGACACTGTAGCAGACAAGACAGAAAGATGGTGAAGTCTCCTTCTCTGGAGACATTCAAAACTCACTTGGATATGTTCCAACGTGACTTTCCCTAGGTGAAACTGCCTTGGAAGGGCTGTTGGACTTGATGATCTTCTGAAATCCCTTTCAAACCCTACCATTCTGTGATAAACTTCTCACAGCCAGTAGACTAAAGTTAATATAAATCCTTTCCTTGCAGCTAAGTCTTACAATTCTCTTAATTCTGAGTTACACAATTTAACCCCCTCCAAATTTATCTGCAGCTGAAAGACAGAAATTCAGAACCAAAACAGCATCTGTAGCAATGATTAGGCACCTAAGCTAGAAATGACTCTTCAGGAGGGTTTGTGGCGAAAAGCCTTATTAATCTTTCATGTCATGCAGATGCCTTATCCTTGCAAGCATTTAAGAACAGCTGGGATGAGGCTTATAGACCGGGTATAGTAGGAGGTGTCCTTCTCTATGGCAGAAAGGTTGAGACTAGGAAATCTTTAAGGTCCCTTGCTACTCAAGCTGTTTGATGATTCTGTGTAGGGCAGTCACTCTCTGCCATTAGAGTGGCCTCTGATGAATTCAGTGACAAAAAAAAAAGTTATGAGCTTCTCTGTATTGCACTCAGACAGTGCAGACGTCAGCATTCCCATTTCTCCTGAGACTGTACAAGTATCACATCACATTTACTCCAGACTACAAATTCCAACAGAGAATGTTCATACTAATTCACAGAAAATTCATTTTGCCTTGATATTTTGTCTGCCTAGTAGCAGCCTCTTAGAGTGGCTTCTTGACAGTCTTTGGAGAAGACTGTTGAAATACTGAAGTGACCAGATACAATTTTGCAGATTCTGGGGCTTTTCATATTCTTTTCCTACTGACAGGCTCCCATTGCTTTGTGCCACCCTAGATTCCTGAATGCTCTCAAAATCCATGTTAAAGGAATTTCTAAGTGCTGCTTTCTCACATCCCAGAGCTACCTCCACAACTAAAATTTAGGGGTATATTTACCCTACTAATACCTCTGCTGACTTGAATGATACTTCAGAAACCTCACACCAGAACCATAGAATTGCTTTGGTTGGAAAACACCATTAAGATCCCCAAGACAAGGGAGACAAGGTCCTACTGAAGTCAGTCCAGAAGTATTGACTCCTCTGATAAGATAAGAGGGCTGGAGCACCTCTCCTATGAAGACATATTGAGAAAGTTAGGGCTGTTCAGCCCGGAGAAAAGAAGGCTTCAGGGAAGCCTAGAGCTGCATTTCAACATCTGAAGGGGACTTATAGGAATGCTGTGGAGTGACTGTTTGGAAGGGTTTACAGTGATAGGATAAAAGTGCAACAGTTGGAAACTGGAGCAGGGGAGATTTAGGTTAGACATCAGGAGAAAGCTCTGCACAACAAGAGTGGTGGAATAGTGGAACAGGCAACCCAGGGATGTGGTTGAAGCCACAGATGCCACTCTCCCCAAGCAGCCTCTACTCCCACCCTTACTCTGCCTAAACAGCTCCATCTCTATCACCACAAGACATCCTCATCCAGCCAAGATACCACATAGAGAAATACAGCCAGCACCTGTGGGTGATGTTAGAATGAATATTAAGCCCCTTCCTAATGAGCCAGGGGGCCCACCAGGCCCCCTGGCCTTTGATGCCCTTCACCAATCACCCAGTGCACACCATGGGGACTCACCAATAATGACAGGAAGAGGATGCCTCTGCCCAGTTGGGCAAGCTTAGGGCTTTTGTCTTTTCTGGAGCCACTTAAAAAGGGGAGTGTGCAGGGAGGGCAAAGTGGTCACACCTTGGGCGGGAGGACACTCCCACCAAACCCAGGTGTTCTGGGTTTGGAGGAAAAAAGGGGGAAAATGTGGGGGGGGAGTGGGGTGGGAAAGGAGAGGTGGTGCTGAATGGAGAGCAAAAAGATGGAGGTGGAGATGAAAAGAGGAAGATGGGGGAAAAAGAAGGGGAAAAAAAACATAATAAAAATGAGAATTGGACTGGAGTGTTTGCACCAAAATCAGCCTTTTTGTGACCAACCCTTTGTCATTTCTGCTCAGAGCTGTAATCAGACATCTTCACTGGCTCACTATGTTGGCTGAAGAAAGGCAACTCACACCTGTCCAAGAGGAAAAAAATTTGCAATAAAGAAATAAACCTGAAAAAGATGAACAAATACAGTGTATGTATATCTATAGATATATGCACACAAAGCATGAGTTCGTTCAGCAAGTTCTCCATGGCCCAGCAATGTACCTTTATGGCCAAGAGAGCCAATGACATACTGAGGTGCATCAAGAAAAGTGTCAATAGGTCAAGGGAGGTTCTTCTCCCCCTCTACTCTGCCCTGCTGAGATCACACCTGCAATACTGTGTCCATTTTTGGACTCTCCAATTTGAGAGAGACAGGGACCTGCTGGAGAGAGTCCAATGGATAGCCATGAGGATGATTAGAGGTCTTGAGCATCTTCCCTATGAAGAGAAGCTGAAGAGCCCTGGTACTATTCAGTCTGGAGAAGAGAAGTCTGAGAGGGGATCTGATCAATATATATATTGATCTATTGATATATATATTGGTCTATAAATATCTGAGGGATGGTGTCAAGTGGAGTGTGCAAATATCTTTTTGGTGGTGCACAGTGGATACAAACTTGAGCATAGGAGGTTTCACCTCAACATGAGGAGAAACGTCTTTACAGTGTGGGCAACCAAACACTGGAACAAGCTGCCAGAAAGGTTGTGGAGTCTCCTCCTCTGGACTCTTTCAAAACCCACCTGGATGTGTTCCTTTGCAGACTACCCTGGGTGATCCTGCTTTTGGCTGGGAGTGATGGACTCTATGATCTCTATTTCTACTTTTCCTTTTTATTTGTTATATTGTCCCTCCAACAGGCTTTTTCAAAGTTCCAAAATATTGTTGTTGTCACTATATGAAGTAATACAATATTTATACACAATAATTAATTCAAAGTCATCCAGGGAATTTGTAGACAATGACTACATAGAAGCTTTTCAAGATTTTTTAACTAACCTCTTGCCCATTGTTTTGTTGTTGTTGTTTGTTTTGTTTTGTTTTTTTTGATCTTCAATTTACAACAAATGTCTCTCAAGTTGGATTGTATATAGACATTATCAGTCAAGATTATTTTGGACTCAGTTTCTAATTACCTGTAAATTCCCTGAATTTACAACAGCAACCCTGATATTTGACTAATATAGTGAAGCAGTTCTGTCTGTGGTTAATAAATAAGCAGAGGATCAAATCAATTAATGAAAAAAAAAACAACAACCAAAAGAACTCTTTATTCCTTTCACCTCATTCTAAGTTTCCTTTTGGTCCATGCAAATTTACAAAACAAACAAACAAATTTTATTTTATTTTATATAACACAGAAGTGTTATTTACAGGGATACTTTTGCAATATTTTCATAGAATCATAGAATCTCAACCAGGTTGGAAGAGACCTCCAACATCTTCCAGTCCAACCTAGCACCCAGCCCTATCCAGTCAACTAGACCATGGCACTAAGTTTATTGTTAAAGTATGAGAAAACTTTATATATAAATAATGTATGATACAGATATGAAAAAACTGCAGCTGCAGGAGAATGAACTAATCAAGAAAACAGGTTAAGATGATTATCACATTTCCCCTGTTTCTCATTTGATTATAAAGATATTTCTAAATCCTTACCCAAGCAAAAAAAAAAAAAAAATTAAAAAAAAAAAAAAAGCACATTTTATCTGAGTAAAGTCTAGAGAAATGCAAGAATTAATATTGTGGAAACAAACATTTTCTATCATGTCTGAGACAATGGAAAATCTCAGATAATTTCAGTATAGTCTACATCACCTTGGTTGTAGATAACGGGAGAAAGCTCATTACAGGGCAGGCTTTTATAATGATAGGAAGGAAAAATGCTTACTTTGCAGATGCATCAGATGGAAAAGACTGTTTAACCCTACACTCTAGAAACACTGAATGATATTTTTGCTTTGTATTCTGTTTCTGATATTCCATTTCAGACATTGCTATGACTATAATGTGAGCTGAGTTAAAACAAACAAACACAGAAACAAATGACAACAATTAAAAAAAAAAAAACAATCAAAACCCCCTCAGGATTTATGCAGCATTGTGTGCTACATATAGAATTTAGAAAAAAAAATCATTACAATTCATACTTATGCATTTTAACATCCAAGCTTCAACGAGATAAAAAAAAATCTAGTTAACACTGAATCTTTTCATCATCATTTCAGACTAATTTCCTCATGTTAAAACAAAAACTAGAAAAAAATGAGGTATAATCAAGAGTGGAATAAAGATCTTGATTATTGTTCATATGAAATTAATTATCTTCTCCTTGTACGGTAAGAAAATTATGAAATGTATTTTTGTAGAGGATGTTTAACTTTTAGAAGTTTTTCTATGTATTTTTTAAATACAGTTACACCAGAAATCTCATCATTAATGACAAGATCTCAATTAATTTCAATATTTCCAACAGTTTTTCATCATCAACCTTAAAAAATGCAACTTGAAATTTTAATGAGAAGTTAGGAATCTAAATAGAAGTTAGAATTTTAAATGATCTTGGATTCCCTGTTCCTAAATACTACCTTAAAGCATCTTTAAAATTTAAATGCTAAAACTGTGAAGTCTCAAATTGTTAAGTAGTTTTATTAGTTCAGTTAATGGTTACCTTTTAAATAGTGAAGAAAGCCCCAAACCTCCAGCCTCTCAACTTAGTGTAAAGTTGCATTTGTGTAGAGAGAGGCACTTAGCTTCCTTACAAAATTAAGGGAATTTAAAGTAATTTATTATGTTGTATGTATCTGTGTTTTGTGTCAAGCCATATACATGTGTATGTAGCACACATGTACATGCCTACATGAAAACGTATATCCTAATCTGCTAAAGATTTACTTTCTTCATTGTAGCATTTGTTTCTGGCAGAAAGTCAAGTCAGAAGTGCAAGCTCCTATTCTCTTCCTCTGGACCACCTCTCCTAAAAAGACAGGCTGAGAGAGTTGAGGTTGTTCAGCCTGGATTAAAAGCTCCAGGGAGATCCGATAGCTGCATTTCAGTATCTGAAGGTGACCTACAGGAAGGCTGGGGAGGGAGTGTTTAGAAGGGCATGAAACAGTAGGACAAGGGGCAATGTTTTTAAACTAGAGCAGAGTAGATCTAAGTGTGACATAAAGAGAAAGTTCTTTACAATAAGACTTGTGAAATACTGGAACAGGTTGCCCAGAGATGTGATTGGTTCCCCATCTCTGGAGACATTCAATGTCAGACTTGATAGGGCCTTGAGCAACCTAATCTAGTTGCAGATGTCCCTGCTTACAGGGGGGTTAGACAAGACGACCTTCGAGGGCATTCTGTGATTTTGTGATTCTGTGCTTCACTGAACGTGCTATTTGGTTGCTATTTCTTTCCTAGTTGGATGTGATTTCTTTGATCCTTGTCACAACTGCTGCATTAATCACCTGTAAAGTTGATAAAATGAATGGCTTCTGCTAGGATGTGTTGATTGACTCAGCAATGATGTGGTTTTGCAGCATGATCTTCAACTTATTGTGCTATTTACTGAGACATTAGGTATACATTTTCTGTTTCCCAAAATGAGGAACCAGAACTGATCTTCACAGCTGTCCTGTGATATGGCTCACAGTTGTGCCACTGGAATGGTAAGTGAAATAAAATTTATGACATCTGATGTTATAAATTGTATCACTAATTGCAACTTTGGGAATATTGGTGTTTTTATTTATTTAAAAGAAAAGAATGTGGAAAGAATGCAGAACTATAAACACAAGAAGACCAACTGATCTATTATGCCTTAAGAGCTGATGGCATTTGTCATGTCGTAAGAAAGAAAGAATATTTAGCAGACTTGTATTTGTCTCTCTGGTTCTCATTACTTTAGCTAAAATCTAGGAGAAAAACCCCAAAAAGCCAAATCTTAACAATCCAACAGTGCTCTCTGGTGGTGTACACTTTATCCTCTAAAAAAAACTTTGACAAGTCCAGTACACAAGTCCTTGAACACAGATAAGTGACAGGAATTCTCAACATGTTCCCCAGTGATAAGGAAAATTGAGCAATAAACAACTTTAAAACCACTAAAGCATGAAATGTGAGACCTGGTTTACTAAAGGCAATGTAAATAAAAGTATTAAAAAATAATATTTCTTGTCCAGCATATGTATTAAACTGTTCATATTCACAGGGAGAAAATTCCTTTATGACACAATATACATCCTAAAAATAAGAGAAATATACTGCACAGTAGCATATTTTACCAGGAAATTATTTTCAACTTGAAATAATATCTTCTTCACATTTTGGTTTAATTTCTATTGTCCCTAAGTGTGAAGGAGCAGAAAAAAAATGATAAATTTGAGAAGTGGGATGGGTGAAAGTGCAATTATAAATCAGGGTCACTAAGCTTCTGAGTTCAAAATAATTTCCTGTATTGCTTCCAATGATTCTATCTTGGATGTTGATTATATAAAAATATTTGTAATAGGAATAGATAAGTATCCCACACACCACAGGGATCCACCGTTTTTCAGACAGCAAGTATGTGAGGACATTGTACATGTTAGGCTGGGCTTGGTGTGCAGTTTGTGTAAATAAGAACCCATATATATATATACATACATACATACACTGTATTTGTTCATCTTTTTGGGGTTTATTTATTAGTTTTATTTCTTTATTGCCTCATTTTTTCCTCCTGGACAGGTGTGAGTTGCCCTTCTTCAGCCAACATAGTGAGCCAGTGAAGATGTCTGGTTACAACTCCAATCAGAAATGACAAAGGGTTGGCCACAAAAAGGCTGGTTTTGGTGCAAACACTCCAGCCCAATTCTCATTTTTATTATGTTGGGTTTTTTTGTTTGTTTGTTTTTAATCTTACTTCTCCCCCACCTACCTCCTTTCCTCCCCATCTTCTATTTTCCCTCATCTTCCTACTTTCCATCATCTTCTTTTCCTCTCCATCTTCATCTTGCCCCCCCATCTCCCTCCATTCCACTTCACCTCCTTCTTTTTCTCCCATCTTCCTCTTTTCATCTCCATGTCTCTCCTTTCAGCACCACCTCCCCTTTCCCACCCCGCATTTCCCCCTTTTTCCCCCCAAACTCAAAGCACCTGGGTTTGGTGGGAAGTCTCTTCCCACCCCAGGTGTGACCACTTTGCCCTCCCTACATGGTCCACTTTTTAAGCAGCTCCAGGAAAAGCAGAAGCCCTAAGCCTGCCTTACTAGGCAGAGGGATCCTCTTCCCATCATCACTGGTGAGTCCCCATGGTGTGCACTGGGTGATTGGTGAAGGGTATCAAAGGCCGGGGGGCCTGGTGGGCCCCCCGGTTCATTAGGAATAGGCTTTGTATTCATTCTAATATCACCCACAGGTGCTGGCTGAGCCTCCTTACCAGGCCTGAGCTCCTTTATGTAGTGTCTTGGCTGGGTGAGAGTCTTGCCCTCTTATCTTTGTGGCCCTCCTATGGACTGACTCCAGTAGGACCTCATCTCTCTTATGTTCATGATCTTAATGGTATTTTCTAATCAAAACAAGTCTATGGTTCCAATGTGAGGTTTTTGAAGTATCGTTTATGTCAGCAGAGGTATTTGTGTGGGAAGCATAGCCCTAAATCTTAGTTATGGAGGTAGCTCTGGGATGTGAGAAAGCAACACTTACAAATTCCTTTAACATGGATTTTGAGAGCATTCAGGAATTTAGGGTGGCACAAAGCAATGAGAACCTGTCAGTGGGAAAAGAATAGGAAAAGCCTCAGAATCTGTAAAGTCAGATCTGATCATTTCAGTGTTTCAACAGCCTTCTCTGTAGGCTGCTATGATGGTTTGGGTGTTGCCTACCTCCCACTCTTATGAAATTACCCCAACTAGACTCAACTGAGCTGGAAATTAGAATGAAACATTGTATTAACAGCTTAGCACAGTATACAGGCAGATATTTACAATATATACAGAAATATACAAGGTTAAAAAAGTAATATGGAAACACAATGCCCTTTACAGAAACCAGAGTCCCCAGGAGGGTCTCCCAACCACCCTTCCACTCTTCTACCTTATTCTCAGACTTTGCTTTACATGCAAGGTGAATTTGTAGAATCAGCCACAGGGGTTAGAAAGCAGAGTTAGTTAGACAGCGGGTTAGGGGGAAAAGTGCAGGCAGCCAGAGAAGGAGAGCAACTCTCTTATCTATGTTTGTATTCTTGTTTTTATACATCTCAGTAAGCCTATGAGTGAAGTAGACATCACCATTGTTTTGTTTTCACAGCCTATAATCTAATGCTCCTGCTTCACTGAACTTTGGCCTCATTGCCTTCTGCTGTTGCATCCTGCCATGCTCTGCTAAGCTATAAACTAGTTCTGCTACATAGTAACAAGCCCTGATACTTTTGGTTTGTATACCTGGTATGATGGTTTGCTTGTGATCTGCCCCCCTACTTTTATGAAATCACCCAGACTAGACTCAGCTGGCTGGCAATTAAGGAATGAAGCTTGTATTTACAGCTTAGCATAATATACAAGCAGGTATTTACAATATATGCATCTATATACAGAAATAGACAAGTTAAAAGTGATACAGAAACACAATACCTCTCCCAGAAACCAGAGTTCCCAACTACCCTTCCACCTTTCTACCTTATCCCAGGCTTTGCCTTATGTGCAAGGTGAGTTTGGAGAATGGGCCAGGGGGGTTAGAAAGCAGAAGGATTAGTTACACAGAAAGCAGGCCAGGGAGAAAAGTTCATACACCAGCTGTGACAGAGACTCACTGTGTTATCTGTGTTTATGTTCTTGTTTTTATACATTCCAGCAAGCCTATGAGTGAAGTAGACATCACCAGTGTTTCCTTTTCACAGCCTGGAACGTAATTCTCTCAAAAATATTCCAGCAAGCTGCAAACTAGCACAATTTGGAAACTGCCTTGTCTCAAGTTTGCCAGGAAATTGGCATCAAGTGTCTTCATGCAATAGGCTTGCTTAGCCAGTGTGACATGGCGTGCATCTGCACATCCACAAGACATCCTGCCTGTCCCTCTGCAAAGCTCTGTGCTGAATCTGATGTCCAAGAAGAATCAGGATCAGGTCAGAGATTGATTGCCTGCCTGTTTCACAGCACCTTGTTAGAGCCTGGGAAGAACTAGTAGCCTCAACAGCTGACAAGACACCAACAGAACTCCCTGCAAGTGTTGGGTAATGTCTGGAAACTGTAGTCAGTCAGTTAATATTTTGTGAGTAAATACTTAAGCCTCCTGGTAAAATTGTAAGTGAATTCAAGCATTCTGCCTTAAGCAGAAAGGTGCTTCTCAAGTCCCTCTAGTGGGCAAGTGGTCTAATTGACTACAAAAACCTCTTCCCAGTTCTAATGGTTTAATGTTTGGTGGATTATTGCTAGTTATTTCCTAAATGTTCTAGATTCAGTTTTCCTGTGTGTAATACTTTCCAAGACTATTGCAAAGAATCTGTTATTAAAAGTTGGGGCTGGTAGTGAGACTCCTGAGTATAAAAATTAATAAACTATTAATTTTTGAAGAATCCTAATTTGCACCATAGTACTTGTTACTATGTAGGTGGACAAAATATCACAGAATTAGGTTGAAAAAGACCTCCGAGATAGAATCTAACCCATCACTTAACCCTTGTAATTAACTAGACCATGGCACTAAGTGCCTCATTCAGTCTCCTTTTCAACACCTCTGGGGGCTGTGAATCCTCCTCCTCCCTGGGCAGCCTATTCCAATGGCAAATTGTTCTTTCTGGTGCAGTTCAAGGCTGTGTCCTCTTGTTCTGTCACTGGGTGCCTGGGAGAAGAGATTGATCCCCACCTGGCTACAATCTCCATTCAAGTAGTCGTAGAAAGCAATAAGGTCTCCCCTGAGCCTTCTCTTCTCCAGACTGAACAACCCTAGCTCCCTCAGCTGCTGTGAGCTTACTGATGGTCAACTCAATCCCCTAATCCAGATCATCAATGAAAGTATCAAGGCAAAGCTATGCAGAAATGAATTTTCTGTGAATTAGTGTGGCCACTCTTTGGAATTTGCAGTCTAGACTAAGTATCCAGTCTCAGGACACTTAGTCTCAGGAGAAATGGGAATGCTGACATATGTATTGTCTGAGTGCAATACAGCAAAGTTCATGAATAGATGTGTCACTGAAGTCATTAGAGACCCCTCTAAAGTAAGGGCAGAGAGTGACTGCCCTACACAGAATCATCAGACAGCTTGAGTAGGAAGGGACCTTAAAGATTCCCTCAACCCCTCTGCCATAGGGAAGGACAGAATATTAGGTGGGAAAAACAAAAAAATTGCCTAGTAGAGCAGGAAATGTTCATCTCTTTTGTTTCAGATGAAAAAAAAACTAGCATTCATTGGCTTCTTATGTGCCTGTCATACTGAAATGACTTAATATTTATTCAGAGTGGATCTTTTGTGTGTGAAAACTTCATGTTCTGCACATAATTTTAATTTCCCAAAAAGATCTGCATGAACTGCCTTTGGAATCTTGAGCCCTCATTGGAAGCTTGGGACACTTCACTGCCTCTAAACTTTGATGTGGACTGCTTCCCCTATGGGACTACTTCTGGAGTTGGTTAGTCCTTCCATATGTAGGATAGCTGGGTTCCTTCTGGAATGGTTTGGTCCCTTTTTGATGTCTGTTTAATGAATTGGTGTTGTATATATTTATGTAAATCTATCATATCTACTGCTATATTGTTGATAAGTTGATTTAATAGTGTATTAACTTCTAATGTTATATATACTTATTGCTGCTAATTTTATTCCTGTTAATATTAATAGCAGCAATAACTACTGATTGTTGTTCTGACTGTTGCTCTTACTAATTGTCACCATACTGTTGACTGCTGATAATAATTTGTAGTAGAGCTGAATATATGTATTTACTTTATTAATCAAATATTTACTTGTCTGTGATAACTTTTTGTGTGTGGTTCTGTGACAATCTCTAAGTAGGCCAACTTAGAGGATATAGGGGTTTTGCCCTTGTGTCTTGTGGATTCTTATGAACCCACAGTCACAATTTCTTTCACCAGCAGGCTGGGTTATTCTTTTGCTTGTGATGTCTAAATCATTTGTAATCATAGAAAAATAAAGAACAAGAAACATAGCTTATTACTGATATTTGCCTGGACTGAATTCTCCCAGCAATAAGAATTTCAGGCTTAGAGGCAATGAATGTTTTTTCACAGACATATCTCTATGTAGCTGTAAATTTCTGTTGTTCAAGATGGAGTGTAAACAAACCATAAATGTATACATCTGTATATAGCACTGAAAACAACATGAGGTCAATGAAATTCAATTATCAGTCAACTTAACACTAAATAATATTAAAAATGAATACATTTTAATTTCTCTAAATTAGTAGTAACGAGCAGTTACTACACTAAAAAAAATTACGTTTGTTAACCTGAAAACACAGCAGTTAAGTGAATTAACATTTAATGTCAAAGCAAGCAAGAGATGTATTATTTGCAGCTAAAGATGTTTGACGGGAAATACTGTGAATGATCTTTGCACAGGACATATGGTTATGGCAGAAAGCCTGCTCAATAAAGTAAGGAACTAAATAAGATTTCTGTCTTTGTATTGTCTTGTTCTTTAGAGGTTAAGTGTATAAACCGTACTGAGAACAGCACAAAAACTCTGGGAACATATTTGCGTTGAGATGGATGCTGTCAATCAAATGTACACCACTGATAATGAAAAAGAGTGATTACTGTTTGGAAATGATTTGTTATTGAAGTTCTGTCCACTTCAACTTAATCCATAAAACCATTTGACTCTGGTGAAGGGACAATATTCCTTGTAGTAGCCTGACAAGAGCTAAAAAAGTAGAATATACTGTTGTTTGCTGTAATGGAAAGAGCAGCAGCTCCCATTCTCTTTTTAGCATTCTAACTGCAAAGGGTCTCTTTGTCTCTCTCTCATGCCTGTCATTAAATATGGAGTGATCATTTTGTAAATCAGCTCTTATATTTTATTTCCCTATTTATAGAGTCAGTCAGGATTGGAAGGGACCACAAGGATCATCTAGTTCCACAACCCCCCTGCCATGGGAAGGGACACCTTACCCTAGATCAGGCTGGCCAGAGCCCCATTCAGCCTGGCCTTAAACACTTCCAGGGGTGGGGCCTCAACTACCTCCCTGGGCAACCCATTCCAGGCTCTCACCACTCTCATGCTGAACAACTTCCTCATGTCATCTCCAGCTTCTCTCCATTCCCCCTAGTCCTGTCACTCCCTGGTATCCTGAGAAGTCCCTCCACAGCTTTTTTTAGTAGGCCCCCTTCAGATACTGGAAGGCCACAATAAGATCATCTCGGGGCCTCCTCTTCTCCACACTGAACAGGCCCAGCTCTTTCAGTTTGTCCTCGTAGCAGAGGTGCTATGTGTTCAACTTTCTGAGCAGAGAAGTTAACAAGGCAAGTTCTGCAAGGGTGTAGGGTGGTGCAAAGCTGGGTACTGTGCTGGTTACTGTGCAGAGACACCAGAAGTTGTCCACGTGTCAGACAGAAGCAAATCCAGACTGCACCTCTCACTGCACAAAGCTGACACTATCAATGACATTTTTGATGCCTTTGTGGTAAGTTGATTAGGAAAGGGTAAAAAATGCTTCACAATAGTGGCTGCAATAAGAACATGTGAGACCTAACGTGCCCGAGGTGCCAAGCTGACATTCCCCTGCATCCTAGAAAGAAAACCATGGTGATACAAGTTGTCTCCAAAAAGCAGACAGCAGCAAGTGGAGATGCCCTGAAGGAAGATGCAAATCCTTCACCGCCTGTGTTCGAGCAGGATTTCTGCTAGGACCTGTGGTCTCTTGGGGGAATCACAATGGACCAATCTGTTGCTGAAGGACTGCACACTGGGAACTTTTTTATTGGAGACACTACTTGCTGCAGATTTTGTAGTTCAGACAATCATCAAAAGAAGGACGCAAAAAGACACTCCTGATGATCTTGGAGGTCTCTTCCAACCTGGTTGATTCTATGATTCTATGAAGCTGCTTGTCCAAGGTCAGGTATACACTCCTGTGGTTGTCTTATGTACACAGACGTCCTATTTCATAGTCACGTTATGCCACTCTTCCGTGTAAATTATGATCCAACATGCATATGTTTATTTGCAGTTCTGTTGTACTTACATATAAATGAATGAGGATTCTGGAAAAAATGCTAGCAATAATTTCTGTTTAGTTCATTTTGTCACTCTCAAAAAAAGAGTTAAACTTTCTTGATGTGTTCTAGCAATAACAATAAAATCTAAAGGCTTAAAAACTGTGATCAAAAAAGTGACCTGCTCTTCTTTACAGCTGGTTTCTAATGCATTTCTGAAGATTTTTTTTAAGTGTTTGTTTTTAAAGCTCTATAAAATTTTATTGGCTTGTTTATGGCCATCTATCTTGACAAGACCTACACAAGCAATGTTTTGTTTGTTTGTTTGTTTTCATTCATAGTGCTTAGAAATCATCACAATTAAAATATTTATTTTTCTGTAACAAATTTGTTCAATTTGGTGGTAACAGGTTCTTTCTGTGAAAAGTACTCAACCATAAAACTAAACCACTTTCTTTTATTGCATATCAGAATTAGACTTTAGATAAGCAAAGGTTAAAAAATCAGCAGTGTTATTTGAAAGAGTATTTCAGTGTAATAAAACATCTTTTTTTAAGTGTGATCATATTTGCTAGTCTCATAACTTCAATATCCTGCTGGTGTGTCTTAATAGACTCTTCAATTAATGACCAATTGCTATTTAACACAGTCCAAGGGGCATCACTGAACACAGTAGGTACATACAAGACAGAAACATACTGAACCTCCTAATGGGAAAAGACTCAGGCTCCTGTAATATGTTGTGTGCTGTTAGACTGTGGAATCATTTGGTTTGGTTTAGTTTGTTTGCCCTTTGATATAGAAAAAAATCTAAATGTAATATTTGTAACTGCTGTCCTATCTCAGAAAGATACAATAGCTGTATAAACATATCTATGACATTTATGGAAGTCAAAATACATAAATGAAGCAATGAGCAAGTGAGATACATTGAACCCAAATTTAGGTTGATCTACTCCTATTTTCCTCTGTTCTTTATGTAACTTTATTTTTCTTGGAATTAGTTGATGTATTTTCAAAATTCTGTTATATTTACAGAGTTGCTAGGCCTTTGGTAATGAAGACACAAATGAAATCTACACTGAAAACATGACTTATAAGGCTAAAAAATGTCACAGTAAAACTGCAGTCATTGAGACATGATAAAGTCCTGTTCTCTGCAACATTTTCAAAATCTACCTGCTAAAATGGCGTTAAGACAGAATGATGCACTATCCAGAGAGTAACACGGATACTGTGGATTTTAGGACAGCATTGCTCTACTATATGTATGGCTTGGAAGATAATTTTATTTATGAGTTTCATTTTCTACCTTGCCCCTGAAAATATTCTATGCCTTTAACATGTTTATATTTTCATTACAGTTAATGTTAAAATTAATAAAGAGGTAATTTATTTTTTTTTCTCCCTTCCTATGTAAAGTTGTAGTCCAGCGTACTTGATTCAGGATTTAACACTCTACCCTGTAAAATATTTAAAGTAGAATTTATCAAAATGTTGGTAATGAATTGTGTGCAACTGCTTCAAAATCAGTTTAATAGAATCATAGAATGATTTGGATTGGAACAGAACTTAAAGATCATCTACTTCCAACCCCCTTGCAGTGGGCAGGGACATGTTCTAGTACATTGGGTTGCTCAAAGTACAATCCAATTTAGTCTTAAATTCTTCCAGGAAAGGAGGGGATACTCACAACTTCTTTGGCAGCCTGTTCCAGTGCCTCACCACTTTCACAGTAAAGAATTTCTTTCTAATGTCTAATCTAAATCTATCTTCTTCCAGATTGAAGTCATTATACCTCATCCTACCATTATTCTACCTGATAAAGTCTCTCTCCATCTTTCGTGTCTGCTGTCTTTAATTACTGGAAGGTCACTAGAGTGTATCCTAGGAGTCTTCTTTCTAGGCTAAACAACCTCAAGTTTCTCAGCCTATCTTCATAAAAGAGACGCTCCAGCCTTCTGACAACCTTTGTGGCTCTCCTCTGGACCTACTTGAGGTGGTGCATATCTTCCTTATGCTAAGGGCTACAAAGTTGAAAACAGTACTCCAGGCGGAGTCTCACAAGAGCAGAACAGAATTGGACAATCACTTGCCACAAAGTGCTGATCACAATGCCCTTGAGGCAGCCTAGAGTGTGATTGGCTTTCTGGGCTGCAAGTGCATGTTACTGGTTTGTGTTTAATTTAGTTTTTTAACTACCAACACCCCCAAGTCCTTTCCTTGCAGGGCTACTGCAAATACATCCATCTCCCAGCCTGTATTTGTGCTTGGGATTGCCCTGACTCAGGTGCAGAACCTTGCACTTGATCTTGAACTTTATGTAGGTAGTATTGAATTAAATATACCATTGACTGCTTTGAGTGGCTATCTTGTCTCTGGCCTCTCCCAGCTGCTTTCAGATTTTCACTCCCAGGACTGTACTTAATAACTTTTCAAATCTTCCTGTCAACCATTCTGTACCTCAAAATATTTTGTATGCCAATAGATGCTTTTAAAGTCCATTTATAAATACTCTGATGAAATCTGCTTTAAACACTCTGTGAAACAGCAGCAAAAATCATTCCTTAATGTGACACTGGAATGGATGGCTGCAAACAGCTTTGGGACAGTTGTGTACAACTTAACCTAGTGGACACATGTTCAGTACTGATTTGGTCTGTCAAGCCTCAGTTATAATGTGATACATGCTTCACTGTATCTTTACACAAACACAGTGCCTCAAATTGCATTGAAATCCTGATGGGCAGATGTCCACGCACACACACAATACATCAGTGAAGTCTATCGGCCTCCACTAAGGCACAGTGCCTCTTGAAAGATCAGCAAATGGATGTTTGAAGTATTTTTAAAATATATATTCATATGTTCTATCTACAGCTCAGTGAAATTATTTCTCATATTTCTTGATCTGTTTGAAAATTAACCATCCTGTTTTGTGATGACTCTATTGGCCCTTAGGGTTAACATTTCAAAGCTGTTATTAGTTTACCTTTTGTGCTTGTACTGCTTTCTCAGGGTTTGTAGTTGCTGAGCCATCAGTCACTTTTATATGATAAGAAAAAACCTGGACATGGTGAGAAAACATCCGATAGAAACTGCTGTTCAGCTCTGGCAGATATTAATATTTAATACAATCTCAGTAAGAAGCTTTCTTAATCAAATGTCAGAGACATTTTAAATCTATCAGTACAAGAACTTAATTTACCCAGGGAGCAAAATCAACAAGAAAGGCAAAAATCCCAAAGAAAAAAGCCTGTAAGAATTATATTTACAGTGTCAATTATTTTGAGTTAATTGTTAATAGCTGCAATTTAGTCTGTGTATTAGAGTGATGACTACGTAGAAATAGGTCATAAGCATTAGCGAAATCCTGATACTGTGATACTATAGCCTGATCAATACATTTAAATTCCACCAACTTAAACTTTGAATTCCTTATGAGTGAAAAAGCAATATTTTTGCATGTACAGCAACTAGTTAATAGCATATATAAAAGAACAGATGGCAACCCTTTTGATAACTCACAAGTGCTGCATTGGACTTTACACTTTTTTCTATAGGTTGAAGCACTGTTCAAAATTTCTTATACATCTATGCACTATGTAAAAGAGACACTTCAAATGCTGGGAAATGACAGTTTGCCTTTCTATTTAGGAATTCACTCTGTTTTCTGTTGTGAAGTGAACAGAACACAAATACTACCATTCATATTAGCAGGATATTGAAATGTGTGCTCAGAGATGCATTTTGAGTGCAACAGTCACAGCAATGGGAGTAACAACTGTCGATGGACTGTAGAAGGCTGAGGTGAAAAGGCAACAGTTTTGCATGTTTCACTTGTCTGCTTATAGGTATTTGTTCTTTCCTCAGAAAGTGTTTGTTGATATGATTTTTGGAAACAAAGAACAATATATATATATTAATTGTTGTGTTTTGGTTTGTTGTTTTTCTTTTTAATATTAAAATAGTAACTTGGAAAGCAATCAACCAACAAAACCCACTGGAAACCAAGAGATGTCTATGAATCAAAAAATGCAATAATAATCTGATAGTACACCCATGTTTACATTATTTCCTTTGACTTGGAAGTAATCAGCCACATTCAAATGAATAATACAGTGAAAGAAGCATTTAACTGAAAAAGGTAACAAAAATTAGATTGCTAATTACTCTTTTGATCCCTATACTATGAAGGAAATTAATTTCAGATATATGATTAATTTTATTTGTTTCAGTAAGATTAGTTATCTCCTCAAAGATAAATATACAGTAGCCCTTTTCCTTGATCAAATTTATAAAGCAATACTCAGTAAGAATGCCATATATACTGCCTCTGGACAGCCTGCATTGATTCTTCATCCATGTAATTCCAGACTTTCTACAGCTTCCACTGAAACTGTCTATACACCATTAAAGTGACACTAAAATACTATGAACAGAGAATATTAATTATTCCCTACCACTTTGTCGCTTTTCCTCATACTTTTTCCCCCCCTTAAGACATCTTAATTTTAAAAGAGGTTTAAATGAAATGTGTCTGAATATACATAGTTTAAAAGAGCAGCAAAAAAACTCTGAGATGTAGGATGTCTGACCAAGGTATAACAGCAACTTTCAAGTCTCTGCAGATATTTTTCATTTTCTGATATACACAGCATCTTTTTATGTAGATTTTGAAATCCTTCTATTTTCTACAAGAACTGTGTGGAAGATTAAAGTCATCTGAATACTGTCTCCACAATTTTATTTTTAATTATTTAGCCTAGAATAAAAATATCTGGGGAATTAAAATCTGTTCTAACACTGTCTCATTCCTCTAATTTCAGGGAAACTCAAATATGAATTTACTTAGCTGCTTACCATGAAGGACACCTGTTTCTTTAAACATTCTAGGTACCACAGAAATCAGATGTTTGCTATGCAGTGTCGGTTTTTGAAAGGTCACAGGTCTCTGTGGAGCTCACCATATATGCAGACATAGGGACTTATTTGTAGTCCACTTAATGTTTTAACACTCTAGTAATACAAATTACATTATTAGCACAGATACAAGTCTCATTAATAATCTGTTATGAAATACCTTTATGCCATTCTGGCAGCTACCTCTTATCCATTATACTGTGCTCATACCTAAAATGTTCCTGTGGGTCCTGAAATTGACAGGCTCTGTTCCTGGTAGGAGGGCCAAAGAAGTGTAGGAGACATGCCAGCACCGTCCTTTTCTCACACTATAAACTCCATACATAGAACAAGAATTTATCTTTCTCATTGAGTGTGTTTCTTATGTGAATGAAATGCCTTTCTGTATTTTTTCAGGCCCCCCCAGCACATGTATTACATCAGTCAATTTTGCCACCCCATTTGTTGTCTGACAAGAAACATGTGATGGTTTGGGGGTTACCCCGCCCCCCCACACTTTGTATTTGCCCCAGCTAACTCAGACGGACCCTGGGAATATAGATGAAGCAATTTATTTACAGCTAGCAAAATTTACAAGCAGCTATTTACAATATATACAGTTATATACAGTTATATACAGAAATATACAAAGGATAAACAATACAAAAGCACAACTCCCCTCCCAGAAACCTGAGTCCCCAGGAGGGGCTCTCAAACCACCCCAACACCTCCCCCGGCCCCTCTCAACCTTACCCCAGTTCTCAGGAAGAATAGAGGTGCAGCCAAGAGGTTAGGGAGCAAGGTTAGTAGGAGCAGGGTTAATGAGATGTGACCAGGTCTAAGGCAAAAGCAAGAGTGAGAGACAAAATGGAGAATGTTTTTTTCTTCTTCCCAGAGTTCTCAGCGTGACTGTGAGAGAAGTAGACACAATTGTTTTTCATTTCACTGCCCGTTATCTAGTTCTTTTACCAAAACATTCCAGCTTGCTTCAAACTAGCACAAAACAAAAGTGTGACGATTCGTAATTTCCTCAAAGTGATGATTTTAATAAAGAGACACTCAGAAATGCTGCTGATAGGTTAGGAAAGACAGAGAAAGAAGACTCAGTGTAAGTATGCATGTATGTATGAAAGTTATATGTAGTCAATCAAGAAATAACTGAGCCCTAATTGTGGTCACCATGTTTTCCACTTATTTATTCATACATACCTATGTGCTTATGCATCAACTTCAGCTCAAATTTACCTGAAGACTGCAGACTAGTCTGTTTTTATTCCTTGCAGGAATCAAATTTAACAGTTTTAATCATAGTTGCCAACTTCTAGGTTGTCCTTCACATCTCACTGGTCAGCTAGCAGTAATCAACACACATTACTCACTAGGGCTCAATCCTAATTACTCTTCTCAGCCTACAATACAAACAATCAGAAATGCATGATCTGAATGCTGACTCAATTTTTAAGCTTCCTGGGTTTTCTCAGCTCCTCTATGAACTCCAAATATACTGAATATGACCACAGTGGATACACCAAACTGACTATAATACAAGTATACAGGGCTTTAAGATCTTTATTTAGACTACAGAACAGACCATGTGATTGAAATAGAGAGTTTATTTCCTTGCTTAGATCTAGGAGGATTACATAGTAAATTAGATCGTTCTTAAAGCCATGAGAGGAGGAGCAATTTGTTCTTCATCACTCTGGGCTGTACATACACTGTATTACTACAAAAAGTCATTAATCCTGGCTCTGACTAGTACTTACCACAGAGTAATCTGGAAATCCTGTTATAATAAAATGCAATTTGACATGATTTTTTATGGTGCTATTGCTAGAGGGTTGAAAACAGACTTTCTGAGTTTCATTAGTACCTCTAGAAAAGGAAGAAAAATAAGATAGAAATATGGGTGATGATTTTGAAGATGTATTTTCTATTTACTTCATAAATTCCTCAGTTTATGGATAAGAACATTTTGAACTGAAGATAAAATCTCCAGAGACAGAAAACAAGGGATATGGGAGAGGAATGATATGATAAAACTTGTTCATTGGAAAAAAATGGCAATGTAAAGCATGATGTGACTCTGAACTGTAATGTTAACAAGAATGGTACTTCAGTCTTGTAATCATACATCAAAGACATAAATGCTAGCATAAAGATGAAGTATTCAGCAGGCGTGAGACTAATCTTAAAATGAAAGAGAGAATTTTTTTAGATGAAAATGGATTTCCAGACTAACATAGTTAAGAATTCCTGAGGAAAGAAACTGCCTATCAAGCTTTGTTTATATTGTGTTCAAAAGGAAAAGTGTTTGCAATTCAACCCTTTCTAAAAATGAACAAGATGGAAGAGAGCATACTAAGCTAGTATAAGTAATTTCTCCTCTTCACAGGAAAATGCTACTATAGTTTTATAAACTATAGTAGTAACAAAAACCTCTTTATTGACCTCAGTAGGCTTTCTGGGAACCTTTTAATGTGTCTGGGAACAAAAATAACAAAAGTAGAACAGCATTTCATTTAGTATCCCTCAAAAATATTTTCATTCTGTTTTCAGGTTGTCAGAGAACTTGAGTATCAGAGAACCTGATGTGAACAGAAAACACAGGGTTTTCTACACTCTTCTTTTGCTGGTGTACATGTAGGATTACAGATTTTAAAATGGGTTATGTGGCACACTTGAACTCTTAACAGCAACTGTGGCAAATTAAATTAGGAAGAGAAGATGAGAGGACCTCAGGACAAAACTGCAATGACAGACTTCTGGAGAGAAAAGGATAAAACAAGGATGTAGAAATGGAATTAAAGTCTTGGCAAGACCCTCTAATAAATGTTTGAAAGCTGTGATCCTTCAAACTTGATTATAGTCAGCCAGATTCTTAAATCATGTAACCTACTAAAACAAAAACTGCACTATTTTGTAAGAGAAAAATGTTTTGTAGAAAAACATGGAAAATGTAATTTTCTTTGGTTTTATTTCATTTGATACGACCTTAAATAGTGTTTACAAATAGGATTTGTAAAAACCATGAAAATGCAGAAGGAAAAGTTCCTCATAAATGAATAGACAGTAAAGTACTAAAAAAAAGTCCAATAGCATTTGAACTCTTTCAATATAATTATTTTTTGTTTGGTTAATTTCATGTGACTTTATTTATTTCTAGCTATTTAAAGGCTTTATTTTCATATATGTTTTATTTTTTATTTAAACTTAACCCAGAGCCACCATTTATCTGTTCTTAATTATGACAAAAGTGTCTTGAATTATGAAAGACTGAAGAGCAAACATCAAGCACCTTCCCTGCCTCAAGTCTTTACTAGCAATATTAGCTTTCAGGAGTCCACAGTTCCAGAGACCAGGGTGAAAGGCTGAAGCAAGGAAGATGCACATCTGATAGGAGGCAATTGAGGCAGGCAATGCTTCAGAAAACCAGACATACCTCAATCTATGGACTCTGGAGGAAGGCACTCACAAGTGCTGAGGGATCTGACTGATGTCGTTCTGATGCCACTCATCAATCCGTGATCAGTCATGATAATTGCAGAATGTTCTTGAAGACTGTAAGGAAACAGATCTCACCCAATTTCAGGAAGGGAAAGAAGGAAAATACAAGGAACTAGATGGTCAATTTATCCTGAGATGGTCCACAGTCCTCACTCTTACCAGAGGGTACATGAACCCTTTTCACAAAGTGACAGAGACAATGACTAGGATGAGGCATAAATGTCTTCAGAGATTTCTCCATGATATGCTATTAGGGAAAGGAGAAAGTAGGAAGGATACAGGTCTGGAAGGACCAGTTCAGCTGAGAGACCTACAATCATAACCTAGTCCAACTAGACATCCTATTTTTGGAATGACTAAAAGTTCAAACATGGTACAAATTCTAGCTGGAAGCCAATGGCTGGTGGTGTATTTCAAGGGCCAAGAGTCCAGTCTTGTTTGTCATCATTAATGGTCTGAATCACAGAGCAGAGTGCAGTATTGGCAGACTTGCTGATAACAGGAAACTAGGAGGAGTAGCTGATGCATCAGTGTTACACTTCCATCCAGAGGAACATTGACAGGATAAATTAGCTGAATTGGGGCCTCATGAAGTTCAACAAGGAGAATTGGAATCCTGCACCTGAGGAGGAACAGCTCCATGTGTCAGACATTTGTTTATGGTAGATGAGATGTAAAGCCTCTTAAGAGTCACAATAAACTAGTTAAATAATTGTCTGATGGAAAATTTCTCTTCAGAAAAGACTCAGTTAACACTTTTCCTGTTTATGTTGCAGATAAATATTAAAGTTATTACTGGCAGTAGTGCCAGTAATTCTCAAATGTAAGCTTAGGACATAATAGAGAACTGTGTGTCAGTATGCTTTAACACGTGATCATCTGAGAAAGTCACAACATGCATTTTATGAAACTGTGTATTATTTTAGTTGACAAAATTCATTTTCAGGGTTGTCTAAATGGCTTAGATATATGGTGTAAGCATTTTCTAAGCTGATACATAATCTTCTGAAATAAATTCTCAGGTCTGGATTCTAACTATTTGAGGACAACTCTCTTATCTTGTACTTATCAACATACTTGGGACAATTTCCATTTGTTTCTGAAGCCTGTCAAATGTATAATTAGATTTGAATCCCATGGCTTTAGCTGATATTTTGACAAGCTGTTTTAAGATGCTAAGGGCTATTCTCTCTCTTTATCTTGACAAAATGAGCGCAATGTCCAAAGATTTTTGTATCCTACAGGTAATATATTTTCAGTGTGATAACTATATCGAGGAAGTGACTTTGATGCTTAAGTACTGCCCGAAGAACACTATACATATGTAGAGATATATGTCAACTGTATTACTGATTAAATGCATAGATTATACAATTTCTCCTTCCACTGTTGTAGGGTAGTAGTAATTCAGTCTTTCAAAAAAAAATCTGTCTGCTGCTGTTAGGTATACGACAGAGACACCAACAAGCCTATACAATGTGTATGATTGCACACAATGTTTTCAGTTACTGTGGTATAACTTTTTAAATATATGACATCTATATAGGAAAACTTTACTGCTCTACTGCATCAAAAATGCATTTCTCTGATCTGGGAATAAAATCTGACCAAGAGCTGTATGACCACTTTAAAAATTTAGACCCTAGAAAGTACTCAAGATCAGTGACACTGTGAAACAATTTCTAAAAAAACTAGTGAAGGTTCTGCTTCCTAGAATTGCTTTCTACCTCCAGAATACATGAGCTGACTCAGCTGGGGAGATGATACGTGCAGAAAAATTTGATTGCTCTCTTACAGCTGCAAAAGATGTGGAATTTGTGGCATGGTCCAATTTGTTTCTGTTTGTGGTTTCATTCTCTGTTACTGCTCCATTGAAAGAGACTCTAATTTAATATAGCTCACAAGATTTCATAACACATTCAGGTGTACTGATTCGACTGTGTGGCCTTGCTCTAAACCACATGAGTGAGACAAGCTATTTTGAGAGTGAAACGTGCTACATCTTTCTACTTCTTTCAGTGGATTATTCTAGGAAATGTAGGTTATAGTAAGGTGACGCAGAAGCAGAATAGGGCAGAGATGGTAATCGTTCCTGGGGAATAAGCAAGTGCAGGAACAGAAGATAATTTCTGGTGCTGATGCTGGGTTACTAACATAATCAGACAGCCAACCATATCCTGGGGTGCATCAAGAGAAGCGTGGCCAGAAGGGCAAGGGAGGTCATTCTTTCCATTTACTCTGCTCTTGTCAGACCCCACCTGGAGTACTGTGTTCCAGAGCCCCCAACACAAGAAGGACATTGAACTGTTGGAGTAAGTCCAGAGGACAGCCATGAAGATGATCAGAGGGCTGGAGCACCTCCACTATGAGAATAGGTGACAAGGGTAGGGGCTCTTCAGCCTGGAGAAGAGAAGACTTCAAAGAGACCTTATAATGGCCTTCCAGTATCTGAAGGGGGCCTACAGGAAGGCTGAGGAGCACCTATTCACAAGGTCTTGTAATGACAGGACAAGGGGTAATGGGTTTAAATTGGAAGAGGGGAGGTTCAAACTTGATGTTAGGAAAGGTTTCTTTACAGTGAGGGGGATGAGACACTGGAACAGGTTGCCCAGAGAGTTTGTGGATGCTTCCTCCCTGGAGGTGTTCGAGGCCAGGTTGGATGAGGCCTTGAGTGACCTGTTCTAGTGGGAGGTGTCCCTGGCTATGGCAGGGGCTTGGAACCGGATGATCTTTGAGGTTCCTTCCAACCTAAACCATTTTATGATTCTGTGATAATTTCATAGCTTTTTCTCATAAAATTAACTCATAGCTTGTTTTAGTGGTCACAGGGCAGAGTATACATTTTGAGTGTTCTATATTAAGAGACATGGGAGATTTTGTTTATTTTAAAGCTGTAAGATGAGAAATACATTTATTCTTTTCCACATCTGAATATTCTATTTGTTCTCCAGCTGGCAGTAAATGACAAACTACCTCTTCCTCAAAGTAAAAAAAAAATGTAACCCTGCTTATATATCAATTCTCTTTCTGGATTGCTATCTGAGAAATAAAAAAAAAATACTGGTTTGTCAAAGTTCTATGTTACTATATGAGCTTATCATACAGTACATTTTTACAGGAAACTTTTGTGTTATTCAGCTCTGTCTCTGCTGAGCTGTTTCATCTCTCTTTCTGCTGCATTGTTTCACTAAAGACTTCTCCATATATGGAAAAACTTTTAGTGTTAACAGTCTGTCCTTTAGAAGTTTTTTTTTTCAGTTATTATTCTACATATTCTTATGATACATGCAGATTGCTTTCTGATTCCATGCTCCTTTTGTCAGTTAATTTTAATGGGGAGAAACATGGCTATTATATATTTCCTTTCTATGTGTGTGTAGTGACCACAAAATTAGAGTTTTTAGTCTTCACAGAAGTGAGGAAGTGGGCTCATCAGAAGTACCCCCTTGGGCCTTTGGAGAGCAGACTTTGGCCTATTTAGGAGCCTGGCTGATAGAGCCCCTTGGGAGGCAGTCCTGAAGGGCAGACTGAATATTCTTCAAGAGGGAAATATTAAAGTTTCTGGGACAGGCCATCCCCACATGCTGAGAGATGAGCCAGTGGGAAAGAAGACCTTCAACAGCTTAATAAAAACATCTATACACTTTTTATCCCTCTCAGAGTTTGCAGAGTTTTACTTTACTATTATGGACTCATGTGATCTTAGGTAGTCAAAGAAATGTTTACTCAAATTGATAGTTTCACTTGAATTCAGAGGAAGCCATATGAAAATGAATGTTCCACAGGAAGCTGGTAAAGGATCTAGAGAAAGAGTCCTGGGAGGAGCAGCTGAGGGAACTGGAATTGTTCAGTCTGGAGAAAAGGAGGCTGTTACTCTCTGCAACTATCTGAAAGGAGGTTGTAGCAAAGTAGGTGTCAGTCTCTTCTCCTGTCAACAAGTGACAGGACAAGAGGAAATGACCTGAAGTAGAGCCAGAAGAAGGTTAGGTAGACCGTTAGAAAAAAATTCTTCAGTGAAAGGGTTGTCAAGTGCTGGAACAGGCTGCCCAGGAAAGTGATCAAGTCACCTTCTCTGGAGGTATTTGAAAGATGTGTAGACATGGTGCTTAGTGACCGGGTTTAGTAGTGATCTTGGCAGTGTTCGGTTTTATGGTCAGACTTGTTGACCTTAAAGGTCCTTTCCAACTTAAATGAATTTATGATTCTCTGATTCAGGTGTAAAATGGCTCATTGCCAATTAATATACCCAAAAATGCTTTGGAAATATTTGAGCTCTGTAGTGATCCTAATCTGAACTTAGAATATTTGAAGAAAGTTTCAGAAACTATAATAACATTCATGATAATTCAACAGTCAGTGCTTTCCACACCATGGTGGTTACATTGTTTTGCTGTAATAGACTTTGCTTTTATAGCTATCATACTACAACAGATGATTCGGTATCTTGCTTGGTGAAATCCATGGCTATCAATCTGGGTCACCTTAGAGAAATTGACAGCCTTTCTTTTCACTCTTATTTTGTTTTTCTCTTTGAAACACCAATGTTATATGAATTTCCTATTTTTTACCAAACAGCATACAGAAACTGAGAGGCTGGTTTTTCATGATCACTTTATTTAATAGGATGCTACTCATCCAGGACACCACCTGTCTGTCTTTACTACTCTCTTTGGCAATTACTCTTTATTTCAGATTTTGTGTTCAGACAAGGTAAACATATAAGCAATATTTTTTTAGAAAGAATGTAAATATTTTCCCACTTCCCCAAAGCTATTATTTCCAGAGCTACAACTTTCACACACCGTTTGCTTTTCTACACTAGTCTATTTTACTGGTGGGCTATTTAAAGGACACTGTTACCAGCAAATGACTAGTCCTATGGCATGATTTTAGACTGAGGTTAAGCTGTCTGAAAAAGAAAACAACTGCATATTACGTGACAAATTTCTGTACTTAGTAACAGAATGGGAATGTGGTGATACAAGAAGCTCAGTGTGACATTGCTAGATTTCACTGATGGCTAAATAGGAGTTTTGTGCAAGATTAACTGCAGTGAGACTGGGAGGGAAGTACCAGGAAACTTTTGGAGAGTACAATCTTGCACCTACGATTACCTAAATAATTGTTGTGGAAGGCCAATATTGGCCTAAACATGTCCAGGCTTGCCCAGATATGTTTTCTGCTCTCCTCCTTCTGCTGATGGAGAAAGTAACTGCATTTGATGGTTTGGGGGTTACCCACCCCCCCACTCTTATGAAATCACCCAGACTAGACTCAGCCATCTGGAAATTAAGGAATGAAGCTTTACATTTACAGCCTTGCACAATATACAAGCAGATATTTACAATACATACAGATATATACATGTTAAAAGTAATACAGAAACACAATACCCCTCCCAGAAACAATCAGAGTCCCCAAGAGGGCTGCCAACCCAACCCCCTCTTCCCCCTCCCTCTTTCCTTCCCTTCAGAAATAACCAGATCAACCCATGTATATCACACATGATAAAACTGGAGATCTGAGGTGAGATGTCAAAAAGGTGATAAGGAGGTTAGAAGAAAAAGGGTCAGATTGGATTAGAGTTAAGGCAGAGGCAGCCACAGAGACCAGACTGTCAGGAATAAGGCACAGCCAGAAATGAGAGCTGAGCAGTGTGTGAGAAGTGACTGTCTTATCCATATTTTGACTAGTGTTTCTCAGCAGAATGGGTGATACAGGGTACATGTTGTTTTCTTTTCTTTCTTCTTACAGACAAGCATTTAATTTCTCTCATTAAAATATTCCAATTAGTCTTAAACCATCACACCACGGGTAAGGAAGACAAAAGCCCTGGCACCTCCATGTCCCTTCAAACTTGTGAACAGGGTACCCTCATGAGTTTGTACACTTGTTTGTGATTTGCCCAAAAAAGATAAGAGTACGCCCTGACTTTACCTAACATGGTCAGGTTTGGCAAACTGCCATTCTTATTGGCTAATCTGTGGCCAAAGAACCTTTAGTCTTGGGCTACATTGATAAAAAGAGATGAGCAGGTAAAGACAGCATGCTCTGCCTTATTGTGCTTCTGCCATTGCTCTGCCTTATCCTGCTTCTGCCTCATTGCTCGCTGCCATTGCATCCTGCCATGCTCTACCTGCTAAGAAGCCCTGATGCTCTGGGTTTTTCAACCCAGAAACTGCCTTGTCTAAGTTTACCAGGATTAGGCATTAAGTGCCTCACTCGACAGGCTTGCTTAGCCATCACAACATTATGCCTGTCTGCATATCTGCAAGACATCCTGCCTACACCTCTGCAAATCTCCATGCCAAGACTGTACACCTGCAAGTCTTCTGCCAAGGAGCCCTGGAAGGGACACAGATCATAAAAGAGGAACCAGGATCAGATCAGAGATTCTCTGCCTCTCTCCCAGCCCCCTCTTAGAGCCTGAGAAGAACTAGAAGCCTCAATGACTGACAAAGCACCAACAGAATTCCCTGCAAGTGTTTGGGTACTGTCTGGAAACTGTAGTTAGCCCCAGGAATCAAGAGTTAACTTTTGGGAGTAAATGTTCAAACCTTCTTTGCAAAACTCTGTAAAACTTTGCAGTTCAATACAAGTGCCTTCTTCCTTAAGCAGATAGGAACTTCTCGAGTCCCTGTAGTGGGCAAGCAGTATAACCAACTGCAAGAACTTTCCAGTTCCAATAGTTTAATGTTTGTTGTATTATTGCTAGTTATTTCTTAAGTGTTCCACATCCTGTGTGTAATGTTTTCATGATTGTTGCAAATAGCCTATTATTAAAAATTGTGGTTGGTAGTGAGATTCCTGAATATCAAAATTAATAAATGATATATTTATTTTGAAAATGAAATCTGCACAATACCTCAGCGACACTAAAATAATGTAGAAATACTCGATTTCAGTATGGATTTAGAAGAATTGAATGGACAAAACCTGGTTTACAAAAACTACTAAACCAGGTTGCTTACGAGGGCAAATAGGACACAGGGGTGAAAAAAAAATGACAAGAGTGACAAAAAGAAGGGCCAAAAAACAGGAAAAGAGTAATAAGCTTCCTAGTTGTGTGAGCATTGTTGTCTAGGTGCACCTATGGGGCAGCCCTGTTGCTGTTTGTCACAGATGGAGTAGGACAATAAATGAAATTTTCTCCTCTTAGAATGACAGGCATGAGAGTGGGATGATTAGCTTCTCTGAACTGCAAGTGAACACTTGAGCAGATGATAAGCTTCCTGGCATCACCATGACAGTGCAAATTCCAGATCTCCTGGCATATGTAGCTGTTCAGTGCTTCACAAGGTATTCTAGAAGCAGTCTTGGGTTTTGTGGTTTTTTTCCAACTTTGTAGTCAAAACTGGCTTATTTTTTTAAAAAATTATTTATTTAAATTATTGAACATTTAATGTAAACACCATTGCAAAGGATCTCAATCATTTTTTTTTTTATCATATAGGAGAACAGCATGGGCAATAGTTTGTATACTTACACTCTTACACTTCTGGGTTATCTCTGTGCTTTTTTTCATGCAGTCAGACCTCTAGTTCAGAGAAGCTACAATACATAGTAGCACAATACCAATGCTTTTGAAAGTGAATTACATCTTTCTGCTGTATGCCAGAATGCATTGCAGTTCTTTATAGTACAAACTACCATTCTGTGTTTTTTTTAACCTCAAAAAGAAAATCTGATTCTTTTTCTACAGATGGTAAAAATTGGTATTCCTATATGAGTACTGTTGGATTAAAATGTACTCAGACACAAGAAATGGAGGTCTGCAATGCACAGGCAACGTCACTTGTTCCACTTTGATTTTTCTTTCTATTGATTCATAACATTGATAGTACTTGCCTTGTAACCTGTTCTCAAGGTAGCCTGCAGTGTCAAGATGAAAAGTGCTTTTCTCTATCCTTTTAAAAACATATCAGCTACACTGTGATATTCTCACAAGAACTACTTTACCACAAGTTTGAATGGTCAGGGTAACCCCAAGCACCAATACAGGCTGTGTGACAATTGGATTGAAAGCAGACAGCCCTACGGAGAAGGACTCAAGTGTGCTGGTTCATCAGGCACTAGACATGAGCCAGCATTGTGTACTTGCAGCCTAGAAAGTCTATCACATCCTGGGCTGCATTAAAAGAGATGTGACTAGCAGATAAAGGGAGGTGATTCTGTTGGTCTACCCTGCTCTTGTGAAACCATACCTGAAGTACTGTATCCATCTCAGGGGTCTCCAACCCAAAAAGGACATGGATCAGGTGAGGGCTAGAAATGCTCAGAGGGCTAGACCACCTCCCCTAAGAGGACAGGGTGAGGGAGTAGGGTCTGTTCAACCTGGAGAAGAGAAAGTTCCAGGGAGATGTTACAGCTGCCTTCTAGTACCTGAAGGGAGCCTATAGGAAAGCTGGAGGTTGATTTTTTATAAGGACATGTGATGATAGGACAAGGGCCAGTGGTTTTAACTAGAGCAGGGTAGAGTCAGATTTGACATTAGGAAGAAGTTGTTTACTATGAGGGTGATGAGACACTGGAATGGGTTGCCCAAGAAGGTTGTGGATGCCCCCTTCCACGAGGTGTTCAAGGCCAAGTTGGTTGAGGCTGTGAGCAACCTGATCAAGTGAGAGGTGTTCCTGCCCATGCCACATGGGATTGGAGCTAGATCTTTAAGGTTCTTTCCAACTGAAGCCATTCTATGACTCTATGATTTGATCAGAAATTGATGATACTTGACATCACTACCACTCCTTTGGCAACAAGCTATTGTAGTGGAGGGCCTGTAGGCCGCAAAGTAGGCTTATTTATGCCTGCTCTGCCTGGACGTGTCTCTGCATGCACCAGGGCTAAATGAGAACAAAGGGACACCTGATTGTGTAAGTCCCCACACGCCCAGCTCCTGCCTGCCTGGTGCTGGGCCCTTGTGATTCCCATATCTGGAGTCCAGGCCTGTGGGTTTTGCCCAGTGTGGTAGGGTTCGGCTGACTGCCAACCTGATTGGTCATTCGAGTGGCCAATGAGACCATTAACTCTCAGCCCACATTTAATAAATAGGGGTGCACAGGCTTACGTGCAGCCTTCCCCACATTGCTTGTGGCTCTGCCACATGCCTGCTTGCCTGCCTGCATACTTCCTTGCAGCTTTATGCCTGCCTTTGTATGAGTGCCTAGAAGTCCACAGGCAGAGATCCTGAAAAATTGGACACTTGCAACAGGCTGACGCAGCCTTGGAGGGTGATTAATAATTGATAAGAATTGTGAGTAGATGCCTCTGTAATTTCTATTACCTCTGCCATAAAGCAGAGAGCAATTTTCAGCTCGGCTTTGCTGGGCAAACAGTATAAGTCCTCAGGCGGCATTGAGCTCAGTGCTCTCCGTTAATAGTTTGAATATTTACTAGTTATCAATAAGTTTTCTGTAGATTTATATCCTAGAATGTCTCCATAACAGTATAAAGAACCTTGTAATATTGAAGTTCAGTGGTTGGGGGTGGCAAGAGTTGAAATACTGAAAGTTAATAAATACTTATTTTTATAAATATCCTCTCTCATTAATTAATTTCTCCCCTCCGCCACATCAGTGTAGGCACTGAGAAACCCCATCCGCGACAGCTATGTACATTTCTCTTCAGAAGTTTTAAGCAGGCATTTCAAAAAGAAGAGCAGGAAAGGAAGAGGAAAACACATTCTCAATCCAGTTATCCAACACAAAAGTGAAAGCAATGGTTTATATCCAAAGTGTTGGTAAACATATGAAAGGATTGATGTTACTAGATGAGTCAATCACTCAGAGCCTTCAGAGACTGAAAAGGCAATATTTAAACACGAACTTCAGAAGCAACAGACAATGTCGGAACAATGCAAAATCAGCTTACAGAATACAGAAACGATGAATGCATTTTCCACTAATGTAAATTCCAATTATAGTCTTTTTGGTGAGCAGGGAGCAACTGCCACACTCCACAAGATTTTTTTTTTAATTCAGTGTCAAGATCAGTCTCTATTAATGATATGCTTAGAAGGTTTATTTCTTCAAGCTATCAGAAATTTCAAGTCTGGAAGAACAAGCTAAGCACAGAACTGGAGATGAAAGCCCATTGAAGTCTAGTCCTGATTTTGTCTTAAAGTATCTCATCGTGTGAAATCTCTCATTACCATAGTTCCACTGGCAATTCTGAAAGTATTCTGATCTATGGCCTAAAAAACCAGGACTTGTTAACCAAAACCTGTTGTGTGCAGTCATGATTATTGTCCGTGTTTCAGAGAGATGACATTGCAGAAACAGCTAGAAACACTTTTCCTAACAGATTTTATATTTGTTTTCATCCTCTTGTCTTCATATTCAATGTCACATTTTCAGTCAAAAACATTCCCAAAAGGGGCAAATGTAGTTACCTTTACATAGAGAAATATAGCAGCATGACACACAACAGTAGCATGACTAAAGTTTTCAGAATAAGCTTAATAAAAGCTACCAGCAACTTTTATTTGCTCTACACTGTGTATCTGTAACAATAAGTGCAGCTCTACTCAACCCCTGACATAATAATGACTGTTTTGGGAGAATGAGTGATGATTTAAAAATCTGATAATTCCCTGACCAGTATACTCTATGTCTTAACATCTTTGCAAAGACATTGCCCATTTGTAATGTTTATGTTTGGAAGAGGTTTCTCCTTCATTCTGTCAATTCTCTGGTGGCCTGTGGAAATGCAAAATGGCCCAAAGAATAAAAAAGAGAGAGGTGCCCTGGGAAAAAATGTGAATAATTTTAATTAATATGTAATTAAAAACCATTGTGGATAGTCATGATTATCATAATTCATGAATAAACATAATTATCATGAGATTAGTGGTTTAATTATTAAAATAAATCACAACTGTTGTATAGATTGTATTGCTTGCAACCTGTGCAACTATTTAATTCAGTAGTTGTCTTATTGTTTAAAGAGAAGGATATAATTAATAAACAAAACTTGTAGCTACTGGCCATGAAGAGTTTTAGCTAGGTACCTTGTCCACCACCAGATGTTTTTGAACATTAAATGCAGTATAAAATAAAAAACAATGTTAATATAGTTCCTTCCATCCTAATCTGTGAGTACATTTCAGTGCCACATAGAAGTTTGCCTTCTTTCTCTATGTTTTATAAAGAAATATTCCCTCTTTTCATCATCCCTTTTCAACAAAACCACCAGGACTGAAGTCATATGACAATAGTTTCAACTATTTGAAGAGTAGGTTTCAAACCAACTATACTCATATACTGACCATCACTCACAGAGACAATTCACCTCAACTGAAAACAGGTGTCTAAAATACACTGCAGATAATTATTCTGTTTTCTATTTTATAGCTCATGTCTTTCCATTCCACATAAATGAATTTAAAGTTGATTTTTTCATGCATCTACATGAAAAGTCCTTCAAATAAGTGTTTTTAACCTAGTAATATTCTTACTGTGCCAATTCTTTTTCCACCAAGTCAGCTTGAAATACTGTTTTGATTTTTCAGATGGTTTTGGTTGCTTTTGTACTTTGCAACATGAGAGTTTAAATTATGGCAAAGAAACTGAACTCTGACATAATCTATTGTGATAATGAAGCTACCATGGGGTGTAGCAGATACATTCTGGCACAACACAAAAAAACCCTATAGAGGCATATTAGAGATGCTAGAACCAACACCATCCAAAATACATGCTTAGAGAAAGATCTCATATTAATTAAAAGTTCCCAAGGACAAAGCCATATATCTGAGCAAACTTAATAATTACAAGAGTGTTGGTTTTGGTTTTGTTGTTTTTTTTTAAGACTAATTTAGGGCTTTGATCATGAAAAACAAACATACCTTCTTGACTGCTGCTAATCTCTTGAACCAGAAAAAAAAATGTAAGATTTCAAGAGTCTGCCTTTAGTAAGTAATTGCTTTTTATTCTATAGTTAGAAAAGCTCTTGTTCTGCACCATTAGTGGATGCAGAATTTGTTCAGTTTAAAGTCTGTCCTTACCTCTATCAAAGATATCGTTCATTTCCACTTAAAATCACCAACAACAATAACAAAAATCTTTACAAGTTTTATATTGATTGCATGCTCATTTTAGAGTGTTACCAATGTCAGGTCCAAAAGTAATTACTGTTCTAAATAGGCAGAGTGCAAATGCAATACATTCCTTGCATCAATAGTTGCAGAACAATACAAATATTCCCTTTTCTGTTTATCTTCATCCAAGCTCTCATTCTTCAAAGAATTTTCATCTTGGTCTGTTTTGTATTTTCAAGTTGGATGAAGGAAACTGCAGGTAAGAGTCTTTCATTAGAGGCATGTCTGATTTAATTAATCTTTAATTATTGTACAAAACAAATGAAAGGATAGCTTTGATCAGCAAATTCATTTGCAACATTTATCAACTAGCTGATCTTTATCACCCACCCAGATGACAGTAAATCAAATGCATGGCCCTTTTCAATTCACAAAGCAAATGATTAAAGTGTCCATAAGAATCTTTATCCTAACTAAATTTAATTGTGTGTGAATAATCAGTTGAGCTGTGTGATGAATGTGCCCTCATAGAAGCTAGTCCATAACCAATCATATTTTAAAGTAGCTTTAAAAGGCACATTCTTAAACTCATGGCTTCAGATGTTTCTTCTTCCTCATTCACTAGTAGATAAATACACATCATATTAATTTGATTATTTTTTGCTACTTTGTCCTTCACCTTTGACTTAACTCTAGTGGTTACTTTTTCCTGGCTTTTACTACTCTAATACACCCCAGATATATATTTGCATCTTATTAAGAAAATAAGCCTAAGAACATGCATAAGAATTATTACTGTATTTTACTGCAAAAGTGTTATTAGTTCAACCAAAACATTAATGTTTTCCAGTACATAGCTTTTTTTTTGTAAAGTTTGCTTCTAGTTGACTATTGTGGTAGGCCTGATAGGCCCCAAATAGGCTTATACACATCCTGCCTTGCCTAGGCATATTTTTCTGCTCCACCAGAGAGGCAAGCATGGGAAATGGACACAAAAGAACCTGGAGCCACTGAGTCTGGCCTGCCCAGGGTCCTGTGGTGTAAGGTACACACACTTAGCTTGTGCCTGCCTAGAATCATAGAATCAACCAGGTTGGAAGAGACCTCCAACATTATCCAGTCCAACCTAGCACCCAGCCCTAGCCAGTCAACTAGACCATGGCACTAAGTGCCTCATCCAGTCTTTTCTTGAACACCTCCAGGACAGTGACTCCACCACCTCCCTGGGCAGCCCATTCCAATGGGAAATCACTCTCTCTGGCACAAACTTCCTCCTAACATTCAGCCTATACTTCCCCTGGCACAACTTGAGACTGTGTCCCCTTATTCTATTGCTGGTTGCCTGGGAGAAGAGAACAACCCCCATCTGGCTACAACCTCCCTTCAGGTAGTTTAGGCAGCAATGAGATCACTCCTGAGCCTCCTCTTCTCCAGGCTAAATAACCCCAGATCTCTCAGCCTCTCCTCATAGAGTTTGTGCTCCAGACCTCCCACCAGTTTTGTCACCCTTTTCTGAACACATTCCAGTATCTCAGCCTCTCTTGACTTGAGGAGCCCAGAACTGGACACAGTACTCAAGGCGTGTCCTGACCAATGTTGAGTACAGGGGCAGAATAATCTCCCTTGTCGTACTGGCCACACTGTTCCTGATACAGGCTAGGATATCAATGGCTCTCCTGGCCACCTGGGCACACTGCTGGCTCATGTTCAGCTTACTATCTACCAGTACGCCCAGGTCCCTTTCTTCCTGGCTGCTTTCTGGCCACTCTGTCCCCAGCCATCTCCATAATTTGATAATGAGGAAACAGAACATCATAATATTGAAGTCAGCTTTGCAGAAAGTCCCTCTCAGATGAGGAGTCTGACATCTTGTTAGTCATACTCCATATGAACCAGTAGACATATGAGGAAACATTTTTCTGTGTCCTGTATTAGTTTTCTGTCCACTGCCCAGTTCCCGAAATTTAAACTCTAGCTTAAGGATAATTCTTATTGAATGTGGTGAAGAAATATGGCAATAAAGAGATTTCTTATGTTCCAGCATCTACCTATATGTAAAATAAGCAGTTCTTCAGTGTAAATAATGCAGTGAATAATTCGTATTAATTTTGTCATGAATTTTGTTTGTAAGTTTTGAAATAGAGTATACAATGTGGTAAAACTGTTAAACAAGCAACTATAATCAAATTTATTGAAACAGTTTCAGTGCATTACAGTATCTGTCCATGCAGAACAGCACAGGCTTGCTGCTGTTGAAAGTAGAAAGCTGCCTGCAGAACACTGAATTTTATATAAAACTGGGTATGGAGTGATGTTCTTTCCCTCCCCCCCTTTTTTTGTTGATTGAGGTTGCTTTTGTTTGATTGATTTTTTTTTGTTTGGGGTTTTGTTTGTTTGTTTGTTTGTGGTACTGAAATAGAAACACCTATGCTGTATAGTCAAATTTCTTATATTCCAAAAAAGCTGATCATTTTCCCCAAATACATCTCCAGTTCTGGGATCTTTATTTATATCATGTCTCCATATATCCCACTCTTTCTGTTGTGTTAGTTTGGAACAAAAAAGTGGTGTTTCATATAAGCCATACTTGCCTAGTTTAAGAGAATATATATGTGGTCTCACAGGTATTTCCCTTTGAGGCAACAAATACTGGAGAAACTTGGGAGGCAATGTTAAATATTAATCATTAAATATTTTTAATCTATCATGTTTCTTCTTATTCTAATATCCAAGTCATACAGACATTGCCAACAAGATTTTTTTTCTCCATCATAAAAAAAAAAAGTTAAAAGATCTTAGTAAACAGTACAGACTGGATTGTCTTCAACAAATTAAGACCTTTGTAGGATTTTTTTAGTGGAAACTAAAGAGCATGAGATAAGAATCATCAGAAGACACCTAATTGCAAAGTCATCTGATGACCACAAGGTAGCTCCTTCACAGACTGCCATTTGAACTTTGTGCCCTAATTAAACAGGAATCTCACTATTTTATTCTGGTGGCAATTTTTGTGTCTGTACAACTAAATATTTATTTGGTCAGCAAATGCACGCAGAATATAAAGAATTTGGTTCATCCAATTTTCATTTCCTTATCTGCACAAAGAAGCACAGCTCAAAATGAGACCTAAATGCACCGGACTACTACTTAAAGATTATGTGTGAAGTGTCTATTCCATATAAATGCTAGACAGTTTATTTAACCTCATCCTTAATTTCTTACCTATAAGAGATATTAGAAATATTGTTTTCTATTCAATTTTCATTCTGTGTTTCTTGGAGAAAAGTAAACTTCTTGTAAGTGGAGGGGACTTTTTGGTTTTTAATTCATCATTGCTCACTATGGCTGCTATACTGAAGTTTAGAGTTGTGTAACCATTTTAGCTCTTTTCATCAAGGCTTGTCAAATGAAATGTCTGATTAATCATTTTTCTGAAATATTAACTGGAAAATCTCATATACTTAAAGAACCATTTTTTCCCTAGATGCAAAATTATTGATTATTTACTGAGAGCAAAGATTTACTCCCCATAATAGACATGTTGACTACAAAATAAAGTATTTTACTACAACAAATACTATGTTATTTTTAGGTACAACAGAACACTAGATGCAGTACAAGAATAAATACAAGTAAAAGGCACTAGAAACATTTAAAGAGAAGTGCTTTCTTTTTCTCAGTCCTTTTTAAAAAGTTATTATTATTATTGTTTTTAATCTGATGTTCCAAAATTAACTTTAAAGGAAAGTGAAATCTGAAAAAGAAGACTCATAAATCATTTTGTCAAGCTGATAAGAAATGTCCCTATAAATGGAAAGAAACAGCAATAAATTATTACTTTTTGATTGATGGATTGCATTATGTTGTCCAGATACAGTAGAAGTATAAAATGTATCTAACTGTAAAAGCTACTTGGTCGAATAATTTGAATATAGATATCATAATTAGAAATATATACGCAGCTTACAATATCAGAAGTGTGATTAACACTTAATATACCATGAAAATGTGATCTATGTACAGTTTAATACATTCTGCAACTACTGTTGTAGAATATGACTACTTAAAATTTTTTGCATATTAAAACTCTCATTTATATTGTAAATTTTACTGCAATCAAAGTTAAATATTAAAATACAATCACAGGCTCTGGTTTCACAGACTGATTTACAAGTCAAGACTGACCTGTACAATCCCTGACACAAAAAGAAATATGTCATCTGAAGAAGGCAAAAGGTATCACAGTGATGTAGCTACCATCTCATGTTGTGCCTTTTCTATTTCAGTAAGGCAGTTTGTATCAGTATTGATAAAGAATTGAAATATTTCAAACAGAGGACAGTAGAGGTACAATGAGGAAGATGAGATCAAGGCAGATACCAGAAGTGACAGAGAAGAGCAACAGGAAAGGGGAAGATTTGTGGAGAATTTTTTATAAAGTGTGAGCCTGGCAAACTCTGCAAGGCAATGGGTAAAGAAGGCAATAGAAAAAGACAATGCCAATTAAATTAAAGATGATGGATAGGAAAAAGAAGAATATTTTGGAGTGAGAAGGCTTAGTTAAAACTAAAATTAAAAACAACGTGATGAGAAATCTACTCTTTTGCTGATGTAAATGAAGCTGAAGAAACTGATTGCATGCTAGCTTATAATACAAGATGGCATAACTCACTAGACTTTCTATAATGCATCAGTCCTTGCCCTTCACTCTGCTGGAGTGGCAATCAAGGAAACTCCATTGAGAGCTGTACATTTCCACATTGACTGAAACTGCTGGTTGCTTTGAAGAAACTGAGTGATAATAGAGTTTGCACTTAGTTGTTGAGTGGTCCCTGGGAAGCTTTTTGGCTTCCTAACTGTACTGCTGGAGCTTTGTGCCAAGGCAATCTAAGAATCCTGATCTTTTCATCTTCCATAAAGATGTGTTAAAATTTGCAGTCTGTGAGTACTAAAATATGTAAGCTTAAGATCTGGTTTCTGGGAGCATCTTTCTGAGCAAAACTTGGTCACTCACAAAATCTCAGAATGGTAGGGGTTGTAAGGGACTTCTGGAGATCACCAAGTACAACTCTTGATAAAACAGGTTCATCTAGAGCAGAGGTTTGCCTTCAGGACATTTTGAAAGTCTTCATAGAAGGAGACTCCATAGCTTCCCTTGGAAGGCTGTTGTAGTGCTCTATCACACTGAAGCTAAAGTTTATGCTCATGTCTAGGTGGAATTTATTCTGTTCCAGTTTATGCCTATTGCACCTGGCCAGTGTCCTATCAAAGGCTACCACAGAAAAGGCGCAGATTCTGTCCTCATGACCTTCAACTTTTAGACACTTACAAGCATTGAAAATATCTTCTCTCAATATTCTCTTCTCCAGGATAAAGAGACCCAAGTCTTTCAAGTTCATCTTATAAAAGAGATTCCCCAGTCCCCTAATCATCCTTATAATCCTCCATTGGACTCTCTCCAATAGTTCCTTGTCTCTCTTGCACTGGGAAGCCCAGAACTAGACACAATAGACCAGGTGAGGTCTCACCAGGGCAGAGTAGAGTGGAGGAAGAATCTTCCTCGTACTGCTGATGAAACTCTTGTCAATGCGCTCCAATATATCAGTGGAATTATTTGCCATAAGGGAATATTTCTGATTCATGGCAAACTTGTTATCCATCAGCACTCCCAGGTGCCTCTCCACAGAGCTCCTTTCCAGTATGTCAACACCTAACCCTTACAGTTATATGGGTTCCTTGGGTGCAGGACATTAACACTTGCTTAACTTCATGAGGTTCACTTCTGCCCAATTCTCCAGCCAGTCCAGGTCTTGCTGAATTGCAGCACAGCCTTCTGGTGTGTCTACCACTCCTCCCAGTTTTGTATCATCAGCAAGCTTGCTGAGAGCATATTCTTTCTCCTCATCCCTGTCATTCTTGAATATACTGAACAAGATTGGAGCCAGCACTGACCCTGGGGGAACGCCACTAGAAGTAGACCTTGTGCTGCTGATCGCAACACTCTATGCTCTGTCATTGCCACTGTCACTGTCCACTCATCTAATCCACACTTCCTAAGCTTCACTATGAGGATATTGTGGGAGATAGTGTCAGAAGTCTTACTGAAGTCAAGGTGGGTAACATCCTCTGCTCTCCCCTCATCTACCCAGCCAGTCATGTAGCCATGAAAGCCTATCAGACTAATCAAGTATGATTTCCCCTTGGTGAATCCATGTTGACCACTCCCAGTAATCTTTTCCTCTACTCAAATTTCAAGAAGAGCAAATAGAAAAGGATGAGGTGGATGGCTGAAAGAAATGGATTTCTAAACTCTCAGGACTGGAGTTTGTTTTATTTTTTTTGTCACTTTCTTTATTCACTAATCTCTTGTCTTTTCCCAAGAAAATTCTCTGTTTTCTCCCCTCTAAAGTCTGCAATTCAGTAATACAGTAGGAAGCTAAGGCATGGTTATACAGCATATGTTAGTACTTTTCTAGTGCAACAAGAAATTAGCTTAAATAGAATTGCTAACAGATTTTATGTCAGCTTTCTTTCTGCCCTTCACTCCTCCCTCCATCCCTCACTTTTTTCCTTTTTTTTTTTTTTTTTTTTTTTTTTTTTACAGTAATTGCTGTCTGAGCCTCAAAGGCTAAAAATCGTTTTTCATCTCATGCATGAAGAATTTTAGTCTGATTGATGACAGCTATGGAACCTTTCCTTAGTCACTAAGCTGCACTAATTTGCAAGCTAAAACAATATTAGCAAATTGTTAATGATCCATGAAACTGCTGCAGCAGTCTTAAATGTTATGCTCAGAACTTTCTTGCAGCTAAAACAGCTTACCTAAATTCCCACAATGGACACAAAATGAGATGGCATTTACAAAACATCAACAACAAATAATAACTGTAGAAGTGACAGGCTTGGCTAATGCAGTACGTTAGAGTGAATTACTTGTATTGAGGGCATGTGAAAAATTAACATTAAAACCCAGACCTAGTTTGTGGCAGTTTGGATTTAATGTTCATGTTGAGCTAAGGCTTGTGCACACATTTGCTGTCTATGCTTAATGGCTGCAATTTTCCTCTATTTCCATCACTGCGTGGCTGGTTTATAAAATGTACCAGGTTCCTTTAAAAGGAAAATAAGGTCAATTTTGGAAATAATCTGTATTATTTTTCACATTGAAAAAAAAAAAAAGTCATGTTTGTTTGGTTTGGGTTGATTTTTTTAAAATATTTTATTTTGATTTGTTTGTTTGTTGTTGTTTTGGGTTTTATTTTAACATTAATGTAGCCAAAAATACTGGTGATTATTTTTGAAGTGTTTTGAGAAATTCTGTTGACTGAGCAGTAATCAAGCTATTTCGTGTTATGAGGAAGATTACTTCACAGTCAACATGTCAGAGAAAGCATGCTTTGTTTTCATCTGTGCATTTACCAGTAAGAAGAAAGAGACAAAGCAATATGGCTTTCTTTAGCATCTACAAGGTTCACTGTAGATAGCAGGAACAGTTTAAATAAAAATATTGACTTTTTCCTAGTTACATATAAGGAAGCAGTAACTTGTTTCATAAGTGAGTGCATGTATGTCAAGTAAGATATAAAGTAAATTGTTAATATCTTTCATATGTAAACAAATTAGGCACTATCTTAATGTGGTGGAGGGCCACATAGGCCCAAATAGGCTCATATATATATATATATATATATATATATATATATATATGCTTGTCTGCACATGCTTTCCCACCCAAACATGTTTTTCTGCCCAAATCAGTGGTAAACACATTAAGCAGACAAAAGGAGCACAATAAGCCCTGGTGCCTTAGAGTCTGGCCTGCCCTGGTTATATAAGGTGGATGTAAACAGGTTGCATAAGCCCACACGCTTAGCATGTGGCCCACCTGTGCTCTTCCCATATTTGGGGGTATCAGACTTATGGACCCTTCCTTATTTGGCATGTTTTGGCCTGCTGCCAGACGCTTACTGGATAGTATTGTGGCCAAAGGACCATCAATCTCAGCCCACATTTGATAAATAGGGCAATTCAGGTATACAAAGTGCTCCTGCCACCTCTTCCGCTCACCTCTCCCAGTCTCCTCATTGCCTGGGGCCACTACCTTTATCCGCTATATATGACTCTCTGTCCCATGGTACTCTGCACCAATCCAGTGGACAATCGACCAAGGCATTCCCAGCCGGCCACCGCTCCAGTCCAACGCTGCTCCAGCTCACCACATCAGCCTGATCATGTCTGTGGAATCCTCTCAGACATCGTGCCCCAAAATCCAAATTGAACTATTAGCTCCACAGGAATCAACTACGTGGCTCTCACTACACATATTTCGGGACCACAGATACTAAGACTTCCCATTAGTGAGTAATTGAACTCTCTTAATTTCAGTAGCTAAGGAATTTCATTGACTTTACCTGTGGCACTTTATGCCACAAGACTCTCTGACCAGGATCTTTCTAAACCCCTACCAAGTTGCTTAATCCTGCTGTAAATAGACATTCTGTAAAATAGTTTCACTAACCCCATACAAAGAATTTGTGTGGGTTAGCTGTGCAGAAGTTTGGGGAAATTTTCTTTGCATATGTTATTAAAGTATTTTTAAAACTTTCAAAATTGGCCTCATATCTAACCCCCAACGCAGACTCAAACCCCTCTAAAACACTTGAAAATCAAAGTAGTACAGTAGCAAGCCATTCCAAAACACAGGAAAAAATGTATCTAATAATAATTAAAAACATATAGATAAAGAAAAAAACAGAGAGAACTCCAGATATTTCCAAATAATTAAAAATTAAATGTCATTAGAGTGATTCTCGTAATTGTTGACTTTACAATCTGTTAACCAAAATATATTTCTGTTAATCTTATCCTTTCTACATTAGTGGAGTAAGAAATTGACAATACTTCTCCAAAAATGGCACATTATTTTTTGTCAATTCTACTGTAATTTGTTGTATGTAGCAATAATCATAGAATCGTAGAATGGTTTAGGTTGGAGGGGGCCTCAAAGATCATCCAGTTCCAAGCCCCTGCCATAGTCAAGGACACCTCCCACTAGGACAGGTTGCTCAAGGCCTCATCCAACCTGGCCTTGAACACCTCCAGGGAGGGAGCAGCCACAACCTCTCTGGGCAACCTGTGTGTGGTGGAGGGGCAGCAGCCCCAAAACTGAGGCTTTTCTATGCCTCTGCATGCCCGGACATGTTTTTCTGCCAGGACCCACGATGCAGCGAACAAATTGTGTAACACACACATGCCCAGTCCGGGTACCCCAGGGGTCTGCCTATGTAATCCCCTATTGGGAGGTCCAGGCTTGTCTCTACTGCCTATTGGGGCAAGGTTTGGCTTATGGCCAGCCTGATTGGTTATGTTAGATGTCCAACGAGCCATGAATCTCAGCCCAGAGTCCATAAAGAGGGGTGCACAGCAGCACCACGTGGTCAGAAGATCTAGATGTTCAACCTGTTCAGAAGCTTAGAGAATTTAGACTCAGCTCTGATCCACAGCAGCATCTTGCTTCACTGACCTGCTTGCATGGCCTAGACTCAGGATCAGGCCTTACTCACTTGCAAGCATTACAGAGGCTCAGACCTCATGCATTGATCTCAAGGTGCAGTCACGCTACCTGCGAATCCTTTGAGAAGCAGAGCACATTCATGCCTGCACCATACATATATGGGGAGCTGAGAGCCCCATGCCTAAGCCTAGAGCTATCTTGATTTATCTACGGAGCTCATCTCCCTGCAGCACGGCATAGACCCTGCTTGCCTGGCATAGATACTGCTTGCCAGCTATATTCTGTAACTCTGGAAAGACCCAGAGCCAGCAGACCCCTTTCCAGATGGTCTGCAAGCCTGCAAATGCAGCCTGCTAGCTGTGAGACCGTGTCAGAAGCTACATGGACGAATCCTTCTCCTGCACCTGGAATTCCTGCCAGCTGACCATCCCTGGACACAGCATCCAGAAGAAGTCGCAGCATACAGGCAGAGACCACTTCACCCCAGGAGAGAAGGCTAGAGAAAACTCTATTTACCCCAGAGACTGGGAAGACTGGGAAAACCTTTATCAATTCCCCTTGCAAGCCTGCAAAGACCCCAAGTACTGGGCACACACTGAGATAGAGTCCCGGGAGAGTGATTAATGATTAATACTCAAGAGCAGAACATCTAAGTAAGCTTTAATACCTTTGTAATATAAGTTATCCTATCTAAAGAGCACACAAAGTTTCAGCCCCTACTGGGCAAACACTAGAGTTGTTAAGAGGCATTAAGCCTAAGAAAATCTTTCTCTCTGTCTATAATTGTTAATAATTTGATATTCCCATTTAATAATCAATCCCTGTAAATATATCCCAAATTATTTTCATAAACTTGCATAAGAACCTACATTTCATAGTGGTTGGGGGTGGTACAAATTTGTAAATATTAGTTTTAATAAATAATTTTATAAAAAAATCAAAACCACCTCAAATTAATTTCTCGCCTCCCCCTAACAGAGGAGGAAGGCAAAGAAAACCCCTCCACGACACTGTGCCAGTGTCTCACCACCCTCACTGAAAAGAACCCTTTCCTAACATTCAGTTTAAATCTCCGCTCCGCCAGTTTAAACCCATTACCCCCCATCCTGTCATTACAAGACCTTGTAAATAGTCCTTTCCCAGCCCTCCTGTAGGCCCCTTTCAGATACTAGAAGGCCACTACAAGGTCTCCTTGAAGCCTTCTCTTCTCCAGGCTGCAGAGCCCCTCAACTCTTGTAGCCTGTCCTCATAGCAGAGGTGCTTCAGCCCTCCGATCATCTCCATGGCCCTCCTCTGGACTCACTCCAACAATTCAATGTCGTTGTGTTGGGGGGCTCCAGAACTGCACACAGTACTCCAGGTGGGGTCTGACGAGAGCGTCGTAAAGTAATATTGCTATTAGTCTGCTTTAACCACCTGAGGAACTATGTTTTCTGAACAAATATGCACTGATTTTACCATTCCAGAACACACAGAAATCCTGGCATCTTTTATAAAATTTTAAGAAAACATTCTTTCAGTTTTTAAGGTCTCATCAAGTACCTCTCCTGTCTTGCAGAATGGCTTGAACTTTTGAAGAAACTCCAGGAGGACATTTATTAAACTGAGTCACTAATTACTGAAAAACTTACAATTTAAAAGAAACTGTAGGGAAAAAAATCGAGAAATGTCTTTTTTTATGAGATGTTTATGAAAGCATTTATACAACTCCACTAGGGCTGTAATTCCCTGATTTGACAATGGACTGTTATAGTCTTTCGTTGTGACTAATATGCTGCTCACCAATGTGGTGCAACACTATCAGTCACTTTCCACAGTTTCTTAAGACAAAATAAAACTTTCTAAAACTTTGAATCATAAATCTGAAACTGAAATTGATGAGTTTGATTCTGAAAACATACAAAAAATATTACTCTGTACACACAGGGATCAAAGATTCTTGACTTAAAGCAGAATTATGTAAAAAAAATTGATTTTTTTTTGAAAGCTATTAAAAAATGCAAGTTATTGCAATGCAAAAATTTAGCCAAAATCCAATCACTTCAAGATTATTTTAAAGTGTGCTGTTGAAGTTATTCATGGAAATATCATTTTCATAAGGAACAAATACTCCTGAGATTAATTTAGAAATGTCATTTAACACTTGATCACATGGAGGTAAACTATTTCTCTTTGTTCATCTCAGTCTTGACACACATTTGCTCTGGGGTGGTATAAATCTCTCTCTAGGCATGCATAGATGTACTGGATTTACATGTCAAGGTTTTGGTAGTAAAGGGCCCCTGTGAAAAAGAGGTTGAGACTGCACTGCTTTAGATGTAGACAGCCTCATTCATTTCAAATGAACCCACTACATGGCACAGGTGAGCTCGTCAGCCAAGCTGATAGTGCCTTTGTGAAAACATATTTAAGAAAGGGTAAAAAAACCCTACACACCAGCTGTGAGATAATGGGGTGATTAAAAAAAAAGGTAAGGAAACCATGAATATTCTAAGGTAAATGAGGAAAGAGGGATGGGATGATGCAGGTGCTGAAGCTGAAATTCCCCTGTAGCCTATTGAGAGTCATATAATGCATCTCAAATATCATCTAGTCAAACCCTTGACTCATCACTGGAGGTTCAAAACTAAACCATGTTCCTAAGTACCAAGCCCCCACACTGCTTGAACACTTCTAGGAACAGTGACTCCACCACTGCCCTGAGCCATTACAGTGTTTGAGAACTCTTTCAGTGAAGAAGTATTTCCTAATATCCAGTCTGAACTGCCAATGATGCAGCTTGAAACCATTTCCTTTACTCCTGTTGCTTGAAATCAAGGAGAGGAGCATGGTACTCTCCTTGCTCATACCTCTTATCAGGTAACTGTAGAGAGCAATGAGGTCTTCCCTCAACCTAGTCATCTTTAGAATGAACTACCTCAGCTCCTCCAGACACTCCTCATAGGTGTCTCCTCCTGGGCTGGAATTGCCTTGCAGGAGGTGGGAGTCTGTTCCTGATTGCAGAAACATGCATCCATTCAGATGATGCAGGAATGGTATCCTTTACCAGATTGGAAATTGAGGTTTTAAGGTCCTCCTTCAGTTCTTTCATAGTATCTTTAATCTCTGTGGTCATAGTTTGTATGGCAGAGATTAGGCCAGAATGTGACAAGCTATCCTCAATCTGCCTGAGCTGGTCAGTGAATTCACCAACAATGAAAGATCTTCCATTATCACTCCTTGATAGAAATTTACTGGCCAAGATGTTAGCATAGGATGAAGGAGCAAGTTTAATCAGCTTCTTCATGAGACCTGTTCCCAAAGGAATATCATCAGGCTCATGAGTACCATGATCTCCATAAAGCACTTCCTTCACAGCAAACTCCTTCAGAAGCTTAATTCCCTGCTCAATGGTGTTCCACTTCTTGGCAGCCCATGGCAAATCATCTCAGGAAGGATATCTCATAGCCACAGCCAACAGAAGGCATGTCCACAAGCTAACCCTACCAAGAGGACTTGCCAGGTGTTTGTCCACTCCACTCTCCTTAGTGAGTGGTCCCAGCTGCTTGGCAGACTTGTCTCCTACCTGCAGGGCATTAGCACCAATGCCATGGCATCTCACTAGCCAGCTTAAGATTGGCTCACCTGATTCCCTTGTGTATTCCTTCCTAACTTCCCTGACCTCTCTGAGTGGATCCTTGGAGCCCTGGATATCATCTTCCACCTCCTCTTCCTGTTGTTGATCTGGTGGTACTGGGCCTAACAGAACCTTCCTCATAGCACTCTTAAACTCATTGGAACCATCCTCTCTCTTGGCAGCTAACCTCACAGCACTCCTCTCACTTGAGTATTGATGTCTCAGCACATCTACAAGGTCTCGTAGACTAACTATCTCATCCTCCTCCTCTTGCTGCTGATCACCATAGGTCCCCTGTCTTACATCCTCCTGCTAACCACTCTTTGTCTTAGCTTTTGCCTTAGCAGGTGCCAGAAAGGCCTGAACAGCAACAGACTTTGACGTGTCTGCTGGAGGATTTGAATCATTAGGGGTCTGACTTGGAGGGTTTGAATTATTAGGGGTCTGACTTGGAGCTTGTGAGTTCAAATCTGCCTTGCTTTTAACAGGAGGATTTTGGTTCTGGTCTGCTGGCTGGGGGTTCGAATTGGCTGAGCTGGTGTCATTAGGATTTGGACTGACTGGGCTAGCGTTACTAACATTAGTGGGATTGTTTGCCTGTCCTCCTGGGATGCCTGCCAACCCTGAGGTGTTATTAGAAACACTCTGACCTTGGGTACCTGCCTGTCCTCCTAGGACTCCTGCTAAACTCTGTCCATTATTTTTGTTATCATTGTTATTGTTTATGTTATTGGCGGGAACATTGGCCGTGTTCCCAGCACTTGGAGAAGGAGGGGCAGAGGCTGGCAAGAGGGAAGCCGATAACTGTGTTCCCTTGTTTTGCTGTGAAAGAGGCTGCTTCTGAGACACAGAATTTTTCCTAGTTCTTACAGAAGCTGGTTTTGAATTTTTCACCAATAATGCCAAAATTAATATGAATATCAAAATCATGAGGCAAATATTAAAAACTGTGAGTGGCAAAACAGTTTTACACAAGCATGTCCCTATGCAAACAGTTGGAATTCCTGTCTTAGGCTGAATAACTCTCATTAGAGCCATATTTAAAGCAGAATTTCCATTGATTGTCATATTATTGACCAGAGCTCCTGTAATATCCTTGGTAATATTCTCAGAGATATTAAAACCAGCATAACCAAGAATCAAATCACCCCAGCTCCAGAACATATCTGAAACCTTAGCTTTAGCCTTATTATAAGCCAGATCAATAAAATAAGCAACAATTTGAGCTTTTATCCAATTAAATGCCAAGAAAACAAAACCAGACCAGAGCAATGCACCAACCAAATACAATAGCTGCTTGATTAGCTTCATCTTAATTCCCAGAGCTAATTTCCAATCACTCAAAAATCTCTAGCCCCACGTTGGGAAAGCCAATTAAAAAATGTGATGGTTTGGGGGTTACCCCACCCCCCCACACTTCGTATTTGCCCCAGCTAACTCAGACGGACCCTGGGAATATAGATGAAGCAATTTATTTACAGCTAGCAGAATTTACAAGCAGCTATTTACAATATATACAGTTATATACAGTTATATACAGAAATATACAAAGGATAAACAATACGAAAGCACAACTCCCCTCCCAGAAACCTGAGTCCCCAGGAGGGGCTCTCAAACCACCCCAACACCTCCCCCGGCCCCTCTCAACCTTACCCCAGTTCTCAGGAAGAATAGAGGTGCAGCCAAGAGGTTAGGGAGCAAGGTTAGTGGGAGCAAGGTTAATGAGATGTGACCAGGTCTGAAGGCAAAGGCAGAAGAAGAGACAAAATGGAGAAAGTTTACTTCTTCTTCCCAGAGTTCTCAGCGAGACTGTGAGAGAAGTTGACATCAATTGTTTTCATTTCACTGCCCGTTATCTAATTCTTTTACCAAAACATTCTAGCTTGCTTCAAACTAGCACAATAGGTCATATGCTTCAGATCCTTCACAAATATTGGTGCCTCATTTTATTATCTCTAATGGCACCAGACACATTGAGTTCTAGTTGAACATTGGCCTTTGGATTTTTCTCCTTACAAGAGCCTTGTACTCCTCCTAAGTTGCTTGCCCCTACTTCAGTAGCCAGTAGAGTTTCCTTTTCTTTCTGAGTTCTACTCGAAGCTCTCTGCTTAGCCAAACAGTCTCCTGCCCTTTTAGCTTATTTTCCAATACATGGGGATAGCTTATTCCTGTGCCTTGATGATTTCTCTCTTGAGAAATGTCTGGATTTCCAGAACTCCTTTGTCCTTCAAGACTGCCTCCCAAGGGTTTCAATCAACCAGTCTCCTAAACAAGTCAAAGTCTGCACTCCAGAAGTACAAAGATGTAAATATAGTAATTCCCCTCCTAACTTCACTAAAAATGGAAAACTTCACCATCTTGTGGTCACTTTGTCTCAGACATTCACTAAACTTTAAATCTTCTACTAGTCCTTCTCTATTTACAATCAGCAGGTATAGTAGTGAGATATTCCTTGTTGGCTCATTCACTATCTGTGTTAGGAAATTATCTTCCATGTACTTTGAGAACTTCCAAGACTGCTTCCTGTCTGCTGTACTGCATTTCCAGCAGATGTCTGGCAAGTTGAAGACTGCCACAAGAACAAAGGCTAGCCATTATGTACCTATAAAATACTTTATCAATCTCTTAATTCTGTTTGGGTTAGTCTGCAGCAGATCCCAATCATGACACTTTCATTATTGGCCTTTCCCCTGTTCCTAACCCACAAGCATTCAATCCTATCATCACTGTCATTGTAATGCTCAAGACAGTCATGACCTTTCCTGACATACGAGTCCACCCCACTGCATCTCCTGGACCTGTCCCTTCTGAAAAGCCCATAGCCACCCAACACAGCACTCGAGCTATGTGATAGATCCCACCATGTTTCTGTCAGGGCAATAATATTATTGTTTTCCTGATGGATGAGAGTCTTTGTCTCTTCTTGATTATTACTCAGACTCTGTGTATTGACATAGATACACTTCAGTCAAACAGGGTGATTTTGTGAGACAGGAGGCTAATCCCTGCTTGATCACTCCCAGGCTCTACTGTGAATCCTGTCATCAATGGTCCTTGCATCTTCCTTATCATGTTACTCACTATCCACTACTTTGCCTGAGATGGTGATACTTCCCCTGAGATGCTTTTCCTGAGAGGGTGACACAGGTTTTTCTCTTTCAGCTCATAGAGGATCTTGCTGAAGCAGATGTCCACACTACAGCTTGTGAAGGATCTTATGCTGCAGCTAATGGAGATGCCTTGAAAGAAGCTGTAGCCTATAGAGTGCTCACACTAAAGCAGGTTCATGGCAAGAATTGAGGCCTATAGAGGACTAGCAGTGGAAAAGTCTGTTTCTAACTTTGTCCTCATGGGGAGGACCCATGCTGGAACAGTTCTTGAAAAAATGCAACCCATGAAATGTTGGGGAAGTTGAAAGGCTGTATCTGATGGAATGGAACCCATGCCAAAGCAGAGAAAAAGTGAGGGAAAAGGAGTAGCGAAGGTAAAGAATTATGAACTGACTGCAAACCCCTGCACTGCTTGGAGTTGGAAGAGGTAAAAGAGTGTGGCCATTTGAGTTAGATTTCTAGCTCAGACATGGGGGATAGGCCATATAATGGCAACAATGGATAAGTTAATATAATTTCATTGGAGCATCAAGAGCTTTATGCCTAGAAACACAGCTTGTTCTTTCCCCTCGTTGTTGGCTTCTGCTGCTTGGGCTGTGCCTGCCTGCTATCTTCCCTGGCTGCTGTTTTGGCTGCTGCTGCTTTTGCTGCTTCACCACTGCTTGACTCCTTCCCCATCTTCCTTAAGGTTTTTATATTTTTCTCTAGGAGTTTATTTCTATTTATACTGTTAAACTTAAACTATAAGAAATACAATTTCATCTTTCCCTGACTTTCAAAAAAAATCTACGTTGTGGTGAGTTTATTCTACCGGGGAAGGGATACATCCTAATGAGTAAAGCTAAAACTGAGAAGGAAGGAAGGTATGGTAAGCAAGTGGGCTTAATTTTGTCCTTGCTTGTCCTAGTGTATTATTAATTGGCAAAAAATTGAATTACTCTTCCTTAAGTCTAGCCTGTATTGACTGTGATGGTAATTGGTAAACAATTAACTTTGTTTGACCTCTTTTTTTCACCTTTTTTTCTCTGCCATTCAGCTGAGGTGTGGAGCGAGAGAGTAGCTTGGTGGGTATCTGACAGCCTGTCAAATATAACCTACCACACTAGCTCTTCAAAGGATGTTATCTATGAGTAAAAACAAAGGCTAGATTATTATCTAAAATTGAACAATTAGCTTTGAGTTATTTGCAGGTGGCATGAATCTGGCTGTTACGAGTTGAGAATTTTTGTTAGATTGAATTTGAAGCATTTTTATTCAAGATGCTTTTTTTGATGTATCTGCTAGCTACATTACACAGAATTACAGAATGGTAGAAATTGGAAATGACCTCTAGAAATCATGTAATCCAACCCTCCTGCTAAACAAGATCACACTTAAATCAGATTGCACAGGAATGCATCCAGGAGGGTTTTGAAAGTCTACAGGAGACTCCATAAAATTTCTGGGCAGCATATTACAGTGCTTCATCATCCTCAAAGAAAAATAACTTTTCCTTAAGTTCAAGAGAAACCTCCTGTGCTCTAGTTTATACCCATTAGCCTTTGATTATTCACTGGACACCACTGAAAAAATCCCAGTCCCATTATGACCTTCATCTTTTAGATATTTTTATGTGCCTATAAGATACACTCTCGTTCTTCTCTTTTCAAGGCTAAAGAGTCCCGGATCTCTCAGCCTCTCTAAGAGAGACACACTAGTCCCCTCACCATCCTTGTGAACCTCCATTGCATTTTCTCCAGTAGTTCCCTGTCCCTCTTGTACTGGGGAACTCAGAACTGAACACAGTGCTCCAGATGTGGTCTCCATACTGCAGAACAGAAGGGGAGGAGAATCAGTCCGTTGGCCACACTCAATGCACCACAGAATATAATTTGTCTTTTTGGCCACAAGGACTCATTACTGGGTCATGGTGAAGTTATTGTCCACTGGCGCTTCCGGGTCCTCCTCTACAGAACTACTTTGCAGTAGGTTAACCCCTGGCCTGTCCCCAGGTGCAGGACTACTACATTTGCCCTTGATGAACTTCATGAGCCGAACTCTCCATCCTTGTCCAAGTCTCGCTGAACTGCATCACAGCCTTCTGATATGTCCATCCAGTTTCATATCATCAGCAAATTTGCTGAGAGTGTATTCTTTCCCTTCATCCAGGTCATTCAGGAATATATCAAACACAGATGGAGCCAGTATCAAACCCTGAGGAACACCACTAGCCACAAGCCTCCAACAAGAGGTTTCCCTGTTGATCACAACTCTCTCTGCTGTCTTTCAGCTAGTACTCAATCCACCTCACTGACCACTCATCTAAACCTCACTTTCTAAGCTTCCCTAGCTTATGAGTGAGTGTGTAAGAAACTTTGCCATAGTCAAGGCAGAAAACATACAGTACTCTCTCCTCTTCTACTCAATTGGTCACAAATCACAAAAGGCTGACCATCACATTGGTCAAGTATGATTTCCCCTTCATGATTCCATGATGACTATTTCTGATATTCTTTTCCTATGTGTGTTTAGAGATGACTTTCAGAATGACCACCAGAATGACTTCCATGGAAAGAGGTGAGGCTGATCAGCTGTAGTTTCCTGGGTCCTTCTTCCTGCCTTTTTTGAAGGTTAGAATGACATTGGTTTTCCTCTAGTCTTCAGGCAGTTCCCATGTTTTCTATGATATTGAAAAATGCTGGAGAGTGGCTTAGCAACAACCTGAGCTGGTTCCTTTAGCCCTTTTGGATGTATTCCCTTCTGACCCATGGATCTGTGGGAGTCCAGCTTGTCTAGTTAATTTCTTATCCAATCTTCCTTAACTAAGGGATAGTCCTCCTTTCTCCAGGTTTTCTCTATTGCCTCCAATACTGAAGGCCAGTTTCAGCAGTAAAGCCTGAAGCAAAGAAGATATTCTGTAACTCCACATCCTCTGTATCTGCTTTCACCAGGACATCCATTACAATCAGCGGTGGGCCCACATCTTGCCTGGTGTTACAGTATCACAGTATCACAGTATCATCAGGGTTGGAAGAGACCTCACAGATCATCAAGTCCAACCCTCTACCACAGAGCTCAAGGCTAGACCATGGCACCAAGTGCCACGTCCAACCTTGCCTTGAAATGCCCCAGGGACGGCGACTCCACCACCTCCCCGGGCAGCCCATTCCAGTGCCCAATGACTCTCTCAGTGAAGAACTTTCTCCTCACCTCGAGCCTAAATCTCCCCTAGCGCAGCCTGAGGCTGTGTCCTCTTGTTCTGGAGCTGGCCTCCTGAGAGAAGAGAGCAACCTCCTCCTGGCCACAACCACCCCTCAGGTAGTTGTAGACGGCAATAAGGTCACCCCTGAGCCTTCTCTTCTCCAGGCTAAACAATCCCAGCTCCCTCAGCCTCTCCTCATAGGGCTTGTGCTCAAGGCCTCTCACCAGCCTCTTCGCCCTTCTCTGGACACGCTCAAGCATCTCAGTGTCCTTCCTAAACTGGGGGGCCCAGAACTGAACACAGTACTCAAGGTGTGGTCTAACCAGTGCAGAGTACAGGGGCAGAATGACCTCCCTGCTCCTGCTGACCACACCATTCCTGATGCAGGCCAGGATGCCACTGGCTCTCTTGGCCACCTGGGCACACTGCTGGCTCATGTTCAGGCGGGTATCAATCAGTACCCCCAGATCCCTCTCTGTCTGGCTGCTCTCCAGCCACTCCCACCCTAGCCTATATCTCTCCATGGGGTTGTTGTAGCCAAAGGGCAGTACCCTGCACTTGGAGCTATTGAACCCCATCCCATTGGACTCTGCCCATCTGTCCAGGTGGTCAAGGTCCCGCTGCAGAGCCCTTCTGCCTTCCAACTCAGTCACATCTGCCCCCAGCTTGGTGTCATCTGCAAACTTGCTGATGACTGACTCCATGCCCTCATCCAGATCATCTATGAAGATGTTAAAGAGGATGGGGCCCAGCACTGATCCTTGAGGGACACCACTAGTGACTGGCCACCAGCTGGATGTGGCACCATTCACCACCACTCTCTGGGTCAGGCCCTCCAGCCAGTTCCTAACCCAGCACAGAGTGTTGCCATCCAAGTCCATGGGCTGACAGCTTAGCCAGCAGTTTGCTGTGGGGAACAGTGTCAAAGGCCTTGCTGAAGTCCAGATGGACCACATCCACAGGCCTCCCCACATCCACCAAGTGGGTCACCTGATCATAGAAGGAGATCAGGTTAGAAAGGCAGGATCTGCCCTTCCTAAACCCATGCTGGCTGGACCTGAGCCCTTTGCCATCCCTTAGGTGCGCTCTTATCACCCCCAATATAACCTGCTCCATCTGTTTCCCTGGCACTGAGGTCAGGCTGACAGGTCTGTAGTTCCCAGGTTCCTCCATCCGACCCTTCTTGTGGATGGGGACCACGTTGGCCATTTTCCAGTCTCCTGGGACCTCTCCGGTGAGCCAGGACTGCTGGAAAATGATGGAGAGAGGCTTGGCCAGCTCAGTTGCCAGCTCTCTCAGCACCCTGGGATGGATCCCATCTGGTCCCATGGACTTGTGGGTGTCCAGATGGCTCAGCAGGTCCTGAACTAATTCTTCATGAATTTCCAGGGGAACACACCGCTCCCTGACCCCATCCCCCAGTTCAAGAGGCCACTTGCCCTGAACTCCTCCCTCCTTACTGTTGAAAACTGAGGCGAAGAAGGCATTCAGGACCTCAGCCTTTTCTACATCATCAGTAATAGTATTCCCCTCCTGGTCCAGTAATTAGTCACTAATTTTAACTGCTGAAAAGAAAAAAGTATATTTTCTATATATGTTTGTAACTGCTTTTGTTTAGCTGATATCCCTGACAAAAGAGGTTTTCTACTGTTTGAACCTCCAAATGCATTAACATTGTCATTGCCTCAGAAAAGCATGTGAGAGTGACATATCATATCAAAGCAGATTAGCTCAGGATTTTGAGCTCCTAAGTTCTGAGAAAGTTGATGTGAGTTTTAAGATAAAATTACTAAATAAATAGTATTTAAAGTAATAGTTTTCTTGGGTAAAAATATTAAAGCTTGGAGCACTTATATCTGCCAGAAGCTGTAATTCTTTTTCTTTTATTTTCTTCTAGAAAAAGAAATTCATGTGAATGAGCACAAAAATATGCTTTGCCTCAGTGAAAATTTCAAGATATTAAGAGCTCAAATAAAATATGATAATAGTAGTTGTCATTTTGGCTATTAGATTATGTAGTTATGTAATTACTGAAAAAGCTATAGGCCTGTTTAACTCTGCTGGCATTAGCCAGCATGTAGAGCTAGGATTTTAATTTTTTTTTAGTGTAGAATGAATTCATCAAAATAAAATTTAAAACAGCAACAAATTTGTACTATCATAAATGAGCTATACATATATTCTATTAATCAAAATCACTTTTGTTTTAAAAAAAAAGTGGAAATCATTCTAGTCTTTAGATATATTTTGCTCTTAAGGCCCTCGTAGAGTTTTTCACTTCCTGCTTTAAGTTAGTTTTTCGTTTTGTCTGTTTGCCATTTTATGGATAAATATCCTTTAAGTAAACTTAAAATATTCTATGTAACGATGATGAGCATCTCCTGACTTTTCTGACTTTCACTCCCTCATTATTAAAATATAATGAAAATTTAAATTTAGGAATTGAAATTAGTTCTTCATATTTTCCTTAGATTATTGGATTGATAGAAAATTTAAAGTAAATTACAGGATAAAAAACCTATATTTCTCCTTTGCTTCATTTCCATTGTCTTGTCATTCTTTGCTAAATAATGAGCAGAAAACCATATTTTTATAATGGGTAGAAAAGGACACTTTTTTCAAGATGGAAAAATCTTCAAAGGTGTTTATGATATAATCAGAAGACACTTTTTTCTAACTGTTACAGAATTTTCTCTTGTTCTCCATGTGGTGAAATGTAGCTTTTAATCTTAAACCCATCCAGATTGAAATTCTGTAACCTCTTTGTTTTCTAGACAAAGAGGTTGAGGATCAATACAAACACAGTGGAAGACAGTCTGACAAGTGAATTCTATACTGAGATAAATAGACTCAAAAACATTTTTTCTTTTGGAATTGTGGGGTTTTTTTAGTCAATATGGTTCATGGTTTCTCACTATGAAAGGATCTGTAATCAGCTGTGGACTCCAGAGGAAGAACTGATGGTTTTCTTCAAAGAAGATATGAATGCTTCACAATGCTGGTATTCTTCAAATCAGTAGTATTGACCAATATAGGTGAAGAATAATTTACCACACAGTTAAGGTTAGTGCCTATGTGCATTTAGTACAAGGAACATGGAAATGTTTCTCATAAGCCTGCAAACACTACCTTTTATCATATTCCAGAATAAAAAGGAGGATGAAAATCAGCCTCTGTCTAAAGTTTTTTCATAATGTATTATAAAAGTGGAAGTCATTATGCCCTACTTGAAAGAAAAAAAAATAAAATATAGCAAAGAAAAAACTAAAAACATAGCAAAGAAAAAAAAATATAGCAAAGCGAAATTGGTGAGGAATAAAAAAAAAAAAATATCCTTCATAACTGTTAGCTAAAGGGTTTCAGAACTTTTCCTGAAAGGATATCTTAAGAAAGTTAATGTTCAAAGTCAAAATACATTTTCAGTTGGTTCAGTTGCAAGCTTTGTTGCATTGAACTGTGAGGAGAGAACACTTGAAAAATAATACAAAGCAAGCAGTACAAAATATTTAGATGGACAGTGTCAAAATGGAAAAACAAAAAACAAGGTGAGAAAGTAATACCAAGGATTTAAAATTAATCTTAAAGAATGACTTCCACTTTAAACTCTTAACATGGTACATTTCCCCATTTGCTATTACAGCTGATTCTTTATTTCTTTTTTAAAAGTTGGAAAGAGTCATTTTGAGAGAAAGCGCAATGGCGAAATATGTGATCTATTGAAAATACACAGCTTTTATCCCCTAAAAAGGGTCATGACTTCCATGGCTGTGTGTTGTCCCATTTTCCTTCTCTCAACAGATAAATCCCCTTGTGACTCTTGATCCACTTACAGACTGCAAAATAAATGTATCATTCTGCAGCAATCTCACTTGGATTTGAATGGCAAGAACTATGCATTGTGAGGTGACCCTTATAGGCTGTGGGCTTTCGTCTTTTACAATATTTCACAACGTTTTACAGCTGTTAATATCATATTCGTAGAGACTATATTCCTGAAATTAGATTAAAAAGAACAACCATATTTGACCACAAGAAAGTATAGTTGTCTTTCTTTAACAAAAGCTGCACAACTAAAAGCAACTTAAGTCACTTTTAATTCAAATTAAATTAATTATATTCCATAATCAAAATCATATTCAAATTCTGGTAAAATCTTATAAGAAGTTCACTTTATAGTATACCATCTTTAATAAGGTCTACGAATGACCATGTAGAATAACACATCTGAGACAGCGTATTGAAATTGCTAAAAGACATTAAAACAAGCAAATCACTGGTGGATTTCACTGCTTGTAGGTAAAACTAAAAGTAAAACTTAGCTATCTCTCATTATATAAAATAAGAATCCAATTCTCAGCCCGTGAGAATTACTTATCTGACAGGGGAGACACCATGATCAGGCAGGTGGTTTTCCCAGGGTGAGGCTCATCCTTTGCACTCCAGGTGTGCTGACCCCTGCAATTTCCCCAAATGCGGGAAACTCGACTGCATAATTTGTGGTAGCAGAATTTATTTTTAGGTGAGGAGAAAGTTCTTCACTGAGAGAGTCATTGGACACTGGAATGGGCTGCCCAGGGAGGTGGTGGAGTCGCTGCCCCTGGGGCTGTTCAAGGCAAGGCTGGATGTGGCACTTGGTGCCATGGTCTAGCCTTGAGCTCTGTGGTAAAGGGTTGGACTTGATGATCTGTGAGGTCTCTTCCAACCCTAATGATACTGTGATACTGTGAGATTTAGCAGTACAAAGAAGAGTGAACTCTACCACGATCTATAAAATAAGACTCAAATCTTAGTCAGATTTTGAACTATACAAAATGTGGGAAGTATAAACTCTTGACAACTTTTCAAGATGTGTTATAAATTATTGAAGATATTTAAATGTAGCATATATACTCCCTCTCAATATTTTTTCTTTAAAAATAATTTTAATATGTTAAATCTGTGTGACAAAAAAAGACCTGCAGATTTTGATAGCAATCATTTAATAATCACATAGAAATTTTGCATGCTGATAGGCTTTAACATATTTCTTTAGGAAGTTTGCTTCATCATTCTTTGTTTTCCTAAGTGCAGCTCTTTCTTCCATTTCTTTCTACTCTTTGTTTGGTAGTTCACTAAAGAAAAAAAAAAAGTAAATGAAAAGCAACAATATTTTCCAAATGACACAGTGATTAAAGCATCTGCTAATGGCAACTGTTTCATCCTGAGAAATTAAACGACTGTACTAGAACTCTTACAGCATTTTTTAGTATGTGCAATTGTTTTCCACTTCTGAAGTTCAACAGAACTTCAGAATTTCATCCTTCAAAATGCCTGCTTCTTCAGAGGTATATGGTACTGTAGAGTAACAGTATACAGAAAAGATATTTGATGAAGTCACTGTTAAATCTCATATTCCCTGTGGCACTACTGATAGGCAAAGCCAAATGAGATAACTACTCTTTAACAGTAATTCCTTTGTTAAGACAAAGTCATCTTAACCTGCACACATCTATCCCGACAAGAGTGAACATGTACTGTACACAAAGAACTGTGGTCAAGAAAGGAAATTTCCTTTATTGGGTCTTTCTCCCAAACAAAGAGGGAAACAAACCTTTAGATTTACATAACTTTAATGATTATTTATGGCAAGAAGGAATTTGCATCACAATATCAGATCATTAGCAGAAATTTAAATAAAAAAGGCCAAAGATAGTCTGTGGTGTAGTAAGAAGAGTGTGTCCAGCAGAGTGGGATGAAGGAGGTTCTCTTCCCTCTCTACTCTGCCCTAGAGTATTGTATTCAGTTCTCAGTTCCCCAGTTCAAGAGGGACAGGAAACTACTGAAGAGAGCCGAATAGAAGTTCACACCGCTAATGACGGGACTGTAATGTCTCTCTTACACGGAGAGGCTGAGACACCTGGAGCTCTTTAGTCTGGAAATCTGACTTTGGATGACTCTTACAGTCTTACTGGCACACAATGAACAAGTAGTCTAGGAAGGTGAATAGAGAGAGGGAAAGGGATCAAGCAGGGAACTGTGCAAACAACAGTTAGAAATTCTGATTACAAAGGGTAAAGTTGCACTCAATGGAAATAATCCCTTGATACTGTTGTGATCACACAGTTAATTCTTGCATTCTTCAGTGGCCAGGAGTTTCTATTCTAAAGTCTGTTCTGTAGATATTGTCCATTTTCTTCAACAAAGTCAGTCATAACTCTTCAATGTTCCATCCTGTTGCTTTCTAAATTATATGTTTAGGTTGTCCATCCTCTAAGTTAACTCTGAAGAAACTCAAATGAAGAGATAAGAAAAGACACTTCAAAGAGGACACCTCTTCTCACAACTGGAAGCTGTGACATCTCAGTTTTAGATTGTGAATACATATCAAAGAAGCAATCTTGAATGTCTGATTTATAGTACAGAGCATATAAAACTTCCAGAATTGATTATTTTCATTGATTTCAGTGAAACTATATTAATTCTCTACACATAAGGTCTGATGTAAAGTATCCAGTGATTAATAAAATTCAATGATTATTTGTACATACTAAATGACAAATCATAGCATATCTCAGGTTGCAAGTGACCTCAAAAAATCATCTGGTCTAACATTTCCTGTGCAACCACATCTTGAAAAACTCCAGTGGTAGGGACTCTACTGTGGTTCTGAGTAGGATGTTCCAGTGAATAATTGATCTGTGAAAATAATTCTGTTTTATATTGAGATGAAATCTCTGCTGCTGTGACTTGTATCCATGCACTCTTATCTCCTCCATAAGAATTGTTATGAAGAAAGAAACTCCATCCTCTTTATAGTTGCCCTTTATGTGCTAGAATACTGCAGATATAAAATAAAAAATATAATGAGATGGAGGAACTAGAAATACAAGGTCAAGATAATCACGAAAAATACACATGCAAATAAAGCATAGTATGAGGGAGGAAATTGTACTGAAGATTCTGAATTTGTTTCTCTAGATTCTGATAGTTTTCACATGGGGATCTGTGATTCTGTATTTGGGATTCAGTGAACAGATTTCCTTCTGCCCAAACTTCTGTATGCTTGGCATGTTCTGATCAAGCCTGGTTTTATAGTCTATATTATTGTCTACTCACAATGTAAAACGTTTCTTCAAAAGCTAGGAGCTTCAGGTTATAATCCTCTTCTGTTTGTATCCATTTGGGTATGCACAAGTTGTGCATAACCCAAATCCCCAAATGGCTCCATGCTAGTTCAGGTTAATTATCAGGCTCTGCATAACTGCATATATCTCCTTTACATAAAGCTACTTGTGCTGTAAAACTTTTTTACAGTAATTTTATTTGCTGGCTCAAGATTCTAGAAAAATAAGTATTAACATGATATGACTCTACATAAGAACTTATGATACATTGTTGTGTGTAGAATTGTTTCATGCTACTCTTTTAAGAGTTCCAAAATGGAGAGCCCCTCTCTACCTTAGCATCTCTGCTAGATGTCCGTGCTCTTGCACATTGAAGGTAGTAGACAATTCTAAATATATATAAATGCACCATTCAACTTTTTATAGGTAAAAGAGTCAGATTAACACAAAATTCACCTTGTGTATCTCTAAAATAAAATTTCCTTCCATATTGTCATTACATACTGTTTCTAGCATGTCATTAGGGCTCTGGGTCTGTGAAACAATTTATAAGCAGTCTTAATGCACTGTCTTGTCAGTGAGATGGTTATGCCTTTTGGTGACTATTAGGATCAATGTTAGATTTTTACTTCATTTTAATTACTAATAAATTGATACAGGCTTATTATAGCATCAGTAATTAGTATTTTTCTGATTGATTTGACTCTAAGACATGACCCTGATTATGTTGTTAATAATCAGTTTACTCTCGCTAAGTTTTTTTGGTGGTGTTTTGGTTTGGGGTTTTTTGTTTGTTTGTTTGTTTTGGTTTTGGTTTTGTTTTTGTTTTAATTCAAGCATAAAGAGCTAATGTGGTAGGTTATTCTTGCCTGGCAACCAGATGCCCACCAAGCCACTCTCTCACTCCCGATGTGAACAGGACAGGGTGAAGATAGAATCATAGAATCATAGAATCAACCAGGTTGGAAGAGACCTCCAAGATCATCCAGTCCAACCTAGCACCCAGCCCTATCCTGTCAACTAGAACGGGGCACCAAGTGCCTCATCCAGTCTTTTCCTGAACACCTCCAGAGACGGTGACTACACCACCTCTCTGGGCAGCCCATTCCAATGGCAAATCACTCTCTCTGTGAAGGACTTACTCTCTGATTACCATCACAGGCAAAATAAACTTGAATTGGGGAAATTAATTTATTACTCATTAAAACCAGAACAGATAAAAACGAAACCATCTTCACTTCATCACTCCCTTCATTTCTTCAGTTTCAATTCTGACTCTTTTGCACCTTCCTCCAAGCAGTGCAGAGGGATCGAGAATGGGAATTGCAGTCAATTCATAACACATTTTCTCTGCCACTCCTTCCTTGCACTTTCCTGTTGCTCCAGCATCAATTCACTCCCACAAGATATAGCCTTTCACAAACTTCTTCAGTGTGTGTCTTCAATGTGGCTGCATTTTTAATGTATAAGGCTCACTGAGCCACATACTGCTTCATTTAACCCAAACTGAATTTCTGAGGGAGCTTTAAGTATTTAATTCTTCACCAAGTACTTAATCAGTGCAGAAGCACAGCAGTAAGGAGCTGGCTCTGTTTATTCATTCATCTCCCTTCAAAATCAAATGCTAGTCTGTCAGCAGCGTCAGAGACTTCCAATCTATCTGCATTTCTTATGTCAGATCTTCCAGCATTTTTTTGACTTTTTTTCCCTTTCCTTTTATAATATGGTATGATGGGATCTCAATTTGCTCTGGACCTTACATAAAATTGCTCTCTTTGCCCTTCTTTTTTTAAAAAGCAACTTATCAATAGACTCAAAATTATTTAGTCTCTGCACTTTTAATGCAGTATCTCTCCTTACTGTCCCTTTTCTTAATTGCTTCTGAAGTTCCTCCAAAAATGACCATTCAGGTTTTTTTCAGGGAAACAGGTAACTAAAAACTAAGTAGTGCCATAAAGTATATTGTAGGCAAATAAACTGAACAGTTCTACCATCTGTCAACTTAAAACAGCTGGCTCCTCTGGCTTTTTAAATTCTGTTAATTCTTCATCACATTCTTTTACTTCAGACATTATCCACATATCCACATAGTCACATCACTAATACTGCTTTCTCAATCTCTGTGGGGAATATGTACAAGAATATGTATGACCTGCTTAATTTCTTCCACTGAATTCTTATGGGTTTAATATGAACTTTTATTTGAAACTATTTAAATGCTCCTTCAAGCCATCTTCATTCCACTGATTCAGTACCCTTCTTTTTCTATGCAAAAGCTACCTAATTTCTGTTAAGGAAAAAAAAAAAACATATTATGTGACCTCACCTTTCCTTTTCTTTTCCCTCTGCTTTCCACTTAATTTCCCTGTCACTTAAGCAGTTTCTCAACTTTTCTTTTTCTCTAACATGCACAAGGGCCCCTATGGGGACTGTTTCCTAACATCAAGCAATAAAATATATTTGTAAGGCCACAGCATTGAGGATTTTAACCCCATTATGTATGTATGAATTCTTTCCACAGTTGATTTGACTTTGGGGTTAGTGTCTCAATAAATCTTTGTTGAACACTGAATCATTTTTCATTTTTTTAATAGCAAGTGAGAAAGCAGATTTTTTTTAAGTTAAAGGGTTTTATTCCTGCATGTTCAGCATCACAACAAAAACAAGGATGTGATAAGTTACTCCACTTCACCATCTTTTCAGAATTTCATGCTGGTATTTGTGATTTCAGCCACGCTCAGCAAAATGATTGATTAGCAGCAAAATATTCATGGTCCTTATAAACAATCATTAAAAAAAGAGAAAATCTGATTTTCACAACTATTTCTAATCTGTCATGATGTTCTAGGATGTAAATTTGATAGGAAGGGATTACCTTGTCTGAACATACACGTGCCATTCAAAATGGTCTAGGCATCTGCCGACATATGCAAAGCAAAACTGTTCATGAGAGAACTGTGAGCTTCTGAAGATACAGCTGTAGCCCTTGCAAGATATTCAACGGAGACTGAAAGAACACTAGATGGCTATGTTTTAGACAGCTGAAAGCTGCTTGTCTTCATTTAAAGACATTTCTTCAGTTGAGATATTTGATGATTTTGCTGCTGTCTTAAACCTAAAGTATACTGACTTAAGTACATGTTTATGCTTAAAATGTGATTACAGTAATATAAATATGGTGAGGAGAAGCTCACAATAAATTGGAGTTAACTACAAGAAATCTGTGCTTACATGAGACTTTCTGAACCAGAACAGGCTGATTGAATTTCTTGAAGTTACAGTATAGGAAAGGGAAAAAAATGTGATCCTGATTAAATGTCAGTTCAAGGTGCTCTAAGTTCTTCATCAACATTGCTTTTTATCTGACAGAATCTCCTTCTGCCTCAATTTCTCTCCCAACAGTGATTTCCTTCTGGGTTGTTGGAATCCAATTCTTATTTACCCTGTTCTGCCACTGACATATATCTAATTCTGATCATTCTAATGATCTTTCCAGTTTTATACTGTAAATTTAATGGTTTATGACGTTCAGGTTGATCATAGATAATATCAGGAGTTTGACGATATTTGTCACTTACTCTGAGCTGAAATTAGCATTATCTTCCCATAATTTATTGCCTAGGGATCTTTCCTGGCCAACCTTCTTTTGAAACATCATTAAGGTTCTCAACAATCTAGCTTAAATTATTAGGATGGTAATAGTTTTCTTCTCCTTTAGTATTACTGTCCCTTTTCCTCATTCCACTGTCCCAATTTTTTCATTTTTAAAGATCTCAAAACACTCTTCATACCCAGTATATACATCCAAACTTTCCTGTAAGTTCTTGGTTTCAGGAGCTACCTCATTTTCCAAAACTGCCTGTATTTAATTAGCTAAATCATATTTTGAGTGAGAACTGGTGATTGTTGATTTATAAATTTCACACTTTATGTACTTTTATGATCTCACCAAAGCCAATAAAATGAAAAGGTATGAAATGTAATAGCATTTTCATAATTATTTTAATTAGAAATTTGGAAAAGAAAAAAAGTGTTTCAGAGCTCTTTTATCTACTTCTCTCTCTGTCTCAGGGTTGGTTTGAGTTAAACACTATAGGTATATCCACTCGGGTGTTTAAACAAATGAAAGCTCAATTACTGTGTTCCGTGAGTCATTTGTCATCCTATAATCATTGATCAATACCAAACTTAGACAGCAAATAAGAGCCTCCATAGTTCAAAACACAAATGAATTTGAAATCTGTAACCTGTAAGATCTTTTTTTTCTCTTCATCACAGTTTCTGAAAAATGGCACACATTCAAAAATTCCTCCTGCCACTGAAAATTATGGAAGATAACCTTTGAAGATTTAATTAACTGAAAACAGAAGCTGAAAGTGTACAAATTTGAGTCTTTACAACACTGAAAAATGTTATAAAAAAGAATGTGTATTCTGATAATATATAAAGAGAATAAGTTCTAGAAACTCTATACTAGACCAGTTATAGGTAGGGTTGGGGTTTTTTTGTTGGTTTTGATTGGTTTTGTTTTGTTGATTGATTGATTTTGCTATAGAAGAAATATAATTCTATCATTAAACAGATATAGCAGAAATGGAGAATGGCTTTTGAAATGTCTATTTTAACTTTGTAGCCAAAGTCCTTTCTAATTAAATCTTGTTATTATATCACAGTATCACAGTATCACCAAGGTTGGAAGACACCTCATAGATCATCAAGTCCAACCCTTTACCACAGAGCTCAAGGCTAGACCACATCCACCAAGTGGGTCACCTGATCATAGAAGGAGATCAGGTTGGAGAGGCAGGATCTGCCCTTCCTAAATCCATATTGGCTGGACCTGAGCCCTTTGCCATCCCTCAGGTGTGCAGTTATTGCCCCCAAGAAAACCTGCTCCATCAGTTTCCCTGGCACTGAGGTCAGGCTGACAGGTCTGTAGTTCACGGGTTCCTCCATCCAACCCTTCTTGTGGATGGGGACCACGTTGGCCATTTGCCAGTCTCCTGGGACCTCTCTGGTGAGCCAGGACTGCTGGAAAATTATGGAGAGCGGCTTGGCCAGCTCAGCTGCCAGCTCTCTCAGCACCCTAGGATGGATCTCATCTGATCCCACAGACTTGTGGGTGTCCAGATGGCTCAGCAGGTCCTGAACTAATTCCTCATCAATTTCCAGGGCAACACACCGCTCCCTGACCCCATCCCCCAGTTCAAGAGGCCACTTGCCCTGAACTCCTCCCTCCTTACTGTTGAAAACTGAGGCGAAGAAGGCATTCAGGACCTCAGCCTTTTCCTCGTCATCAGTTATAGTGTTCCCCTCCTAGTCCAGTAAGGAGTGGAGGCTCTTCTTGCCCTTCTTTTTAGCATTGATAAATTTATAAAAGTGCTTTTTATTATCCTTCACAGAGGTTGCCAGCCTAAGTTCTAGCTGGGCCTTAGCCTCTCTAATTTTTCTCCTGCATAAATTTATCTGAGAATATGAATCAGAAAAACTTTCCTTCCATAGGGAGAAGATGATGTCCATTTCTATGTTAAGGACAGCAATAGACAAAAACCATAGGTATTAGTTTCAGAGCACTAATGGTCCTTCCACCTCAGTGTCATTTATAAACACCCATCCTCCTCCAAGGGAGATAGTGCTAGTTTTTGATACAGTTGCATGAATTTTTTTTTCTGTAATTCTTTTTGTTTAAAAGAAGTTCTTTTGGAATTTCCTTCTGTTTCCTTTCCCATCTTTCCATGTCTTTTCAATTATATTCCTTTTCTGCAGACCAAATTTTACACACCTCAAGTGTATGTCCAGTTCTGGGCTCCTCAGCTCAAAAGAGATATTGAGGTATTGGAAAATCTCCAGAGAAGGGTAACAAAGCTGGTGAGGGACCTGGAACACAAACCCTATGAGGAGAGGCTGAGGGAGCTGAGGTGTTTAGCCTGGAGAAGAGGAGGCTCAGGGGTGACCTCATTGCTGTTTACAACTACCTGAAGGGACATTGTAGTCAGGTTAAGGTTGGTCTCTTTTCCCAGACAACTAGCAACAGAATAAGGGGACACAGTCTCAAGTTGTGCCAGGGGAGGTATAGGCTGGGTGTTAGGAGGAAGTTCTTGCCAGAGAGAGTGATTTGACATTGGAATGGGCTGCTTAGGGAGGTGGTAGCATCACCGTCCCTGGAGGCGTTCAAGAAAAGACTGGATGAGGAACTTAGTGCCATGGTCTAGTTGACTGGATAGGGCTGGGTGCTAGGTTGGACTGGATGATCTTGGAGGCCTCTTCCAATCCGATTGATTCTATGATTCTATGAACATAAAAATACGGGCTCAAGTGACTGAAGAAGTAGATCTTTTGTTATTGCTCACATTATATGACTCTCAGTTCTGATGCTAACATTTTGTTACTGATATTACTTTCTCTGACTTCAAATTCTTCAATTTTATATTTACAAACTACTACTAATGACATATGCTTTGCATATAATAATGAATGACTGCTTGGAAGTTTCTTCAGTGTAATCAAATGAAAGATGATTCCGTACAATAAATTAAATTCTTATAGTAAAGACTTTTTCTAGGATGGCAGTGTTTTAGAAGTCTCTGCTGAATGTTTAGTTCCTTCTTTATCTATAATAAATTCAAACAAAAAGTCAGTTTGGCCCTGACAAAAAAGCAAACAAACAAACAAAACAAAACAAAAACAAAAGAAAAAACAGTCATCAATGAAATGTCAATAATGAAAACAAACACAAGCAAAAAAACCGCAACCAACCAAAACAAAACAAAACCAAGAAAAAACCACATTAAAAAAAAAAAAAAGAAAGAAAGAAAACCAGGACAGACAGCAGACAGACATTAAATAAAATAAAAAGGAATGTATTTTAAAGTAAAAAATACAGGTAAGGAAAAATAAATTTATTTAAACCTAAACACTTTAAAGACTGGCTTTTCAAATCAGTGTCAGCATATGCAAGTCAAAATGTATCCTTTTCAGAATAAAATTATTTGCTCATCTGTTTTTTTGCATAACCAATGATGCAAGCAGTGATCGTATATACTAAGGCAAAAATTATTTGTGCCTAGTTACACTAATTTGAATGACATTATTTTCGTACACACAGTGCTTGACAAAGTGATGCCTTTCACTGAAGGTGCCAGTCAATGCTTTGGAAGTCTGATTAGAAAATTAATGGAAAAAGTTTTAAGGGTCTAGATATTTAGATATCAACATAGTGAGATGTTTTTGGTTTTGATCCTGATTTGCTTTACTATTACTGCTGTGGGTTATTCAGAAAAACAGAACATTGTTCCGTGTTTATCCTTCTGTACATTAATATGTAAATATAATAACCACTTTGTTAAAATTATCAGGACTGATTTCCATTTTATAAATATACACAGTAAACTGCCATTTGGTTCAAGAACCTTCCAGAAATGAAAAGCTTCTGTTTCAGGAAGACCATCAGATGACTTTACAAAGAAAAGAGAGAAAGGCTCTGTCAAATGTGCATGGCAATTCCCGGTTCCTGGGCAGTGAGTCCATGGTGAAGCAATATGTATTTTGAAATTTCCTTTACCAAATCTCTGTCAGTCCTCAGCAGATGTGACTACAATTAGTCAGAATTAAAAAGTGAACAAAATAGTACTAAGAAAGCATATAAATGATAATCTCTAGAAGTTCATTCTAGTGCAGTTACTTTGTTCAAGTCTAAGTAGTTTCTTTGGTCTACATTGGCAGTCTTACTGATTTTTATTGTTTTTAAATGTGTGCCTTGAACGTGTGGTGACATTTTCTTTGGACTTGTAAGCCATAGAATCATAGAATCAACCCGGTTGGAAGAGACTTCCAAGATCATCCAGTCCAACCTAGCACCAAGCCCTATCGGATGAACTAGACCATGGCACTAAGTGCCTCATCCAGGCTTTTCTTGAACACCCCCAGGACGGTGCCTCCACCACCTCACTGGGCAGCACATTCCAATGGGAGATCACTCTTTCTGGGAAGAAATTCCTCCTAACATCCAGCCTATACTTTCCCCGGCACAACTTGAGACTGTGTCCCCTTGTTCTATTGCTGGTTGCCTGGGAGAAGAAGCCAACCCCCACCTGGCTACAATGTCCCTTCAGGTAGTTGTAGACAGGAATGAGATCACCCCTGAGCCTCCTCTTCTCCAGGCTAAACAACCCCAGCTCCCTCAGCCTCTCCTCGTAGGGTTTGTGCCCCAGGCCTTTCACCAGCTTTGTCACCCTTCTCTGGACACGTTAAATTAAATTATATTTCATATAACAATAAAAGTGATAAACAGCTTGTGGAGTGGGGAGAAGGAATACCTGTATTTGAACAATTTTTAGAGTACTATTATTAATCAGGAAAAAAAAAAGTGTCAGGTATTCCATTTTTCTAGCTGGACGTAAGTGGGAACAGAAATGTTTTAAAGTCTTTTACATGCTTTATCATAGTTTCTGTTTCCAGGGAGACTACTTTCTACCATTAGGAGATCAGCTGTCAGGGATGTCAGATACTAAGGGAGAAATAAGAAAATAATTAAGACTGAAAAATCTATATGAGATTGGAAATAGCATAGTAGTATACTTATGAAAAGAAGTTATTCGGGACTACTTTTATCCTAGCTTTCATCTTCAGAAGACTGTTTCTGTATACTGGCTATCTTTGAAGTCTGACATACTCTGTAGTGTTGTATAAAAATAATATAAATATTAAAACAAAATATGGCTCAGTTGGCTGGAGCAAATACTGAAGAGTTCCTTTAGGCTGCTATAAAAGCTGGCACAAACAGTATATTCAGAAGAACTGGGTAAGTTTAAGACAGACTTTCTTTGGAGGCAATAGCTCTCTTTTTACTTGGGACTGTTATTCTTCATGTATCAATAATGATTGAATTGAAAAAAAAACCCAAAATATTACTGAAGTTCTTGCAATTTTTTATATTTCTAGAATTCCTCCATACTGAGAACTGTACCAAGTCACAGAGATCAAGCTCATAATATGGCCTTCCACATAATGGTTTTTTTGAGATGCTACTATTCAGCCAAACATTTAATATATGTCACTTATAAGTTACATATGGAGATGGTAGGTGATATATGGTGGGAAGTGCTGGGAGAGGTTGAAGGTGGTAAAATTAGAGATAGAGAAAATATTTCTCTGTTCAAAAGGAGAGGAAAACTTAGCTTGTCTCAGAAACTAGTTACTGTGTCTCTTTTTTTTTTGTTGTTTTTTTTAATAAATATAAATATCAATATTAGAGTTTCAACTTAAAAAGACAGAAAGACTTATATTTTCCACTTCCTTGGAAATCTTATACCTTTTAGTTTACAAAATAACCTTAAAAATTAGAAACCACCATGACCAAACACATATGGTGTAACAGAGCCCAGTAGATTATAGCTTTGATAAATGACCCAAACCTTAAAGGAAGTTCAGTTTTTCAATAAAACCCAGAGCAAAACAGGTTCTAAAGAATCAAATAAACTTAGGAACCTCATCATACTCCCAAATACACCTCATCACACTGAAGACTGAAACAGTATCAGTAAGCCAACTATATTGCTGATATTGCTGTCCATTACTAAGATCCAGACTGTCACTGGGATAGTATCTATCCAGATAGAAAAAAATCTTGATATGAAGTTGTCTTCTTGACACTTTGTACATGAATATTACATACATAAATTGGCAAACTATTTCTCAGTAATACCTAATTCAGATGAAGAGATAAGGATAGAGATTCAAAGGAACATTTAAGGCCAAAACAGTCTGACAAATATATATCCTAACCTAAGTTATCAAGTTTCTGCATCAAGTCAACAGCATTGTGCTGTTTCATTTGTGGCCCAGAATCTTGAGTATCCTGGTTATTCAGAAACATCAGTTTCGTAACTGTTACAGTGACTTATGTTAAATTTAGATTTAAGAAAAAGAATTTTTTCACACAGATGGGAGGCTGGAATAGTGTTGTAGTGGATATATATGACTCATTTCTATTTGAACTCAGATTTAGGATGGAATTTAAAAGGAAAGTACACAGAGGAAAAAAGAAAAAAAAAACCAACAAACCAACCACAAACAAATAAACCAAACCCGTAATTGTTCGTAATTGTTAGGTCACAGAAATGACAACAAAAGTCAGTGCTTACATTACACAAATTTACACTAAAAACAACTGAAGGAATAGAATTAAACATTTTAAACATATATTTACATTTTCCATTGTGTGCTAGTTTGAAGCAAGCTGGAATGTTTTGGTAACAGAACTAGATAACAGGCAGTGAAATGAAAACAATTGATGTCAACTTCTCTCACAGTTACGCTGAGAACTCTGGGAAGAAGAAGAAAACTTTCTCCATTTTGTCTCTCTCTCTTGCTTTTGCCTTAGACCTGGTCACATCTCATTAACCTTGCTCCCACTAACCTTGCTCCCTAACCTCTTGGCTGCACCTCTTTTCTTCCTGAGAACTGGGGTAAGGTTGAGAGGGACGGGGGAGGTGTTGGGGTGGTTTGAGAGCCCCTCCTGGGGACTCAGGTTTCTGGGAGGGGAGTTGTGCTTTTGTATTGTTTATCCTTTGTATATTTCTGTATATAATTGTATATAACTGTATATATTGTAAATAGCTGCTTGTAAATTCTGCTAGCTGTAAATAAATTGCTTCATCTATATTCCCAGGGTCCGTCTGAGTTAGCTGGGGCAAATACAAAGTGTGGGGGGGTGGGGTAACCCCCAAACCATCACACATTGTGTCTAACTGAAAATAGTATATAATAATACCTGTCATATATTAGTTGGCTTCACACACTGGAATGAAGGCACAGGTAAATCTCCTTGGATGGAGGAAGAAAAAAAAAAATGTGGTTTTGACCTAGCTTGCCTAGGAGAACTGGTTGGATCAGTTAAAAAGTCTTTTTTCACTGGTTCATCCAGAATAACTATCACCATAAGCAGAAATGGCTTTAAGATTATGCCAGAAAGCATGTGTATAGCATCTGTTTATATGTCTAATTCATCACACTGCCTCAAGTGAGAATGTTTATAGAGATACATCTTTCCTCACAAAGTGAGATAAACATATTTTCCTTTCACTGTTTTCTCTAAGTCTTAGGTACTTTATAAATATATTATGTAAAAATGTTAATACTGTTGACAAAAAGGTCAGTTTAGCAGTCATTGTCTGTACTGGTGTGATAACGCTCACTATAAATCTCTCACTCCAGCTCTCACTCTGCTGCTCAAATCAGGGAAGTGTGATTTACAGAGAAATAATGCACTTTGCTTTTAAGGGAGAGGGGAAATCAAGTGTTGCTATCTTGTATTCTTATTTCAAAATATATATATACATATAAAAGAGGAAATAAGCTTCAAAGATAGCTTTGCATACCCTTGTAAAACTTTTAAAAGTCATAGTAAGAATAGGTTTATTTTACAACAAAGAAAGGCACATATACAGCAAATCACTCAAAAAGTGCCTTCATAAATCACATCCACTGAATTTTCTCAAGACTGTGGATAATTGGGATAAAACCACCAGTCTTCTCTGAATACTGTGTGGTGCAGGAAAATTGTGCTTAATTGAGGGTAATCAATTCTTTATGCTTTGAATAAAATCATTTTCAGAATGTCCCAATTTAAAACTGTTGGAACACTGAAAATATTATTCTTTGTGCCTGAGCTTATTCGGCTTGGTTTGATCTTTCTCTGAGGTGCCTGGAGCCATGTTCCAGCACCTGTGCACCTGCAGGAAATATCTCAAAAATAACACACACACACACGCAATTCTATTAAATTATGTTTTGTTTGTTTGAGAGGACTGACTTTTTTTTTGCATTTTATGTTTCAAAAGCTACCTACTTTATTTCTTTGTTTTGGTATACATACTATGAAAAATAGGTGAACATAGTAAGGGTAATTCTTTCACTTACCTAGTATCCCATCCACCAAGGCCTCAACTCTCACCTAGGTGAAACAGCTTAAGATCACGAGAGTAATCAGTGGCCACCATCTTCTGCCTTCAGATTTAGGTTGTTGTCATGATAAGCTACAAAGTATTGTGTCTTTGCAGTCCCTTGTGAGTTACCTTGAAAAAGACAATTGTTTCTTGATTCTGTATCTCTGGAAATTCTCAAAGAATTTCTGGTAATGAATATTCATACAAGCACATATGAAGCTCTATTTGTTGTGGAGGAGTTTGTCTGGGTTTTGGGGGAATGAAATATGAGGCCGAATTTTTAAAGGGTTTAAAAATTATTTAATGTTATATACACCAGGAATCCCCCCTCCCCAAACTTATTTACAACTACCCCACACAAGTTCTTTGTATGCGGTTTTGAGATTATATTACAGAATGTCTATGTACAACAAATTGGGAATTTAGCAAAGGTTTGAAAGGGTTTAGGAAGAGAGTCTGTGGCATGAAAGTGCCACTGGTAGGCTATTGAGAGATTATTCTGGCTTAGATCGAGTTTTCAGTTACTCACTGGCCAGAGTCAGTATTGAAGGTCCCAAATATCGTGGATTGGAACAATTCAGGGGTTACTGGGGCATGCTGTCTGAGTTTCCACGGGTACGGGCCAAGCTGGGTGTTGGGGTCCGGAGGCTGGCGAGACGTGGATCGGGGCACTGACGAGTTGACTCTATAGCTTCTGTGCATCAGTGTGATTTTATTAGGGTAATGCAGTGTCTTATATAGTGCTCACAGGAGGTGTACCCAGCCAGACTGGGGCTGGCACAAGTGGACAATACAGATTGGCTCAAAGTTATGTGTAAGGCACAGGTAGGTTATTCCTTATCAAAACAACCCTGTGGTTCCACCCCAGGGGGCTGGCAGGGTCAGCCCCCAGCAGGTGTGCGTGGGTTGCTCACAGTGCCTTCCAGCTCAAGGACCTTCTTCCATCACAAGGTCTCATGTTTACAGCTCGTGCTCCGCTGCAGGAGAAATTCTCCCACAGCTGGGAACAGCAGCTGGGACGGCGGCTGGCCAGGAGTGCCTTAGTCAGTTCCCTGGGCTGGTGCCGTGGGCTGCAGTCATGCAGCGGCGGTGGTCCCTAAAAGCGGCTAGAAGCCGCTAGTAGCAGATGGGTGGTCAGGCGGAGCAAGGTTTTGACCCCACGATTGATGGTCCTTGGGCCACAATTCTGTCCAATGAGGTATTTGCAACAGGCCAAAACATACCAAATAAGGTGAAGTTCAAGGGTCCGGTACCTCCAATATGGAGAGGCCTAGGGTGTGTTCCCCACCTCTAGGTGCGTAGGCTTAGCAGTCGTTTTGAGGCCTGTGCAACCCTCCACCACACTATTACATTGAATAGTTGGGTCTCGGCTAACTATTTTGTAGTTTGATGCAGTGTAACACTGAGCTAAAGTGGAGGAAGAAACATTTTCCAGAAAATATAGCTGAGTCTGTAAACATTCAGATGCAGGGTTTGGGGATTTGGGTTTTTGGTGGCTTGTTGTGTTGTGGCTTTTTTTTTTTTTTTTGGGGTGGGGGGGCTGTTTTTTGGTTGTTTGATTTGGTTTGTTCGTTTGTTTGTCTTTTTATTTGTGGTTTAGTTTTGGTTTACCATTTTTTCCCTGATGTGGAGGAAGGAAGACCTGTTTCTTTCAAGTTTCTAGATATAATGAGCTTTGAATAATGTCCTGTAATTATCAGCCATGTGGTGTAGCAGGAAAACTTCTCTTAATAGAAGCTTGAGTAAATTCCAAGATTAAAGAAAATTCAACAAAAAATTGAAAGACGATACTCCAGAAATCTATTTGTTATGTGTATATCCTTTGATATAGGCAATCTCTACACACATATAATCTGCTATTTATATGAGCTTTTCCTACCCTGGGATTTGAATTTCAATGGGCAGTAAGATACTTTGGCTTCTTTTAATCCGCTTATTCAAAGGGAAATTAATTGCTAGCAAAATAGTTTCAACGCCTTTTCTGCCTTGCAGCCCTTCTACCTGTTTGTGTTCAGAGGACATTGTCAGCAGCAAATATTACTTGCTGACAGCAGTGTCTCCACCATTCGTCAATGTCACTGGTGTATAAGTAAGGTGTTATGTGAATTTCCAGACTAACACACTTGAACTGTAAAGCATCCTGTGTACTTTAAAGCTTCAGTGAATTTACAAAATAAACAATTAAAAGAACAAAGTATATCATCATACCCTACCTTAGTATGACTACCAAAGAATATTAAATTCATGCTGTCATACGACCATATCTAGAAAAAAAAGATGTTTTCCTCTTGAGTTTGTAATGTTAATTTTGTTTCACTGTGGACTAACAATAATCTGTGTTTATATTCCTCCAAGCACTAGCTTGTTACTAAATATTAGGAATCATTAACTTATAAATTCTAATGTGTCACTGTAATACACATCATCTCACAAAAGAAAAGATATACTTTTTCAAGAGTTGTTTTGTCCATAAGTTTTGTTTTTTCCTTATGGTTGAAAATGACATTTTAAAATTATCACTTTGCCCATTTAAAAAGTTCATGAATTTCAAAATGAAGTCTAGAGAATTTGAGTATTTTAAAAACAAAACAAAAATACAATAAAACAACTACAAATTCTTACTGTAAGTTTATTTCTCTCGTTGACATCTGTAAACTTTCCTCATGGGCCATGGACATTCTGTATTCCTACCAACTCTCAGCAATGTAATCCACTAAAGACTGCCAGATTAAATCAATTATCAAATTGCCACAGACAGTCAAAAGGTTAAAAATGAAATTTAATGGAATATAAATGTTAATAGCAAATCAGAATGACAAACTATCTCTCAGTGTTTCACAGAACTCTGATCAAATGTCTGATTAATTATTATAACATTTATTATTAGAGCTAGTTGGTTTGGTGAATATTTGAATAACATAAAATAATAAAAAAGACATTCAGATGGAATTTGCTGAAATCTTAGAATAAAAATTACTACTTTTGTTGCTTAAAGGGTTACTTAAGATGTTGGAAAACACGAGCTTTTAAAAAAAACTTGTATCCTAAAGATGTTGTTTCATGATACAGTTGAGTAGATCTGAAAGTTCTCTTCTCCTAAGAACAGCAATTTCATTTTACCATCCTGCCTGTTTGTCCCTTTCACTGTGACTATGGTGTTAATTGACACAAGTGAGTTCACTAAACAGAAAAGGCATATCCTAGCCAAAAATATGTCTATTTTCTATCACAGTCCATAAAGATGGAGATTGTAAATGCCGCAGTACCACATATTGAAAATATCTTTTTGATAATGACAATTAATTTATTGATATTATCCATCTTCACCCTAAGTAAATTTTCATGCAGATTTTCCATCATTGCAAAACAGAATAAAACTGGTTCAAATCAGTAGTATTGAGTTTGACATGTCACTTTGTTTACTTTCTAGCCTTATTATTTTCTGTGGAACAGGAACAAAATATTTCTAAAGGTTCTGCCTAATTCTAAAGGTTCTGTCAAGTGTGTGACAGTAAAAGAATTATTCTAATTTAATAGGAATACAGGCCTTGCAGTGTATGAAATAGAGAAATTATTTTAAATCACCCTACTTTAAGAGGGCAAAAAGTGAAGTCAACTAAGTGAAAGCTAGCATCCCAAACAAGATGTTCTGTAGGAATTATTTTTATTACTATTTGATACTTTTTCATTTAAGAAAAATGTTTCTATAGAAATCAGGAGAAAAACTGAAACCTTAAGTGAAAACTTAATCTTTGCCTTATATGTTTAATCTCTTTTTTATCTTTTAGAGTCAGAACGCTCTTCATATTATCACATTTTTATCCTCACAGCTCAAGAAAACAGTCTTCTCTATCAATGACTGAGGGAAACACATTTTATCATCTTTTCCTATTAAGACTGTGCTCTAATATCACATGTCTTTCCTTAGATGATACATTTTAAGTTGTGAAAAATAAACCTAAATATTCATTTACCTGTGTGGTAGTTTGAGGGGGTCCCAGGTTTCCTTAAGAGAATGACAGAGACCAAGACCAGTCCCAGGAGACAGACCTGGTCTTCCTAGGATATTGTAATACTGTTATTCTATTCCATTTTCCAATATCACAGCTTATAAGTCAGTGTCTGGCTGACATCCTCTTTTAGGTCACCTTCCCCTCCATTCTCTTCCCTTCCTTTCTTCTGGTGAGAGGGCTGGAACACAAACACTATGAGGAGAGGAGGAGGGAGATGGGGTTGTTTAGCCTGGAGAAGAGGAGGCTCAGGGCAGACCTCATTGCTGTCTACAATTATCTGAAGGGAGGTTGTACCCAGGTGGGGGTTGGTCTCTTCTCCCAGGCAACCAGCAGCAGTACAAGGGGACACAGTCTCAGGTTGTGCCGGGGGAAGTCTAGGCTGGATGTTAGGAGGAAGTTCTTCACAGAGAGAGTGATTTGCCATTGGAATGGGCTGCCCAGGGAGGTGGTGGAGTCACTGTCCTGGAGGTGTTCAAGAAAAGACTGGATGAGGCACTTAGTGCCATGGTCTAGTTGACTGGATAGGTCTGGGTGATAGGTTGGATTGGATGATCTTAGAGGTCTCTTCCAACCTGGTTGATTCTATGATTCTATGATCCTTGTGGTCTCTTCCAACCCTGACTGATTCTATGATTCTAGGATTGTGAAATTCTCCATTGTATGATCACTGCAACCCAGGCTGCCTTCAATCTTGACTTCTCTGATGCTTGGGGTTTTTTTTTCATTTTAACAAATGTTCACAATGAGTTGTGCTCTATTTAATAATGCTTAAATTAATACACCTTTATCTCCTGTAACTGTTTAAGTTAAGACTCAGTTCTTGGACCCATTTACATTTTCACAATCCACAACAATCTTTGACAAAGAGTTTTATTAATGTACTAACTATTTAATATTGCTTAATACACTATTTCCCATAACTATTTAAGTTAAGACTCAGTCATAGAATCATAGAATTATAGAATCAACCAGTTTGGAAGAGACCTCCAAGATCATCCAGTCCAACCTAGCACCCAGCCCTAGCCAGTCAACTAGACCATGGCACTAAGTGCCTTACCCAGTCTTTTCTTGAACACCTCCAGGGACGGTGCCTCCACCACCTCCCTGGGCAGCCCATTCCAATGCCAATCACTCTCTCTGTGAAGAACTTCCTCCTAACATCCAGCCTATACTTCCCCCCAGCACAACTTGAGACTGTGTTCCCTTGTACTATTGCTGGTTGCCTGGGAGAAGAGGCCACCCCCCACCTGGCTACAATGTCCCTTCAGTCCTTGGACCCATTTACATTTTCACAGCCTACAACAGTCTTTGACAAAGAGTTTTATTAATGTACTAACTATTGGCCCGGGGGGAGGGGGGGGTGTGTGTGTGTTAAAAAAAAAAGAAAAAAAAAAGAGCCATCTTTAGTTCAGAACCTACCTCTCATTAGGGTTTTTTTTTTTTTGTAATAGCTATGAAGAAAATATGATCCTTGTTAAACTCTCTGTGACATTCATGACTTTGTTGATGTTTATCATATCCCACTGTATTGTATTTTGCTGAGCTGGAGTTAATTCTTCCCAGAGCATCTTTCCTAGTTCTGTGTTTTGCAGTGATGTAGCTGGGCATTATTTCGGTTACTGCTGAGCCAAGCATCAAGGCTGTGCTTTCCAAGCATTTTCCCCCAAACAGTAGGAGGAGAGATGCTAATCTGGAAAGCGCTTAGCCCCAAGTAACCACCATTCACTGGAAGATCAAGCTCATTCTTGCTTACTTTTATCATTCATTAGTCACAATTGTCTTGGATTTTTGTGTATATTTTTTTTCTGCCTACCTAGTTATACTATTCCCTTAGCTACATGTCACACCGTTACTACAATTATTCCCCAAAGCTATTGCTGTAGTAAATAACACTTCTGGGAATGCTGCTTTGCAGAAAATGAATCAGTATATCTGGCAATGACATGACTGAGTTCTCTGCCAGTTTTACTGAATGCTGATGAAGCATCAAGATACCATCCCATGCGATGGACATGAATAAGAACCCCCGTAATAGAAGTGTATTTGCAGCTGTGAGGTTCTTCCTATTTTCCCAAAATAATTTAACTCACTAAGCCAAAGAAAGATGACCATTTTTAATTAACCACTGATACCTAGCATAGATGAACATTTTACTAATCATAGCACCTCAGGGCCAGTGTATCTTGTAGTGTCTATTAGAACACCTGCTTTGCTGCTGTGATTTACTCTGGCCAGTAATGGAGCACATTGAAATGTTTTACATGACAGAGATCATGGCAATGATGGAGTGCTTTGGTAATATGTCCTCCTCCTCCTGAACTGCTGAGTGATTTCACTATGAAACTGACTTCTGTTGGACTGAGAGCTCTTGTTTTAGAAAAAGGCAGACAGTTTTTTTTAGTATCTAGAAAAAATATTACATCCAAAAGCATATTGTTGTACTGGTTAATTACATATATTGCCAAAAATGCATGTTTTGTTTCATCATCTGAATGAGCTTCCTAAACTCTTTATATGCTCAAAATCATTATGTCTTCTAAGTGCAAATTAAGCAGTCCTCTACTATCAGAAATCTTTCTTGCTGCATGTCTTGACCTTAGCTTGGGATAAATTAAATACTGAATCCTTTTATTTTCTTTGTATGAAACAGATTTTACATTGCTTTAACTCTTACCAGCTATATGCAAATGACCTAAAATTCTGATTTTGATACACAAAATAAACAGCATACATGGGTATTGTAGACATCAAGGTACAAATGTGGTCTTTAGGTACAGTCATGAAGCTTCATTCTAGTACAGTTTTTGCAGACACCAAAGATGTGTGATAAAACACGTGTCTATATATTGGGTTTGCATGGCAAGGTTTTTACAGCAGAACAGGCTACAGATGTAGCTTCTCTAAGAAGATCCCATGAGCTTTTTCCATGTAAGACAGAGACAATGTCAGTCTGATATGAGATGTGTGTGCTGCAAAATGCACCTGCTGCTGACCAGAGCCAAACCAATTAATGATAGAGGCAGTACTGGACTCTCTGATAATTTTTTTAACAGGGGAAGAAATCTCTGCACAGCAGCAGGGAGGAAGAAGAGTGACAATATATTAAAAAAAAGACATAGTAAAAGGGATATGCTTCAAGAGTGGAGTAGAAATTGCTCTGTGGCCTACTGTGAAGACTGTCCCCATGCAATCCAGGAAGCTTAATAATTAAATATCCACCTGCAGCCAGTGAGGACTCATGCCAGAGCAGCTGAATGCCCACAGACATCTACAATTCTGTGGCATGCCCATACTGGAAGGACTTGTGGGTCCATGGAAAGGGAAGTCCACTCTGAAGCAGTTTTGCTGACAGGTCTTGTAATCAAAGGAGGGGACCCATGTTGGAGCAGTGTGTTCCTCAAGGGCAACACACTATGGGAAAGGTCCATGATGGAGAAATTTGTGGAGGACTGTTTATCATGCATGGGACCTCATGCTACAACACAGGAAGACAACAGCATATTGCGGTGGAGAGGCAGCAGCCCCAAAACTGAGGCCTCGCTGTGCCTCTACATGTCTGGACATGTTTTCTGCCAGGACCCATGGCAGTAAACAGGTTGTGTGACAAGCACACGCTCAGCCCGTGTGCCCCTGGGGTCCGCCCAGGTAATTCCCTATTGGAGGGTCCAGGCAGGCGGCTACTGCCTATTAAGGTAAGGTTTGGGCTTACTGCCAACCTGATTGGTCAATTTAGATGGCCAAATGAGCCACGAATCTCAGCTCAGAGTCTATAAAGAGGGGTGCAAAGGAGCACCACGTGTTCAGAATGTTCAGAGTGTTCAGAGGATCAAGCTCAGCTCTCTGATCCATATAGCAGCACCCTGCTGCCCTGACCTGCTTGCATGGCCTAGACACAGAGTCAGGCCCTTACTCTCTTGCAAACATTACTGAGGCTCAGCCCTCTTGCACTGATCTCAAGGCGCAGTTATCCTGTCTGCGAACCCTTTAAGAAGCAGAGCACATGCATGCCTGCATTTGATACATGTATGGGAAGCTGAGAGCCCCCTGCTTAAGCCTAGAGCAGCCATACATACTGGCTTGCTATCTTGCATTTATCTATGGAGCTCAAGTTTCCCTGCAGCCCGGCAGACCCTGCTTGCCAGCTGTCCTGTAAGCCTGGAAAGATCCAGACTCAGCAGACCCTTCCAGACTGTCTGCTAACCTACAAACACAGCTTGCTAGCTGTGAGACGACCGTGTCAGAAGCTTGTTACGGAGAGCAGGAATTAATATGTGGCCGAGTCGGGAAATTATAAAAAAATAGTTATTTTTTATTTTCCCAAAAACCCGCCCCCACAACTACATATACAAAGATTAATTTAGTTTAATAAGCAGATTCAGTTGCATGAGAATTAAACTACAGGGATACTATCAATAATCTGACTATTTTGGAAGTCAGAAGTTGGAAAAGGCTTTAGCTATTAATTAATAGTGGTTTCTTACTAAATTAGGCTAAGCCAAATAACTCACTCAGGCTGACTCCTGCGGTCTGTCTTCCTCTTCCTTTCAGCGGCTGCACGTGAATCGTTAAGAGGTCGTTAAGGGTCGTTAGGCACACAAAGGTGTCAATAGGAAAGCAAATCCTTTGAAGGTCTCTCTGCAATCCAGGCGAGGAGAGTGTGTGAGCTCCGGCAGACACATACGTCCAGGCACAGGCAAACTCCAAAGCGGGAACCCCAAAGGTGGGAAGATCCCCAATATTTATAACCTTCGCTAGACAAAGGGCAGAGTTCCCACACCTTAGGCGCGAAAGCGCACGGCCAATCCCAGCCTGGCTCCAGCGCGGGAACTCACGGGGCAGTCCTCCCCCCCTTCACGGCTGCAGGGCAGGCGAGGGGGGAGGGAAACCAGGCAGCTTTTCCTCTTTCCCCCCGAAGTCTGGGCAGGAGAGGAATTTAGGGGTACAGGACTCCAGGACAAATCTACACAGACGGATCCTCCTCCTGCACCTGGAAATCCTTCCAGCTGATCATCCCTGGACACACACGGCATCCAGAAGCAGCAGCACCGAGGCAGAGGCCACTTCACCAGGAGAAAAGGTTAGAGAAATCCTGTTTACCCCAGAGACTGGGAACACTTAACATTCACCTGCAAGCCAGGACAGATTCCAGCTTCACCAAGACCCAAATACTGGGCACATGCTGTGACACAATCCCCGGGAGGGTGATTAATGATTAATACTTAAGAGCAACACATTTAAGCAAGCTTTAATTCCTTTGTAATATAAGTTACCTCTGTCTGAAGAGCACACACAGTTTCAACCCTTGTTGGGCAGACAGTATAGTTGTTAAGAGGCATTAAGCCTAAGGGAATCTTTCTCTCTGTCTATAGTTGTTGATAATTTGATATATCCATTTAATAATCCAATCCCTGTAAATATATCCCAACTGTTTTCATAAACTTGCACATAAAGAACTTGATTACATAGTGGTTGGGGGTGGCAAATTTGTAAATATTAATTTTAATAAATAATTTTATAAAAAAAATAATACCACCTCAAATTAATTTCTCATCTCCCCCTAACAGAGGAGGAATAAGAGAAATCCCCTCCACAACCCATACAGCATTTGATAAACTGATTGCAATTTCGTTTCTCCATCCCCCTGCATTACTTGATGTGAGGAAGTAGAGAAATTGGAAATGAAGTTGAGCCCAGGAAGGGGTCTTGATTTGAGAAAGGAGGAATGAGGGAATGGCATTTTAAGATTTGGTTTCATTTCTCATTACCCTGCTCTGATTTAACTGGCAATAAATTACATTAATTTCCCCAAATTGAGTTTGTTCTGTCCATGACAAAATTAGTGAATAATCTCTCTCTGTCCTTATCCTGGTCCACAAGCCTTCCATTGTATTTTCTCTGCCTTGATCAACTGAGAACGAGTTTAATAGAGGGGCTAGGCTGGCATCTGAGCCCACCAGTCTAGCCTCAGAAACAGAATCTAAATTAATTTTGATTTAATATAGATGTTTGTTTTTTTTTTTTTTACTATTGTGCTGTTTCTGGCTTGGATAGATTTTCTTCATAGCAGTTAGTATGAAGCTATGGTTTGGATTTGTGCTGAAAGCTGTACTGATGACACAGAGAGGTTTTTATTATTGATAAGAAGAGCTTACAGAGAGTCAAGGCCCCAGCCCAGGAGCAAACAGGCCCCAGCCTGTGAACAAGAGGATGGGAGGAGACGCAGCTGGAACAGCTGACCCAAAATGACCAAAGAGATATTCCATGCCATATGACGTCACGCTCAACATATAAGGCTGGAAGATAAGGAAGGGGGTGATATCTGGAGTTATGGCATTTTCTCTTCTTGAGTAACAAATGATGAAGCCCAGCTTTCCAATGGGAAGTCGTGAATGAATTCTTTGGTTTGCTTTCCTTGTGCACCCTTGTGCAGCTTTTGTTTTACCTATTAAGCTGTCTGTTGTGGGTTAAGCTGAATATTTGCTGTTATTACTCAAAACCATCCTGCTGCATGCTGGCTTCAAAATGAGTGCTAGCTGGAGCAAAGTATTATGGGGCTTGAAGTTCAGATTGTATCATGAGAAGTTTACTGTTCTGGTTGCTGCTTTTGTGTTCCACAAGGGTTTGGGTCTTGGCTCTTTTCTTCTGAGATGGCAGTGGGATGGGGAGGGACGGGGGAGTACCTCCCTGGTTTGGTTTATTAGGTCACTTGCTTCTGCTTGCTGCTGCTTTCTGCTGTTCTTTTTATGCGAATAGGCTAAGGTAGTTGTGCATCTTATTATTATTATCTCATTTGTTCTGTAAACTGTTACGTTACCTCAACTCTTTATCTCAACCCAGATTTTTTGGTATATATTACTTTTCCCTCACTTCTGTGTTGTAGTTAAACTAGAGCGGTGATGTATTAAACTAGCACACTATCTTCACAAAAAAGAAAAACATGAGTTTTCTCATTTGTACACTTCTAATTATCTCTCTTGTACCACTTGAGGGGAGTGAACAAGCACTGGGGTTAACCTATGGTAATTATTTAACTTCAATTTTGGTTTTATGTTATAAAAAATACATTTTTGTATAAAAACATATCTACAATTTGAAAGTGCTTGATATACTAAAAAACACCAAACACTCAAACAGGGTAACTTCTATTTTGCATTTATTGCCTTACATGTCTTTTTCCCCATGTAACAGAACTGTGTACTATGGGAGCTAAACTGCTTTCACTTGATCCAGGTAGACTGACACAGATTATCCTTGAAATTGATGACTAAAATCTTGTTGAAATTATAAGCCTTGTAGCCAGAAGCTAGAAGTATACTGTTTCTGTCAATAGATTTCTGACAGAAACTGACTGCCATCTATTCTCTGTTCAAGTACAATATATGGTTTAAGAATTTCACTCGAGGGAAAAGATCATTATGGAATACTTTAAAGTCTGGATTAAATGTCTTAGTCCCTTTTTTGTGCATCTTTAAGATGATTCCTTTAGAAGGCATTTGATAGGACTACAACTACATCATAATCTCAATTTAATAAGCTATTGTGCTACTTTTCATTATGCACTTCTGCAAAATGAGAGTGAAATATTACAACACAAAAGAGCAATTTTTTATTAATTTATCAAAGTGCAAATGAATGCACAGCATGCAAAGTCACAGAGGTTTCAACTCCCAAACTGTGGACTAAGATGCAGTTTTTCCTGGTGACAGTGGCCTTGATGTTCATGGACCTTTCTTATTTGTATTACTTAATGTACACAGTAACACCACTGTTGTCCCAGGTTGAGGCTACAGGGTTAAAAAAATTTTCAAGGGACTAGAAGACCGTTATTGAATCCCATAATTCTGCTGTCTCTTCATAGACTGACAACAAGGTCAGTTCGTTCTCCATTCCTCCTCCTCCTGCCCTGAGTGTGTGGCGGGAGCCAATTTATCGGGAAACACGTAAGCAGTAGGCCTCTTGGATGGCAGAGGCTTTGGGGAGGGGGGAGGATTGGAGCACTGGGGAGTGTAGATTTAGTTTTTTGGGAATGGGGGAAACTTCAAGGGAGCTTGCCATTGTAATTGCTCTGTAATGTCTATCACTGTATTCTCTCTCCAAATAGAATTCTGTATTTTCTCTCCAATTTGATTTTGAGAGTTTAATTTCTGTCATGCTCTCTTTAAAAAAAAAAAACAAACAAAAAAAAAAAACCAAACAAAAAACCACGACAACTATCTTTATAGAAATGATAAAGAAGCATTGTCAGTCTTCTTCAACAGCAAAAGAAAGACAGAAAAAATACTTTTCTGACACCTAAAATTAAATTGAAGTAGTTTGGTCAGAAAACTATCTCATGATCAGTATTTTTACTCTATATGAAACTTTCATTTTATCTCATAAATGACAAATCCAAATGCAAATGGATTGTGGTGTTGCAGCTTAACACAAGGTATAATCTTTGATTCAGTTTCTTTTAGTCACTTCTGCTTGGATCTTCTTCAGGATAGATATGTCTCTATATTGACAGGTCAAATACATGTAGAGTAGATTCCTTTAATCATAGAGGGAAACAGTAAGCATATTGACTAGTTGTGACACTGGTGGAGGTTACGGGATAGAGATTCTAGTTTCTCTTGGTTTGAGGCGTAGAGAAAGATTATTAGCATATGGATGGAATTCTTTTATTACCTTTAGCACAGTCTGTGGAATACTGGGGAAACTGGATGGGAAGAAGTTCTATCCTTATTCGAGGGTCATATACTAAACACAAGATCTCACAAGTCTGAAGAGGAATTTGAAAAATGTACATATCATTATGCAAAATATATAACAGATATTTCTGACTTATGCACATTAAGAAAACAGTCTTTATGTTATTGTCAATCTCAAATTATGTTCAGACATAAAATGTAAAAAGAAGAAAATTCTTTCTGGAAATTCTAAGCCTACATGGTGTGGGGCTAAAATTAACCTTGACATTATGAGCAAAGTATTTTCATTTTCCAAGAATTGAGGCTTTTTATCTATCTTCTCTCTTTTTTTTTCTTTTTTTGCTTTATTTGTTAGTTGATACTTCTTAACCTTCACCACTTTGAAAGAGAAGTTTATAGTTAAATGTATTTATTAATTTGATTTCTTTATATATGCTTTTGGTATTTGATATAGTCAATGATTCTTTCAGATCTTCCTAAAAAGAGAAGAGTGAAGAAATACAAAAGGTTATAATTAGTATCATATAAAAGAAATTGTAATGAGTATACATAAGGTGAAAATGCAAATCTTGCCAACATCTTTGTAGATGAAGGTGTTGAGAATCAGTAGTTAATCCATGGAGATATCATTCTTGAGCCAACAGAACTAAAACAATTCAGTAAATGTTTAATACCTAAAATGTGTTTCTATATCTGCTATTTTCTCTTTTGTGAGTGGTATTTAAAACACCACTTGTATATCTCCTGGGCACAACTGTTTTGAAGGCAACACATGCACTGAGAAAGATAGGAGAGGATGAATTGCTAGGTTTAGAAGATTTTCTCTCTAGGTAGATCTGATGCAGAAGGGGTTGGCTTTGTTGTAATTTAGAGAATTTTTTTTTTTACCTCAGTTACTTTTTCTACATTTTGTTAAGCAGCCTCCTGTCACCACTTTATAACCTATTTTTCACAATTCATTTCCTAGATGTTTTCTTTTTTTCTTTTCCTAAAAATACCCCATCAGTCCAGAAACAGACAAACAGAATGTTCCATCCAGAATTAAATAGCTAGAGAAAATTAATTTGTATTAGTGTTGCAGAATGCAAAAAAATACTCCAAAACATACTTGAAGAACAGCTAATAGAAAAGTTCAATCGTGAACTTTCTTCAAGATTCTTTTAATGCAGTGCTTTAGCCAAAGTACGCATTTTAGTGGAGGTCTTTTTCATTAATGATTATTTCTTGTCCTGTTGCAGCTCTTTTCACAGCTTTTATATCCCTTTAATATGATTTACTTTCTCCCCAAATTAAATGTTCACTTTGAGTACTCTTTTATAACAAGAATTGTCAATGCAGAAATTGGTATTTGTAACTGCATGAAGATTATCTCTGTAGCTACTGTCTCTGTAAAGATGACCCCTAGTTTGATTCAGAACACACAATTTGAAATTATGGTCCACAAAATGTGTTCCAAAAATAGCATCAGATGAAAATTAGATTTAAAACAGAAGATCCATTAAGAGTAGGAATCTTTCTTTTATCCATTTGCCAAGTTATTAGTCAGAAAAATGCTTCCTTCTGCACATGTCTAATCAAGACATTATGGGTTATTTCTGTCAAGTATATTTCAGTTTAAAGTTAGTAATTTCAGTGGTAATAAACTTTGCCTAGAAAAATAGTCTTAGAAAAATACTTGTTGTGTATTTGAGAAAAAACTCCTCTCTTTTTTTGCCTTTTTTTTGTTTGGTTGGTTTGTTTAATATCTATCCTGTTGTTGTGCATGGCTACCACTCTGTTGCAGGTAGACATGATCTTGCTCTGTCACTGAGTAGATAATTCCTTCTGCACCGATTCTGTCACAACATAATAAATCTTCATCTGGACTCATTGCAACTTCTGCTTTAATCTTTTTCCTTATAAAAGTGTTTCTGTATCATAATATTTACTTCAAGGCCTAAGTTGGAGGGAAAAAAATGTTTTAGGGCATGTAACAAGGAAAGATCCCCTCTTTAACTTTTTCTCAGGTTTCTGAGGGGATTTATTATTTTATTGCCACCCTTGAATCATTTACATATCCAAGTCAGAAGTTGTAAAGTTCAAATGGTTTTCAATGATCTGTTCCACTAAGAAACCAGTAGTCAGAATTAAGCATTTATATAGGAGTATCTATTTCATAACATAACTGTGAAATGCTGAAATGGCTAAAGGTATTGTCTTCTAGTGTTCCAGAGCTATTTATTTTAGAAAGGAAGCATGAACAAAAATAATCTTTTAGAAAAGTTAATTTTATTAAGTCCAAAACCAGTTTAATAGAGAAGGAGGTCTGTTGCATGGCAAGGTTAAATTCAGGTTTTGCTCTTACTGAAAGCACTTTGCAAAGGTAAATTTCTCTCCCTGGAAGGAACTTCATCATTTAACCTTTATTTTTGATGGAAACCATTTTCCATAAATATCAACAACTATTGCTCTGAAACAGTCTTCTGCCTTGATTCTGAAAGTAGAAGCAGATTTTATGTGCATACAACGTCTATGTATATGATTTAGGTGCATCTCATACTGAAATGTTTCAATCCTAAATTACCTGAAATATAGCTGTAATCTGATCAAATTAATGGTTAACTTGAATGATAGTAGAATAAAACGACATTGATTTTGGAAGAGAGCAGTGCCGAGACTAGTTCTGCAGGAATGCACTTTTTCAGAGGCTTTTTGAAAGTTTCTTTTTCTTTACTTTGGAGCTCTCCCTAACGGAGAATTCCAGAAGGGGGCAGGGAAGTGGCAGGATTGGACGTGACACTTGGTGCCATGGTCTAGCCTTGAGCTCTGTGGTAAAGGGTTGGACTTGATGATTGTGATGGTTTGGGCTCTTACCTGCCCCCCCATACTTTTGGAATTGCCCCAGCTAACTCAGACAGCCTCTGGGAATATAAATGAAGCTATTTATTTTACAGCAGCAAATATACAAGCAGCTATTTACCTTGGTGATACTGTGATACTGTGTGATACTGTGAAAGATACGTGGCGTACATGCATGCTCGAGAGAGTGATGCAGCAGGTGTGGTGCTGGGTATGTGGGTGATTTAAAAGAGAAGAAGCAGCAGTGTGAGACCCTGATTCGGGAAGAAAGCAGCTTCTCTGCTGAGCCCAGCCCACATCATTGGAGGTTGATTTATTATTCTTTAAGCAGCTGGAGGCTGCCTCAGGATCACTTGCCCTTGTTCTTGTGGGCAACTTTAACCTATCAGACATCTGCTGGGACTTTAATACTTCAGAGAAGAGGCAGTATAGAAGATTTCGAGTGTATGGGGGGCAACTTCTTATCTCAGCTGTTATGTGAGCCTGCCAGGGTGTGCTAGTTTGAAGCAGGCTAGAATGTTTTGGTGAGAAAAAGTAGATAATTGGCTGTGAAAGGAAAACAATGGTGATGTCTCCTTCCCTCAGAGTCTCGCTGAAGAAGAATGTAAATATTAGATAACACTTTCACCATTTTTTTGTCTTCACTTTCGGGCTGGGTTTTGGCTGTGCTGCATCTCCCTAACCTCATCTGCCACTAACCTTGCTTCTTAACCTCTTGGCTGAACCTCCATTTCTTCCTTACAACTGGGGTAAGGTTGAAAGGGGCAGGGGGAAGGTTCAGGGGTGGTTGAGAGCCCCTCCTGGGGACTCAGGTTTCTGGGAGGGCTGTTGTGTTTCTGTATTACCTTTTAACTTGTATATTTCTGTATATAACTGTATATACTGTAAATATCTGCTTGTATATTGTGCTAGCTGTAAATAAATAGCTTCATTTATATTCCCAGAACCAGCTGAGTCTAGTTTGGGTACTTCTAAAGTGTGGGGGGGCGGATAACACCCAAACCACCACACAGGGGTGCAGCCCTGATTGACTTGCTGTTCACAAATAGAGAGGGGCTGGTGGGAGATGTGGTGGTTGGAGGCTGCCTGGGGTCCAGTGACCATGAAATGATAGTTTTCTATATACGGTGAAAACAGGAGGGGTATCAATAAAACCTCCACACTGAACTTCTGGAGGCCAGACTTCAGCTTATTTAAGGAATTGACTTGGAAAGTTCATTGGGAAACAGCCCTTAAAAACAAAGGGGCCCAGGAAGGCTGGACCTAATTCAAGAAAGAACTCTTGAAGGCGCAGGAACAGGCTGTCCCATTGTACCAGAAGACAAGCTGACGAGGGAGACAGCCAGACTGGATGGGCAAGCAGCTACTGAAGGAATTAAGGAGAAAAAAGAGCATGTGTCACTTTTGGAAAATGTCCTTTCAATTCTATTCTTTGTTTTCTCCTTTTACATATCTCAAGTGTGTGTCCAGTTCTGGGCTCCTCAATTCAAAAGAGATGCTGAGGTACTGGATTGTCTCCAGAGAGGGTGACAAAGCTGGTCAGGAGTCTGGTACACAAGCCCTGTGAGGAGAGGCTGAGGGAGATTGAGTTTTTTAGCTTGGAGAAGAAGAAGCTCAGGGGTGACCTCATTGCTGTCTACAACTACATGAAGGAAAGTTGTAGCCAAGTGAGGGTTGGTCTCTTCTGCCAGGCAACCAGCAACAGAACAAGGGGACACAGTCTTAAGTTGTGCCAAGGGAGGTATAGGCTGGATATTAGGAGGAAGTTCTTGCCAGAGGGAGTGATTTGCCATTGGAATGGGCTGCCCAGGGAGGTTGGTGAAGTCACCGTCCCTGGAGGTGTTTAAGAAAAGACTGGATGAGGCACTGACTGACATGATCTAGTTGATTGGATAGGGCTGGGTGATGATCTTTGAGGTCTCTTCCAACCTGGTTGATTCTATGACTGAGAACTTATCATAACAAATATACATACAGAAACCAAATTCAAGATACTGCAGAATAAAAAGAGATAGAAAACTAAAAAAACTCAAAGAAACAACAACAAAAAAAAATCCAATTGGAGAAGGAACTAGTATGTAATGTAATTTTTCTCAGTATCTCCCCCTTCTCAGCTCTGGTTAGTCTACATCAGGAGCACTGTCTCAGGTCTGGGCTTCCCACCACAAGACAGATGGATATACCGGAGAGAATCCAGTGAAAGGCCACTAAGATGATGTAAATACTGGAGCATCTCATGAGAAAAGGCTGAGTGAGCTGAAACTGTTTGACCTGGAGAAGAGAAGGCTCAGATAGGATCTCACTGATTTATATAAACTTCTGAAGATATGATACAAAGTGGACAGAACCAGGCTGTTTTCAGTGGCACCCAGTGAGAAGATCAGAGGTAATGAACACAAACTGAAACACAAGAGGTTTCATACAAACATTAGGAGCACTTTCACTGTGAGTGTGACAGAACACTGGAAGATTGCCCAGAGAGGTTGCAGAGTTTCCCTTCTTGCACAATATGGGGTGGCTTACAAGTCAGGTTTGGTTCATTTTTATTTTCTATGAGTCTTTCAATTGACAGGTTATGTAACTGGTATTCACCTTCACCATCTGTAACATCTTTTAGCTCAGTTGTTTGTGAGATTGTCAAGCTCTGAGATTCCCATGCAAGGAAAACTTAATTCACACAGTAGGCTCTCCAGCATGGAAACTTTTTGTTTGCTTGACTGCATATTCATTTGAAGCACTGTCTACATATAGATAGAAGGAATATGCATAAACTCACCCACCAATGCTCCTCTGGGTTTACACATTCCACTCTCATAAGCACCCTACACACGCACAGAGACAGAAGAGTAAGTAACAAAAGCCACAGAAGTCTGGGTTGTGATAGAGTTGAGACAAAGAGAAAGCAAATGAGAAAATACAATGGACAATTACCTTAGCCTGTTTGCAGAAAAGTGCAGCAAAAAGCAGAAGCAGCAGAAGCCAGCTACCTTTTCTCAGCCCCTGACTCTGACCCACAGCTCACCCAGTGAAAAAGTCTAACATCCCAAAAACCATAAAGCAGAAGCAGCAACCAGAACACAGGAAGCCTTTCATGTTACAATCTGAACTTCAAGCCTCGTGACACTTTCCTCCAGCCAGCATTTTCATTTTGCAGCTGTCATGATGGTAGCATGGTATTGAATATTGATAGATTCAAATTCTTATTCTACACCATCTACATCATACCTAGAAGAAATGAACGTCAAACACCATACATTGTTCATCATTCACTGTCCATTTTGCAGTACACAGATTTCTCATTTTAAGTGCCCTGGAGCTCCACTTTGCTCCAGCTGAGTCTGGATCAACCCAAGACGAGTCCAAATGGTTTCTACCCCTGTGGCAGTGTCCTGGAAGGCTAAAAGGCCTAAAACATGTCCTGGTTTGCCCCACCCTTCTGCCAATGGGGGAAGCAAGGATGGGAGGAAAACAAAGGCGCTTCCAAAGTGATAAACAGGTACCCTCAGATGCTTAGATACTTGTTAATGTTTTGCCCAAATAGGAGTAAGCAAGCCCTGTTTTCACCTAATATGATCAGTTTTGCAAATGCCATTCTGATTGGTGAATCTCTGTGACCAGGACAGCTATTACAGTCAGGCAAATAATATAATTTGAGCTAAGCTGCAAGCAATTGTGCTGCTTCTGCCTCACTGCTCTGCTTCAGTGTGTGCTGTTCTGCTCTACATTCTGCACTGCTCTTCTTCACTGCTCTTGCACAACATGTTCTATTCTGCCTTGTGCTTCAAACCAGATTAGCCCTGATGTTTTGGGCTTGAACTACCTGGAAACTTAAGCGCCTCAAGTTTACCAGGAGAAGGCGTTAAGTGCTCTCTGCACATCTGCAAGAGATCCTGCCTGTACCTCTGCAAACCTCTGTGCCAAGAGGAACCAGGATCAGGTCAGAGATCATCTGCCTCTTTCACAGCACCCTACTAGAGCCTGGAAAGATCTAGAAGTCTCTCAATGGCTGAGCAGTTCCAACACTGCCTCAAAGGCGCCAAGGACTATCTGGAAATTCCTACTTCACCATCGTGAGTAGCAGAGACATTCCCTAGGGCTCCAGGCTGCCTTTTTTTTTTAAGTGGGGCAAAACCATTTTGTGGCTAAACGTTTCCAATGTTCTGATGCTCCTAAATTAATGAGTTGCCCATAAGCACCCTAGTGAAGATTTTCCTGACTGAATTAGAACCCAAATTTAAATAGTTTGCATATAGCTTGTGGGTGGGGCTTTTTGAAAATAACTACATATTTTGCAATTCCTGACTTGTTAATTGCTGTAACTAAATCAGGCAGGTAATTCCAGCGACTCCTTCCATTGCTCCAAGTGAAAGTAAACTGTTTCTTGCATTCTGATGCTCTCCTTCCAACGCATCCAGCTGCTAGGATCCACGTGTCACACCTCTCATAATTTGATGGCATCAGAGTATACTGTGTGCCTGTATCTACTGAAGCTTTATACTCTTGTGCGTTCAACTTGTCCAGCCATCAGCTCTGTACAATTCAATAAACCCATTTGTACTTCTCCATCTGGTTGGACATAGGGTCCCTGTAATCACTTGAGTTTCATGAAGATGTTTTGAGAGTGTTCAGCAGAATCAGCAGCAGTATCATCTTGTCTGGGCTTTTTGCGCAAATTTCCACTGGAAACTGGGGTAGCATTCTTCCAGAGAGAATTCTCTTGTAATTCACATATTTGTGCATCTAGGGCTGAAGTGGATTTTTGTCCCACTTCCTCATGTCATCCCCATGGTCATGTAAGTAAAACAACAGGGTATGCTGTGGTGTGACCTCCTAGATTCACTGCCTTGGACAGCCTTGGAAGAGCCTGCTCCTCATGGCTGAAGCATGGAACAAGCAGGCAGGGAATAGGGCAAGTTCTCTTGGATTCACTTGACTTTCTGGGACAGGTCCTTCACAGCTGAAATGCAGGCCCGTATAGAAGAAGAGACACTTCCCTTGCACTGCTGGAGCCTGCTAGCTACTTCATCCACCACTTGTCTTTGACCATCTTCTGAAGTCTGAGATAAAAAGTGAGTGATTACCTCTGGTTCTTCCTCTTGTTGCCGTGATGACCTTGACTTATCTGCATCTTTTGCCAGATTAGCTGTTTTCCTTGTATGCTGCTTCTTCTCTGCAGGGGCTGCTGATAAGGGATACAGTCTCGTGCTCTGCTGCAGCTGTCATGCCTGCTACTGGGATCCGAGTAGCTACAGCTAATGCTTGTGGGTTCAGACCTTCTCTTTCCCCTGAGTGTTCTGAATAAGGACGAGAAGCCTCAATAGGCATGAGTCAGTTCCCACCACATATCAGTGATTTTTGTCCTTTTTCCAGACATTTCGCCAACTTGTCAGGATTTTGCACTTGCTCAGGGGTGAAATTCCAAACCACTCTAGGTAGCCAGTGGTCTAGACACTTGCCTATGTTCTCCCACACACCATGCCACTCAAAATTATCCAGCCTCAGGGCAGATCTCTCAGTGGTATTCTTAGGAGAGACCTGTATTGCTCTGAACAAAACCTCATCCACCATTAAATATCATAACAATTGCACAGCTTTAAGCCATTCCCTAAGGTGACACACAATACGACAGAAAGCACACACAGGACCCCAGCACATCGGACTCAGCTGCCACAGGAAAGCAAATGCATCAACACAGTAAATACACCACAGTAAAAGAATTTTTTAGAAGTATATAAAACTCTCTTAACAAGCCTCCAGCCTTATTTGAATCTGCTCATTATCTCTCTTGTCATTATCTCAACCCTTTCATCTACTGCCAAAATTGAGTGTCAATTAAGACAGCTCACTTTTCAATTCCCATGTTGGATGCCAGATATGGACCACTCCCACATGCCCACCTCTCCCCACACAGACAGAAGGGAAAGTAACAACCCCCCTGAAATTATTTGCAGAAAAGCACAGCAAAATACAGAAGCAGCAGCAGCAGGCAGCAACCCGCCCCACTCCCAGACACTTCCCAGCGGAAAAGACCAACACCCTAAATACCAGAAATCAGAAGCAGCAAGCGAAACAGAAAGCCTCTCATGTTGAAATTTGAATTTCAAGCCTTATAATACTTCATTCCAGCCAGGACTTTCATTTTGAAGCTGGCATGACAGCAGCATGGTATTGAATATCAGCAGCAGATTCAACTCAACCCACAACAAAAATATAGCCTAAAATGTATAAAGGATTTCCTGGTTTTCAAAACTTTTCAGTTTTCCAGAACAATGAAAGAGTTAATATTTATCTGCCTATTTGTTCCTTATGCAAGGTAGTAATGCATTTTCCTCTTCAATGAAGTGTTCATCAGGGAGAAGGAGCACTAAGAGCTTTCATGAGATTTTCACTGGAACCACTTGTTCTCTCTCCACATTTTAAACAGCTGCCTAATCTGGAATCTGATTTTCAAAAAGTTCAAATCATGTGCAATAAGGAGAAGGAAAAAAAAAAAAAAAGAAAAAAACAAGAAAGAAATAGTAAGTTTCGTTTTGCTGCATAATGTTGATAGTAACATTGTTTTCTTTACGGTTCTTGATTTTTTGCACCAAAAATATTGGTGCAATATTTTTCACTGCTTGATCTGCACTTTACCTATATCCTGTGTAAAATTGTGATCTCACAGTATTTTATGATCTGTCCAAACTCCTTATTTACACCGAAAGATGAAAAAAAAAAAAAAAACCAAATAAACAAAAAAAACCAACTTGTCATGGTTAATTTTCTTTCTCTTTACTTCCTTGCTTTCATTTTTATTCATCCTACAAATGTGAAACTGCTGTTTACATCAACAGACTTCTTATAGATTCTTGTTCATGACTCTTAATTACTTTTTACTCCTTCATCTAGCAAATTGCTGTCATGCATTTGAATGCACCTTCTACTCTAAAAGAATAGTGTAGCTCTTCTAGATTTTCCTTTTGTCTCATTCCTTGCTTTGCATTTTGTTTTAATTTCTTAATTGGAATTAACTTCACTCTTCTACATCTGATTTTAACACCTAGATGTGAGGATATTGAATAACCTCATAAAGTCATTAACTTGGTTTTCTAAATGTTTTTTTTGATCATTCTGTTATCTGAAATATATGAATGTACCTGCTCCTTCCATTAATTTTTCACCCGTTTAACTATTTATTTGTTTATAAGATGTTGTTGGGTTTTTTCCTAATATTCTAGTCTGAGTTAGAGATAATTCTGTTCAGTCATTCTAATGAAAACACAGAAAAAGAAGAGATAATGTTGAGACTTAGTAATATTTCCATGTTCTTTTCATTTTCATGCACCTATTATTTGATTATTTTTTAAAACTGAATGATCATTTTACTCTCAGAGTGTTTTTATTTTAAGACTCATTAAACCAGGAACTTTTTTGTGCTACCTCCTACATGTATTTTGGGTTTTTTGTGTTATATGAAGATAATTATTTTTTCTTTTTAATTAGTCTATTTAATCACAGAATCAACCAGTTTGGAAGAGACCTCCAAGATCATCCAGTCCAAACTAGCACACAGCCCTAGCCAGTCAACTAGACCATGGCACTAAGTGCCTCATCCAGTCTTTTCCTGAACACCTTCAGGGACGGTGCCTCCACCACCTCCCTGGGCAGCCCATTCCAATGGCAAATCACTCTCTCTGGGAAGAACTTCCTCCAAACATCCAGCCTATATGTCCCTCAGCACAACTTGAGACTGTGTCCCCTTGTTTTGTTGCTGGTTGCCTGGCAGAAGAGACTGACCCCCACCTGGCTACAACCTCCCTTCAGGTAGTTGTAGACTGCAATGAGGTCTGCCCTGAGCCTCCTCTTCTCCAGGCTAAACAACTCCAGCTCCCTCAGCCTTTCCTCATAGGGTTTGTCTTCCAGACTCTTCACCAGCTTTGTCGCCCCTCTCTGGACACGTTCCAGCACCTCAACCTGTCTCTTGAATTGAGGAGTCCAGAACTGGACACAGTACTCAAGGTGTGGCCTGATCAGTGATTCTAAGTTCTAGTCCTGTTAAGAAAACTAATTCCGTAAGAGATGAGGCTATTTTGTTCTGGCAAATGCCAAAACCTTTCTGCCAGAGGCTATTATATCAGACTTCTCAGCAATAAAAAGAAAAAAAATGGCAAGCAAATTAGTACGTAGCTGAACCTGAAATGAAGGTTATCTATTAAAAACAAATCTGATAATCAACGTAAAGATTTATGACTAAATTTACAGGCAGCACAGATTATATTTGTTAACACTACCTCAAGGGCAATAGTAGGAGGTATTTTATATTAAAACAGCAACTACATATATTAGGGATTATTTGGCAGAATGTAACAGTGCTCTGTGTATGCTAGCAGTGAGTGTGTTAATTGACTTTTAGATCCTGTTTGCAATCTGGAAGATATTTCAAGCATGTACTATATTTTCAGGTTGATTGCCTTTGCTTTTCTTGAAGCAGGTTAAAAGCATGAAAGATAGTGAAGGGCAGTTTCTGACCTCAAGCTAAAACAGTTAAGAAAATCCAGTCTTAATCTTGAGTTTGAAAGCTTTAGTGTCAATTTCTGTGGATATATGATCGCAAAACCAACAAACACTGTTGTGGAGGCAGGGAATTAATGTGGCAGAATTTTATACAAAAATAGAGTTGTTTTATTTTCCCTTAAGCCCGCCCCCAAAGCTATATACAAAAATTAATTTAGTTTTGATTATCAGATTCAGTTGCTTTGAGAAGATCTACAGGATGCCATGGATAATCTCACTATTTTGGAAGTCAGAAGTTGGAAAAGGCTTTAGCTATTAAATTATAGCGTTTTTCTTACTAATAAAGCTGAGCTGAGCCAAAATAACTCACGATCAGGCTAACTTCATCGTGTGGCCTGTCCCTCTCGTTCCCTTTCAGCAGCTGCAAGAGGGTCGTTAAGAGTCGTTAAGCTTTGCACAAAGGACCTTAATGGCTGTAGCAGGCCTTTGGAGCTCTTTCTGTATCCAGGACAGGAGGGGGGAGGGGGGGTGTGGAGTCTCAGGCAGGCGCAAAGGCTCAGGCAGGAACGAACTCCAAGGCGGGAACCCCAGAGGCAGGAAGTCCCCCCAATATTTATACCCTATCTAGACAAAGAGCAGAGTTACCACTTCCTTAGGCGCGAAGGATACAGCCAATGCCAGCACGATTCCAGCACAGGCACTGCACAGGCACTCCCTGTGCCGGAAGGAAAAGCCTTTGCTCTCCCCCTTCAGGCCTGCAGGGCAAGCCGGGGGGGCTGGGGGGGTGGGGGGGTGGGAACCAGGCAGCTTTTCCTCTCCCATTCAAGCCACAGATGGAGAGGAATTTAGGGGTATACAGGACTCCAGGACAAACGCAAATTAAACCAAACCAAACAAAAAAGAGTTAGAAAGCTAAAACAAACAAACAAACCCCCAAAAATAGCATACTAGCCATTTAATTTGACAGTAATCCCATTCCTCATCCATTCTATTGGGACCAGTCATCTTAAACAAATACAGTTTTTGGATGTTTGTGTGTTTGGTTTGGCTTGGTTTGGTTGTTTTGGTTTTGTTTGGGTTTGTCTGGGTTTTTTTGTTTGGTTGGTTGTTGTTTGTTTGCTTTTAATATTAAATGTAGGATGCTTCCTGTTTATTAAGACTATATAGCACAGAATATGGCATCATTACCATAAGATCATAGTTAAGTCTTCTTGACTTTTTCTTACTCTTAAGAATGTTGCAGCACTTTGTCAAGCCACAAAATAGATTCAAAACTGCTTTGAAATTCTGGTCTCCATGTCATTGTAGTTGCTAATGTCTTCCCTTATAATCAATCCTACAGTAATCCTTATGAGAGTGATACAATTGTTGGAACTGCCTGCTATATACCAGTTATTACACCTCAGTTTAGACTTCTGTGTAGTGATGCTTTTGAAATAGATAGTAAATGCTGAAATCAGCAAGTGTGTGCAGAGGATTTAATTTCCTTGGGTTTCCTCTAAAGTTCATGTATTTGAGATCTGAAAAAAAATACTTAATTAGAAATTAATTTATATTAAAGTTTGATTGCTTTTTTCCCCCCTATTATTTACTGATCTGAGACAAAGACACAGAGAAATCCCCTGGGGAAAAAAATCTAATTTCTTTGTTTTCAAGTTCAAACTCCTCTGTAGTTTGTTTTTTCATGAGACAAAATATCCATATTTATTTCCTTAGAATGAGAACTTTGAAGAGAAACTGGAAAAAAAATACAGTTTATTAAAAAACTTTTAAATTCAAGAGCATTAAAAAATAAGGACTTTTTCTATTTCTAATATTTATCAGTGGTTTAAATTGTGAAACTGAACATGCTAAGCCTGAAGAATGGGGATTAGAAGGGCTTGGCCAAATTTAAAAGGGGGAAAGTTAATTTCGAAAGGGTATAATTAATTGGTTGTCAGAGGAACATCTCTGACATCAATTCAATGGACAGTTATGGCTACATGAAGAAAGCAGGCTGTCATCCTGGATTTAAAATCTAAATTAAGCTGAACTATCTTCACAACAAAGGTTTTCTGAAGAGATGACACATAACCAATGATATGTCTTACTCCTACAGCTCACAAAATAGTATTGGGGAAAAAAATAAAAAAGGCAAACCAGAACAGGCTGCTACCTCACCTTTCCAAGGATCAAGGTGAGGCCAATTGGTCTGTAGTTACTCAGGTCTTGTCCATCTTGAAGACTGTAGTGACTTTGGCTCTCTTCCAGTCCTGAGGCACCTCTCCTGTTCTCCACAATTTTTCAGAAATGATGGAGGGTTTTACAGCAGCTACATCAGTCAGCTCCCTCAGTGCTAGTGTGCATTCTCTACAGTCATTTCATTCTTTTTCCTTTTAGTGAATCCATTACAAAGGCAGCCTTTTATATATATTTTTTAAATAAAACACTTTCGACATTCAGGCTGTTGGATGAGTACAGAAGGGCTGGTTTCTTATTCACCTATTTAAATTCTATATACTGTTTCCTCTGTTTCACTTATCTGCTGTTAAGTATCTGTGTAAGTCCTCGTTTCTATTAGCAAATGTATGAGCAAGGTATAGCAAAGTCATATAAACCATACACAAATCAGATATGAAATCAGAAACAAAGATGATTAACTAGAAACAGGAAAATATGAGGGTTTCTGTTGTTTGGGGGTTTTGATTGTTTCCTTTATCAAACATAAAGCAAAAAAAGACATTTTTCACAGTAAAAGGGTGTAGAAGATATTTTTTGTCTTCACACTAACAAACAAATAATTGGAAAGCATATGTTCCTAGATACTTGAAAGTGAAATTGGTTGTCTCTTTTGTATGTTTGTTTTTACTGGTGTCAATATATTTTTGTGAAACTACAGAATACTGGGGGTAGATTTTTTATTTCCCTTTCCCTTCTCCTGTTTCTTGCCTTGCCTCCATATTACATGCAGCTTGTTTTGTTTTACTTATTCAGACATATGAGTTAATTTTGTCCCACTTTCACCTCTTGATATGTAGTCCAAATCTCTTTTAAACTGTACTTTTCTTTGATCACTTTGATTAATCATAACAATACAGCGTAGAGAATGAGTGCTATATGCTGATACAATAGCAATTTGTAAGAGAATCCATTCACAGAAGTATCTTTGAAGTGTTACAAGCTTCTAGCCCTTTTCTCTATACAAGTGTAACTTCAAAAATAGTAATAACCAGATCACTCATTACTGAAAACTGTTACAGTTTGTGACAGAGAAATTCTTTATCCAGACAGAAGTTGATAGAGTGTGTTAAGAAAATGGTTACCATGTAGACATCAGTCACTTTGGTGAGGGGATTAAAAATGTTATAATTTCTTTCTAACCAACTCAGCAGATACTGCTTTCTTGCCACACATTTCAAAAAGGAGTGCTTTTGCTTTTCTCTCTTGTTATGGAGTTTGTAAATTAATCTGGAATATCTAATAAGGCAAGCATAGCCAAATAACTAGAGGCAAATGTGTGAAATTCTCATACAACTGTTTATAACTTCAGCTAAGTCATCCTGAACTTCATTGCCATATCTCAGCGTTACAGGACGTATGCTAGGTAAGTAAACGTGGTGGGTTTTTTAACACAGAAGTCTCACCACCTTAGCAAGAGGGAGGCAAATATCTCATATCATGCATCTTAACTTGTGGAATTAATGTCATCACTACATGTTCCTGACCCTAGTGAACATTTACTTCATCTAAATGTTTATAAGCATTGCTCATGGGATGTGTTCTCCATGACATGTTTGGTATGCTTTATTCTGTTACTTGATAAAGTAATTATGGTTTAATTTCATGTGATTCTTTTGATAATCCGTTATAAAAAGGGAAAAAAAATAGTTCCTGAGGCATCCTTAATTTTTGCTTTACTTCATCTTCAAATTAGTCAATTAACATATCATAGAATCACAGAAAGGTTTGGGTTGGAAGAAACTTTTCAAGATCATCTAGTTACAAACACCCTGCCATGGTCAGAGAGTCCTTCTGTTAGATCTATCGCTCAAGGCCCCATCCTACCTGGCCTTAAATGTTTCCAGGGACAAGGCTTCTACCTCTGAGCAGCCTATTTCAGTGTTTAAGCACCCTCTTTAAAGCCATTTCCCTTTATCCTGCCACAGCAGACCCTGTCATTGTCTTTCTTTTAGCTCCCCTTTAAATACTGAAATGTCTCAGTAAAGCCTTCCTGAAGCCTTCTTTTCTCCAGACTGAACACCACCAACTCTCAGCCTTTCTTCAAAGGAAAAATTTTCCAGCTCTTTGATCATTTTTTGTAGACCTTCTCTAGACCCACTCAAACAGGTCCAGGTTTGTCTTGTGCTGAGGGTGCCACATCTGGACACAGTAATCCACGTGGGGTCTCACAAGAGTGGACAAGAGAGGAAAAAAATCACCTTTTTAACTTAGCATTACAACTAATACATCATCCTTGAGTCTTATACTGTGGATATCTTTATAATTTTTAAAACTATATTTTGTTTTAAATCACTTGATTTCTTTTTTCATACACGATGCACAACTATTATTTCTAAAAGCCTTAATAAGCTTTTAGAAAAATGAATGCTCTTGAATTATTTGTTAATAAATTAAATGTTTGGAAAATAATGTTGTGTTTTGGCAACATGTAAATCTATCAACACATCCACGATTTAATAAAATATATTTATTAATCTTTAAAAAATATAATTGTGGATTTTTGATTTAATATTTTCAATATTTTAATTCAGATCTCTTTAAAACCTGATCAAATATTTTATAATTATTTAGACATATAATTGTGCAATAATTGTTTAATATGATTTACAAATGACTTAAAATACCTGAATCTACATGACATCATCAAGAACTGGGATGAAAGGTAGCATTATTTGAACGTGACAAGTGCTTCCTTCCTATATCCACATAGAGAAGTACTTAAAACAAATTTGGCAGTATTCTATGTAAATGTTGGGAATTTATTTGCTAAAAGAACAAAAATATTTTCAAATCAACTGTGATGGTTTGGGTGTTCCTCACCCCCCACACACTTTAGAAATCTCCCAGACTAGACTCAGACGGCTCTGGAAATATGAATGAAGCTATTTATTTACAGCTAGCACAATATACAAGCAGATATTTGCAGTATATACAGTTATATACAGAAATATACAAGGTAAAAAGGTAATACAGAAACACAACAGCCCTCCCAGAGACCTGAGTCCTCAGGAGGGGCTCTCAACCACCCCTTCACCTTCCCCCTACCCCTCTCAACCTTACCACAGTCCCAAGGAAGAACAGAGATTCGGCCAGAGGTTAAGAAGCAAAGCAGGTTAGCCCAAAATGGAGGGTGAGGTTAGAGAGATGCAGTTCATCCAGCAGCCCAAGTGAGAGTGATTATCTAATGTTTTTCTTTCTTGTTCCTATACTTCTCAGCAAGACTCTGAGGGGAGTAGACATCACCATTGTTTTCTTTCCACAGCCTGTAATCTAGTTCTTCTCACCAAAACATTCTAGCCTGCTTCAAACTAGCACATCAGCCTAACAAGAATTGTAGAAGGTAGATTTTTAAAATTTATTTTAGGTCTGTGCTCTGCTAAAACTTGATTGTAAGGAAATCTATTTGTAAGACTGCGTATTTTGCTTACAAAATATGTTGATCTATGTGAACACAAGGAAATAACTTGCAATTGGTTTTAACATGTAAATGGCAGATTCTTAAATGAATACAAAATTGAGCTCTACATATTTAACACCAGAGAGCATTCTGTGGTTAATCTGGGATGTAAAGTTTCTGCAAACATCTTTTCAGTAGTTTATCTCCAAGAATAGGTTGATGATGAATAAAAAGAGCAAACAATTATGTAACCAGTTACACAGAGTCACCTGGCTACAAATAACATTAAATGGCTTGCATGGGATTTTAATTACGTGAGTTATCTGATAGGAAATTACATTGTCATGGCTAAACCTGAGTGCAACAATCTGAAAAATTTCTGTAATTAGAAACTAGGAATACTCATGAAAGATTCTATTGATGTAAAGGCTGGAATATTTGCAGGATGGCAAGTAATTAATGTTGCAAATCTTATGTATTGTATAATACTTTGTAAGGGGAATACATGTTTTGTAAGGGAAATGTCAAAAGTCAGTAAGTACTACATATCACCATACTAAGACTGGCTTTGAGATTTCTTTAGTGATTCATGTTGGGGTTTAATTACATAAAAAATGCAGATACTATTCAAAACCTAATTGAATCACTATAAAATAACACTGCAAATTCAAGAGTAGCTACATGACAGACCTAGATGCTGTTCCAAAGCTGTCAATATAATTGAGGAATTTGCCAAAGGGACAGATGCTTACAGAAAATTTTGTTACACATCTTGGTATGTAGTTATAGCAATGGTCAAATCTCAGATGAACATGAGTGAGATGGTGTTCTCCATTCCCACAAAATTCTATTTCATGTCTGCTAAAGGTGAGCACAGTTCTGTTTCCCTAGTTCTGTTTTAGATAAATTTCTGCAGAAGTTTTGACTCCTCTGGTGCTGATTTATGCATAAAAAACCAAAGTTTTCAAACTCTGCTTTCAGTCTAAAATGTCGTCTGTAGTGTAGCACCCAAACTTTTACAAAGCATAGCAGCTTGAAAAAGAACACTTTTAGCATAATAATTATCTTAAGTCTAAAGTCAGCAAGTCAGAACTGATAATTTCGTGCTTGTAGTTTTGATATTTGATTCCTTGCAGAATTTCAGAAAGAATTCTCTTGGGTTTTACTGTGCAAACCCTGGAACAGCCAAGTACATAATTCAGAAAGTAAAGTTCTGTTTCCTTTACCACATAATTCTTATATGATAAATCAGGTATCAGGAAACCTGAGTTGGAATCATAGAATCATAGAATGGTTTATGTTGGAAGTGACCTCAAAGATTCTCTAGTTCCAACCCCTCCACCATAGGCAGGGACATGTTCTATTAGAACAGGCTGCTCAAAGCCTCATCCAACCTAGCCTGGAACCTTTCCACGGAGGGAACAACCACAACCTCCCTAACCAACCCGTTCAAGTATTTCACCACCCTCACTGTAAAGAACTTCTTCCTAACATCTAGTTTAAATTTCCCTTCTTCCAGTTTAAATCCATTACCCCTCATCCTGTCATTACAAGACCTTGTAAATAGTCCCTCCCCAGCCCTCCTGTAGGCCAGCCTCAGATACTGGTAAGCTACTACAAGGTCTCCTCAAAGCCTTCTCTTCTCCAGGCTGAAGAGCCTCAACTTCTGTAGCCTGTCCTCACAGCAGAGGTGCTCCAGCCCGTTTATCATCTTCATGGCCCTCCTCTGGACTCGCTCTAACCGTTCAATGTTGAGGGACTCCAGAACTGCACACAGTATTCCAGGTGGGGTCTGACGAGAGCAGAGTAAAGGGAGTGAATAATCTCCCTTGCCCTGCTGGCCATACCTCTCTTGATGTAGCCCAGGACACGGTTGACTGTCTGGGATGCATGCACATATTGCCAGCTCATGTTCAGCTTTTCATCAACCAAGAGCCCCAGGTCCTCTTCCTCAGGGCTGCTCTCTAGCCCAGGCTTGTCTTGGGATTGTGTTGACCCAGTAGCAGGAACTTACACTTGGCCTCATTGAATTTCATGAGGTTGTCCTGAGCCCACCTCTCCAGTCTATCGAAGTCCCTCTGAATGGCATCCCTGCCCTCTAACAAGTCGACTGTGCCACACAGCTTGGTGACGTCTGCAAACTTGCTGAAGGTGCACTGATTTCTTTGTCCATATCGTTGACAAAGATGTTAAACTGCACTGGTGCCAGCACTGACTCCTGTGGGATGTCACTAGTCACTGGTCTCCAGGTGGACATTGTGCCATTGATTGTTGAGGAATGGCTTAGAGAGAATGGGCATGGAGAATATATGAAATTGGTGGGTCAGCAGAATGAAGAGATTGCAACATGCTGATGTGACAAAGTGCCCAAGGACACTGTCCTTGGGCAAAGTGGTAAACAAGGGGAAAAAGGATGTGTTTCCTGTTGTGAAGAAAGAACACATACTTGTTTTGAAGGAAGAACCGCACAAGTGCATTCTGTAGAGCTACAGATAAGCAATTGCTGACAGTGGAATACATTAACTGCTTGCTATAAAAGTACACTACTGCTCCAATAAAGTTGTCACCTGCTTATAATCCATACTGGATGCGGTGTCCATTTCTTTCCTTCTCCCAACAATTGATCACAACTTTCTGCTTGCAACTATCCAGCCAATTCCTTACCCAGTGAGTGGTGCACCCACCAAGCCTGTGTTTTTCCAGTTCGGTGACCAGGATGTTATGTGGGACAGAGTCAAATGCCTTAGTCAGGTCCAGGTAGATGATATCAGTTGCCCTTCCCTTATCCACTGTTGCTGTAACTACATCATAAAAGCCATCAAATCTGTCAGCCATGATTTGCCCTTGGTGAAGCCATTGCTGGTTACCACCAATCACTTCTTTGTTTTCCACTTTCCTTAGCAGAGCCTTCAGGAGGATCTGCTCCATGATCTTGTCAGGCACAGAGATGAGACTGACTGGTCTGTACTTTCTGGGGTCATTCTTTTCTCCCTTCTTGACAATGGGCATTATGTTTGCCCTCTTCCAGTCAGTAGGAACTTCACCAGTCTGCCGTGACCTTTCAAATATGATGGACAGTGGTTTAGCAACTTCATCCACCAGTTCCCTCAGTATCCGTGGGTGGATCTCATCAGGCCCCATGGACTTGTGCACATTCAGATTCTTTAGGTGCTTCTGAGCATGAACTTCAATTACAGTGCGCAGATCTTCCTTCTCCCAGTACTTATTTTTGCCCTCTGGGACTTGGAAATTGTGATTGGAACCCTTGCTGTGGAAGACTGTGTCCTGGAGTCCTGTACCCCTAAATTCCTCTCCTGCCCGGACTTCGGGGGGAAAGGGGAAAAGCCACCTGGTTTCCCCCCCCCCCCTCGCCTGCCCTGCAGCCGAGAAGGGGGCGGCGACTGCCCCGTGAGTTCCCACGCTGGAGCCAGACTGGGATTGGCCGTGCGCTTTCGCGCCTAAGGTGTGGTAACTGTTCCCTTTGTCTAGCCAAGGTTATAAATATTGGGGGTCTTCCCGCCTTTGGGGGTTCCTGTTTTGGATTTTGCCTGTGCCTAGACGAGTTCGCTCACTCTCCTGTGCCTGGACTGCAGAGAGACCAAAGGATTCACTTTCCTGTTAGGCACACCTTTGTGTGCCTAACGACCCTTAACGACCCTTAACGACTCCTGCAGCCGCTGGAGGAGGAAGACAGACCGCACGAGCCAGCCTGAGTGAGTTATTTGGCTTAGCTTAATTTAGTAAGAAACCGCTATTAATTAATAGCTGAGTCCTTTTCCAAAAACTGACTTCCAAATATATATAGTCAGATTATTAATGGTATCCTTGTAGAATTCTCATGCAACTCAACCTGTTTATCAAACGAAATTAATCTTTGTATATATAGTTGTGGGGGCGGGTTTTGTAAAAATAAAAAAATATCTATTTTTGATAAATTCTCGACTCGGCCACGAATTAATCCTGCCCTCCGCAACAGACTGAGGCAAAGAAGTCATTGAGCACCTCAGCCTTATCCATATCCTTTGTCAGCAGCTCTCCATTTTCCTTTTGGAAGAGTCCTACATTCTCCCTAGTCCCTCTTTTCTCACTAATATACCTGAAGAAATTCTTGCTCCTTTTAATGTCCCTAGACAGATCTATTTCTAGCTATGCTTCGGCTTTCCTAACCTGAGCTCTGGTTGCATGAGTAATTTCTTTGTATCCGTCCCAGGTTACCTGTCCTTGCTTCCACTCTCTGCAGGCTTCCTTCTTGCATCTGTGTCCAGGAGCTCTATATTAATCCATGCAGGCCCCTTGGTGTTCTTACCTGCCTTCCTCTTTTATGGGATACATTCCCAAATGTATCCCAACGGGCCTGGAGGAGGGGATCCTTGAACATTGACCAGCTTTCCTGGGCCCCTCTTCCTTCCAGGGTTTTTCCCCATGGCACCCTGCCAAGAAAGTCTCTGAAGAGGTTGAAATCTGCTTTTCTGAAGTCCAGAGCAGTGAGTTTGCTCTTAAACTCTACCATTTCATGGTCACTGCAGCCAAGGCTACACTTCAGCTTCACTTCACTCACCAGCCCCTTGTTGTTGGTGAGGACTAGGTCCAGCATAGCACCTCTTCTTGTGGGTTCCTCCACCACTTTGAGGAAGAAGTTATCATCAATGTATTCAAGGAACCTCTAGATTACTGGTGCTTTGCTGTGTTCTCCTTCCAATAGATGTCAGGGTGGTTGAAACTCACCACGAGGACCAGGGCCTGTGAGGGTGAAGCTTCTCCTATTTGTTTGTAAAGGGTCTCATGCATTTCACCTTCCTGATCAGGAGGTCTGTAGCAGACTCCTACTATGATGTCACCTTCCCGTGTCTTCCCTTTAACCTCTACCCATAAACTCTCTTTTTTTATGTTGTACATCCCCAGGTGAAGTTCCATGGACTCTAGTTTATCACTGATGTAGAGGGCAACACCCCCTCCCCTTCTCCCCTGCCTGTCTCTCCTGAAGAGTCTATAACAATCTACCCCCAAGATCCAACCATGAGATCCATCCCATCATGTCTCAGTGATGCCAATGACATTATAACTCGGTAGAACAGCATATATTTGCAATTCTTTCTGTTTGTTCCCCGTACTCCTTGGGTTAGTGTAGAAGCATTTCAGTTGTGTCTTTATTGGAGCTGACTTGCCAACTGATTTTCCCTTACCCTGATCTTTGGGAATGTTTTTCTCAGTCTGTACTGCAACCCTAGGGTCAGATCCCATCTCTCCATGCTGAGGCACCCCTGTAGCTGTCAACCTACCTCTAGCCATCATGTTATAACTACCACATGGATTGCCACATGATGTTTCTCTGGTGGCAGACAATACCTGAAGGGGATCTGGCTCATCTCTGCAAGACTTTGACTGCATTGTTCTGGGCAGCAGGTTGAGTGCCCTTACTAGTCCCCCATTGATCCCACACTGGTGTGTCCTCCCACACCTTGCCACACAGAAGCCTGATGACAATATCCTACTCCCCCTTCACATCTCATTTAATGCCCTGTCAGTTAGCCCTGCAATCTCCTCCACAAAGACTCTCTTCCGCCTTCGAGAGAGGTGTCTCCTGTTTGGTGTCAACAACTCCAGTGTTGTATAGATCATACCATTGTCAAAGAACCCAACTTTATGGGAACATGATATAAACTGTAGGTCAGACCTTCAAAATCCCCATTTCAGAATGAACAATGTACCCAGTGCACAGTGCCTAAAACCTAAGCTGTTGATCAGTTACTACACAGCTATCTGAATCTTTTGACTTTCTGAACACAGGAAGGGCAAGAGCTTGGCTTATGCACTGAGAAACACTGTGTTCATTAGTGAGAGAAAATTGATTATAGCTGAGAGAAGGAAAACCACCACAGCATTGATTAGAGAAAAAAAAAAAAATAGAAGGATCACTGCTGGAAAAATACAGGAGGTTGGTTTTGAGTTGGCCTTCTATTGAGGGGTGAAAATCTGTGAAGAATTTAGGATGGATACAAAAGCTGAAGTTCTTTGTAGATAGAAGTTGTTTAGTTGTATTTTCAACCAAACTTCGAGATTGGTGAGATATGCAGAGGAAAAGGTAAGGTCAGTAAAATGTCAAATAAAATGTAATGTCTGTTGTTCATTTAGTAAAAATAATCTTAGTTATCTAAAGACTGTGATAAGTGTAAAGATCTTGGAGTCATTGCAGACCATTTTCTAGAAAACTCAGCTCAGTGAACACCACTGCTCAAAAAGTGAAACTGGATACCATGAATTATTAGGAAATAAATAAAGAACAAAAGAGAAATGTTTACTATGCCACTGTGGAAATCTTTTGAGTTTATCTTTAGTTCTGTATGCAGGTCTTGTTCTTCCATCTCAAATATCATGTAACAGGATTTAAAAATAAAGAAAGGAAAGAAAAAATATTGAAGACATACAAAGATTGCGGTATGAGCAGCATGTACTCTTCCCTTGTATTGCCTCACTGTTTTTTTGTTTGTTCATGGCTTTGCCACCTTGAAGCAAGCTTTCTCTCTTACTGCCTCAATATGGAGCTATAGCTTTGTTTATGGTTCTATCTGCCATGTCACTACCATAAGATGTTTAGAATTTAACGAGGCTCCAATTCTTTTGTCCCTCTTGGCCTGTGAAGTGAGAGACAATAATTACCTTGTGAGTAGTCATAGAATCATAGAATCATAGAATCATAGAATCAACCAGGTTGGAAGAGACCTCCAAGATCATCCAGTCCAACCTATCACCCAGCCCTAACCAATCAACTAGACCATGGCACTAAGTGCCTCATCCAGTCTTTTCTTGAAGACCCCCAGGGATGGTGCCTCCACCACCTCCCTGGGCAGCCCATTCCAATGGGAAATCACTCTCTCTGTGAAGAACTTCTTCCTAATATCCAGCCTATACCTACCCTGGCACAACTTGAGACTGTGTCCCCTTGTTCTATTGCTGGTTGCCTGGGAGAAGAGGCCACCCCCCACCTGGCTACAATGCCCCTTCAGGTAGTTGTAGACAGTAATAAGATCACCCCTGAGCCTCCTCTTCTCCAGGCTAAACAGGCCCAGCTCCCTCAACCTCTCCTCATAGGATTTGTGCTCCAGGCCCCTCACCAGCTTTGTTGCCCTTAGTCTGTCCTAAGCAGGTTGTTCTGTAAATCTGTTAAGGTTCTGCCCAGTCATCTACATAACTCTAGATCTGAACATTAAAATGGGAAGCAGCTGGCAATAGCTCAAGGAAGCTGTTCTCTTCCTTCTCTCACTGTTGCCATGACAGGTGGTCCCTCTAAATTATTTTAGTTAATAAACATATAATAAATTTCACCTAGTTGCTTACATTTGGGGATTTGAGGAAAATCTAGTACTTCTTACAGTCTTTTTTGAGCCCCTGTCATTCATAATGCTACAATAACTAGGGACTGGATTGGCAGGTGCCTTGTTCAGTACTTCTGCAAAACAGATCTGGTATATTGTGCAAAATTCTGCTAACTGTGAAGTCTATTTGTGTCACTGCACTCTTAATGACACTCTAGAGACTTAGGATTTACTTTGTCCTCTCCTTCCTCATTTGTAGTGTCATCGCAGTATTAATTTCCAAGCACCTTTGTTCAAATAAACTTGTAATTAGGAAAGCGTGCAACTTACTTTACAGTAAGCATTTCTTGGTCTCCTAGATTTTGTCCATTTAAAGTAAGAAATTTCTGCTTACACTTCACAAACATTTGGTGAACTTTCTTTTAGAAATAAAATGAGAAAAAAACAGAGTCATGTTATGTTTTAAAAACAAAAATTACTGGAATATGAACTTTATTTTCTCCAAATGCCTGTTAAATTGTTTAACAAAGCTCTTCTCATAATCACCTTCTGTTAGCGTCTTTTTATATGCTTTTGGAACTTGAATCTATTTTGAATGGCTGTAGGATGGTTTGACTTACGTCTCATAAATTTCTTTAACCCCTGCCCTCCTCCCTACTTAATACTTCCCAATTAACTCTGAAGAGAAAATGGAAAGGAGTTGACATGTATACCAGTTTTCAGCCAAACACAGTAGAATATTCTCCACAGAATACCACTGAAAACTACCCTAATAGAGAATGATTCCATTTGTAAAACAGAGAAAATGCATTATTTTTATATGACTTGCACACAGTTCTTCAGATTCTAAACTATGCCTATCTGTTTATAAATATCCTGAGTACATCTGTATAGCTCAAACACTCTGAACACTCCAATGAAGATGATGTCTGTAATTCTAAATTACTGTATTTACATATTTGAAACAGATTACAGTTAGCTACAATAGAACACATTTTTTGTAGTTTGAAGAAATGAAAAAAGAAACAGTGAGCAAAGATCTAAAATGAGAGACTCTGCATAAGTAACAATTAATGACTAAACTTGACAAAGCCTGAACTTTTTGAAGCTTTATATATTTAAGCTACTATAGAATTATAACCTGTTGCTCATGATCAGAACATTGGGAACATACTCCCTGAAAATCTAGTGTCATTGTTGAAAGCTATTTTTGTCTTGCAGATTGTAAGGTAGGGACAGTGAGAAATATATTTTATATATGCATAACAGCTTATAGTTTTGTTTAACAATTGAAATAGCCTTGATGGGCTAGCTTGGCTAACAGTCAGACTCCCAACCAGAAACTCACTTCCTTCTACTCACCAGAAAGGGAGAGAAAAGCCAACCAACCTAAAAACCAAACCAACCAACCAACCAACCAAAACACCAAGAAAACCCCACAGTCATGAGAAATCTTAAGGACTGGGATAAATACAGAATCATAGAATGCTAGGGATTAGAAAGGACCTCCAAACTTCATCAAGTTCAACCCTTCTGCCAAAGCAAGATCAACTAGGACAAGCCACACAGGAACACTTCCAGGCAATTTTAAAATCTCCAGAGAAGGAGACCTCACAGCATCTCTGGACAACCTGTTCTGGGGCTCCATCACCATCACTGTAAAGAATTGTCTCCTCATGTTGAGGTGGACACTCCTGTGCTGTAGCTTGAACCCACTGTTCTTTATCTTATCATTTGGCACCACTGAAATTACGACCTTCATCTTGACACCTACCACTTAGATATTCATAGACATTGATAAGATCCCCTTTCAGCCTTCTCTTCTCAAGACTAAACAGTATTAGGTCTCTCAGTCTTTCTTAATAGGAGAAATGTTTGAATCACAATATAAGCACTTCAATTAAAAGTGTGGGCAAAATAGTCTGGACTTTTTGAAAAATAATTAAGTTTCGGCTTCGTCACAACTGTCCTCCACCCTAAGCAGTGAAGAAGGAATGGAGAAAGGGTGTTTGGTACACAGCAGTTTCTTTCTGCAGCTTTTTCTTCCTAACACATTTTTTCTGTTCTAACATGGCTTTGGCATGGCCTGCTGTGAATATCTGCAGCATGGAGGACATCCTCTTCCTATTTCTTTGACTTTGTTTTTCCTACTGTTGCCTGTTGCTAATTTTGTTCCCTCTTCCTCTGCCTATGTAGTGTTTTCTGCCATTTCTTGAATATGTTTTCCCAGAGGCACCAGTAGCTGCTGGGCTTATCTGCGTCCTATGGCAGTGTCTCAATCTACTTTTTATGAAAAGGATGATTCTTTTATAGATTCCCCAAAAGAAACTAAGAAGGAACCGAGTAGTTGGTTTGGGAAAAACACTTGAATTTGTATTGTTTACATTTGCAGGAGGAAAAGTTAGAAATATAAAAAAGAAGAAAGAGACAAGCAAAGGGTAGCAAAACAAACAACAAAAAAAAAAAGATAATTACCACCATGGACCCAGATGAGGCCTCACAGATCCCTGAAGGTCTTGATCAGTGGGGAAGCTTCAAACTCTCCTTGTTACCTCTTGGGTTTTATACCTTTTCTAGTCTCATACATAGTCACGCTGTCCCATTCAGTTTGAACAGTGTCAGCACCAGTCACATAGTTGGTTACCTGTGTCCAGTCATATGGTGACATTTCTGATTATGGAACTTGTGGCCTGGTCTGGTTATCAGCTGCTGTAGTCACAGAGCTTGTAGTAATGTTGTGAAAACACCATGAGAAACTGCTGTGTAAGTTACTTTTTGAGAGTCCTGTCCATGAGAAGGTCCACGAAAGCTTGTCCCGGCAAGTCCCAGCATCCTCTGGCTATCAGCAGAGAATTTGTGGTCTTGTAGATAAGAGACTCCTTTTGAGACAGTAACGTGATGATAAACATGAGCATGTACTATTTCGGATAGAGTCCTGTTTACAGTGAGACCCATCACAGAGCTTGTGGTCCTCTGGGACAATACTGTGAAAAACTTTGGGAAGGTAAACAATGTTAAAGCAATTAGGAAACAAACTTAATTCGTTAGAGGCGGGTCCACTGAAGTCAAAGGGAACCATCTGGAACTGGCTGTTCTTGATACAGCCCATGCCTGCTCCTGCATAGACCATTCTTGCAGCTCTCCACTGCCAACATCTTGTCACAGACTCCAAATACAATGGTTAAAGTGTCTCTAGTTTCTAGACATCCATCTTGTTCTTGCTTGCTGTACATGTAATCAAGGAGAGGAGAGGTTAAACAACTTACTATATGATGTACAGCACTGTGCTTTTGTGTTTCTCATTTCACATCCATGGATATAGACCATCTTAAATAGTAAAATGTTTTAGTCTTAAGCAGCACAAGTTTCTGCTATTATTTGCACCTGTTATTATGTGCAGCATTTTCTGGGACTTGAGACCTTCCAAAGGCCACAAAAATAGTCTCTAAGTTTTTGATGGTTTGGGTGTTACTCACCTCCCCCATTCATATGAAAACACCCAGACTAAACTCAGCAGAGTTATTGTGCTTAAATAAAATATTTCCACAATAAGTATGGTCATTATAGATAAGTCCTGTAGTGTTGAAGATTAGGACAGGATAAGAAAGTCAGCTGCTGTTGACTTTGGAGGGTTGACAGATTGGAAACTAAATGCTTGATCCTTGATCCTTGCTGCATCCTATCAATAAAGATTTACAGCCTGTTCTTTTGAGTTTCTGTTTTTACAGCTAATGTGGAAAAATAATAGTTAATGGGAAATGTATTTTTTCAGAGGATGTGGAACCAAAAAGGCAACATGAAACACTAGATTTTGCCTGATTAAGAGGAATTAAGTACTGACAAAGTAGGGACTAAGCACTCAGTGAGATACACTGGATGAATTATTGTCCCAAAGGATTGTGATTAACAGAATGAAATCCATGCTGTGTCCCAGGAGCTGATACTGAGGACAGTTGTGTTTAAACTGTTCATTAATTCCTTGGGCCCTGGGACAGGATGCATTTTCAGAAGGTCTGCAGATGATACAAAGCTTGGAGGGGTAATTAATAGACAAGAAACCAGAATTAAGCCCCTATAATCCAAAAGGAGATGGTTGGTGACCTGCTGCACCACTTACACATACACAGGTCTGTGAGAACGAATGGCAGACATTCAAGACTACTGAGACAGCTGGTGGAAGTGCCCACTAAGCTACTTTCCATTATATACCAGCTGTCCTGATGAAGAAACATATGACCAGAGCCACTGGAGAGATAAGGCAAATTGATTAAAAGATTAACCTGTAAAAGTTTAAGTAACCAAATTAAGGTATCTATGTGGCATGCTGTTTCTCTAGGCTTACATTATGATCAGTATCAAGGGAGAGATACTCAACACAGTCTCTGGAATATGAAAAGGCAGTCAGCTGATCATACACTAGAAAAATACTTATTTGTCAGAGTTCAGATTTCTAGTGTCATCTGAAATTTCATAGGGGATCCCAGCTGGCCTGTAGATGCTGCAGCAGGGCACCAATGTCCTCTTGGTTCTTGGATCATATCTGCTTGCCTTTGTGATTTAAAAACCTAAGTATGTTTGCTAGCCCATTCAACATTGCTTTTGGTGTATTTGTTTTTTTCTATTTACCCAAAGTACCCACACCTTGACCTGACTTTAAGTAAGCTTTGAGACTTGAGTCGCACAAGTACAACAATGTATAGGCACCAACATTTAAAAGTCGGCCTGGCAGCTGCCTCTCACCTTTAACACTTAAAATTAGCTATAGAAAGAGAAATCAGTTTTCCAAGCTCCATTTAGTTACCTGTGCATGAACATTTAGTGCCATTTCCTTGAGAATTCTTGTTAGTATTCAGCTTCTACATTGAAAGAGTATGGATGATATGAGTGTCCCCTGAGTCCTTTAGTATAACCTAAAACTAGTTAGATGACACAGTACATCTCTAAGGGCACAAAAACTCACACTCATTGTAAATCATAAAGTGAGATCAAAAAGTCCAGGTTTAGCTTCTACTACTTTACACAGATAGCTGCATAAAATGTAAAAGTTCTTTACCTGGCACTTCATTTCATCTATGTTTTGAATGCATGATGAAATTCCATTCTCATATTTAAAGCAGATTTCTCCATGCTGTCAGGCAATCTCATGGGGGAAAAAAAAAAAAAGAAGAGTGTAATATGGAATGATATTGAATAAAAAATAATCCAGTTTCAGTATCTTCCTCTTCTTTTAGTCTCTCTATCTGGTATTTTTATATCTCCATCTGTAAGAAAGTCACAACAGGATAATTAATTATATTCAATAAGAATTAACATTTGAAAATAGTGATATATTTATATATTATGCAATTTATTAGGCTGGAAAAAAAGATGCAAGGAAGTAAGATTCTTCCTTATTAGGAAAGCTGTCTATCATATTCTTACATCTTTTCAGTGAAGATGCTCAGAAATACTGTACTCTCTCTTCTAAATACACTTGGAAAAGAAACTCATCATTAAAACGTTAAAAATTTGTAAAAGCAAATTTCTGCCACCTCCCATTCCATTCAGAAAGAGCTAAGCATGAATAAATGTGATGTGTGACAGGAGAAAGAAAACCTTCACCTTCCTTCACTTCAGTACAGGAAATAGCTTTCTAACGTGTGAAATCACAGAATCATAGAATTGTTTTGTTTGGAAAGGACATCAAAGATCACTGTCCTGGCAGGACAGAAATCCTACCAGACTGGTTTTGGCCACTGCTCTCCTCCTCCCATTTCAGCGTCCAGGAGTTGAGTTGATGGGCAGTCAAACGATGGAGGGTTTGGCCCCAGCAGAGCTGTGTCCCGAGGGCCAGCACCACCTATCACGAGTCGTGTGCAGCCCCTCAGCATGCCTGTATAGTCACAGGAGGCATGAAGCTTTGAATTCATTGGCCAAAACAGTGATTCTAGTGCCTGTTGGCCAGTGTCATTTTCAAAGTAATGGATTCAATGTGGGGATGATTTCGAAGCCTTTCAAAGCTGACTCTCCACTGGAGGAGCACCCTGTTCGCAGCTCATCGCGGCAGACGTGGGTTTGCAGCTTGCACCAGCAGCTTAGCAGCAAGACAGTCTCCTCTTCTTCCCTCTGCCTGGAATAATTTCCATTTTACCCCAGGATCATAATCACAGTTTGTGGAAGTGTCTTTGTACAGGTAACTTACTCAAGGATCAACACATCATGAGTACGTATGCTAGAGTTAATGTTCAGGCTCCATAAGAATAGTTAGATATTGTTCTGTTTTGCTTCCCTACTTTCCAAGTTCTGGTTGTATCAACTGTTTAATTCTGTGTTTATAAATACCCTTTGTGCAGCTACTTACTGTTGACCAAAAATCCAATAGAATCTTAGGGAATTCTCCAATTTAAAAAATAGTAATAACAAAATTAATTCATATTAGAATATTAAATTTTACAACAATCACTGAGTCCAAACATTAACCTAACATCACCATGGTTACTAAACAGTTTTGTGAAGTGCCCTGTCCACATATTTCTTTAACACCTCCAGAAAGGGTGACTTCACAACTTCCCTGGGTAACTTATTCCAATACCTGACCACTCTTTCAATAAAGATATTTTTTCCTCATTTCCAGTCTAAATCTTCCCTGTCACAACTTCAGGCAATTGTAGAGGGAAATGAGGTCTTCCCTCAGACTCCTTTTCTCCAAATTAAGGAATCTCAGGTCCCTTAAGTGCTTCTCATAAGAGTTGTTCTCCAGACCTTTCATTAGCTTCTTTGTCCTTCTCTGGACCCACTTCTTACATCAAAGTCTTTATTGTAGTGAGGGGCTCAAATCTGAACACAGTAGTCAAGTGCCCTCACCAGTGCTGAGTACAGAAGGACAATCACTTCTTTACTTCTACTGGCCACAGTATTCCTGATGCTGTTGGCCTTCTTGGCCACCTAGTCACACTGCTGCCTCATGTTCACCCAGCTGTGAGACAGCACCCAGAGATCTTTCTCTATGGGACAGCTTTTTATCTATTCTTCCTCAAGCCCAGAGTGTTTCATGGGGTAGGTGTGACCAAAGAGCAGGACCCAGAACTTGGCTTTGTTAAACTCCATACAACTGACCTCAGACTATTGATCCAGCCTGTCCATATCCCCACATGAACAGGGATTGGGGATAGTGAAAGCTCTGCCAGATCCCTAAAGAGCTCTGCCAGATCCCTAAAGAGTATTTAATCTGTCTCTCCATCCTTGTTGTGTGGTGTATAGCAGACTCTCACCAGGATACCTGCTTTGTTGGCTTTCTCCCTGATTCTTACCCATAAACATTAGCCTCTAACATCACCATTGTCAACCTCAATACAATCAAAACACTCCCTGACATAGGGCCATGCCACTACTTCTTTGCCTATCATTTCTATAGAGTTTATAGCTATCAATTTTGGCACTCCAGTGGTGTGAGACATCCCACCACGTTTCTGTAATGGGTACTACAACACATTTTTTCTGATAGACAATGCCTTCCATCTCCTTCTAATTGTTTCCCATGATGCATGCATGGGAAAGTGTAGATGTGCCTGTTGCAGAGAGAAATATATTGATGTGAGATGATATTTTTCCAAAATTAATATTGTTTACTAAATTTGCTATTCAGTACTCTAGCCACCCCCAACCACTAATTTTAATAATATTTTGATTCTTGCACAGTCATGGAAACATTCTATGGATAATATCTAGATCTAGTAATAACCAGCAAAATACATGAACATTAATTGAAATGGAAGAGAAGATTCCCATGGTCAAATGCCGCTTGTGATCAATATGACACTTGTGGTCAATATTCCACTTGCCTAGTGGATGGGCTCAAGGAGCTCTTTCTGCTCTATGGCAGAAGGCAGTGGAGAATTACAAAAGAAGTATTTAAGCATTTACTCAAGAATTATTATTACCCAACTCACGGGGCTTAGACACAGTCCAGACAGTGTCCAAATGCTTTCAGGGGACTCTGTCTTGTCGGACACTGAGACTTGATCTTTCTGGCTTCTGGGGAAAGAGGCAGACAATCTCTGACCTTGTCTCCTGGCTTCTCCTGGACAATCTGTCATGTCCAGGACTGCTAAGCAGGACCTTCAGGTGCAGAAGGCAGATGTCATGCAGCCTTGGAATGATGTCACACTGACCACACAGGTCGATCATGTGCAGACATCCAGGGTCTGCTCCTGGTAACTCACGGCAGTGGAGTTTACCAGGCAAACAATGAGGCAGTAGGCAATTGCAGCAGGCAATGGCAGAGCATGGCTGAGCACAGCAGAGAAAAGCAGGGGAGCAAAGCAAGTTTTTTACCTGTGTGTCTCCTTTTATTAATGTGAGCTGAGATTAATTACCCTTTGGACACAAGAATAGCCAATCAGGATGGCAGTTAGCCAAACCTTACCACATTAGGCAAAGCCACAGGCTCGTTTTTCACTAACTTGGGAAAAGCACAGGCCTTGCATTAGGCAGGCACAAGCTATGTGCATTTTGTTTACCAGGGAGACCTGAGCAGGCCAGACTCAGTGGCTCCGGGTTCTTTTGTGTCTGTTTCCTGTGCTTGCCTCTCTGGTGGAGCAGAAAAATATGCCTAGGCAAGGCGGGACATGTATAAGCCTATTGTGGGCCTATCAGGCCTACCACAACAGTGCCTCACTTGGTCTTGCCATCTTTTTGTAGTAAGAAGTCCCAACTTCTGCCTGACTGTTCTCAGGTGCTCCTGTGCTGTCCTTAGACATTTTTTTAGCCAGTCCTGTTTTGTTCCCTCCCCTCTTCAAATATGGTTTAGAGTTCCTTCAATGAGCTCTGGTCTAGGATCTTTTTCTGTCTCTGAAACAGATGTATTCTGTCTGTTGATAGAAGATCTGGCATCCTGTAGATCAACCCACAAAATGCTATACTCTTTCTTTAGATGAATTGCTTCCTTAGATCTCTGAAATATTTGCAGTGAAAAATGGAGTGTGGTGAAGACTTTTTTAGGACAGCAGTAGTTAAACCAGTATAACTGTAGTGCAGGTCAAAGCAACTCATTAGAAAGATGACACTATAATTAAACAGGTGTAATTATCTTGATAGAGCTATGTAAGTAAATATATACTAATACAGTATTAGTTTGCTCACAGCAAGTGTATCAATCTTGAACTTGTTCAGATGACAGTTCAGAGATTAACTTACTTTCCTTGTACAAGAATGACAGCTAGTACTGGGGGTCGAGATATCTCAGATGATGATGGGGATAAACCAGAGCAGCATAATCCCAAGGAGGGAATTGCTAAGGACACCTTTGCTGCTGTTGAGCAATCTGAGAAGTTTCCTCAACTCATGAAGAAAAGGAAAGAGGATACAGGAGAGATTACATCTGCTGGTGTGAAGGCTGGTACCCCTGTGGGTAAAAGGAATGGAAAGGCTATTGCTAAGACAAAAAAGTACTCAGGAAATATTATCAGATGATAGTGATGATGAAGAGAAAGCCCAAGGAAGGAGGTCAGGCATATTAGACAAGATTATGCCTGGAAAGAAAGAGAACTGTTGATGAGTTGGTTAAACAGATGCTGGGATAGAGGTATGGATGCTATAGAAATAAACTCTTGGTTGGTGAGGCAGCTTAAAGATTTTTTTCAAGAGATAATGGCATAGATAAGCATTTAGGACATCTCAAGGGCAATTCTAACCTCTATTTGTGTGTATTCACAGCTGTGGTACTGCGGTGGTACTGGAGACCTTCACACTGGAATACAGTTGTACAGGAGGTTCAGTGTTTGTGAGAGATGACCATAAAAGATCTAATCTAAGTTTTGCAAAGAGGCTTTTGAGTGTTTACTAGCAAAAGTTATCTCTGGATTTTCAGGGCTAACTACAGTTTCCAGACAGTACCCAAACACTTGAAGGAAGTTCTGTTAGTGTCTTGTTAGCTGTTGAGGGTTCTCAATCTTCCCAGACTCTAACAGGGTGTTGGGAGAGAGGCAGATGATCTCTGACCTGATCCTGGTTCCCCTTGTACCCCAGACTTGGAATGGAGGTTTGCAGGATGTCTTGCAGATGTGCAGATGGGCATGATGTCGCGCTGGCTAAGTGAGTCTATCCTGTGAGGCACTTAATGCCTATTCTCTGGTAAACTTGAGGTGCAAAATTTGTAAATTTTAATTGAATCCAAGTGCCTTCTGCTTTAAGTAGAAAAGAGCTTCTTGAGTCCCTCTAGTGGACAAGCAGCATAATCAACTGCTATAACTTCTCTTCCAGGTCAATTAAGTTTAATGTTTGTTGTATTTTACTAGTTATTTCTTAAGTGTTCTAGATTCTCTGTTCTCCTCTGCGTAGTGTTTTTCATGTTTGTGGCAAAGAACCTATTATTAAAAATGATGGCCTGTGATGAGAGTCCTGAATATCAAAATTAATAAACTACATTAATTTTGAAAAAATAAAACCTCTCCCATACTACCTGCTATTGTAATGATACACATAAAAAATTACAGCAGAAATAAAATTGAAAGTAAATTTGAGTTCATGGTCTAGATTTATTTACCAAGGTATTTGGAAGGGATTTGAAGAATGTCATCATGCAAAAGAAGGCATTAATGAGAATAGTGATAAAAAGGAAGACCAACATTATTCTGAGCTCTCCTGTAATGAGCAGCACATCTTAGTAAAGAAGGGAAATAAGATTCTTGTTTGGTGCATAGTTTGCACAGGGTAGCTTTAATTCCAGCTTCTACTTCAAGTAGAAGTCAGGCATCTTTAGAGACACCATTACCTTTACATTTACTGCTATTATTGCGATTAATTTATTTTAGAACTTTACAAACAGTAAGTCTCTCTTTGGGCACTTTAAAGTCATAGGCATGAAAGATCTTTCAAGCCTTAACTTTTTGAGTAACAGGTACTACCTTTGCATATTTTAAAACAAGCAGAACAAATAACTAGCAATATCAGATTTAAATTAAATAATTGAAAATTTCAAAATTAAAAAACAAAACAAAACAAAAAAAAAACATAAGGGGATGGATTATGTCTTCCTAAAATGCTGCCAAAACTTTCAAAGATTAAGAGCACCTCTCCTGTTTCATTGAATTAAGGAAGCAGATCTTAATTTCCACAATTCACAATTTTTCATATTCATTCCACAGAATAATGCTTCTAGTGTCTGATTTTTTTCCCAAATGCCACTATATATTCCTGTTGTAAATTTATTTCCAAATGTCATGCAGATATCAGAAAATCAAGACCATGAAATCTGCAGAGTTTCCTGAAAGAGTATGATAGCCAGAATAGATTTTATTTTTTTTTTGCCAACAAAAATGAAGCACATTATTCAGATAGCATAGAATTCCAAATTTCAAGTATATATCTTATATAAAATCATCATTAATTTATTTGATTGCTGTAGAAATTAGTGGTATGAGAAAAATCTTCATTCTTTCAAAATTCTGATAGGAGTAATTCTCTTATTGTATGCCAGGAGCATTATGTAACTATATAGCTAAGGGAGTATGGGTTGTATTTTTCTATTTTTCTCAGTTACTATACCTGCATACAAATCAGTTTGAATATTTTAATAAATATCCCCAGGATATTTCACTCACTAAAGCTAAGACAATGAGCTGACTTTGTGAATGCACTTATCAAGAAGGGAAACTTGTGCATACATATACCAAAAATAATTTTAAAAAACACAACAAGGAATATTCAGCTCTTTGCAATCAAAAGAAACCCTTGAAAAAATATTAACATCTGTTTGTCTAAGAGTTGTTCTAAACTACCATGAGTGTGAAATAGATAGCCAGGAAATGATATCTAATGAGAAAACATATCATGTTTGGATTTCAAAAACATGGGTATGAAGACACTATCTAGGTGTTGCATTCTCATTTGAACTTCTTAGACCTTCAATTTTAGTAGCTGAACAAGAATTCCTACCTGAAGGAACAGATGCTGCTTGTGTGAAGAGAAACTTCTTTGTTTCACAGGACATTAATCTCAAATGTTGAAAGATATTGTTTACATCTCATTCTCTGGTATTCTAACAGAATCTACTGGCCTTGATTTGCAGCCAGGAATCTCTAGCAGCCCTTTTGTTAGACACTTATAAAGCAGTAGATTCCTGAAAATGGTTGATTTTATATTGAATTTTATTTCTTTTTCTTAAATCGATGCTTTTCAACTGGTTATAAATTAGGAGTTAGAGTAATCTGCTAAATCAGGAAGTTAATAATCTTCAGACTTTAAAAAAACTTGTCTGAGAGGGGGCTTGTGGATATAGGACATTCCTACTGAACATTCGTACTGGAAATTACAGAAGCTCTTCAGAGTGGTTGGGAAAGCTCTAAAGAATATTTGGGATACAAGTGATATATGTACTACAGACAACACCACACTTAGAACTTGACTTTTTATAATGTCTTATTTTGAAAGCATAAACCTAGAGTAGATAATCCTGGAATGCCTCTGTCATGGAGGGGATTTCTCTATTCCTCCTCTGTTAGGGGGAGGTGAGAAATTAATTTGAGGTGGTATTAATTTTTTATAAAATTATTTATTAAAATTAATATTTACAAATTTGTACCACCCCCAACCACTATGAAATCAGGTTCGTTTGCAAAGTTATGAAAACAGCTTGGGATATATTTACAGGGATTGGATTCTTAAATGGAAATATCAAATTATCAACAACTATAGACAGAGAGAAAGATTCCCTTAGACTTAATGCCTCTTAACAACTATGCTGTCTGCCCAGCAAGGACTGAAACTATGTGTGCTCTAAAGGTAGAGGTAACTTATATTACAAAGGATTTAAAGCTTGCTTAAATGTGTTGCTCTCAAGTATTAATCATTAATCACCCTCCCGGGATTGTGTCACAGCGTGTCCCCAGTATTTGGGTCTTGGTAAAGCTGGAGTCTGTCCCAGCTTGCAGGGGAATAAGTGTTCCCAGTCTCTGGGGTAAACAGGATTTCTCTAACCTTCTCTCCTGGTGTGGTCTCTGACTCAGTGCTGCTGCTTCTTATGGATGCCATGTCCAGGGATGATCAGCTGGCAGGATTACCAGGTGCAGGAGAAGGATCTATTCATGCAGCTTCTAACATGGTCTCACAGCTAGCAGGCTGTGTTTGTAGGTCAGCAGGCTATCTGGAAACGGATCTGCTGGGCCTAGAATTTTCCAGGCTTACAAGACAGCTGATAAGCAGTATATGCCAGGCAAGCAGGGTCTGCTGGGCTGCAGGGAGACTTGAGCTCCATAGATAAATGCAAGATAGCAAGCCAGTATGTACGGCTGCTCTAGGCTTAGGCAGGGGGCTCTCGGCTCCCCATATATGTATGAAATGCAGGCGTGAATGTGCTCTGCTTCTCAAAGGATACACAGACAGCTTAACTGTGCCTTGAGATCAATGCAAGAGGTCTGGGCCTCAGTAATGTCTTCAAGTGAGGCCTGATCCTGTGTCTAGGCCATGCAAGCAGGTTTGTGCTGCTACGTGGATCAGAGAGCTGAGGTTGGTCCTCTGAGTCTGAATGCTGTGAATGCTTTGAACTTCTGAACACATGGTGCTGCTATGCACCCCTCTTTATAGACTCTGGGCCGAGATTCGTGGCTCATTTGGCCATCTAAAGTGACCAATCAGGCTGGCAGTAAGCCAAACCTTACCCCAATAGGCAGTAGATGTTTGCCTGGACCCTCCCAATAGGGGATTACCTGGGCGGACCCCAGGGGTACACGGACTGAGCATGTGTGTGTTACACTACCTGTTTACTGCCATGGATTCTGGCAGAAAAACATGTCCAGGCATGTAGAGGCATAGAGAGGCCTCAGTTTTGGGGCTGCTGCCCCTCCACCATAGTCTATTTCAATTACAGAGTATCTGCTCATTACTTCTGGTTGCTGTCAACTATCTCTACTTCTATTTGTATGAGTTTCCAGGCTGAAGTAGAAGTTACTGGAAAAGAAATTAATTTAACTGTTAGTGATACTTTAATCAAAGTAGTAAGTTCTATGCTTACTCCACATTGCTTTCTCTTCATAAACCCCCCAATTTGTAATCTACTGAGTTCATCTACTTTTTGTCTCAAAAAGCATTAAGGGGAATTGAAAAGGCCTGACAAACATTCTGAGTAAAGACTCCATAGGGAAAAAAAAACCAAAGAGAAAGGTGGAGAGGGGGTGTCTGGGAGGAAATGCAAAGTTTGAAGGTTATTGGGAAGGATACAGTTTAAAAATGGTCTTTGATGCAATACTGTCAGCATCAAAATTCTCTCTCAGATGCAACATAATTTTGGAAACTTCCAGAATTCATTAAAGAGCTGCAGTCTCCCAGACAGCTGAATTTCCACTGAGAATATATGCAGGTTAAATATTTAAAGAAACTGAGATGTAAGAAACAAAAGAAGAGCTATAAAAATATATCTACTTAGGGAAATATAAACCTCAAACTCACATGACAATTCTTTGCCTGACAATAGGAAAGTGTGTAATCATTTCAGTTCAAGTTCTGATGCAGAGATGTCACTCAAAATGACTTCACGTTTGACTTCATTTGACAGTTTTTATTGGCACTTTGACATCTACCCTTAAAAGTGATCACTCTGGCTCATAGTTCAGGCTTATCAGAAGGGAAATCTCTTCATAGCTCTGACTAAACTAGTCTGAGCTCTGACTGTTTCAAGGACATCAGAGAAATTACACTTCAAGGTTATAAATATAGACACATAAATTCAAAGATCTCTAAAGAGAATTAGAGTGCATATAAGATATCAAGTCAAATGTGATTAAATCAAATGATACAAACACTACACACCTTGAAATTATCTCAGTTGTATTTTTCTGTTTATTCATAGATCATTATTTTGATTTGCCTCTGCTTTGTGAAGTTATATAAATTGACTTCTTTATTCATGTGCACAGTGCTGTAACATATTAAACACAGTTTTCACATTTCTAGAAAGAATAATGAAAATTCATGGATGGGATATATTGTATCTTTCATGCCTATTTAGAGTGGTGCAGCATGTGCGAATTGTTCTACTACATTTACCTTTCATTTCATGTGTTACAAATGTTACAGGAGACAGATATTTTCACCCATTAATTAGCACTTAAAAACCTTATAAATTAAGTCAATTCGTAAAGACTTGTCTTATTAAAATGCAAACTATAATTCCAGATGACTTTTAAATAAGAAGTGAACAGAAATGCTGCAGACTGACTACTAACAATGCAAGAACATCTTCAAAAACAATTTGTTGAATATTAATGAATTGAAAATGTCATTTCTGGTCCAATTACTACAAGTAATTAATTTTATTTTTAATTATGGAGGAAGTGGAATTTTAATAAGGTCAATTTTACAATTACAGTATTGAAAAAAAAAATCCTAATCGTATTGTCACCTTATATAAAAAAATAGAATCATCTCAATAGAATGTAAATAAAGAAAAATGTACTGTGTTAATTCAGTAGGAAGTGACATTTTAGATGAGGTTTATTTTTAAACATTCGAAATAAAATACTTTATTTATGTAAATATTAGGTATTATAACAACCCCCCGATGTCAGTACACTCAAAAGTATTTGAGATGAATGATTAAATGCACTAACACAGTTTTTTCTTTTGAATTTTTCACTGTGCAACTGTTTTCATTTACTGAAATCAGAACGCTACTTCCAAACTTGAGGAGACATACTAATTTATACTAATAAGTATTTTAATGTCACTCTTAGATTAAAGGTCAGTGTTTTCTATTAAAAAAAGGAAAAAAAAAAAAGAAGAAAGAAACAGGAACCACAGCAACAAACCAAACAAAACAGAAAAAGCACACACACATACAAAAAGACAAACAAACCCACAATTCAGTCATGGATGCTTGAGATCTGGAAATTTTAAAACTTAAGGGTCAACACCATTGTGCGCCTTGTTACTTAGTGTTCATGTTTGAGAAAATACATCCCTACTGACTTCGGTGATGAAACTTTTAGTTGAAATTAATTTGATTTTCACCTTTAATGCAGAGTGTGAAATTTATTGAACAAATTTAAACTTTAATATTGCATTAATTTAGCCCAGATGTAGCTATTGCTACCTAAATTACCCTTGCAACCTAAATTTTCCTAGCCAAGTAAAACATTTGCTCTGATGAAAAAGCAAATGCAGACCAACTTCTACACATACAAATAAAAATCTATGTCCATGACTTTTTTTTATTGTTGTACACAATTGATTATTCTGTAAAAGGAATGAATGTGTGGATAGCATATCATGATAACCATATTCCATGATTTACATATTTTATCTGAAAATTTTCATTGTTACAGAAAATCATCAGATCTACATAATCTACATAATTTCATCTGTAGCATTATTAAATAAACCCCTCAAAAAGCCAAAACCACCAACCAACAGCAACGGCTAAAAAAATAAAAGACAAAAAAACTTCCAACAAACAAACAAAGAACCCACCCTACTTCTGAAAAGGTTTAATGTTTCATTGAAAAGACTCTCTGGATGTCTCTACTTTTACAGGCAGAAAAAAAAATCCTGTCATCTATGCCTATTTAAATTTTCTTTTTCTTTTTCGGTGGAGTACATTTGCAGCTTGTTAGGAGGTAACAGCTGCAAGAATACCAAAAATATGTTCTAGTTATGGAAAATGAAATGCCAATATATTGGTCAAGCAAATCTTTCAAATATTCAGATATAGAATTAGAGGAAAGTGTTTCCAAATTTTACATTTTGGAGCATTATTTCTTCAAATCATTAAACTTTCATGAACAAAATTATTTTGAAACCCCACAACTTTAATCATCATTGATCTATTTTACCTCATTTCTAGATAATTGGTTTTGTTTTGTTTTGATTTTTCTCCTTTTTGCATACTTAGACACTTCTGTCATATATTCCTGTAATTTTCTTTGTACTAAACTAATTCAGGTTCTTCATTCTTTCACTTACACCATGTGTATTTCATTCCCTTGGGACTTATTATAAGTGCTAATTTTATTTCCTAAAATTATCCAGAATAAAGGCCCTTCCAGGACTTCTATGTTAATAAATAAGATTTGGGGGTTGGTGGTTTTTTGTTTGGTTGGTTGCTTTTGGTTGGTTGGTTGGTTTGGATTTTTGCTTGTTTGTTTGGGGTTTTTTTGCTTGGCTGGTTTTTGTTTTCTTAAACCTAGGTTGTTGTCTTCTGGATATTTTGCAACAGCACTTGTTAATTGGCGTTTGATTTATTTCACACATTTCTTACATTTTCAGTATGATGATAATCTCCAGCCGTGTCTTCTGAAGTTCTCATAACCTTTCCATGTCTAATATTGTCCTTTCTTTCAAACTGCTAATTTAAATACCATGTTTACACAGACCAAAGTTGATCCCTGCACAAAATCCATCTAGCAGGTCCAGTAACTACTGATTAAACTTTCTGTAGCTCTTTCTCAATTAGTTGCACATCTCTTTCTATTATATCATCTATGTATTTTAGCAATTTGATTATGGACATGTCAAATAAGAAAGTATTGTAAGGTTTATTATCTGAAATAAATTGTTACATCAACCTTTCATCCTTCTTTCAGGCAAGAAAAAAAAGGAAAGAAAGCTATAATTCTAGAGAAGCTAAAACATGTAACTGAAATGGATGACTACTAGGTCACAAAGTGATCAACACTTCTCTTTAATTAATAAAGGAAATGAATTAAGCAAGTCTAAGAATCAGTAGTACATAATCCCAGGATTATGTTCAACATTTGTCTTACAAAGATAGCATTTTAATTAAAGATATGTAAACAGTAAATTAAGCAAAATAATTTTCTAGTCTCTTTGTGCGTGCACGCATCTGATATCCACGCTCTGTTTGTCCAATCTGATGACTTCCTCATTAAAATAAGGATGATGTGTTTTCTCAATTACAGTTTTGATGTCCTCTACCCATAAAAGTGAACAAAGCAGCAGGAGCATGCTACCGCAACTTGAAACTTTGCTTTAGTAGTTTGACTGTGTTTAAGAGACAATTCAGTAACACAAACTTTTTGTTTTGTAAGTGAAGTTCATCTAGATGTGTAAGTTTTAAAACTTTATATGATATTTTTCACTTATCAGATTCTGTGGGCTGATACTGCTTAGGTGTTGAAGTTATATTTTCTAAATAAACATCTACACATCTTTATTGTACATAGTCAGTTATATTTGACAATTTGATAATAAGACAGTAAAAAGCACACAAGACAATAGTTTTAGGTGTCCAGAATTTACTTTTTTTTTTTTTCTTTTCATTTATGAAAACACATATTACAGGTAGGGTTTTGTGCCTTTACAGTCCCAGATGTTTGCATTGATTGCAGCAGTCCCCAGACATCCAGGTTTATTGTGGATTTTTGAGGCTTCAAGTTTTTTGCAGCTGGCAACAGCAATCACCAAATGGCCAAGTGATCACTGCCTACTTCAATTTTTTATTAGTCTGGTATAACTGAAATAATATAGGGATATGCATAATACATATGCCTATATGCATATTTATTTATCTAGGTCCACTGATGCTTCATTCTACACAAAAAAAAAAAAAAACCAAACAAACCAAAACCAACATTTAATTGCTATTTTGATTTAGGCATGCATATACTTATACGTATTTATACATATATATGCATGTACATTCATTCTGCATTGAATGAACTGTGTATGAACCTGGAATAAAATGTAGCATAGAAGTTAGAGGGCGGATGATGATCTCAAAGACCTTGAAAACTCTGACACTGGTTAATACAGAGGACCTTTGTAAAGAAGTCATTTAAAAAAATCCTATTAATGTCTAAATTTAGATATGTAAGAAAATTATATAAATTACAATCTTTCCTAATTTAGTATCTATCACTTGGTATTCTTGTCTAAGATCAAAATCTTATTACCTTTCTTGCTAGAAGAGGTAAACATAGAGCACATGCACTTTCTTAAACAAACGAAAAAAAATCTGAATAAAGACAGACTGCTTCTCCATTATCTAAGTTTCTTGTTCTTTTGACTGTGACTAAGAACAGATAATTTAAACACATTTTCTCCTGAAATTAGCAAAATGATCAGTGCAATGAAGACATAGGGAAATGTATAGATTGATGTAAGAACTCACCACATTACCAAGTCCACTTTCTCTGTCATTGTGTTTAACTTTCATGTAACAGTCAGTAGTATCTTATGAATCTGATGCACAAACTTATACAATACATTGGGTTAGTAGGTACCTCTAGTGGTCATCTAGTTCAACATCGTTGCATGAGCAGGGACATCCCCAACTAGATCAAGTTGCTTAGAGTCCCATCAAGCCTGACCTTTAATGTCTTCAGAGATGGAGCCTCCAGCACCTCCATGGGCAACCCAATCAGTGTTCCACCACCCCGTAAGAAAGAACTTCTTCCTAATGTTCAATCTAAATCTATCCTTCTGTAGTTTACAACCATTGCCTCTTGTCTTAGTGCTACATACCTTTGAAATAGTATTACTTCATAAATAAGATTATATTAGAACAAGAAATAAACAAACAAAAGCATAGTTTCGTGGCTTCCTTCCTTCTTTTCCTAGATGTGACAGCAATGTTAAAAAAGTAGCAGTAGGAATCAGAAATTATTTGTTTTTCAGCTACAAGACAGAAATTCCCTTTAGCCCAGGACAATGAAAGAAATGTTTATTCAACCAAAAAAGCAACCAATAAGTGTAGAGTTAAATATAATCTTAGAAAAGATTTTTGGTATTTAATGCTCATTAGTGCAAATCTGTGCTTTTAAATAAACCTATTTTTTACAGAGCTTTATATAATGATAGAAATTACTTCAAGTAGCACAAAATAGCGTTCATTGCATCTCTTACTTAGTAAAAAAAAAACATTAAAAGGTGAGTATTAGGACACCATTAAAAAGACACTGTTAAAAAGACTGGTTTATGCAAGGCCTCTGATTCAGATCACTAAATTGAGCAAGATGAATCATCCAATGTGATATCTAAATAAACTTCCACAAAGTGTCAAACTTTTTCTCCTTTTTAAAATATTTCCTTTCCCCTCCTTATTTTCCTATAAGAAGATACTTCAAAGATAAATACTCAACTTTTAAATTGCTCAATACACACACTTAGCTTGTGCCTGCCTTGTGCAAGGCCTAGGCTTTTCCCAAATTTGGGTAAAGCAAGCCTACGGCTCCAGCTAATATGATTAGGCTTGGATAACTGCCATTCTGGTGGGCTATTCTGTGTCCAAAGGCCCATTAGTCTCAGCCCACATTGACAAAAGAAATACACAGGTAAATGCAGTGTGCTCTACTGTTGTATTTGTGTCTGCCATGGTCTGCTGCTATTGCTCTCTGTTTCTGGCAGTACACCATCTTACTGCCTTATTGTTTGCCTGGAAACTCCACTGTTTCGAGTTCACCAGGAACAGGCTTTAAATGCCTCCGTGTGATCAGCCTGCATAGCCAGTGTGACATCGTGCTAAGACTGCACATTGCAAGATAATCTGCCTACACCTGAAAGTCTCCTGCCGAGATGGGAAGTCCTCAAGATACACAGATCATCCAGAGGAACCAGGAGAAAAGGTCAGAGATTGTTAGCCTCCTTTCCCAGCACCCAGAAGCCTGAGAAGAATCAGAAGCCTCAGCGACAAGACAGTACTCCCTGAAAGCGTTTGGGTATTGTCTGAAGCTGTAGCTGGCCCTGCTAGTTGGGAGATAATATTTTGTGAGCAAATACTTAAAAGGCTCTTGTGATTCACCATTGCCTTCTGCCATAGGCAGAAAGGAGCTCCTTGAGTCCATCTAGTGGGCAAGTGGTATATATATTGACTGCAGGAACCTTCTCTTCCAATTCAGTTAATGTTTATATTTTTGCTGTTGTTTTCTATATATAGTTATTAACTGTGTAATGTTTCCATGACTGTGTGAAGAACTGATTATTATTAAAATTGGAGGTGGGCCCAGGCTAACCTAATGAAATTCATCAAGACCAAGTGTAAAGTCCTGAACCTGGGTCGATGCAATTCCAAGCACAGATGCAGGCTGGGTAGTGCATGGCTGGAGAGCAGCCCTGAGAAAAAGGACCTGGGGTCTAGGTTGATGAAAAACTCAACATGAGCCAGCAGTGTGCAACTATGTCCTGGGCTGCATCAAGAGAAGCGTGGCCAGCAGGGTAAGGGAGGTGATTCTCCCCCTTTGCTCTCATCGGACTGTTTGGAACTGGCTGGAGAATGGGGGGCACAAGCCCCTAGAAGTGTGTACAATCAAACCTTGGATGTGAGGTCTGAGTATTGAAGCACAATTAAACCATGGCACTGTGTGTGAAGAAGCTCAGAGGAATTTATCCTTAAGCCTTCTGATAAACAGCTTCTGTGGGGCTGTGCACAAAGCAGGAGGGAATTGGGAAGAATATGCAAATTCCAATACTTAGGTGCACTAAAAATGCTTTTGCAGTGACCGCAAGTAGGGAAGATTATGCATATTCAAATATTTAGATGAGCTAAATGCCTGTGAAAAGTACCACATTGTATGCTGTATGCATTTCACACTTCTCACCCTAACTGGAAAGTATGTATTTTGTAACTTGGAGTCTGATGCTCTCAATAAAGATTTGGAGCTTGCAGCTGTCACCAGTTCCCATCCCGATCTGCATCGGATTCCACCTGGACTACTGTGTGCAGTTCTGGAGACCCCAACACAAGAAGGACATTGAACTGTTAGACTGAGTCAGAGGAGGGCCATGAAGATGATCAGAGGGCTGGAGCACCTCTCCTACGAGGGCAGGATACAAGAGCTGGGGCTCTTCAGCCTGGAGAAGAGAAGGCTTCAAGGATACCTTGTAGTAGCCTTCTAGTATCTGAAGTGGGCCTACAGGAATGCTGGGGAAGGTTATTTACTAGGTCTTGTAATGACAGGACAAGGAGTAATGGATTTAAATTGGAAGAAGGGACATTTAAAGTAGATGTTAGGAAAGGACTCTTTACAGTGAGGGTAGTGAGACACTGGAACAGGTTGCCCAGGGAGGCTGTGGATGCTCCCTCCCTGAAGGTGTTCAAGGCTGGGTTAGATGAGGCCTTGAGTCATCTATTCTTGTGGGAGGTGTCCCTGCCTATGGTGGGGGGTTGGAACTAGATAATCTTTGAAGTCACTTCCAGCCTAAACCTTTATATAATTCTATGAATAGTGTGAATGGAAATTTAAGAATATTAGTTTTCTCTCTCTATTGCTTTTTCTATCCCTGTGGTTTTGATTTTTTTTTCATTAACTCTCAATTCTGGACCTCAGAACATGGATTTTTTAATTTGTACATTTCACTATTTTGTCTACTCTCTTAACATGAGATGGATTTTCTAAATTATCTAAAAGCAGATATTGAAACTCCCATAAGTATCATAATACATAATAAGTTTTAAGTACCAAATGTGTCTTACAGACAGAGTATCTGCTCCCCCCACTCTCCTGCACATTAGTAGCCTAAATAGCATGGTTAGTGTTTTCATTTGACATCTAAAACTCATCATCTAGTCAGAGAAACTCTGCTCTACTGTTGTGCACTTTATTTGGTAAACAGATTAGACAACTATTTGTGAAAATAATGTTAGTGGATTTTTTCAATGAATGTCTATAAAATGTTTTATTGTTATAATTGTTGCTCATCATTTGTACTAAGTTGACACATAAAGGGCATCCTCAGGGAGCTGGATTGTGTTACATTGCAGAAATATAGAACAAAATGGCCATGCCTGGTCCTGGCCTATGTCTAAATATATCCATTAAATTTAAAGCATAACTGATAAGCAGATCTTTGATTAGAAATTTTACAAAACAGACAATGTAAGTCTTCTTTGTTTTCCCACACTGAACTACTTCATTAAAGACCATGTTGAAATAATAGGACTCATAGGAATAATTCATCATAACAGTCACTACACTATTATTGATATAATTCAGTTTTCCCTAAAAATATTTGTTGTTTGATAAATCTTATTGGAGTAAGCTGGCCAAAATACCAAACTATTATTATTCCTAACTTATCTTTGATACAGACCAAAAAGTTAATTGTTTTGAATGCTGATAGTTTCACAGATACTGTTAAGGTTAATGTAAAATCATAGACGGGAAAATTAATTTCATTATGAAGTATGTCATAAAAGAGAAACTAGTATAGAACACAGCATGAAATAGATGGAAACATGAAACTAGCACAGGGACATCCAAAGATATGCTGAGCGCCTAGGAGCAATATCCTCATTGTTAATCTTAAGTAACTCCTTCAATGCATGACCTTGTGTTACTTCGATGATTAATTTTGAATTAATATTAGCCTGTAAGTAAGTGTCATCAGTAATGATGTGTAAGCTGCACTAACTTCATATTAAGGTTTTACCATCTGAGCACAGCTAGAGATAAGCTGATTTTAAAAACACTTAATTTAAAACCAATTTATGTATTAAGTGAATTACCCAAGAATTTGACTAAGAGAAGGAATTTGTTCAAATGGCAGGTCAGTGTACCTCTCAAAGCGTCCTTCAAAACGCATTCCACTCATCTCAATAATAAAATTCACATCAGGTCTGCAGATGTCAGTTTCTGTGAAGGTTAGACAAAGCCTTGTGCCTAATCATTTAAGTGGGAAAAAGGTTTCAAGTCTTCAACTCTCACACTGGAGAGGGAACTGGAAATTACTTTTTCCCAGAGTATGCAGACATACTTTCCTATGCAATCAAACTCAGTTTAAAAATTACACCAGTTGCCTATTCACTGTACTTCAAGATGCAAACTTCCCTTTGATAGGAAATCCATGTGGTTTTCATGGCCAAAGTATACTTTATTTTTCTGCCAATTTTGTTATTCCTACAAAATAAAATTCCCCGATTTCATATGACATCTTAAAGTCATAGCTGTGGCTTTCTTAAGCAGGGGTTTTTTCCCCCATTTTTTTCCCTATATGAAAGAAGCTCTTCATTCTCTGGTACATTCTTTTGATGGCCTTCTCTGTACATGTGATGGAGTGAATTAGGTTTTTTGATGGTGCCCAAAAGCAGACGATGTCTGTCAATTATCTTCAGAGAGAGACATGTGAATATGAGTATCTCTTTATGAAGATGAACTAGAAATCTAACTCCTATTATAGTCAACACTATTGTCATCACTGGATCCTAACATTATCAACTTAACCTAAGCTAAACTAAACTATTAAATCACCAATTATTCACATAAACATGTAGTGTAATTAGTGATGTGCTAGAACACAAGGCACTGCTTTTAGTTGCTTTGGAAAGTACCAGGTCTTGCAGGAGACCTTTTTGTATTTGACAGACTTCAATGGAATTCATATCCTCAAATACCAGAACATATAACTAAATCTTGCCCATTTTGAGCTGAATTACTTTATAGACTGAAGTGTATCTCTTAGGGAAATGTTCATTGCCTACAACATGATGTTAAACTATTGGAGAAACTTGTATGTTTCAGCACCTAAAGATATGCCCTTTAGTCTGTGAACTGAATCTTTCTAGCATTTTGGGCAGCATCTAGGAAATAATTCACTAAATATATATTGAATTTGAGCTTTTATTTCACTCTTTCATGTCCTTATCATATTGATAATTCAGAAACACGACAAAAGAAAACATGTTTTTTATCCTCATTCTTCTTAATTCTCAAGAAAGCAAGTTCCTTACTATGTATTTAGTCTGCTCATACTAAATGTGTAATCTTACAAACTGTAGCCTTTTCTATGAGTCTATGAGGCCAACTCAGCTCTTTCTGTGTAACATTCTAATTTTCTGTGATCAAATTTCTCATCATTAGTTGACTTTTTTCTTATTCTATCTCTTTTCCTTTCTTCTTTTTTTTTTTTCCTCTCTATAGCAGATTTTACCAGTTAAAGGTGTAAATGAGTTCAGTTTTAAGGACATGACTTTTAGCTAGTATACATAACTCATACATCACAGTTTCCTGTCTAGTTGTGGCACTTTGGCCACAACAACCCCATGCAGAGATACAGGCTGGGGTCGGAGTGGCTGGAGAGCAGCCAGACAGAAAGGGATCTGGGGGTGCTGATCGATACCCACCTGAACATGAGCCAGCAGTGTGCCCAGGTGGCCAAGAGAGCCAATGGCATCCTGGCCTGCATCAGGAATGGTGTGGTCAGCAGGAGCAGGGAGGTCATTCTGCTCCTGTACTCTACACTGGTTAGACCACACCTTGAGTACTGTGTTCAGTTCTGGGCTCCCCAGTTTAAAAGGGACGTTGAGATGCTTGAGCGTGTCCAGAGAAGGGCGACGAGGCTGGTGAGAGGCCTTGAGCACAAGCTCTACAAGGAGAGGCTGAGGGAGCTGGGATTGTTTAACCTGGAGAAGAGGAGGCTCAGGGGTGACCTTATTGCTGTCTACAACTACCTGAGGGGTGGTTGTGGCCAGGAGGAGGTTGCTCTCTTCTCTCAGGTGGCCAGTGCCAGAATGAGAGGACACAGCCTCAGGCTGCGCCAGGGGAAATTTAGGCTCGAGGTGAGGAGAAAGTTCTTCACTGAGAGAGTCATTGGGCACTGGAATGGGCTGCCTGGGGAGGTGGTGGAGTCGCCGTCCCTGGGGCAGTTCAAGGCAAGGTTGGACGTGGCAGTTGGTGCCATGGTCTAGCCTTGAGCTCTGTGGTAAAGGGTTGGACTTGATGATCTGTGAGGTCTCTTCCAACCTTGATAATATTGTGAAACTGTGATACTGTGATAACAAGTACCCCATTGACAGCTAGACGGATTTGTTTAGTGATATTCCTGTGCCTAAAATTATTTTATCATAGTATCATCATAATATCATCCTGCCCTTTACGCTTTGTTACTTTGTAGTTACTAATTAATTCTTTTTTGTTGTTGTTGTTTTCTCCTTAAGATTCTCAGTAACCCATTGAAGAAATGTATATCTTGACAATGAAAGGAAATCTGGTAGCAAGCTATTGAGATGGTCAAAATTTGTAAGGATTTTTCAAGAAATGGTCACAATAGTATTATTTTCATATAAATATCTGTGTGCATTTCTGTGCACGAGTGAATAGCTAGACCTTCCTAAATTCTGATGACAAAACCTTAGTTTATCAGTAATGCAAAACATAAAATCTGTTGAAGTAAAACAAGGACTTGTTACAAGGCTCACACAAGTTCAGTTGCAAGATTTGAAGAGAGCTTGAAAATATAAGCTGAAGATGATAAAGGAGTCCTCAGGGCTGTAAGGAACTTATCAGTGGTTAGTCCAAGCCTTAGATGCTGGCTGCAAAACGTTTTAGAGAGAGCAAAGGGAAGAAAAAGTCTGAGATTTATTGCATTGCATGTGTCTCTTCTCTCTAGTGTCAGCTGATAGAATGGAAGAAAATGACCTGAAATTGTACCAGGGGAGGCTTTAAAAAAAAAAAAAAAAAAAAGAGAGAGAGAGAGAGAGAGATAGATAATTTCTTTATTGAAAGAGTGGTCAGGTTTTGGAATAATTTTCCTGGGAAGGTGGTGGATTCATTGTCGCTGGAGGTGTTCAAGGAAGATGTGGACATGGTACTTTGGAACATGGTTTAGTGGCCATGTTCAGTGGTAGGTTGATTTTTGGACTCAATGATCTTATAGATTCTTTTCAACAAAAACAGTTCTGTGATTCTGTGACTCTATGATTCTGTGTTGCAGATTATTTAATTTGTCAATCCAAAGAACTGGAATTACTCCAAAATCATAGATTCATAGAATGACTTAAGTTGGACCTTAGAGATCATTTACTCCAAACTTCCATGCTATGGGCAGGAACACCTTTCAACAAAACTCAGTTGCTCAAGGCCTCATGCAACCTGACCTTGAACATCCTCAGGAAGGAGACATCTACAAGCTCCCTGTGCAACCTATTTCAGAGACTCACCCCACCTCATAACAAAGAACTCCTTCCTAAAATCAAATCTAAACTTTCTCTCTCTCAGATTGAAATCACTCCCCCTTGTCCTGTCTCTAGACATCCTTATGAAAACTCCCTCTTCACCCTTCCTGTAGGATCTCTTCAGGTACTGGAAGGCATCTATAAAATCTCCCAAAGTCTTCTTTTCTCTAGGCTGAACAACCTCAACTTTCCTGGCCTATCTTAATAGCAGAGCACTCCAGTCCTTGGGCCATCTTTATGGCCCTCTTTTGGACTATCTTTATGGTCCTCTTTTGGACTTGCTCTGACAGCTCTGTGTCCTTGTTATGATAGGAACACCAGAACTGGACACAGTATTCTAGGTGGGGTCTCACAAGAGTGGAGTAAAGAGGAAGAATCACATCTTTTGACCTGCCAGCCACACTCCTCTTCAACCTGTGATATGATTTGCCTACTGTTTTTTGGGAGTTTCATGGAGTTATTTTCAGTTTGTTTGTTTGTTGATGATGTTTCTTTCTTTTGTGGGTTTCATTTGTTTGTTTGGTTTTTTTTCGGGCCCCAGGAGTGAGAAAATATTACTGGTATCCATTAATATTTCACATGTCCTCATGATTCTGGCATGTCTGCAGGACATCCAAATATACTTTGAGGGGAAAGTAGGAAAGCCAGAGTGAGGACCACCTCTTTATGATACTTGTATTGAAATAAGAGTAGCTTTGAACATAGGAGCTATTCACAAATATCTCTATACATACACTCAAAAGAATAATGTCTGTTCATTACTTCTCTTTCAGCATTCAAGGCATTATTCCCAGTCTTGTAGTTTAGAATAAAGTGGAATCTGAGACACATTTCAAGGGTGACTACATTTTGAATTTGAATCACTGGAGTTAATAGACTGAAGGAGGCTTATATCTCAGTACTGAAACCATGGAGTTTTGAGGGGAGATTAGTTTTGGGTTGTTTTTTTTTTTTTGGTCATTTATTCTCATAACAGTCTTTGTAGCAGCAGTGTCCCAAGATCATTTTTATGTTCATACTCAAAAGATAATTTAGCTAACAAACCATAATAAATTCACATGAAATTCATATTATATACATTGTCTGTTCTATTATGCATGAAAAGTGACAGATTATTAACTATCCCAAATCTCTCTCTCTCCCTCTCTTTTTATGTTTTTTTTTTTTTTCATAGAAAGCAATATACACTTCTATTGTGTGTTGCCATATCATCAATATCTATATTGTGGTTTCTGCTTATCAGAGAATCTGTTAAATAGCTGTGAAAGTAGACCAAATAAAGTTAGATATTTTAAAAATGTATTTTTTAAACATTTTCCTTGTGTTCACTAAAACAATCTTTATATTTTACCTGAACGTATTTATTGCTATGTCATGCATTTCCTTTTCCTTGTTACCAGAGTGAACTGCTTTGTTCTACAACTTAAAAATTGATATGAACATTTCAAGAATATAAATGCATTAATATTTTATTACTGTCCTAAATTATATTTTTTATTCATGCACAGAGAGATAATTCAGCCATTTACCATTAATAAACCATTAAGTTTCATATGTAGCAATACCCACATAATTATATTTTTTAGCTATTAAATATTATAAATTTAGATATAATGGGCAGATATCAGTGAAGATAATGAACTGTCATTTCATCAGATTGTGTGCACACACTTCTTGAGCTTGTTGTAAGAAGTTACTAAAGCAGAAAAGAAAAGCATAACTAAGATTATTTGGTTTTCTTTACAAAATATTCTTTTTCTACATTAATTTCTGGAACATTTATTTAGAAGAGCTCACAACTGAAACATTTCAGAATCAATTCTCAAACAAGTTGTTCATCTAGTTACTAATTTCCATGCATTTAGAGAGAACTTGAGAAGAAACGCATGGACTCATACTACTTCTGCAACTTAGAAATCATGACTAAAGTTCTACCTGCTCAAAACCATAAAGAAAAAAGGAAATAAATGTAAATGGAGTTCCTATCAACTAAAGGAGAGAACTAAGCAACAAGATAATGTTTTAAGAATTATGAAAAAGTGTTTGTTCACATGATCCCCGGAATCTGTATGTTATTTAGATCTCTAAATTAAAGATGAGTATAGTATTAGGTTTCATAGTCTGAAAGTTTATCCTGACATTATCTTTGCTGCTTTGGTGGGCAATTTGGTTTGCTTTGCTTTGTTGTTTGCTTGTTTGTTCTTATTTTACACAAAGCCAAAGCAGTAATTACTGACACACATCATTTAGTGGAAAAATCCTGTCAAACATGTGAACATTGGAAGCTCTGTGTCAACATTTGCTGCCTTGTTTCGCTTTCAAACATCTTCCTACTCCTTAGGCCTACTACAGGGTAATGGGACACCAGCAAGCTCTGAAGAAAAGCAAAATTTAGGACAATAAAATGTTCTTTTATGCTTATTAATGCTTAAACTGTGTAGAAGAAAGCTGGCTGTTAGAGATCTCAGACCTCTTTACTCTCATTGTATATAGATTTCATGTACTAAGATTTAATTTGAGAATTTCACCTCAGAATGTCGAATTTCACACAGCATATGGAAATAAAAAAGAAAACCAAACTGTATAGCTAGACATAAATAGATGAGAAAAAGTATAAAAAAGTAGTTAAGACTATTTAGGTGGTGTCTTACTCAAGGAATATTTGTTGAAGGAAACTATGAGGGAAATACATTTCAGTTTTTTTCTGGTGCTGCATACATTTCTTATGCTTGAGTTCCATAATCCTTAGTAATTAAGAATATGTTGTACCAGCATTTCTAACAAGCCAACATTTGTACCAATTAGTTCTACTAGAACAGAATTCTATTTATGGGTGCACTCAAACATGACAAGTATACTGCTTTGATTTTCTGTGACTTAAATATAGCATAAACACTCTTAAAATCACATCAGAGAAACATTGTGTGAATTAGTTGTGAACTCCCCCTGCCAGCTGTGTTACTTATTGCTAGAGATTGCAAGGATAAATATCAGGAGAGGAGACTTGCCAATACCAGTGAAAATATAAGATCTTTAACTAATGGTATTTCTTCAAAAAAACATTGGTAAAATATTTTTACATGAATCGTTCCAGAAGTGAGCATACACACAGAAATGATGTGATTTTTTAATCTCTTACAATCCTCTTCACTTGCCTCACATAAAACTGCTCTTGAAGTCTAATCTATACAGTCGATAAAATATAATTTAATTTTAGTGAACAAAATATAAACTTTTAATATTCTGATAATTCAATCATCGTCAAATATATCCTTATTCAGACACACAGAAATAATTAAGCTACAGGATTGTACATTTTTACACTAAATAAAGGATATTTTTTTGTCTTAACTGAACATTCAGCCATGTTGACCATAGAAGGGAACCCAAAACACAGATCCTGAGTGTCCAAGGTTGAGACTATATGATTAAAAAATCTTCTGCTATCTCTTTATACACTCACAACAAGGTCAGTTTGTTCTCTTTTCCTCCTCCTCCTGCCCTGTGTGTGTGGCAGGAGCCACATTATCGGGAAGCACATGTAAGCAGTAGGCCTCCAGAGCTTGTTTAGGCCTCTTTGGGTGGCAGCGGCACTGCGGGGTGTGTGTGTGTGTGTGTAGGATTGGAGCACTGGGGAATATAGATTTAGGTTTTTTTGGGATGTGGGAAAATTCAAGGCAGTTTGCCAGGGATGCAGTAGTTGCTTTGTAATGCCTCTTTCTGTATCTCTGTCCAAATATAATTCTGTATTTTTTCTCCTATTTCATTTGAGAGTTTCATTTCTGTTGCTATCTTTAAAACTATGACACTGAGTCACAAGTTTCCAGGTCAAAACTGATTTTTTTCCTCAGAGAGCCTTACACTCTTCTGGCAAGGCTTCCATAAGGAATGTCTCCATATACAACCTTATTCTAACCAGTCACCTTGTCACTCTTTTGGCTTATAGTACCTCAACAATCTAACTACAAGTTACACTCTTACAGAGACTTTTGGTCATATCATAGAATAATAGAATTGTAGAATAGTCTGGGTTGGAAGAGACCTCCGAATGTCATCCAGTCCAACCCCCCTCTGCAGTCATCAGAGGCATCCTCAACTAGATCAGGTTGCCCAGAGCCCTGTCGAGCCTCACTTTGAATATCTCCAGGGATGGGGCCCCAACCAGCTCCGCAGGCAACCTATTCCAGTGTTCCACTACTCTCATGGTAAACAACCTGCTCCTAACATCCAATCTAAATCTGCTCTTCTCTAGTTTGAAGCCATTGCCTCTCAATCTGTCACTACAGGCCTTTGTAAACAGTCACTCCAACAGTCTCTCCATACTTCTTGTAGGCCCCTCTCAGGTAGTGGAAGGATGCTATTAAGTCTCTATTAGGACAACATTAGGGTATCTGTAATCTTTACTCTGTATTTTAGTGGTGTAAGCATCTTAAGCATGGTGTGGCCTTTAAGATCTTCAGGCCTCTCAGATAACATCTCAGGAAAAGTCTGTTTCAAGAACAGAGACTGAATGAGTGAAACATTTTCAATATGAATTTTTCAAATTAGATTTCTTAATTCCACAGGAAATTGTAAAACTGACATCAACATTATTTTCTATAGGCCTGGGTGATAGGTTGGACTGGATGATCTTGGAGGTCTCTTCCAACCTGGTTGATTCTATGATTCTATGATAATGTCCCTTTATTTATGGTTGGCACTGCCAAAGAAACAACAAAGTAAATATGCATCCACTTTCCAAGCATGTATTTATTTATTTATGTAAAGAGCTCCAATTAAAGAGTAGAAATATGATCTTATACAACTAAATATTCATTTACTTATCTTTGGGTAGCATCTCATTGATTCACTGGAAGGAAGAGAGTTATAGAGACTTTTATTTAGGTCAGAAATATATAGTAAGGGATAAGTTATTTTACCTTCTAATTATTTCATGGTTTAACACAGCTAGAACTTGTTTTTAAAATATTATATATTAATTAATACTTAGTTAATCAGGTAAGATTTTAAAATAAATATCTATATATTAATACAGATAATGTGGATAGGTAGATATATCTTTCATGTATCCACACTCGGCAAATATTCAATATCTTCATGCAACTATTAACTACTTTAGTTTAATTAGTCTTGGTTTGACCAATTGTTTTGACTACTTATTACAAGCTTAAGTTTTCTTCAGAAGTTTTACTTATAGGTAATAATTCCTATTCAATGCTCCAAAGAGAAACATATCAAAAATGTATCATGAAGACTGAGTAACTTTCCTTGTTATGTTAGTTTCATGATATTCCTTCACCAACATCAGGAACACTTTTGTGCACAGTCAGTAGCAAAATTTTGTATTGAAATATTGTGGGGAAATGAGAGTAAAAACTGCCACCTACTTTGCTATAAACTGTAAGAGTAAAAATTACAATTCCTTAAAAAATAATTTTAACTATTACATGATTTGTATGATTTATAAAACAGTTATCAGCAACTAACTCTACTCCATAGACTATTAAAATATGACAGTGTGCTAGTTTGAGCCTAGCTAGAATGTTTTGGTGAGAAGAACTAGACTATAGGCTGTGGAAAGAAAACAAGGCTGATGTCTACCTCACTCATAGGCTTGCTGAGGTGTATAAAAAGTAAAATCCAAACATAGATAAGGGAGTCACACTACTCCTGCTGGGGAGCTCTGAGCTGCACCTCTCTCTCTAACCTCACCCTCCGTTTCTCTGCCATTTTTCTGATTAATCCACTTTGTTTCCTAACCCCCTGGCCGAACCTCCGTTCTTTCTTGGAACTGGAGTAAGGTTGAGAGGGGTAGAGGGAAGGTGCAGGGGTGGTTGAGAGCCCCTCCTGGAGACTCAGGTTTCTGGGAGAGGAGTTGTGTTTCTGTATTACCTTTTTACCTTGTATGTTTCTTTATATAACTGTATATGCTGTAAATATTTGCTTGTATATTCTGCTAAGCTGTAAATAATAGGCTTCATTCAATTTTCAGAGCTGAGTGTAGTCTGGGTGATTTCCAATGTGTGGGGGGGCAGGGAACACCCAAACCATCACAGACAATATGAATGTTGGTGACCTTCTGATCATGGAAACAGACTGCATATTATTACACAACTGTAAAATTAACATTTTCTAAGGAATAAAATACTGTGGATTTTGTTTTGTTTTTGTTGGTTGGTTGGTTTCACTTGTTTAGGCTCTGACTTGCAAAACAGTGGTGTTTTGTTTTGTTTTGTGAGGATTAAAGAACTGCCTAAATGAAAAATGCAAAAGTAAAATAGCTAAAGAAAATTGGAGATTCATATAAAATAATTCCACAAAGTGCAATATCTAGAATCTGGGTTTTGGCATTGTTAATACCTTTTGTAATGAAAATATTTAACTATTTGATGATATTAGAACAATAAGACAAAAACGTCTGAAAGTGAAACTGAATTCTGATACATATCTGTGCAGTAGCCTGAAAGCCTAAGAAAGACTGAATTCCTTTATTTGGCAAGCACTGATGTTGCTTCCCTTGCACATTTAGAGAGGCATTAGTCTTCTTCTGAGGGATGGTATGATGTGAGGTCACTCTTTCATCACCTTCTGAGTTGGCATTTTTTAAGTCATTATCAGCAATTACCTGGTGTTATCAATTATACATCCCCTAGTACTATAATTAGGATTTGGGTTTTTTTTTTTATCTTCAAAGTGTGTGTGAAAACTAGCCTATTGGCTAGTCCTCTAAAGAACTTAACATAAATTTTCTTTCTGAAGTCACTTGGAATTTGTACTTGGGCATTGTCTCCATATTTACCTTTGCATGAAGTGGAGAAAAGGAAGAGGTAAAAGCAGACCAAGTAAAAATCCAGACTATGAGAATTCAAATCATCAGATTTCATCACTTTTAAAGTAGATCTATGATTAAAATGATTACATTGAGACAAAAAAAAAAAAAAAAGCTTATTTCCTCTAGTTTGACAGAATTATCAGGCATTGTTTTAAGTGCAGTGACCACAGTCTGCGATTCAGATGATTCAGCTGTTCCAAATATCTGATTATATTGTACAGAACTAAAGGTAGAATTACCCTCAAAGGATACCACTTTAGCAGTATTTTTTTTCCTTGTGGCAAAGTGATTCATAGTTGAAATTAAAAACTTCTAGAACCCTGCTGGGTGAAACTATTCCATTGGCTTATGTGATTCTCAGAAGTAATTTTTCTCTCTTTCAGTCTGTGTGGTAAAATCCATGACAGACATAAGCTTTCAGAAAGGAACATAAGAGCAAAATCTAAGCTGGGACAGATTTGGCAATAAATTCTAGGGGGAGGGATGGGAAACAAATGTTGAGTCACTTTCAGAAACTATACAGAAACATTCAAAATAATTAGCATATTTTCCCTCTGTTCATTAATTAGGGTGTTTGTCCTGCTGTTCCTATATTCTATATATCCTCTATTCTGCCCACAATTAAGGTAATATGTTCATTCACCTTACTAGCAATGCAGTGCACAGGAAGACTGGAATGTTATATAAGTACTGCAACAGTATCATTACAGAGCAATGGAAAATACATCTTTCAGTGCCATGTTTCATTAGTCTCCAAAAGAAAGGAAGTGTAAGAATTAGAGTTGTTGAACTGTACAGGAGTTGTATAGTGCAACTTACAAAATTTGGACTAAGGCCACATCAGAATTGTACTTGCAGTGAAGAAAAGGTTGCACAAGACTGGAAACACCTTCCTACTTTCACTCCCTTTCCTCAACTTTGTTTTTTCTCACTTCTCTGTGTAGCTCTTCCCTTCTCAATTTTCATTTTGCACAGATGATCATCATACATCCTTACTGAAGTAGGGAGAAGGTAAATGAGACTTTTTTAGTTATTATTTTTGGTAAGCAAATTATCAGACATTCATTTTAGCCAACTTCAAGTATTCAAAAAGCTTGTGCCAAATATAAAATAAAAACCTCTAAAATTAGAAATCTAATTAGTTTTAAAGGAAATATTCCTTGTATTTATGCTCCGAATTTGCAATTTTCTGATGGATTTGAAGCCTGCTTTTCAACTTTTCTGCATAAATTTATTCACTAAAAGAAAATTTATTTTTGAGAGGAGTAAATGGAAGTAAAGATACCATCATGGAACTGCAGAAACTGAGACCTAGGGTTAAAAAAGAAATAAATGTTGTAAACCTAACAGATATTTATCAGCACAATCAGTTCATAGTGCATTTGTATTTTGCTGTCTTCTTTTCTCTTTTACATACTTCTCCATTATCTTCTTTCCCTTCCACTCTCTTATCCCAGAATCTGCCTTATGTGCAAGATGAGTTGGGAGGATTGTCAAGGGGGATTAGAAGAAGAGTGATTAGTTGGGTTACGTAGATCCAGCTAGAAGCAGTTAATATGGCAAAAGCCAAGGAGAAACACAGGCTGCCTTATCTATGTTTGTTTCCTTGTTTTTATACATCTCAGCAAACCTATGAATGAAGCAGATATCACCACTGTTTTCTTTTCACACCCTATAATCTAAATTCTCTTATTAAAATATTCCAATTAGCTTCAAACCAGTACACTTATTTTGTCTACACCATCCACCTCATACCGTAACTTTCTGCTACTTTTAGTTTTGTTTCTGTTTACTTCTGTTCTCTGACATACATTTTTGCTTTCAAAAACATGATCCTCTTTTCTTTCTATTAATAGCTTAAGACTATTCTCTTTAACTCCACAAAAAGCCTGCCACTTTGGTTTCTTTGTGCCTACTTGGGCACAAGCTAGCATACTAACCTGACATTTACACACACAGAGAATGATAAGGGTTGGAAGGGATCTCTGAATATCATCTAGTTCAGTCACCATGATAGAGCAGGATTACCTAAAGCAAATCACTAAGGACATGTGCATGTGAGTTTTGAATGCATCCAGAGACTTCACAGTCTCTCTGGACAACTCATTCCAGTGCTCTGCCACAGACAACACCAACATTTTTTTCCTTATGTTTACATGAAATCCCATGTGTTCCCATTTGTGTCCAGGGTCCCTTATCCAGTCACTGTATACTATCGTGAAGAGTCTGGCTCCATCCTACTGACACTCTGCTTTAGATACTGTGGCGGAACGTAGTTTAGGGGAATTTTGTTGTGGAGAGCAGGAATTAATACGTAGCTGAGTCGGGAATTTATCAAAAATAGTTATTTTTTTATTTTCCCAAAAACCCGCCCCCACAACTATATATACAAAGATTAATTTAGTTTAATAAGCAGATTCAGTTGCATGAGAATTAATCTACACGGATACCATCAATAATCTGACTATATTGGAAGTCAGAAGTTGGAAAAGGCGTCGGCTATTAATTAATAGCGGTTTCTTACTAAATTAAGCTAAGCCAAATAACTCACTCAGGCTGACTCATGCGGTCTGTCTTCCTCTCCTTTTCCAGCGGCTGCAGGGGAATCGTTAAAGGTCGTTAAGGGTCGTTAGGCACACAAAGGTGTCAATAGGAAAGCAAATTCCTGAAGGTCTTTCTGCAGTCCAGCCACAGGGGAGTGTGTGAGCTCCGGCAGACACATACATCCAGCCACAGGCAAACTCCAAAGCGGGAACCCCAATGGCGGGAAGAACCCCAATATTTATAACCTTCACTAGACAAAGGGCAGAGTTACCACACCTTAGGCGCGAAAGCGCACGGCCAATCCCAGCCTGGCTCCAGCGCGGGAACTCACGGGGCAGTCATCCCCCTGCTTCACGGCTGCAGGGCAGGCGAGGTGGGGGGGGAAACCAGGCGACTTTCCCCCTTTCCCCCCGAAGTCCGGGCAGGAGAGGAATTTAGGGGTACAAGACTCCAGGACAAATTTATGGGGAAAAACATGCGAGGCCGATTTATAAAAAAGATTAAATGATTTATTACTAAAACACTAAAATCCCCTTCCCCAAAACTTATTTATAACTATCCCACGTAAGTTCTTGGTTCATGGTTGCAGATTAAAATAGAAAATGACAAAAATGAAGAGAGTCTGTGATTTTAAGAGAGTTCATTTGAGTCTTGAGAAGTTATTCAGTTTTTAGATAAAGAGTTCGTCAGTTACTCACTGTCCACAAGCAGTTCAGCAGGATTTTGAAGTATTATGAAGTTCAGGGCATTGTCCAAGCCTCCTGCAGGTTCAGGCCGAGGTGGGCCCTGACATCTGAGGCTTACAGTGATCGGGCGTTGCCGAGTTCGTGCCGAGCTGGCTGTAATTCTTAATGCTGCGGTGCGAATGCGGAGTGATGCATGTGCAGGCAGGGTGTCATTCAGAAGGAGAGCAGGGTTGAGAGCAAGAGGATCTCAAGGTGCAGAGTAGGTAGAGTAGGAGATCGATTAAGGCAAATGCACCATTTTTATAGTGTTCAAGAGAGGTGTATTTAGCCAGTTCAGGTGATTTTTACGTTAATATTTCAGATTGGTACAAAATTATAATCAATTCATACAATTGGACAATTCTTATCATAAACAACCTGTAGGACCACCCAGGGGTCAGCCCCCAGCAGGTGTCCAGCGGGCTATGGGAACCAAGGTCTTTTGGCTCAAAACAGAGCTAATGTTTACCTTTTACCCCTCTGAGGAAGAATCTTCTCAGGGGCCCTGTAGCTCATGCAGGCAGATAGGAAATATTGTTTTGGTTTTTGCAATAGTTTGACCTTCATGTGAGTCACTGTCTTGTGCACAACTGGAGCCTGCAAAAGGGCTCTGCTAGCTTCCATGACAGATACTTATAATCATTAATGACATGTCCCCTCAGTGTCATCTTCTCCAGTCTAAACAGGCCCAGCTTGCTCAACCTTTATTAGTAAGGTAGATGTTCCAGTCCTCTAATCATTACAGTGGTTCTCTGCTGGACTCTCTCTACTAGTTCCTCGCCCTGCATGACCTGGAGATCCCAGAACCAGACACAATATTCCAGGTGCACCCTCACCAAGACAGAGGAGAGGGGAAGGACAACCACCCTCCACCTGCTGGCCACACTCTTAATGCATACCAGGATGCCATTGGGCCTTCTTGGTCCCAAGGGCACACTGTGGGCTCATGACAAACTTGTTGTCCACCAGAACTCAAACACTCTTTTTCCTAGAGCTGCTATCAGGCCAGCCCCCAACCTGTACTGATACATGGAGAGGGGAGGACTGCTCTTCCCTAGATGCAGTGCTCTACATTTGCCCTTGTTGAGTTTCATTAGGTTTCTCTCTGTCCAACTCTCCAGTCTCTCCAGATCTCACTAAATGACACACACAGCTTTCTGGCACGTCAGCCATCCCTCCCAGTTTTGTCATCAGCAAACCTGCTGAAAGTACACCCCACACCTTCATTCAGGTCACTGAATAAGACCTGGACCCAGTACTGAGTACTTATATTTATTAGTTAAGTTTGTAGTGAAATTCTCTGGTAATTTGTCCTTTTTTTTTTTTTTTTTTCTTGAAAATGTGAAGAATATTAAGTCTATTATGCTAAAAGCTACCTTCCTGACAATGAATCATTCTGTAATTATTGTCATGTTGTGTAAAAAGCAGATGCAGAGAATGAGGTTCCACCTCAGTACAAGGGGGAACTTCTTTATTGTAAGAAGAGCACTGGAACAGGCCCCTTGTAGGAGCTGTAGAGTCTCCTTCTCTGGAGAATTTCAAGGCCCGTCCGGATGCATTCCTCTGTAAGATGAGCTAGATTGTATGACCCTGCTCTGACAGCAGGGGTGGACTTATAGAATCATAGAATTAGTCAGGGTTGGAAGGGACCACAAGGATCATAAAGTTCCAACCCCCTTGCCATGGGCAGGAACACCCTACCCTAGATCAGGCTGGACAGAGCCTCATCCTGACATTCTGTTACCCTGTGATGAGTCTGTGAATTGCAGAGATTCTTCCTGAAAGAATGCTACCCTACTTTCCAGTGGAAAGTCATGCAAAAATGCAGAACTGTCACTGCTTTTGATCCTCCTGAAGAACTTCCAAAGCATCTTCATAAACTGAAAGTGATTGCAATCAGAATTAGAAGGGCCCTGTCTTCAGCCAGGTGGAGGAGAGGGACAAATGGGTTTACTGTACTGTATGGATCCAATGACTTAGCAAGCTGAACCCATGAAAGCACAAAGGTATAGTATATGCAGGCACTCGGTGTACTCTAATGCCATCAAACCATGACAGGCACAAAACATTTGTGATTTTGGTGTGATGTGTGACATGTGGATCCCAGAAGCTGGATGTGTTGGACATAGAGCACTGGAATACATGGCACAGCTTGGTTTCACTTGCAAGGGTGGAAGGAGTAACTGCAATCGACTGTCCCAGAGGTGGAAACACAGCTCCAACATTTGGACTGGTCATGGTCTGATCCAGACTGCGTTGGAACAGTGTGGAGCTCCCAAGTATCTGTAGATAGAAGTCCATTGTGTATAGAAAGCTGATCTCATTTTGTGTGGGAATGGAGAGTGAATGACATATGATGATGAATCATTGTGTGATATCAAATGCTACTGGACATGATGTGCAATATATAATAAGGGGTGAAGAATATCATGGGTTCAGATGAATTTGGAGACGTGTATTCAGTAGCATGCTGTGGTCATGCCATCTTCAAAACCAAAGTGCTAGCTGAACAAAGTCTCATGGGGCTTCAAGTTAGGATTGCACATGAGAGGCTTCCCATTTCTGTTTGCTGCTTCCTTTTTCCAGTTTTTTTGGATGTGGTTCTTTTCTGCTGGGCTGACTGCTGCAGGCTTGGGTGAGGGGAAATGTTCTGTCACAGGCTGCTGCTGCTTGTGCTTTTGCTGTATTTTCTGCAAAATAGGCTAAGACAAGAGTTTGTGAGAGCAAGCTGCATTAACGCAGAACACTGTATTAACTACTGACCATATATTTAGACCTCTATTCAGTGAAGATTTAATCTTTTAACTTCTAGAAAGCACTTCTGAAGTACTAATCTTATTTCTACATTGTTGCTATTGTTTACACCCTGTCACTATGTTGGTCTTGTAAGGAAGAAGCCACCACTGCTTTCTCAGTTTGAGTCACAAATATTAATCACAAAAGTAGCAAACCTATTTCATGTGGCTGCGCTCCTTGTAGCTGCACAGCAAATCACTCTATCCTTTGCCTTTTTTAATAGCTGTATTAAGTTTAAGTTATAACAGGCCATAATGTGAGCAAATTCTGACAGGAGAACTCCCTCCACAAACTCCCTCCTGCAGTGTTCCAATATTTTCAAACATTGACACCCTGCGGTAAACTAAACTGTTATTTCTAATTGAGTTGTTTAGAGGCAGCAGAGTATAGCTTTAAAACAAGAGTTGTGAATTACTTTTTTTCCCCTCTTGCTGTTATTTCCAATACATTGCTACCTAAAAGCATTCCACATTAGACATTTACTTTACAGATCTATTTAACTCTCAGATAAATTTAATGTACTAGCTATTACTAAAATATAGATCAACCAGAACAAAATCATAGAACCATTTAGGTTGAGAAAGTACCTTTAAGATCATTGAGTCCAACCACTATATAACTACAAAGTCTGGTAGTGAACCATGCCCCTCATTACCACATCTATGTGTCTTTTAAACATCTCTAGGGATGATGATTCAACCACCTCCCTGGGGAGCCTATACCAGTGTTTAATAACCCTTTTAGTGAAGAATTTTCTTCCAATATCCAATCTATATCTCCCCTAGTGTGACTTGAAGTAATTTCCTCCTAGTCTATCACTTCTTACTAAGGAGAAAAGATCAACACCTTTCAGGTAGTTGTACAGAGCAAAAAGGTGTCCCCCTAGCCTCCTTTTCTCCAGACTAAACTGCCCCAGTTCCTTCAGTCAGTCCTCATAAGTCTTGTTTTTCAGACCCTTAACCAGCTTCGTTGTCCTTCTCTGGACATGCTCCAGGACCTCAATGTCTTTCTTGTAGTGAGGGCCACTAAACTGGACACAGTAATCAAGTTCTGGACTCATCTGTGCCAAGTACAAGGGCACAATCACTTGCCTAATTCTTGTCACACTGTTTTTGATACAGACCAGGATGCTGTTGGCTCTCTTGGCCATATAGGCACACTGTTGACTTATATTCAGCTGGGTTTTGATCAACACCACAAGGTCATTTTCTGTTGGGTCGTTTTCCAGGCAGCATTCAATAATTATGGAGTAGTGACTTCTTGTGACCCAAGTGCTGTATCTCGTACAATTGCCCATTTATCCAGCTCTGTAGAGCCTTCCTAACCTCAAGCAGAGCAATGCTCCCTCCTAGCTTAGTACCGTCTGCAGAGTTCTGAGGATCTGTTCAACTCCCTATTCATCTATTCTTAAATGTAATGAGAATACTTTGTAATTGTCAATATTATTATCCAAATAATTGATATATTTATTACAGACAACTGGCCCCAATACTGGATTTTGCTTCAAGCTCTAACTCTTATTTTGTGAGCATATGTGATGATGTTCTTCTTATGTTAATAATTTCTTCTGTCTCTGCATAGAACACTAGTAATTTATTATTTCCCAAGAAATCTTTCTGAAACACAATAAGAAACAACTGAAAAAACAGCAGTCATAACAAAAGCATTGGCATTTTTATTAAAATGTTTACAAAAGTATTAGTCAGCTACATATAGCATAGTAGATGTTTATAGGAAGTACAGAGAGAGAAATAATGGAAATAAATTGCATCATACTCTTAGTATCTCCTTTGAGTAAACACAGTTGTCATAGGGCTTAATCTTCTCCACTAGTAAGATAGACTTGCTTTGCAGCAATCTGTACATTCCTGAAGTGCATTTAGAAGACTGACAAAACTATAGCCAGGAAAATTCTGAGAACTTTTTCACCCTCACTGACAATTATGCATGACTATTCAGGATAAAGATATTGTTGATATTATTCCAGATAGATTCAGATACCAGCTGTTAGCATATGCAATAAAATGGGGAATTTGAAGATAAATTACAAGAATTATGTAACCAAATTCCTAAATCATACTTCCTAAGTCAGAAGCACCTAACTCTTTTACAGTTTATTCTGGTTGAAATCTTCCATTTGAGTATTATCTTAATCCTTAAAATTACCTTAAAACATTTTTTAGCACTCTTTATTAATTAAATATTAGGCAGCATCTTTCAAAGTTGTCCTGTTGGCTAATTCTTATCAGAAATCAGACAACCCTGACAAAATTCAATGGTTTTGGAAAATACCAAGAAGTTATGACACTTGACAGCAGTTTTGGGAAGGGAAGCCTTATCATCTAGTTGTCTATATGTTACAGTTGATACTGATATAGAGAGGGAAAGCTGTGCATAACAGGCTACTTCATCTTTCACCTGTTTCATATGATGTTTTTACTGGTGTGGTGCCTTGTGTTATTGGTATTATGAGTGGTTGCACAAGGACAATTAGGGCAATGCAAAGCTTCTCACAAGCACATAAATACACACATGGTGCAAACTTAATGTTATAAACCTGTTGTAGAATGGCAATTTGCAATGACATACAGGAAGATCTTCATTCTAAAGAAGGATAATCATTGGAAGATCTTTGTTCTAAAGAAGGATAATCATTGCAAGCATTTAAATACCTCATATTTATACAGTGGCAGAAAATGTACTTTCATTTCCCCAATTCTTTCCATTTGAGAATGTTAAAATTTTTTTACAAAATGTTCAAATTCTTTACAAAATTGAGTACAGCTTCACTGCCTTATATGAGATGAATAAATATAATTATCCTCACTTTACTGATAAAGGAACTGAGACTCAAGAATACTTAACTTGAACTAAAGTAATGGTAGTCAAATTAGAGGATATATCACTTTTCTTTTCTGCCTTAGTAAAGTTCCATCACTGTTATTTGTTGAATAATGGTGACATTTGAAACAGGAGTACTGTAGTTCTATATCTAATATGAAGATGAATCCTAAGACCTAATCCTAACATACCCAGAAATTAACCATAGTAAAATCCACGAAGACTTGCAAGACTTGCAGTGATGGGTCAAAGACTAAGCCAGATGATCTTGAAGGTCTCTTCCAACCAAAGAATTCTGTGATTATGTCACCAAATAATAATGTGTTGCCAAAAATATATATATATATAAACAGAGGAGTAATAAATGTAATGAGAATAACTTTTAATTGTCAATATCTTATAATTGTTGATATTAATACATAGTGATATTTGTAATTCCCAACTTTAATAAAAATATTTATCATCAGAAGATTCTGGCAGTTTGGAGGGCATATTTTTAATCACCCTGTAGAGCTGTCTCCTTTTCCACTAACTTTGTTATTAAAAAATTAATCTGATTTTTATATCAGATTCAGCTCCATCAGAGCATGAACATTTTACAATGAAATATTAACCTGCAAGCAATGCCATATTAACATAACCCTTTGTACTTTTTGAAGATTAAATTACTGATATTAAAACTAAGAAAGAAGAAATAAACATCATGAGATACAGCAAACTACCATTTTATTATGGCATTGACTCTTTAGACACAAAGTGCATTCTTAATGCCTGTTACTCACTCTGTTTCAAATAGTTTAGCTTATGCTTAAAACAGAAACCTTTCTTTCAATTTAATTAGAGAAAATAAATATTTACTTTTTTTTCAGTCTCTTTGTTTTTCCTCGTTGAGAATTAGGCCTTTCGTTGAGACAGATAAACTTTCCTTCATGAGATAACATGAAAGCGTGTCCAGAGAAGGGCGACGAGGCTGGTGAGAGGCCTTGAGCACAGCCCTATGAGGAGAGGCTGAGAGAGTTGGGATTGTTTAGCCTGGAGAAGTGGAGGCTCAGGGGTGACCTTATTGTTGCCTACAACTGCCTGAGGGGTGGTTGTGGCCAGAAGGAGGTTGCTCTCTTCTCTCAGGTGGCCAGCGCCAGAATGAGAGGACACAGCCTCAAGCTACGTCACGGGAAATTTAGGCTCGAGGTGAGGAGAAAGTTCTTCACTGAGAGAGTCATTGGACACTGGAATGGGCTGCCCAGGGAGGTTATGGAGTCGCCATCCCTGGAGCAGTTCAAGGTGCCATGGTCTAGCCTTGAGAATTGTGGTAAAGGGTTGGACTTGAAGATCTGTGAGGTCTCTTCCAACCTTGTTGATACTGTGATACTGTGATACTGTGAAAGTAATATTCTTTGCACGTGGAAGATCTGTGTGCCTACTGTAGCTGTACATTCACCTGCAATCCAGATGTGAAATGATGCAGAATGTTTGTTCACTGCTGGAAGTCACAAACCAGTTAGTGAATAAATATTCGCATGACATTAGGTTCAATAATGGAGAAAGGATATCATGAGCAAAGAGTTTTAGCAACTTTCATGAAAGTGATTAATACTGGTGCAGTTGCTTTTTGCTTAGTTAAAAATTTCATGACTGTGAGTTGTAGACAGTCTTATTTAACCACAGCTACAATGTGTGCCTCAGTGTAGGACTTTTAAGATTTGAGTCTTTTTTTTTTTCCCCAGTACTTACACTACTCAAAGTAGCTGGTTTTCTAAAATTGGGCAGCCTTTTGTTTTTAAATATACATTGAATTCTGAAATGTTTGGTTCATAACTTTATGTGAAAGGTGACATAATTTTCAATGTGAGCCCTTTCCAGTTCTTCACATCCTTGCTCACTGACACCTAGTAGTAGTAGGACTGACAGATTATGAATATACTGATTTTCCACTGTTTGCTAAAAAAGGATTTATAAACCCCCAGCATTTCACTGCAGATTTTGAATATTGATATTCTCTAACCCCTTTATGCTATGCATGCTTCCTTGGATAAATGACAGATATAGTGTCCATTATCAATTTTGTCTATCATGTAACATGAATGTCCTCACAGTGTGGATGCTATAGCCATGAGACTCTCTAGATAAGTAAGCAGTGGTAGAAGTGGAAAATGAGAAGAAAGCATAAAGTACATAAAGTAATTTGCTTCATGACGTCTCAGGCTTGTGTGGCAAAAAATAATGCAGGCATAGCTTTATCTCCTTCAGTGGAGGAAGGATGGCAGAGCAGATGTTAATATTAGTAAATATTTAAATTGTCTTTGACTTATTGTTTTTAATTTTAACAATGAGAGGCAGTTGTTTCAAATAAAATTTCATTTCTCCTTGAAGAAATATTAAAAAACTGAGAATATAAGAATGTCTGAAATATCCAAAGCAAGGCTGAAAGTTCTTTACATGATTTTTTATGTGGCCACGAGGATGATCAGAGGGCTGGAGCACCTCTGCTATGAGGACAGGCTATGAGAGTTGGAGCTCTGCAGTCTGGAGAAGAGAAGGCTTTGAGGAGACCTTGTAGTGGCTTTCCAGTGTCTGAAGAGGGCCTACAGGAAGGCTGAGGACCACCATTCCAGTGTTCAATAACCCCTTCATTGAAGAAGTATGTCGTATTATCCAGCCTAAACTCCCCCTTGTGCAGCTGGTAACCATTTCCTCAAGTCCTGTCACTTGCCATCAAAGAAAACAGACTGGCCCCCTCCTTGCTCCAACTTCCCTTCAGGTATTGTCTCCCCTTAGCCTCTTCTTCTCTAGACCAAATGAACCCAGCTCCCTCAGACACTCCTTGTAGGTCATATACTCTGGGCCTGTTGTAAGCCTCATTGCTCTTATATGGATGTGATCCAGCACCTCAATATCCTTCCTATAGTCATAAGCCCAGAAATTAACATAAAACTTGAGGTGTGGCCCCACCAGTGCTGAGTATAGGGGGACAATCACCTCCCTGTTCCTGCTGGCCACAGTATTTCTAATACAAGCCAGGATGCCATTTGTTGGAGAAATTCTTGCTAGCTGAGGACACAGAAATCATAAACATGAGCAACCTGTGCTGGGAATGTCCTTGAGTCCATCTTGGGAGTTAAGGTAGCAGGCACAGGGTAGAGCCCCCCACATGCAGCTGCAGGGGGTGGAGTGCAGTTGCAGGTGGGCAGAGTTGGCCAGCCCCAGAGGCTGACCCTCAGATTGTTACGGTATACTGACCTATCCATGCCTCACAAGTAACTCTGTACCCTCTGATTGTAACCAATCTTGGTGGAGCATGCCTCTTGCTAGAATGCATATAAGTCACTGTGTCACGGAAATAAATTGGACTATGACCATCTAACCATAATGGTGAACAAAGAGTCATTTTACCCAGGTGCTCCACCGGTTATACGCCAATAGCCATTGGTTTTCTTGGCCACCTGGGCACACTACTGATTCATATTCAGTCAACTATCAACCAATACCCCCAGAATTCCCCTCAAGTTTCAGGTTTCTAACCACACTTCCCCAAATCTGTAAGTTACCATGGGATTGTTGTGACCCAGGTGAATGACCTGGCACTTAGCATTCTTGAACATCATACAACTAGCCTTGGCCCATTGGTCTATCCTGTCCACATCCCACTGTACATCTTCCCTACCCTCTAGCTTAGTGTCATCTGTAAATTCACTGAATATTCAATCCCCTCATGCAGATAAAGGAATTAATGAAGACAGACACCAGTACTGAATCCTGGGGGATACAACTAGTGACTGCACACCAGGCAGATTTAACTCCATTCACCACCAATCTCTGAGCCCACACAACAGGAAATACCTATTAAAATTTTCCAAAGAAAAATGTCTTTGCACACCAAACTACCTGCTGAGATATGCCTACTACTTCAGACTGCCTCTGCAATACAAACAAAAGATCTATCTTTTTGGGGTTGTGGATTATTCAAATAACACTGCAGAGTAGGAAGTTAATGTTGACTTGCCATGGACTTGCTAAAGGCAGTTCTAACAAGTCCCAGATGTTGGTTTTAAAAGTATTTCTTTAGAAAAAGACAAACACCAAAAAAAACCATCAAGTGTTCTTGCATTTTGAATGGTGTTTGCACTGGAAATTAGATGGACTAAAAGCATAATTTGGAACATTCCCTATCAGAAATAAAGATGTAGGGTAAAAAAGCAGTGGTTGACAATAATTTGGTATCTTTCCTACAGTACACATCTCTTGACATCTTCTGCAAAGGACAGGACAAAACTATAGAGAGGATTGTCCTGGAGTCCTGTACCCCTAAATCCCTCTCCTGCCCGGACTTCGGGGGGAAAGGGGAAAAGCCGCCTGGTTTCCCCCCACCTTGCCTGCCCTGCAGCCGAGAAGGGGGCGGCGACTGCCCCGTGAGTTCCCGCGCTGGAGCCAGGCTGGGATTGGCCGTGCGCTTTCGCGCCTAAAGTGTGGTAACTCTGCCCTTTGTCTAGCCAAGGTTATAAATATTGGGGGTCTTCCCGCCTTTGGGGTTCCCGCTTTGGATTTTGCCTGTGCCTGGACGAGTTCGCTCACTCTCCTGTGCCTGGACTGCAGAGAGACCAAAGGACTTGCTTTGCTGTTAGGCACACACCTTTGTCTGCCTAACGACCCTTAACGACCCTTAACGACTCCTGCAGCCGCTGGAGGAGGAAGACAGACCGCACGAGCCAGCCTGAGTGAGTTATTTGGCTTATCTTAATTTAGTAAGAAACCGCTATTAATTAATAGCTGAGTCCTTTTCCAAAAACTGACTTCCAAATATATATAGTCAGATTATTAATGGTATCCTCGTAGAATTCTCATGCAACTGAACCTGTTTATCAAACGAAATTAATCTTTGCATATATAGTTGTGGGGGCGGGTTTTGTAAAAATAAAAAAATATCTATTTTTGATAAATTTCGACTCGGCCACGAATTATTACTGCCCTCCGCAACATTATGGCGCAGTGTATGCAGGGTAGTTCAATCATAGAATTTCTACAAGAAAAGGGATGCCTAATCACAGGTCTTGATTTAATTTGGGCTCAGCAAAATTGTAAAAATCCAGAGAAAATCCTGGGAAAATTAGCTGAGCGCTCAGACCCTGTGATTCCTGAGTCTCCAATGGAGCATTTCTCTGTTGTTCTGGGGTCAGTCGTGACCCAGACTCTGGCCGAATTTGAAAATTATGAAAAAAGAATTCAGGCCTTGGAAAAGGACTTATTAGCAGAAAAAGCTAAGAGCCAAAGTATCTGGGAAAGCATGCTGGCGCAGACAAAGAGCCTGACCGCGGCACTGACTGCCCGGATGAAAGAAAGGCTTGTAACGCCTGCAGACACCACCTCTTCGGTCTCCGTGTCTGAATTTGAATGGAGTGATTCGCGGGAATCGGGGAGAAAGGCAGAGAATGCCCCGAGGGGCTCTTCGGGGGAGAGGAGTTCCCCGAAACCAGGCACAAAAGACTCTGCCAGAGACTCAGATAATTCCTCTGCACATGCCTCTGCGCGGCAGAAAGCCTCAAAGCCACGCAGAAAGCGCAGGTCCCGGCCGGACTTCCCCGTAGCTAGCGGAGAAGAGAGCTCCGGTGAGGAGGGCGCCGCGGTGCAGAGGCACGTGTTGCCTGTTATAAGAATTGAGTCCGTGAAGGGCAGGAAAGGCGCTGCAGGGACCTCCGTGATCAAAAAGCAGTTTACAGATGCACAGCTCAGTGACTTACAAGTCAAATACGCGAGAGATCCTGGGGACTCAGTCGCTGACTATGTGTATCGAGTGTCCCGAGCCGGTGGGGACCGGGTCCTTCTAGACTCGCAGGAAGCTGCTGGAGACTGGGGGGACGATGTGTTCCTGACACGGGAACCCGAGGGGACACACAGCCTCACCGCTCGGATAGCCTACTGGGCAAGCAGTGTCCGTCCAGCCTACCGGGGGGAGCCGACGGAACTAAAGGTCACCAGCTCCTCTGAGCTCATCACTGCTCTCCGCAGACTTGCCTGTGTCCAGGCTATCTATGATAAGGGACATTACGATTGCCCGTTTTATGCCCCTGTGGACCCGGAGAGACTGCACCCTATTATGAAGAGTTTGCCAGCGACTCTGCAAATCCAACTAATGAAGAATGTTGAGAAAATTGAACGTGTGCTTGGAGAAAAAGCAGAGAACGATGGTGCTAAAGAGCACGTAATGACTTGGGCTGAACTGTTAACTGACTTGAATGCCCACGGGCTGCAGTTTGGGTTTGGGTCTCCTGAAGGAAAAGGGGCTGGGGAGAGACAGTCTCGTGCTTCTCCCCCAGAAAACCCCAGGACTCTGCGCAGGCAGGTCCGGCCAGTGCAGGACTGCCCCCGCAGGGGGACGGGTCTTGCAGGCTTCTCCCCGAGGGGAAGGAGCAGAGACCAACAGAGTGACTGGAGACCCAGAGAAAAGAACAGCTGGTATAGACAAGCCCTGACTTTAGGGGTACCAAAGACTGTTTTAAGGCAGCTGGCAGACTGGCAGCTGAGGGATCTAGTGCGGTGCCTTCAGAAATCGGCTGCAAAATCCAGAGGCAGCCGCGCCAGGGCCAGCGGCAGCGGCTCGCCCAGAAGCGGCAGCCCCCCCGCTGGGAACTGCAGCTCGTCCCCAGACAGAAAGGTTAACCCTTTCTCGTCTCCCACACGGGAGGCAAAACACTGAATTACCGTAATAGTGGCTCGGCAGCTTTTAATGGTCAGCAGTCACGGGGAGAGCTACAGAAGCCCCCAGAATAAAGACCTGCTGCCTAGGTGAGCCACGTGGTCACCGACCACCTGCCCCAGTACAAAAGGCCACCGGATCAGTACACGGTGGATCGTCCCAAATTATTAATTGTCAAGCCTGGCCTTTATAGGCCGAGGCAGGTTTTATCTCCTTACAGGTTAAGGCCGAGGCAGAGGACCAGTTCCTGACCACCTGACCAGCACCTGGGAAGGGGAGAGCCAGCTACACGAGAGACGGAGTCATATCACCGGGGTGGCCAGTGGATGATGGCATCCGGACCCACGGACTGTGACCTCCAGCCATGGACTCAGAGCATCTAAGGCTCTGCCATGAACTTGGTTGCTCTACCAGGAACAGAGCAATCTTCAAATTGACTGTGTAGCTTTATTAATACTGTTTGGGCTATTGTTAAGCCTTGTTAAGTATTGTTAAATATTGTTGGGGCGATTAATGTATTACCTATTGTTAATGTTGGAAAAGGCTAAGCCATATATATATATTAATAGGTTCCTAAATTGAAGGGGGATTACTTCTCACTCAAGTTCTAGACAAAGATGCTCATTACCACCGGGGTGGGATGTCCTGGAGTCCTGTACCCCTAAATCCCTCTCCTGCCCGGACTTCGGGGGGAAAGGGGAAAAGCCGCCTGGTTTCCCCCCACCTCGCCTGCCCTGCAGCCGAGAAGGGGGCGGCGACTGCCCCGTGAGTTCCCGCGCTGGAGCCAGGCTGGGATTGGCCGTGCGCTTTCGCGCCTAAAGTGTGGTAACTCTGCCCTTTGTCTAGCCAAGGTTATAAATATTGGGGGTCTTCCCGCCTTTGGGGTTCCCGCTTTGGATTTTGCCTGTGCCTGGACGAGTTCGCTCACTCTCCTGTGCCTGGACTGCAGAGAGACCAAAGGACTTGCTTTGCTGTTAGGCACACACCTTTGTCTGCCTAACGACCCTTAACGACCCTTAACGACTCCTGCAGCCGCTGGAGGAGGAAGACAGACCGCACGAGCCAGCCTGAGTGAGTTATTTGGCTTATCTTAATTTAGTAAGAAACCGCTATTAATTAATAGCAGAGTCCTTTTCCAAAAACTGACTTCCAAATATATATAGTCAGATTATTAATGGTATCCTCGTAGAATTCTCATGCAACTGAACCTGTTTATCAAACAAAATTAATCTTTGTATATATAGTTGTGGGGGCGGGTTTTGTAAAAATAAAAAAATATCTATTTTTGATAAATTTCGACTCGGCCACGAATTATTACTGCCCTCCGCAACAAGGATAGAGTTCAAGACTAATAAAGACAATGTAATAAGCTTTTTAAGGTACACTTAGGCTAGATTAATCAGAGAATTTGGACATGACTAATATTCCCCAAATTATTTATTTTCATGCATTTTTCTAGAAACTGTAGGCTATTCATGTAAGTCCTCTAAACATAATTTTAACCATCTTCTATCAGATGTAGCCTGCTCTGCATTTAACGTAATTCTAAATTGTAAGTCTGTCTAATATTCCTAATGATAGGTAACACATGAATAGAGATTGCAAAACTTGCTATTTACAAGGTGCTATTTTCTTTTTCCTTTTTGCTTTATATATAGACCAGAACAGACAGTGCCCAAACACTTGAGGGGAGTTCTATGATTGTCTTGAAAGTCATTGCAGGAAAAACAGAGCATAATGTGGCAGAGCACAACAGGTGAAGCAAAGGCAAAAGTGAAAGCAGGCATGTGGCAAAGCTTATTTATTGTTTGCATTCAATAGTTCCAAGTGCCGGGTGCTGCACATTGGCCACAACAACCCCATGCAGAGATACAGGCTGGGGTCAGAGTGGATGGAGAGCAGCCAGACAGGGAGGGATCTGGGGGTGCTGATTGATACCCGCCTGAACATGAGCCAGCAGTGTGCCCCGGTGGCCAAGAAAGCCAGTGGCATCCTGGCCTGCATCAGGAATGGTGTGGTCAGCAGGAGCAGGGAAGTCATTCTGTCCCTTTACTCCGCACTGGTTAGACCTCACCTTGAGTACTGTGTTCAGTTCTGGGCCCCCCAGTTTAGGAGGGACGTTGAGATGCTTGAGCGTGTCCAGAGAAGGGCGATGAGGCTGGGGAGAGGCCTTGAGCACAGCCCTACGAGGAGAGGCTGAGGGAGCTGGGATTGTTTGGCCTGGAGAAGAGGAGGCTCAGGGGTGACCTTATTGCTGTCTACAACTACCTGAGGGGTAGTTGTGGCCAGGAGGAGGTTGCTCTCTTCTCTCAGGTGGCCAGCACCCGAACGAGAGGACACAGCCTCAGGCTGCACCAGGGGAAATTTAGGCTGGAGGTGAGGAGAAAGTTCTTCACTGAGAGAGTCATTGGACACTGGAATGGGCTGCCCAGGAAGGTGGTGGAGTCGCTGTCCCTGGAGCTGTTCAAGGCAAGATTGGACGTGGCACTTGGTGCCATGGTCTAGCCTTGAGAATTGTGGTAAAGGGTTGGACTTGATGATCTGTGAGGTCTTTTCCAACCTTGTGATACTGTGATACTGTAATGTAGAATCACAGAAGCAACCAGGTTGGAAGAGACCTCCAAGATCATCCAGTCCCTTTGGCCACCAATCAGAATGGCACTATGCCAAACCTTACCACATTATGTGAAATCAGGAGCTTGCTTTCCCTTATTTGGGAAGAACAAGTCTGAGAAGTCTTGGATGCTCAAAGTGGGTGTCTCCGGGTGTTTTGTCTTCTCCCTGTACTCTGCTCCCCCACCCCCCCAGCAGAGGGAAGAGGAACATGAGATGATGCCTGGGCAAGCCAGGATATGTATCTTCCACAACATCTTCTCTTTAGTTTTCAGCATTATTTATTAACTATTTGTAGGACAACAAATAAATAAGTAGTTTATGGATTTTTTTTTGTTATTTCTATGAATGTTATTTATATTATACCTGAAATTCTAAGATATGCTAATATGTTTAAAAGTGCAAGTAGTAGGAAAGAGATCACGTTTGAATACAAAACCAAGACATTAAATATGACCTAAAAAATGAAATAGGAACAGATGGAAGTTCATAGACTTTTCTGACTTTTTAGTGAGACTAAGTATCTGTTTCTTCTCTAACTTACACTAAATTGTTATGCCTTCTTCATGCTACCGGTATAATAAGCACAGTCAGCAGAAAAAATTGTGCATCTACTTGTGCTGTGCAGTAAAATTTTAACATTCAACAATAAAACTCAGGTCCTCCAGATTTATATGCAGACAGGTGCCATGAGGAATTTCACAACTGCAATCTATATAGAAAGACATGAAATATTTAATGAACTTATTTCACAGAATTCAGACTTAAGGGAAATAAGCTCCTCTATTGAATAAAGTCAGAAATTATCAAGTTAAAATCAGCCAAAGACTTCATAAATTTTAAAAAAAAGTTAAAACTTCAGCAAAAACTCAGTCTGAGAAGAAAAACAATACAGAAATTACAGAGAAGTGGAGGAAAAAAAACAGAATGTCAGAAAGAAACACCAGTTTTATAAAATAATTAAGATCTTTCAGTTATACAACTTTTTCTGTGTTAATCTTTTTAATTTGTATCTCCCTAAAGAAATAAACTGCATGCTTAGAAAATCAAAATGACCCTTTCTCAAGAGTAATAATTGACTAAAGATACAGATTATTATCAGTCTTCATTGAATTAATATCTTTGGAGAATGAAACTATGAGAAATTATGGCTTATGTCGTTCACCATTCTTTGAGTTGTTGTGATGGTTTGGGTGTTACACACCCCTCCACTCTTATGAAAACACCCAGACTGACTCAGAGGTCTGGAAATTAAGAAATGAAGCTTTGTATTTACATCTTAGCACAATATACAAGCAGATATTTAAAATATATACAGCTATATACAGAAATATGCAAGTTAAAAAATAATACAGAAATGCAACACCCCTCCCAGAAATCAGAGCCCCAGGAGGGGCTCCCAACCACTCTTTCACCTTCTTTGCACCCCTCTACCTTATCCCAGAGTTTGCCTTACATGCAAGGTGATTTTGGAGGATTGGCCAGGGGGGTTAGAAAGCAGAAGGAGTAGTTACACAAAAAACAGATTAGGGAGAAAAGTACAGACATCAGCTGCAATAGAGAGCCACTGCAACTGTGTTATCTATGTTTTGTGTTCTTGTTTTTATGCATTGCAGCAAACCTATGTGTGAAGTAGACATCACCACTGTTTCCTTTTCGCAGCCTATAATCGAATTTCACTCACTAAAATATTACAGCTAGCCTCAAACTAGCATAGTTGTTGACTCCAGTTAAGCTTCCAGAAAGTCTAAAATAAAATAATTTTTCTGAATGCTTCTTGCAAATTTTTCAGTGTTTCTTTATGTAGAGGCTAAATCAAAACTGATAACTGAAGACTGACACTTATATACTTTTCTCTCTATATATATATTTAGAGATATATGTAGAAAGAAATAAAGTGAATTGTAGATGTGCATAAGAAGCAATAAAAAAATAAAGAATTCAGATAACAAACTAAAGAGAACTTGTGGACTCTAGCTAAGACTAATGAAAATGTTTGAAGAAGAAGTGAGAAAAATTATAGAATATGTGAAGGAAATTTGCAGTATCAGAACTATGTTTGCATATATAAAACACAAAAATTAAAACAACACCAAAACAAAAAACAAACAAACAAACAAACAAAACCCAAAAGAAAACAGGGAAAAAATGATCCTTTATCAAGGCCATTTACCTTCATTTTCCAGTCGTGAAGAAAAAGGTACTTTGCACACTACCACACTTTCCTTGTGCTAACTTCAGGAACTAATAGATAAAAGATCAACTGTTAATTTTAGCTGTAACATTTGAATAACATACCTCTGGACCAGTTAGTGTCTTCCCCCTTTTTAGTTTTACACTCCCAGATGTTAAGAAATGTAAAAGACTGTAAAATAACATGTTCTGCAGTTGACATTTAGTGTGCTAATTTTCACTGCTAAGTAAATTCCTTACTGCCAAGTTATAAACCTTTGAAATATAGGGTTTATAATAAAAGTGCTGTTACAACCTTGAATATAACTGAACAAATGACACAACTATAATTATGCCCTGTGAGAAACACTGTAATGTATTCTGAACTCATAATTTGGTAATTTATTTTCCATAATTGTACTTTTACTGTGTCTTTAAATGAACCTTTATAATTTTATAAACAGCATGGTCTTCTCACTAAAAATTAGATTGGCTTCTCCTTTGTTAGCATTGAATGTCTTAGCTATATAAACCCTGTTTTTCCCTCTTCATTTCTGCAATGGTTATGGTTTGAAAGTGTGGCACAGAAGTCCAAAGACCAAAAATAGACTGCAACTCCTGTAAAATGAACTCTAAATTTCCCCCATGCTTGATCTGTCTAATATTTAAAAACAATCAAAAAAATAATTAAAATTTGCTCAGAAACCAATTTGAAATCAACACAGGTATGCTCAAAGCAACGATTATGGCTTTTAGCTTTGTTTTTTTCCATGTAACTTCAGCCAACAAAAGAAAAGCGTGAGATAAAAGTCACTTCATTCTATGAATCATTACACCAAATCAAAACATCTCCTTTTCAACGTGATTAATGTGACTTCAATGTGCTTAATCAATTTAGGTGATATCTATTTCTCTATGCCACAACTTGGAACATGAGAAAATATGTGAGAGTGCATACTTAACTTTGGGAACATTAGAGGCTTTAGGATACTGTTCTCCCACTAAAGATTTTTTTTGCTGAAATTTTAAACTCAGTTGTCTGTCTTCACTTTTATACTCTCAACTCCTCAGGTACAATAGTAGATTTCAAGTTGTACTAACAGAAGCAACTAGATCACCTAGTCAACCTCTTTATAACTCAGGTCATCAAATCTAAGTCACTTTTTTTTGATAACTATGACTGTCATGGAGAGTAGCAAAAGGCTCTCTAAGCTTTTGCTATATTGTGTAGTTTCTAGTGCCTCACATTCAAGCCAGAAGCATCGAAAACCCAAAACAATCTTTCAGTCCCATGGGAGGATTTCTCCCCAGGGTAAGTGAAAAGGTAAACACTGGCCATGTTTTCCCTTCCACTTGACCTCGCTTTCCAGACAACAGGGTATTGTTTTGGTTAAGTAGAAACGACTATCTCGGGCCTGCCCAGCACCTGCAGGTGGGCTGGCCTGAGGAGTGGTCTTTATATTGTTTGAGTAATATTATCCAATTATATAGATTGCTTACTGTCTTTTACCAATGTATGTTAACAACGTAAAAGTGGTCTGAATTGTGGGCTAGTCCTATTTTGGAGCATTATAAAAATGGTGGACAGGCCAGGATTGGTGCTCGTGCTCTTGCTTTTGCCCTTGCGCCCTTGCCCTAGCCTTCTGGGTCTGCGTCTTGTCCTTCTGGGTTTTCCAGCCTTTCTGGTTTTTTTTCCCGGACTTAACAACAACAAACTGCTCGCCGATCTAGTCTCGCCTCGGGCGGACCCCGAGTCGCAGAGGCTAAAGCCTGCATGCCTGGACCCTGATCGGGAGAAAGGGACTCCCTGCCAAGCTACAGACTGTGAGTACCTGACGAACTATTAACTCGAACCAGAGACTCAAAAGAACTCTCTTTAAACATCATAGACTCTTTGATTTGCCATTTTCGGAAATGTTACTTTGATCTCAATCAAAAGAATTCACAGTGGTGGTGTAGTTTCGGGAAGAGAGAATTCGCATTCTTTGCAATAAATCACTGATAAAATAGTCAACGCCTCGCGTATTTTCCCCATAACTCTGCCGCGAAACTGCGTTCCACGACAATGACAAACTGTGTTTGTCATTAATGATAAAGAGGGAATTTTTGAGAGAAGAGAAAGGAAAAAACAATAGTTGATTCCAAAGCTGAGAAACCATCAAATATTCCTATTATTTTTCTCTTAACTTCAAGAAACAATTAACAAAACCCTCACCACATAAAAGAAACAATCAGTTATTTTGGTCTATTTATATGTAATTGTATTCAAAACCCCCTTTTCCCCAGAATGCAGAAACATAAGATCATGTCCAAGCAGTTATGCTATCAACAGTTATGATGGTCCCGAAAGACTCTTAGCCTACACACACTCTTCTTATTTCGACAATAGCTTTGACTTTAGGTATTCCCCACTTCATACACTACAGAGTTATATTCTTCTCTATGAAACACATCTTTCACTGTGCTACTACTGTTTGCAAAATTTTATGTATCTGACTGAAGAAGCAATTCATGAACAAACCTGTGAAACATTTATTTGCTGTTCTGTGAAAATTTTGAAGCTCATAGGAAATTAGAGCATATAAAATAACCATAGAATCATAGAATCAACCAGGTTGGAAGAGACCTCCAAGGTCATCCAGTCCAACCTAGCACCCAGCCCTATCCAGTCAACTAGACCATGGCACCAAGTGCCCCATCCAGTCTTTTCTTGAACACCTCCGTCTATGTCTTGTTAATTTCCTTACTGATTAAAATCTATAGAAACTTAACAGAAATATAACTTGAAGTTTCCTGCATTTGTACAGGTGCTGTTCTACATATTTCCAACCATTGTTCCAAAAGACAGTGTACATTGCTCAACAGACCTAGAGATTCATCTAAGAAAAGTTCTAAATTACAGATTTCACATTTCATCATGCTTGTAAAGAAATGTGTTCCCTAGTCATTTAAGGTAATGTTTTAAATTAAAAGAACACTAAGAAAGTCAGTCTCTTATAAATACATTCCCAAATCTATCAGGAATGAAGACTGAAATTTTTTTAAGCTTTTAAGGCTGTAATGAAGTACAGTAAAATACAATGCATAATGATTATTAATTAATTTCAAAATTCTCTCCAAGTGTTTTCTCTTGCTTTGCTAATCAACAGTCCTAGTGTGGTCTCAGATTTTATTCTCTTGGCTTTTAGAAACTTTCATTCTAAAATATGAACATTTATGTGACATAAAACAAACAAACACACAAAATAAAAAAAAACAAAACTCAAAAAACCCCCAACAAAACAAATTAAACTAAACACACACACGCAAATACTCAAACCAAACCAAAACCAACACAAAAAACCCCGAACAACTAATCAAACAAATCAAGAAAGCACTAACTCACTTCAGACCGCCTCAAAACCCAAACAAGGCTGATTGAAAGAGAGTAATAGGATAATGTACAGAAATTTCTGATATAAAGGAGTGAAGAAGATGAAGTAAGACACTTTTCATTTACACTACAGGACAACATGGATTTAGGATGGGCAGATCCTGCCTCTCCAACCTGATCTCCTTCTATGATCAGGTGACCCACTTGGTGGATGTGGGGAGGCCTGTGGATGTTGTCTATCTGGACTTCAGCAAGGCCTTTGACACTATCCCCCACAGCAAACTGCTGGCTAAGCTGTCAGCCCACGGCTTGGATGGCAACACTCTGTGCTGGGTTAGGAACTGGCTGGAGGGCCGAGCCCAGAGAGTGGTGGTGAATGGTGCCACATCCAGCTGGCGGCCAGTCACTAGTGGTGTCCCTCAGGGATCAGTGCTGGGCCCCATCCTCTTTAACATCTTCATGATGATCTGGGTGAGGGCATGGAGTCAATCATCAGCAAGTTTGCCGATGACACCAAGCTGGGGGCAGATGTGGCTGGGTTGGAGGGCAGAAGAGCTCTGCAGCGGGACCTTGACCGCCTGGACAGATGGGCAGAGTCCAATGGGATGGGGTTCAATAGCTCCAAGTGCAGGGTGCTGCACTTTGGCTACAACAACCCCATGCAGAGATACAAGCTGGGGTCAGAGTGGCTGGAGAGCAGCCAGACAGGGAGGGATCTGGGGGTGCTGATTGATACCCGCCTGAACATGAGCCAGCAGTGTGCCCAGGTGGCCAAGAGAGCCAGTGGCATCCTGGCCTGCATCAGGAATGGTGTGGTCAGCAGGAGCAGGGAGGTCATTGTGCCCCTGTACTCTGCACTGGTTAGACCACACCTTGAGTACTGTGTTCGGTTCTGGGCGCCCCAGTTTAGGAGGGACATTGAGATGCTTGAGCGTGTCCAGAGAAGGGTGACGAGTCTCGTGAGAGACCTCGAGCACAAGCTCTACGAGGAGAGGCTGAGGGAGCTGGGATTGTTTAGCCTGGAGAAGAGGAGGCTCAGGGGTGACCTTATTGCTGTCTACAACTACCTGAAGGGTGGTTGTGGCCAGGAGGAGGTTGCTCTCTTCTCTCAGGTGGCCAGTGCCAGAATGAGAGGACACAGCCTCAAGCTGCACCAGGGGAGATTTAGGCTCGAGGTGAGGAGAAAGTTCTTCACTGAAAGAGTGGTTGGCTACTGGAATGGGGAGGTGGTGGAGTCGCCGTCCCTGGGGCTGTTCAAGGCAGGATTGGACGTGGTACTTGGTGCCATGGTCTAGCCTTGAGCTCTGTGGTAAAGGGTTGGAATTGATGATCTATGAGGTCTCTTCCAACCTTGTTGATACTGTGATACTGTGTGATACTGTGAAGAGTTAATGGGTATGAATTCAAGAAAATTTCATTTATTAGTAAGAAAAAAAAAACTTTCAGTGCGATAGTGGTCAGAGACTGGAACAGGTTGCTCAGTAAGGTTGTAATGTCTCTATCTTTGAAGATATTCAAAACTGAGCTGAACATGGTCCTGCATTGAGTAGGAGACCTTCAGATATGTGCCAAAATAATTGTATGGTAATGATTATCTTGAAAGGCCATTCATCATTTAATTAATTTCAGCTCAATAGCCAGTGACCTTGCTAATCACCCCACCCTTTACTCCCCCTGGAATTGGAATGGAATACCTGAGAACAAGTCTATCAAGGAGGCTTAAGTCCTTTCTTAAAAACAACATGACAGTGGACTCAAAGGGGTGAGGGGAAAATCAATTTGTGCTGAGGTTGTCTGATCAGTCATATACAACTGCATTAGCATTGCTCTAATGTTCTCCTTGTCATTACAGTCATTCTGGTCACCTAATACACTGACTATGAATGTGAGAAAAGACTTGACCCAAGATCAGAAATAACACAGTACTTCATCTTGAAGAAGAGGAAGAGGCAGCAGTGACTGTTTATTCTGATGCAGAGACATGTAGTCTGTATTGATTAAGTCAGGGAAGCCAAAAATATATGACCTTTTAAGGCTGAACAGCACATTTCTTCCAGTGAAAATGGCAGGAGGTACATTGTAAACACATTCTTTACTGTTGTACATTAAAGTCCTGGAAACCAAGAAATATTTGCTTAGTAGTGGTTAAATATGAATGTGGATTAGAGCAATCAGTATTTTATTATCTAATATTTAGTATTTTTTAAATGAACAAGCTAAAATGTTCTCTATTCTCAGTTTCTTACTGAAATCTGAAATCACATAGCTCAAAAGAACTTATGTGCCTATGATGTGTACTTCTTATAAACAGCTAGTAATACTGAACTAAAAGTTAGCTCAACAGCAGAGTCTTAAAATCAGCTGTCATTTAACCAGACTTCACCTCAGCTTCTACTTTATATATTTTTGAAAGAAAGACAGAGATTTGAAACAGAACACAAATCAAATGCCTCCATGCCCTTTAAAAAGAAAGGATCTAGTTTAATACTTTGCAGTAAGTAACAACAAATCTAAGTAGTTTTCCTTTTAGTAGTTACCTGGTTTCAACTGAAATGGTATCTTGCAATCCATAAAAAAATTCCAGTCAGTGTCTAGGGCAGCAAGGAGAAGGCAATATAGAACTAAATAATATTATTCATCTACAGACACCCTGAAATACAATTTTAAAAAAGCTTAGGACATTACTAAGACTCTCAGTCTTTTACAGGTTGTTACTGTTTTGTCTTAAGTGGAAAAGATAAAGAAAGTTGCAGTTATATGTAAGTATAGACTTGGTGTTTTCTTCTTTGATAGTACTGCAAGATATTAATTGCAGTTTGATGGCCAGAGTAAGACTATCATGTTAGCAGCTGCCTTTGAAGAGAAAACTTAGAGATCAAAATTTGTATTGAGGCGAAAGAGATTTCTATGAAGTTTCTCAAGTTTTGTGGTTAATGCTTTGTAAATTGCATAAATTCCCACTGTGTAGTATGAACATTCAAAATTAAAGTGGTGTTTAGCTGAGAAACCTTTTAAATGAAAATTACTGCAAGATGTGAGAGAGTTGATTTCTGTTTCCCCAGAGAAGATTAAACATGGAATAAAAGGAATTAACTAAGTAAAAGGTAGGAAAAAAATAAAGGTTTGTTCATTGTACTTCTGAAGGCATGGCAGTTTTAGTTATTGTTTAAAAAAAAAGGCTGGTTTAAAAGTTGCAAACTTGAAAAGTATTAACAAAACATTTCCATATGTAGCTGTACCTGTGTGGTATCTGTGTGATATAAAGGTATATACCTTCAAAATTACTCAAATATATATATAGATGGATAGAGACTAATAAGGCAAATGGAAATTGTATTTGGAAATCTAAATAAGTAGAAGTATGTGTCATTGGGGACATTATTTAATGACCACATTCTGAAAATATGGAAAAAAAAAAAAAAAACCCAAAGCAACTGAAACAAAAAAGCAAAACCAAAAATGCAAATGAACATGGGATAGATGTAATCTAAAGAAATTCCTTCTGGGTAAAATATCATTAAAACCAGAATTCCTTTAATATGTTGTTACATACTTAGTGAATGCCTTAAAATCTCTCTTAATAATTTTTCTGAGACCAGTGATCATCTATGCAGCTATTGTAGATCAAATTGCTGCTTTCTGCATCCAGGTACTGTCTATTAAAAAAAAAAAAAAAAGGTACCTAATGCAGAGTAACTCACAGCTTCTGCCTCAGATGTACTGATGATACAGCAACGCTTGGCAAACAACGTGTGGCACTATTGTGCAGATGAACTCACTGTTCCCAAAGAAAAGCAGAGAGCAGGAAGGGAACCATTGCATAATCCTGAATTATCAGGGGCCCTACATTGTCCCTTGGTGTGCCATATCTCCAGAATGTGAACAGTCAATAAACCTACTCAGTATCATGTGCTGAGTAAGAATCAGGAGTAAGGCCAGTAAGAGTGATATTGTGGTGGGAATCTGTTATAGACAACCCAACTGGGATGAAGATGCAGATGAAATGTTTTATAAGCAGTCAAGAGAGGTTTCACAATCACTACTCCTAGTTCTCATGGAGAACTTCAACTTCCCAGGTGTCTGTTGAAAATACAACACAGCAGAGAGGCAACAATCAGTCCTGGACGTTCCTGGGGTGTGTGGAAGATAACTTCCTAACACAACTGGTGAGGGAGTCAACCAAGGAAGGTGCCTTCCTGGTCCTGCTTCTTGTGAACAGGGAAGAACTTGTGGGCGAAGTAAATGTTGGAGGTCTTCTAGTCTTCTAGGCCAGAATGATCATGAGAGGATTTCCTATCCTTGGAGAAACAAAGAGAGGGGTTAGTAAAACTGCCACCTTTGACTTAAGAGGGCAAGCTTTGGCCCTGTTCAGGAGACTGATTGACAAAGTCCCTTTGGGAGGCCACCCTGAAGGATATAGGAGTCCAGGAAGGATGGACATACTTCAAGAGGAAAGCTTCCAAGGCATAGATGTAGGATGTTCCTCTATGTGCAAAAAAATGAGTCAGTGGCGAATTAGTCTGGCTTGGATGAACCTTTGGCTGGACCTCAAGAACAAAAGAAGAATCTACAGCCTGTGGGAGAGGGGAGAAATCTTTCATGAGGGGTGTAAAGATGTAGTGAAGCTGTTCAGAGAAAAAATTAGGAGAGCCAAAGCACAGCTAGAGCTCAACCTAGCTACAGCCATGAAGGATAATAAAAAAAGTTTCTATAAATTCATTAACAAAAGGAGGACTGAGGAAAATCTCCATACTTTGTTGCATGCAGAGAAAAACATAGTGACTAAGGATGAGGAAAAGGCTGAGGTGCTCAATGCTTGTTTTACCTATGTCTTTAACACAGTGGAACCAACAGTTCCCTGGACAACCAGTCTCATGAACTAAGAGGCAGTGAGGGTGTGCTGAATGAAGTTATCACAACAAAGGAGGATGTGGTCAGTGATCTGCTATGCCATTTAGATGCACACAGGTCTGTGGGTCTGGTGGGCTACACCCAAGGGTGCTGAAGGAGTTGACACTTTGAGTGCCCAATTTTGGGCACCTCAATATGAGAGAGATGTGGACTTGTAGGAGCAAGTGCAGAGGGCAACAAATCTGGTGAAGGGCCTGGAAAATAAATCTTATGAAAAGCAGTTGAAGGGGCTGTTTAGTTTGGAAAAGAGGAGGATGAGGGGAGACCTCATCACTGTCTGCAGCTACTTGAAAGGATCTTGTGGAGAGATTGTTGCTTGTCACTTCTCACAGGTAATCAGTGACAGAACAAGAGAGAGTTGCCTCAAGCTGCAACAGGATAGGCTTAGACTGGACATTAAGGATTTTTTTTTTCACAGAAGAAGCAGTAAGATGTTAGAATAGGCTGCCCAGGGACATGGTTGAGCCATCAACCCTGGATATGTTTAAAGGTCATTTAGATGTGATGCTTGGGGATACGGTTTAGGGCATTCAGAAGGAGGTCTTGTGGTGAAAGTACAAAGAAACAAAGCAAACAAAAAAACCCCTTATGCATTAAAAATAAACTACAGTTTTCCCCATAAAAATAATAATGCAGAAATGGGAAAGTAATTAGGATTATAGGAAAAAATGCTTGTGGAAAGATAAAGTATAAAAAGATGAAAATCAGTGAAATGGATGCAGTGAAGTGGGACAAGAATGCCAGACAGGAGAAACTTAGTATGAGGGGGGAAAAAACTTATCTTGTAGCCAAAACTCTGCATGCCAGACTGGTCAGGTCTGTGAAGGGGCAGAACCACAACTGGTAACATAGCTATTCTTAAAAACTGAAAAATAGAATAGTATAGAGTAATCTTCAACACATACTTTTTTTTTCTTCCCTCCCTCCCCTCCCAATAAAGTATCCTTGAATTCCTTTCTGAGATGACTCTAATATCACTTCTGAGGGAGTCTCTAATTTATATGTTTGATCTTGATGAATTTGTTCAGAATTCCTAAAGAGAAAGGTAAAAAACAGCCAAGGTGTTACTCGCTATGAATGAATGCTCTTTTATTGACTTGATGGAACAACATTATTTCTATTGAATACTTTACTTTGTGCTTGTCAGGAGTACTAAGAATGGAAATTTAAAGTACCAGTTCAAGTATAAAATTTTAGATTCAGTATCATTAACAATTTCAAGTACTCAATGTGATTAAGAAGTATGTTGCAAACTATTGTACAATACAATCTTTTTGTAGTACAGATACAGTGGAATATTATACAATACAATGGAATATTATGCAATACAATGCTTTAACATAAGTTTCATATGTGACTACTGTATGTGAGCTAATGACATTTACTACCGTAAACAAAATTCAATTTTGGTTTTAAGTTCTATGTTTAAATTACAAATTCTTAAACACTACTAGATTGTTCACTCACAATTTAGATTTTCCTTTAAGTTTTGCATTATCAACTAGGTTAACTTAAGTTGCTGGCATTTTGAGATAACATAAAGAATCTGAATAGTAATTGCTTTGATGAGTAAAAATGAAGTGTGTATACACTGAACTTGAATGCACTCCAATAAGTGAAGAATGTTGTCTGTGTCTTAATCACGATGTTTTGCAGACAAAATTCTGTTCACCAGAAGCTAAGCGTGTTTTGACTAAGACACTATCTATTGTGATGTACTACATTATGGAAATTAGACCAAATGCAAATCTGATCGTGTGAGCTAGCAATGACATTCTGGATCTGGAAAAGAATAGGAAGCATGAATATCATGCTTGAAGTTATTCCCTGTGTCAGCTGTCTGTATCTTCTCAAGGGTTTAACATACCATGTTTGTAAGAGCTCTGTTTTTTGAAATGTATCTCTCTACATCCTCTTCTCATCTTTTTATATGTGTGTGTGTATATATATATATACACTCAAATACACATATACTTCTGTAAATAATATTTATTACTCATAGAAGTTATTTTTTCTGTTTATTTAGGTTATGTCTTATTCTATATATGGATATTCTGGCACTAATTATAGAACAGATTGTGCTGGGATTTCTACAGGACTGCACTATGGCAATACAGATTAAGCAATTAACCTTGATGTCACTGTAATTATTAAGATACTTTAGCAAAATTAACTAATTTCCCCACAGGATGTTCTGCTGAAATCAACTTCCACTCTCTTAAGATGCCAAAATAGAAAATGTTAATGGAAAACTAAGTTTGCAATTTTAATAATGTGTTGGGTGTGCAGGCCTTTTCAAGAGTCATCTTTAAGCATTTCACACAATAGTTTACTCTGAAACTGCAGTATGTGTTTTCCATATGCATTCATATGAAAAGAAAGAAAGATATACCTCTTCACAGTGGCTTTACTGTGCAACTTCTGAACTTAAATCTTGTTCTAAAATAGATAGCTATGAGGAACTAGTTCATATTTGCTTTCAGTGCAGTATCTGCCCTTAATAATCATGTTAATAATATTTCAACCAATATCAGAATATTATGTACTAAGGTTTACTGCATTAGAAATACAACAATATGACATATTTTGGCTTCTATTAACATGCATATTTAAATGTTTTAGCCTTTTGTAGAATCTTGCAGTTCCTTTGTTAATTCAATTTATTAAAACCAAATACATTTATTAAAAATTTAGTTGGTTTTTAATGACTAAATAGTTATTAAATTTTAATTTTAAAAAGAATCTATACAATTTCTTGCTTGTGGTCTTTTATATGTATAGAAAGAAGAATACCTGCCCTACAAACATCTCTTTGTAAAGGTCAGTTATTTTCTTCAGTCAGTCATTACATTGCAATCACTACATGCAATGATATGAAGACTAATTGCAAAAGTGAGGTTGTATAGGTCTAGTTGACTGGATAGGGCTGGGTGCTAGGTTGGACTGGATGATCTTGGAGGTCTCTTCCAACCTGGTTGATTCTATGATTCTATTATTATTTTATTATACTATTTACCTAAACTTTTTAGCATTTTTCTTGTGTTTCCCAGTACTGATTTATGAAGATAATTTTGAATGTATTCCATGAATATATTTAAAATTCAGAATAATTACTTCACAAGACAGGGAAATGCATATGTGGAATAACTGTTATGATACATTTAATTGTATCTGTAGTGCAAAAAGAAAGAAAAAGGTAGACATGCAATTTATTCACAGTACATAAAGAATTTTTTTTTTTCAAATTGGAAAAGAAAAATTCATAGTCTGCCTTTTTGGTAAGTTTCTGTCACAGTATGTTTGCATAGCACTGAAGAGTGTAGATGGAGATTTTTGATTAATTTGTAAATGTTAGTGAAGGTATTGGCAGTTGCACTGGTCATTCTCAAACATTTTTTAATGTTTTTTTCCTCTTTCCAGAAGAATCAGTCCTTGCAGTTCTGTATATCATAGCAGAATAGCTTTTTCCTTTTCATTCAAAACTTGATGAAATTGAGGAGAAAAAAAAAAAAGGTAGAAAATACAACAATTCCATCACATTGACTTTTTTAAAGTGTGCCCACTTAGAGAAACTCAGATTTTATTTTTTTTTAATGAGAAAATATCTCAGGTTGTTTTCTTGGAACATTTACAGATGTTTAAGTAGAGAGAATTTAGTTACACTGGAGCCTTTTATGTAGAAGCATGTAATAAAATGAGAAGGGAAAACGATGAACATCATATGAGGATATGAATCTTTATTGGTTTGTCTATATGTCATAAAACTCCTAGTGTTATTCAGTGGTGTTGTCTGTCTGTCTGTCTGTCTATCTATCTATCTATTGATGGAGTTGTTGTGTGGTGGTAGGCCTGATAGGCCCAAAATAGGTTTATACATGTACTGGCTTTCTTTTGTGGTAAACAAGGTACATGCACTTAGCTTGTGCCTGCCTTGTGCAAGGCCTGTGCTCTTCCCAAATTTGGGTAAAGCAAGCCTGTGGTTTTACCTAATATGGTCAGGCTTGGCCAACTGCCATTCTGATTATCTATTCTGTGTCCAAAGGGCAATTAATCTTGGCCCACATTGATAAAAGAGATATGTAAGTAAACACAGTGTGCTCTGTCATGCTCTGCCATGCGATTTGTGCCTGCTGTTGCCTGCTGTTATTGCTTACTGCTTTACTGTTTGCCTGGAAACTCCACTGTCACAAGTTTACCAGGAAGAGACTCTAAAGGCCTCCACGCGATCGGCCTGCACAGCCAGCGTGACGTCATGCTGAGACTGCACAGTGCAAGATATCCTGCCTAGACCTGAAAGTCTCCTGCCAAGATGAGAAGTCCTGGAGACACACAGATCGTCCAGAGGAGCCAGGAGACAAGGTTAGAGATCGTCTGACTCCTTTCTCCAGAAGCCTGGGAAGAATCGAGTCTCAGCGTCCAACAAGACAGAGCTCCCTGAAAGCGTTTGGGCACTGTCTGGGACTGTGGCTGGCCCCGTGACTCTGGGTAATAATAATTTTGTGAGTAAATACTTAAAAGCCGCTTTGTGATTCTCTCTTGCCTTTTGCCATAAGCAGAAAAGAACTCCTTGAGTCCATCTAGTGGGCAAGCAATATGTTGACCATGAGCAGCATTTGACTGAAGGAATCTTTCTCTTCCAATTCAATTAATGTTTATATATTTTGCTGGTTATTACTAGATCTAGTTATTATCTGTAAAATGTTCCCATGACTGTGCAAAGAACTAATTATTAATATTATTATTAAAGTTAGTGGTCAGGGATTGTAAGAGTTCTGAATATAAAAATCAATAAGCAATATGAATTTTGGAAAAATATAAACTTACATGGATTAATTTCCTCATCATAATAAGTTGGGGCAAGGTCTATAGCACTTGTTGAACAGTTTAATCAATATGAGACCCATTATTTCCTGAAAATGTGCAAAATTAGGATAATAGCTTAAAGAGAAGCCACAGTACTCAGGTCTACATGAGTGACATCACTATTCATCTACTGATTATTTTTCTTACTGAGTTTTACTCTGCTTATCATCACTTCATCAGCAAAAATATCGAGTATCACTAAATAAATATAGTGGCTGCCACAGGTCTGCAGTGGCAATTCCACACAAAACGAGAAAGCAAAGATAACAGAGTCAAAAGTTTCTGTATGCACCTGAGGTCAAAAATTAGCTGACTAATCTGGTGACTTGTGTGTTCACATATATGCTATCCTTTTTTGCAACATAACCAAATGAAAATGTCCACTGTGACAGTTATGAAAAGCCTACTTAGATTATTTCTACACAGAAATCTGGGTGAAAACAATGTTGAAATGTAAAGCAATTGTCTCTCTTTTTTTTTTCTTTTAAATTCCTACAAGAGATTAGAGTCAAGGGAGATGTACTGGAAAAACACTGAACTTTGCCTTTTGTAAAAATCAATGAAAGAGGAGACAATGAGTCAAATGTTATTGTTTTTCTGTGGTTTTCTGCAGAAGTGATCACAAGTTATCAGAAGAAACTGTCTGTTTTCTTTACGACAAACTGATACAACACTAATGTGATTTGATAGTAAACCAATGACAAAGTATTTGATAGATTCTCAGTGGTTTTGGACACTGTGTACTTGAATAAAAATGAAATAATAAATAGAGTATCTTAAATTCTTCAAGTAGGGTTTAACTTCATATGTGCTTTCAAAGTAGCAGATTAATTGCACGAAAAATGAAACAAGAAACTCAGAGGGACATTCATCTGTCAATAATTAGGTCCATGTAATCTTGAATATGACACAATGACAGAGTAAACAAAGAAAAAAGTCCAGTTTGCCATCAAACTTTGGTCCCTCAAACACTTCCATACATCTCTTTGCTACGTACAGAACATATAAAGAATATTTTCATGCCATGAAAACATAATCTTGTTGAGCTAATGTATAATATCGACTTCAGATTATTTAAATCAAACAACACACAAAGTCATGCTCGCTCCACAAAAACACAGGAGTTCTTAAAGGGTCCAGGGAAGAACTGACCTACTATTCAACACAGATAAGGTCCTTTCCTGCAACTTGTCCTCATGACCAGAGAACAATTCCTGACAATGTTTTCAGGAATGTAGGTAGAACATTAAAGTTATATTCTGTCTTCATAGTGTTGGAAATGAGCTGAATTTTTGTCTAACTCTTCAAAAAAGTTTACCCACAGCTGAAGGAAAAATATAGAACAAGATCATATATTTTCTTGACTTTTTTAACTCAAAAAGGCACTGAAATTAAGTAAAATCCAGTAATTTCTTTCTGGTGGGATGTTGGGTTTTTTTTAAGAAGTTTTTCTTTGTTTGTTTGGGGGTTTTGTTTGTTTATTTGTTTTTTTTTCCCTTTGTAATTTTTTTGGTAGCGAGATGCTAGCAGCAGAAATAATCTAATTTAGGTATTTATGATTCTCTATCTTAGGTCAGAATAACTACAAAAGTGTTTATTGTTGGCCATAATCTAACTGCTCTGTAGCTCTACTGTCTGTTGAGTTCATTTGTGGGCATTTTTGAGTTAAATATTTATTTTGGCTCAATTCTTTGCATCTACCATCTTATCTTGTTTACCTTGTGTGTTTTCAGTTTATATCTCTAAAGATATTTAAAAACAACAAAAAAACCCAAATATTAAGATTTAATTGTTTTTTCTTTCTGTACAGACAGATCCATAGTTTAGCATTTTCCAGTAAGTTATTTTGATTTGTATTTGTCTCTACTTTATATTGCAATGATTTTTCAGCTAAAACTGCAAACTAAAACTCTATGCCTTTTTTAACTAAAAAAAAAATGTTTTGAAGCAGCCTGGTCTGAAATGCTTCATCTCAAAATTCTCATAGGAAGTTTGCACAAAAGAACATAAGACAAAGTCTGTCTGAGCTGGTCTACAGAAATTTATTGTAATCTGAATATTAAGGGCTTCTGTGGGGGATTACATTGTCTCTGCCATCTACATGGATTTTGCAAGGAGTGCCAGTGAAATATTTAATTTCACAGAAGCATTATTTGCTATAAATATTCTTAAGAAAATTTCACACTTAATCATGATTTTCAACTCACACATGATTAAAAAGAAAAAAAGAGAGAATTACAAATTACTGCATCTGCAAGGGTATTGCTAGTACAAATTCAGCTGATCATGCTTTAGAAAAAGAGATTTTTGATGCTGAGGTCCCCTGCCAGGAAAGCACAAGCTTTACATTAGGAAAAGATGACAGGACTGAATGAATGGAACATCAAGGGACTAGGAATACACAGCAAATAGGCACAGCTAGGAGGTCATTTGGAAAAAGAACCAGCTGGATGCAGTTGGTGTGAGGGCACAGTGACAAATCTATCATCTGTCTACTAGCAGAGAAAAGACACAGGAGACTGGACTGTCTTCAAAGAGTACCTGTACCAGTGAACAGTTTGAAAAAGGACAGTTGAACTACAAACTCCTATTCTATCCTCACTTTCTTTGCCCTTCCTTTTTATTCTCTCTTTCTGTTCTCATACTTCCCTCCTTGATTGCTCCTTCCTTTTACCTCTTCCAGGTTTAGTTATTACCTTTATTGCCAGAATAAGCAATACACATTTATCACTCAGTAAGTTAGATGTTATCAACTTTCAAATTACTTTGATACTAAATGGATGATGGGAATTTTAACGTTATTTGCCTTTCCTGATGTTTCATGGACAGTCCAATACTAATTTACTGGTTACTGTGCTGATAATAAGAGGGGAAAGAAAGATATAAATCGAAGGGAAATGTCATTGTAGGCTGCTGAGGACCTATGTATAAGGAAAGTTTTAAAGATTTTTTAAATATGTATAATATTAATAATAATTTTTTTTTTCTTTTGTTCTTCACATGAATAAATATGTCTCCTTGCTCTAGTTTAACTTTCAAAAAGATAACAGTATGCATGTGTACATATATTTAGAGGAATTGTTGCTATTAAATACACCATTATTTGTCTCTATTCCCTGCTCTACATCTTTCTTAGACCTTTCTTAGAAATTTCATTATGAAATCTGATTTCTTCCATGATTTTCATGAGCTGCTGACCTGTCCCATGTTAATGAAATTTCAGTGAACACCACTGCCACTCTGACATAATTTACTGTGTTTCTGTGATAAGAACTGTTTCATAGACAGTACTGAAGAATATGTGATTCTATGGAGGGGCACTTCAAAGTTGGTTGTTTGTTTTTTTTTTTATGATCTCTTTATTCTATTAAATAATGCACAATATGGCTCATTTTTTGCAAATTAGATCTCTGCTGGTTTTTTGTGGCTAGTCTAAAGGACAATTTCTGCAGGGAAAATCTATCACTATTATGCATATTTTTTTCCTGCATATTTATCTTGATGTTTATATTTAATATGCACCTGGATATAAACTGGTTGGCAGCCCTTGAAAGTTTTTCTGTTTTAGAAAAAAGATACGATGGAGGCTTCTACAATCTCTGCTGCCCAAAGAAATTAGCAAAATGCTTTGTTAAAAAGAACTAAAGGGGGTTAAGAGAGCATACATCTGTAGGCTTAAAAACCCCTATTAATAAAGTGTAGGACACCAGGTGATTCAGTTGAAATTACATGACTAACTGCTCTTTGGATTATGGTCTGATCTAGAAAGAATGCTTACAGTGTCAGAAAAGAATTCATCTTCCCTCATCCTACTAATCAGATGTCTCGTTATTGCTTATTACTATCCAAGGAGGATGTAGGCTGGAGTTAAAAAAAAAAAAAAAAAAAAAAAAAAAAAAGAATGTTTTCTACTGTCAAGTTTCACACAATTTAACCATAATTTCACTATTTTTATATCACTACAATTTGACTGTATCAATGAAAAAAGACATCTGTATTTGGACACTTGAAATTGTCTTGAAAAATGTTTTCTTTTATATTCCTTAAAAGCTTACACAGTGTTTCTCTCACACAGCTTTTAATCACATGTGTTCCACAAGAGTTGAGAGTGTCTTAGGTAATACACTTTATTATTAATGTTTGCTATTCACTTATGGGAATTGTCTTTATTTATGCCAGTATGTATCTATTAGCATGACTGGACCAGCAAATAGCAAGTCATATAATCAACATCTGCAAATACATCTCATTTATCATATCCATGTCAAATTTTTCAGAAGCACAGTCTCTGTGGAAGCAACAGAGCCACAAGAAAGGTTAACAAATGTAGAATGATGTTGAAGCCCTCACTTCAGCTAAGCATGTGCAACAAATGGCTTATTTAATACCTGCTATATTTTGTTGTCTCTGCTGATACAAAGTAATTGAACAATCTATTTGCTATTTACTATAGATGCATGACATCCTATGGTGCAGGCATTTTCAATATGAATAAGTGTTCTCAATAAATGCTGAATGGAAAAATGCACTAGTGTGAATCCAATGAATTGAAAAGCTCATTTAGGACCTGATTCCATGAAACACAGAATGAACCTTGTAAGTAGCTATTCTGTCTGTATTTCTTTGGAAATCCAGAAGATTTGTTTATCATCAGAGCTACTCAGCGTCTAGCATCTTGCAGGATAAGATATTAGTAAGCAACAATTCTGACAAAAGATAATGTCTGATATTAAAATATCATTAAGGCCAGCTTTCCTCATCCTTTCTAATTTCCACAACCCCCACCCTCAAAACTCAGTTTGAAAACATGAGATAAATAAATTGGGGTGTTTTGAAGTAAACTCTTATCTGTCAAAACTCTACTATACTGTTAATTTTCACTGTCACTCTAGTTAGATATTCAAGATGATACTCTGATTTGTTGCTTCTTCACCGACTGGTTTATTGTCTTAATTTTAATTAATGATGGAATTGAAAAGTAACTATAATACAGTGTAGTACAAAGGGAGGATATTAGATACATCAATCATGCATACTTTATTTCATGACTATAACCAATCCTCTAATTTGAAAATTTAAAATTGCATGTGGAGCACCAAATTAAAGAATAATAGTTATGAAGTGAAACTACATTTTTGAGAGATCATCTCATCAATAATTTAAGACTAGGAAAGAGATGCACACTGTTTGCAGTCACAGTATTGTTGAAAACGATGTATATTCAAAACAGTCATGTTGCATTACCTATATACGATCTATGAGATTCTATATATGATACTATTGATTTCATTAGTTCATAGAAAAAGATGCATGGCAATCAATGGACATTCATTTACCAACAGCTCATTGGAATGCAATTTTATATTTTCTTTTCAGTTTTATATTTTCAGATTAGGCACATGGAGGCCAGGAAGGTGGTTAAAGACAGCCAACATGGCTTCATGAGGGGCAAACCCTGCCTGATGAGCCTAATGGCCTTTTATGACTACAGCAGTGGACAAGGGATAATCTATGTGTGTCATCTATCTGGACTTCTGCAAGATCCCTCACAACATCCTACTCAGCAGTTTTGAGAGACAAGGATTTGATGGGTGGGTGTGACTCAAGCGCAAGACCTGTCACTTGGCTTTGTTAAACCTCATACAATTGACCTTGACCCATGGATCTAGTTTGTCCTACCCTCAAGTAGATCTACACTCTTAGCCAGATAAGTGTCATCTGTGAACTTACTCATTCACATCATTGTTTGTATAACACTTTCTTACCCCGATATAATGCAATATAAGCTCCTAGGAATGCCCCTTTCCTTTATCATAAATCTTTATCTTGCATATTATCTAGTACTGTGGAATTCTAGAAAACACTTTAATTTTCTTGTTCTAACTCAATATTTAATCTCCCCATACTAATTATGAGGAGTGTAAATATTATTCTAAATTAGTTGTGATGTTTCTAAATACTATTTTATCTTTTACATTGTCATTCTTGGAGAATAATTAAATGTTTTTATTACCTTTTCCAGCCTGAGTTACATCAGGGCTCTGAAATGGTAAATTTTTATTGTGAAGCAGTCATTATGTGTTTGAGGAGTTTTGATGAGGAGTCACACTTAAAGTGATACACACAATGTGTATGACCATCTCTATAACTACATCTAACTATGTATCTCCTGTAAAAGTATTTTCCTGCTACGGGATTTGTACCTCCAAGCCCCTTCCACAAGCATGACACCTGCAACCTTTTTGTCTTCCATTACTTAAGCAATATTTTATAATACTTTGAAATTCCTTTATTTTAGAAGGTATCTCTCTATTCCTGCTTTTACCACTTAGTATTCAGAGGAATACTCACATGAAGTAGTTAAAAGTATTTTTCTGTCTGAGGACATGCACAGATCGAGCACATTCTCACTCTTTTCTTTTGAAACCATTCCATTTATCATGTAATAATCAAAGATTATTGAACCAAGGACAGAAAGAAAGTAGAGAATATGCATGTGTATGACTTGCTAGCTTGCTGATCAGAGTGGTCATTCAGAAGAGAAGACATCTGTGGTTCAGTTTCTGCTTCAGTAGCTCTTTGTGTTTCTCACTATTTTTCCAAAGTAATAATGCACAGGATTTAAACATTACATTGTCTTTCTGAGCAGAACATACTAAAGCAGACGAATTATTTTAAAGCAAGATTTTAAAATCTGAACTTTGTGTTTGAAATAATTGTACTAGATTGAGGCTAATTTGAATATTTTATTGAGAGAAATTAGATCATTGATTGTAAAAAGAAAATAATGGTGAAGTCTGTGTCATTCATTGGTTTGCTGAGAGTGATAAAAAGCTAAAATGTAAACAACTTGGGCCGTGCTGGTTTGTGTTGCTGGATCTATTCACTTCTGCTTAACTCCACTCTAATATCTTTCATCAATCTCAGCTAACAGGAAAGAACATAAGCTTTGCTGCTTGTTTTGTTTGTCTGTCTGGGAAAAGTAGAAGGAGAAAGAGGGGGTAGCTTTGAGACCTTCTGCACAGTTCTTTTGTCTGGGAGGGAGTTTGGATTTCTGTATTACTTCTACTTTGTATATAATTGTAAATACTTGTAAATATATTGTGTATATATGGTGTAAAATTTTGCTTTGCTGTAAATATAGCTTCACCTTGCATCCAAACCATCTGAGCTAGTCTGGTAAATTTCAATAATGTGTCGGTGGTAAAGTTCCTAACCCACTCCACTAATTAATTTGTTTATTTAAAAAATTGGTGATACTGCCACTCAATATACTTTGGTTATATCTTTCAAACAGCTTAGACTTACTTAGGATATTCAAACAACATGTACAAATGCAAAATCTGCAGTTTCTGAGGAAGTTGGGAATGAGGTAGATGTGGTCCAATTAGTGCTATCAATGCTGAATTGAAATACTGTTTGACATGCCTAGAGAAGGCATCAAAAAACATTCCAGTGGGAAAAAAAGATTCCTCCAGGATTCAGTGCCATTAAAGAGGAGAACTGAAGATAGCTATTTTGGATATCAGCAGACAAAGTTAGAATAAATGGAAATGTAAATGCTTGTATTCTTTTGTATCCTTAGCTTTTAATGTCTTTAAAAATAAACATCCAATTTTTAGGAAACATTTCATCTCATTTATGAAACTTAATTATGGAAGTTCAAGAACCCGCTTAGATGGTGCTATGATGAGGTCAATATGAAAGCCAATCCAAAAATACAAATCCAGAACAAAGCTAACAATATAGTTTTGTTCATAAACCAGAGTGAAAAAGTGTGGTCTTCTCTCAGTTCATAATCAGTGTAGATATGCTCAGGTCTGTCACACTGGAGGGTATGTTCTGCAGCAAACATTGGAGCAGCTGTCTCTGCCAGGGCAGAGATTTTAACTCAGACAGAGATAGCTTCAGATGGTGAGTTGTAAGCTGTAGCACGTGTCTGAGGCTGGAAATGTGGTCCTGTTTCATGGTGGAGAAGTTACAGAAGGAAGTGAACAGTCTGCATGGAACCTGGGAGGATGAGAGAGATGAACAGTATCTTCTCAGAGATCCTACAGTTGCAGAGTTCTGAACCTCAGCTGTTGTGGAGTGATAGGCAGAGTCTGTCCCTAGCAGAATGGTAGGTGAAAACTTGACGAAAGGCAAAGGCTGGAAGCTGGTGACTTCTTCTACCAATAGGAAGATTCTTTTCCTGCCTTAGTGCTTGGAACTATGAAATGGGTTCACTGTCCTTAAAGCTGAGGAAGAAGAACTAGGTGTGCTTTCAAGGAATTAGGATTCAAGGTGAAATCAGCTAGACATCTAATTAGGAAAGCAAAGACACAGTTTGAATCGAATCTAGCTGGGGGAGGTCAAAGAGAACAGCAAGAACTTCTACAGGTGTATTAATGGTAGAAAGAAGACTAGGGAAGATGTGAGCCCCCTCAGAAAGGAAACAGGTGAAATGGTCTGTGGCCGTTTGAGCTGATCCTCTAGCTCAGACATAGGGGAGAGATGAACATTCCAGGGATAGGCCACATAAATGGCAACAATAGATAAATTAATATAATTTCATTGGAGCATCAAGAACTTAATGTCTAGAAGCACAGTTTGTTCTCCCCCTTCTCCCGCTGGCTTCTGCTGTTGCAGCTTTGCCTATCTTCCCCGGCTGCTGTTTTGGCTACTGCTGCTTCTGCTGCTTCGCCGCCGCTTGACCCCCTCCCCATCTCCCTTAAGGTTATTGTATTGTTTTCTTTTTTTTTCCCTTCCTTCCTTCTCTAGTTATTATTTCTCTTTACATTGTTATACTTATATTATAAGAAAATACAATTTCATCTTTCCCTGACTTTCAAAAAAGTAGGGGGGTTTGTGTTGTGAATTTCTTCCCGGGGGAGGGATCAGCCCAAACCCGGGACATGGTCACAAGTGACATAGAAAAGACTGAGGTTCTCAAAAACTTTGTTACTTCAGTCTTCTCTGAGATAGCCTCCAGCCACACTTATGGAGTCACAGAAGATAATGGCAGGGACTGGAAGGGAGAACTGCCCATTGTAAGTGAAAATCAGGTTTGTGATCACCTGAAGAACCTGAAAGTGTTCAAGTCCATGGGACCTGACAGGATGCACATGCAAATACTGAGAGAACTGGTGGATGAGATTGCTAAAGCCCTCTCTATTACATTCCAAAAGTCATGGCAGTCTGGTGAAGTCCCCACTGATTGGAAAAGGGGAAACATAACTCCCATTTTCAAAAAGGGTAAGAAGGAGGAGCCAGGGAACTACAGGCCAGTCAGTCTCACCTCAAGCTTGTTGATGACGCCAATCTGTGTAGTGCAGCAAAGACACTGGAGGGAAGGGATGCCATCCAGAGGGACCTGGACAGGCTGGAGAGGTGGGCACAAGCCAACTTCATGAGGTTCAACAAGACCAAGTGCAAGGTCCTGCATCTGGTTCAAAGCAATCCCAAGCACAAACACAGGCTGGGCAATGAATGGATGGAGAGCAGCCCTGAGGAGGGGGACTTGGGGGTGCTGGTGGACAAGAAGCTCAACATGAGCCAGCAGTGTGCACTTGCAGCCCAGAGAGCCAACCAGGTCCTGGGCTGCATCAGAAGAAGTGTGGCCAGCAGGTTGAGGGAGGTGATTCTTCCCATTTGCTCTGGTGAGGCCCCACCTAGAGTACTGCATCCAGTTCTGGAGTCCCTATTATAAGAGAGATGTGGACGTGCTGGAGCGTGTCCAGAGAAGGGCCACAAGGATGCTGTTGTGGAGGGCCTTTAGGCCCGAAAGCAGGCTCATTTATGCCTGCTCTACCTGGACATGTCTCTCTGCCTGCACCAGGGCTAAACAAGCACAAAGGGGCACAACAGACCGCGGCCATAAAGTCAGTTGCCCAGGACACCTGATTGTGTAAGTCCCCACACGCCCAGCTCGTGCCTGTCTGGTGCTGGGCCCATGTGATTCCCATATTTGAAGTCCAGGCCTGTGGCTTTTGCCTAGTTTGGTAAAGTTTGGCTGACTGCCAACCTGATTGGTCATTCGAGTGGCCAATGAGACCATTAACTCTCAGCCCACATTTAATAAACAGGGGTGCACAGGCTCACGTGCAGCCTTCCCCACATTACTTGTGGCTCCACCACATGCCTGCTTGCCTGCCTGCCTGCATACTTCCTTGCAGGTTTATGCCTGCCTTTAATCAGCGTTAGAAGCGTGCTCAGACTGCACGGAATCCTGCCTCTGCACCTGGAGATTCTGCCTGAGTACCCCTGGAGAGAGCAGCCAGCAGGATCCAGCAGCATAAGGTCAGAGACTGACATTTCCCCTGACACCAGAGGATTCCAGCCTTAAAGTCCACAGGCAGAGATCCTGAAGAATTGGACACTTGCAATAGGCTGTGACATAGCTCTGGAGGGTGACTTCTTATTAATCTGAATTGTGAGGAAATACTTGAAATGCCTCTGTAATTTCTATTACCTCTGCCATAAAGCAGAGAGCACCTTTCAGCTCAGCTTTGCTGGGCAAATAGTGTAAGACCCCAGGCGGCATTAAGCCGCAGGGAAAACTTTCTCTGTGTTAATAGTTTGAATGTTTGCTAGTTATTAATAAGTTTCTGTAGATATTTATTCCCATAATGTCTTCATAACAGTGTAAAAGAATCCTTTTAATATTAAAGTTCAGTGGTTGGGGGTGGCAAGAGTTGAAATATTGGAAATTAATAAATATATACAATTTTATAAATATCCTCTCGCATTACTTAATTTCTCCCCTCCGCCTAATCGGCATAGGTCACAGAATACCCCTCCACGACAGATGCTCAGAGGGCTGGAGCACCTCTCCTATGAGGACAGACTGAATGAGTTGGGGCTGCTCAATCTGCAGAAGAGGAGGCTCCCAGGTGACCTTCTGGTGGCCTTTCAGTATCTGAAAGGGGCCTATAAAAATGCTGGGGAGGGACTTTTTAGGCTATCAGGGAGTGACAGAATTAGAGGGAATGGAGCAAAGCTGGAGGTGGGGAGGTTCAGACTGGATGTGAGGAGGAAGTTGTTGAGCATGAAAGTGGTGAGAGCCTGGTATGGGTTGCCCAGGGAGGTGCTTGAGGCCCCATGCTTGGAGGTGTTTAAGGCCAGGCTGGATGAGGCTGTGGCCAGGCTGATCTAGGGTAGGGTGTCACTGGTCATGGCAGGAGGGTTGGAACTAGATCCTTGTGGTACCTTCCAACCTTGACTCATTCTATGATTCTATGAAGATATCACACAGGTACTGGGGTTTTTTGTTTGTTTATATTTCCAGATAAATCAGTGAGAATTTTGCCACTACCATTTCAGGAGCATGATCTAACGCTATACCACAAGCCCTTTTATTCTACATGAAAAGAAAAACACAAAAACCAAAACCAAAACAAAACCTAACTTTCTGTTCAAGATTAATCTACATGGAAGATTATAGTCAGATCTTATTTTATCCTAGTTCTTTGTCTTCATTCCCAGACAGATTAACTTTCTAGTAATTCATTAACAGAACAGAACAAAACAAAACAAAACACACAACAACAAAACCTTCTCAAAAATATTGGCAGAGATGCTTATAGGTGATGCTGCATGATAAAATGACACTACACTTTTCAGGTGGCTGCGTCCACTGGATATTGTTTTCCTCCATGAACTCACTAGCAACATAGAATATCTGTGACATAGAGAGTTTAAAAATAAATACATGCATAAATTTAGCCCTTTACTAGCTAAATATTATTACTGTATCTAAGGTATTTAAACATTATTCCAGCAGGCAGTCTATATGATAGTTTTCACACTTTTTTTGCTAAAGAGTATGCTGAGGTCTCTGTTTCATACTGAAAAATTTTAATAAAAGAGAAAAAAAATCAAATGTATCAAGAGGTTAACCTTTTTACTGCAAATCTATGTTTTGACTGATGATAGCTGTTGGAGAAATGTGTAAAAAATATTTTTGACTTGCTGTAAGACAGTGAGTTATTTTTCAATGTGTTATGTACATAGATAGAAAAAGTGACAGTATCTTTAAACTTGTGTGTGCCTTTTTAGTAGAGCTTTTCTCTCAGTTTTAAGTGGGCTTGTAAAAAGAAAAAAGTGGATTTTGTCTGTAATACTCTTAAATTCTAAGAGTGTTTGAATCAAACTGGTAACTCAATAAGCACTGAATAATTTTGAGATGATGAAAAAAAAATCTAGGGTGCCCATTAGCTAGAAAGTGTAGTGCACATTCTGAGATACATATAGATGGCATTTTTACTATCTGTTATGATGAAACTTTTTTTCCCCTGTGAATTATCATGGGAGACTGCAATGAAATATTGGTCATTGACATTTAGAGGTGTGCTCGAGAATTGTAGGACAGTTAGTCCCTAAATATGTTTGTCTGTTGTCGTAGCTCTACAGGAACTTCAAGCTTCATTCCATTTTCAGCTCTATTTACCTTGTTCTTCGAGGATGTTTGAAGTCATCAAGCACTAAACTGAAAGCCAAGACAATCTTTCAAACAGGAGTCAGTTCACATATTTTCATTATTATTTGTATATTCCTTTGTGAATGCATCATCATTATTATGATCAGATTTCATGTTTGACATATGTTATGACACGCTAATATACAGTATAAACATGTTGCACATTAACCTTAATGGCGCTGTGTCTAGTATGCTAACTGATGACATTAGACAGATGAAGTGCCAAGATGATATCATTGAGAAGACAACAGGATAACATTTTAGTTTAATAGCATTTTAATTGTTTCTTAATTATGTAATGGATTTGTGCATAGTGCCCAGCAGAAATGTAATTCTCTCTCTCAACAAAGGCTATTCAAATTTGCTATCACAAAATATGTGTTAAACCGCTTTTTCAGCTTCCTGCTGCTGCCATTGGCAGCAAAGTGTTATTGTGGGGAAGAATGACAGGTATAATGGCATTAAGTGTACATTATACTGTTTGACTGAAGAGTCAAAAGCTAAGGTCAGACTTCTGACACATAATCCCAGATTTCAGCATGCAAACATTGAACAGAGGTAATTGATTGTCATAACTATGTGGTGTGGTAGTCAATTTATACAATGTGATGTTTTCAAATCTGTGATTAAAGGAATGGAACATAGTGTACATCAAGTATTAGTGAATTGTGCACATTTCTCTGCAACAGACAACCTCAACACAAACCAACAAACCAAAACATAAACAACAAACAAAAATACCTGACCAAAACCAATAAAAGAACAGCCAACCAAATAAACAAACAAACCAACCAAAAAAACATATTATGAGGAGTTGTGTAGATAACATATTGTCATCAATTGTACAGTTCCCTGTTGGAGAATTCTTGCTAGCTGAGGACACAGAAATGATAAACATGAACAACTGTGCTGAGAAACGTCCTTGGGATGCTGCTAGCCCAGGAAATCAAACTGTAAACAAGTGAGAACCCCACACACAGCTTCAGTGGGCAGAGTTAGATAGCCAAGGGGGCTGGAGTAGGTGGTCTGGAGGGCTGACCCTTAGAATGTTATGGTATGCTGACCTATCCATGCCTTACAAGTAACCCTGTACCCTCTGATTGCAACCAATCTTGGTGGAGCACGCCTCTTGCTAGAATCCATATAAGTCACTGTATCACGGAAATAAAGTGGATTTTGACCATCTAACCATAATGGTGAACAAAGAGTCAGTTTTTCCAAGTGCTCCACCGGCAGTTCCCCTAGTCTCTATAAGCAGATGAGGCATATTCATTTGTAAGATGCAAAAGAGAACTGTTATTTTGAGAACAAATCCTACTTACAGTGCTATATGAGTTCTATGTGGTACTAAGGAATATTCAGCTGCTGGCGTAACAATACAAAAATATTATGTATGAAATAAACTGTGATAGAGAGAATCATTTGATGTATGTGTTGAAACCTGTGTAATCTTGCTGTACCTGTCACATAATGCCATATACTACTGATAAGCATTTATTTTTGAAATATTGCTCTAAATAATGCAAAATGTCTTAAACCTGAGGGTCACATGGGTGAAAAGGGCATAACAGGTAGAGCATAGATAGGGCCCTGTTGATACCTCTTTCTCCTTCACAAAACATCCTGTCTAATAGATAAACACAACATGTTCTATAGGTTCTATGCTCTTTTATGGCACACTATCACTCTTTCTACCATGGAATCTCAACACATTAAGTTAGTTTCTAAATAAAAGATTGTTACTGCATTAAATAAATGACAAACAAATCGATATAATGCTGCTTATAATGACTATGCTTTTCTTCTAAATCAACAAATCTCCTATTAATTAACCAGTGATTAAAGTCAGCTTGTGAAAATTAATCACAGCCTGGAAAAGTCATTTGTCCTTGTGTTCTTCATTAAGATAGTGTTTGCCCTTCAGGCAAGAAAGCAGCAAGTAAATGCCAAAGAATGAGCTGATTAAACTAGAGCTGCAGTGAATTGTTTGCCATAGACTCAAGCTCCTACAAACACGACTACTTCTAACTTAAAAGCTTCTTGCAGCTTGCTTGTTGGGCAGGGGATAAAACAGCAAATGAAAATTCTTTGTAGATCCCCTAAACATTTCAAAGTAATCCATACAATAAACACTTTGTACTTTTCAAGTCATAATAGACAGGTTTTCACAGAAATCTGTGAGACTGGAAGGATATAAAACATGCCAAATGTGTGCAGACACATTTCACAGAAAAGTGAGCCATTCCTTCAATTTCAGTCTAGCAGCATAATAGCATAACATTGCAGAATTACTTAGAAGTACATTTGTTGCTGATTCACACCTACCACAGTCTACCTCTGAAGATAAATATTATAAAATATATTTAGATCTGGGAGGGGGAATGTGGTAGTTATAACATACAAAACAGAGTAACAAATCTATGACTCTAAGATCATGAATTACTGCTTCCTGGACAGCTCTTAAAAAAAAAAAATTTAAAAAAAAAAAAAAAAAACAAACCTGGAAGAAATAACACCTCTTATACAGAAATGAAGGAACTTTCACAATATATTGTTTTCAAATAATGTAATTCAAAACTGATACAAACATTTGCCATAAAGCATAGTAAGAGAGTTTAGATACCAAAGATGTATTAAGAAAAAAATAATTCAAAAGTCACCCAGTTGAAGCTACTGTAAAAATGGAAAATGAGATTTCAGAATGTGGGAAACAAAATAGTTTGACAGAGCAAACCAAATGACAGAAGGGGCAGACAACTCAGGAAGAGCACAAGGCTGTAGCAAGGACTATGTACTTTTCAGGAAGGATAGACTGACAAGGCAAGGCGGTGGAGTTGCTCTCTATGTGAGCAAGCAGCTAGAATTCATTCAGTTTAACCCAGGAGGAGATGATGAAAGCATTGAAAGTTTATAGGTAAGAGTCAAGTAATGTGTAAACATGAATGATACAGCTATGAGCATTTACTACAGGCCACCAAACCAGGAAGAAGCTGTCAATGAGACCTTCTACAGGCAGATGGAAGTAACCTCAAGATCAAGTGTCGTAATGCTCATGGGTGAATTCAGTCAATCTGATATCAGTTGGAAAGATCACACAGCCAAACCTAAACAGTCCAAAAGGTTCCTGTAATGCATTGATTTTGACTTTCTCCTGCACATACTTGAAGAACTAACAAGAAGGAACGTGATGCTGGACCTTGTATTAACAAAGAACAACTGGTTGTAGATGGTAAGGTTGGAGGTGGTCTTGGCTGTAGTTACCATGACATGTTAGAGTTTAATATCACTAGACAAAAAAGCAGGGTGATAAGTAAAATTTCAACCCTGGACTTTAACAAGACTAACTTTGCCCTCTTAAAAGCTCTACTTAGAAGTATCCGGTGGGCTAGAGGTCTAGAAAGAAGAGCACCCCAAGAGAGCTGGTTAATATTCAAACATTGCCTTCAAGAAAATGTATTTCCTTGAAAAAAAAATCAAGTAAGGGAGGCAGGAGACCTGCTGGAAAAACTCAAAAAAACAAAGGAGGTTTACATTATATGGGAAAAGGTCTGGTCAATTGGGAGCATTATAGAAATACTGCCAGAGAATGTAGAGATGTGACAAGAAAGGCCAAGGCTCTCTTGGAACAAGTCTTGCAAGGAGGTGAAAGAAAACAAGAAGGGCTTTTTCAAATACATCAATGATAAAAAGAAGAGCATTATGGCACACATTATTTCATGTAAACACAGCAAGATCTAATCAAAGAGAATGAGTTTGACATCTGGAAAGGAAAGGTAGAAATGGGATAAAAACGTGCAGTGTGATGTGTCCAGTTCTGGGCACCCAGAGAAGGGCAATGAAGCTGGTGAGGGCCTGGAACACAAACCCTATGAGGAGAGACTGAGGGAGCTGGGGTTGTTTAGCTTGGAGAAGAGGAGGCTCAGGGGTGACCTCACTGCTTTCTACAACTACCTGAAGGGAGGCTGTACCCAGGTGGAGGTCAGTCCGAGAGCCTGGGAAGATTTAGAAGCCTCAGAGGTTGGCAAGACACTGACAGAACTCTCTACAAGTGTTTGGGTACTTATCTGGAAAATGTAGTTATCCCCAGGAGTCTGGAGATAGCTTTTGTGAGTAAACACTCAAAAGCCTCTTTGCAAAGTTCTGTAAAACTCTAAGTGAATCCAAGTGCCTTCTGCCTTAAGCAGAAAGGCATTTCTTGAGCTCCTCTAGTGGACAAGCAGTATAATTGACCACTAGAACCTCTCTTCCAGTTCTGATAGTTTCATATTTGTTGTATTATTGCTAGTTATTTCTTGAGTGTTCTAGATCCTGCGTTTTGCTTTGTGCAATGTTTTCATGACCATTGCAAAGAACTTATTCTTAAAATTACTGGCTGGTGGTGAGAATCCTGAGTGTTAAAACTAATAAATAAAATCCCACCTGTACTGCCACCACATTACTAACTGTATGTCAATCATCAGTCTCCAATCTAGGAGAAATACTTTTGTTGTTATCAGTTCTTATTCCTGACACTCAGACAACTCTACCTCCTGTGAAAAGGAATTGCAAAGACAGGCTGATTTAGTTTCTGTAGGGTTATGATCTATGTGTGCTTGGGTCCTTTATTAGAGAAGGATGTGTGTACATTGGCTATGGCAAAGATGTTTGGGTTTGAAGTATCCCAAGTACAGGTGGATTCTGAATAATTAATATTTCAAAATCCAAATCTCAATGTGAGTAATTTTTAATTTTCACAAGGTGAAAACTTGGCTAAATTTTGGTTGAAGCTTACAGCAAAGAAAAAGATGGCTATTAAAATAACAATCTTTCAACACTATTTTTTCAATTGTTGTCATAGATCAAAAGATATGATGAAGTCTAAGGTCATACCCTCAGAGGCACAAAATCTCATGCCATTCCTTCTAATTAATGCCTAATTCCTTTCTTTCTGCAACTTTGTTTCCAAATCTACCTTATTATTACAATGAGCACCTCACATTATGTCATATGCTTAAAGAACGAAAGCCAGTATGCTGTCATGAGTGAAAGTATAAATGCATTTTTATTTTACTGAAATGTGAATTTCAAGAAATTAGGTTTTTATATTTGGAAAGAGGAATAAATGAAATAATTATGCACCTTTTCCATCTATGTCTTGAATTCATAATGATTCAATACTCCATATTATTAGCAGACTTTCAAATCTAGACAGCTTCAATGGGTAATTTACTGGAATTCAAAATTAATCCTAAGGATGTGTCTACATTACTTTTATACTAGTTCTGATTAGGGGGTTATTTTTAGGCAAATTTTCTAGTAATCAAATTTACTATATGTCCTTTTGCATCACAGCCTCAGAACACACAAACTGAAGTAGAAGATGTGCTTCAGAAAAACACTCCACAATTGCAGTCAGTGAGCACTGAGGAATAGAGCATAGCTGATGAATTCTCAAAATGTACTGTGATATTATTAGCATTTTGGGTTGTATTAAAAAGGAGAAGAAAATTTGATAAATTTGGGACAGAATAGAAAAAGCTTGATTCAAAGATGCCAACCAATTAGTGCTTAAAAGGGTTGAAAATCAAACCATTTGTGACCTCAAGTTGGAGGCGGTTTGTTTGACTGTTTCTTTCTCATTCTTATGAAGGTAAGTTAAAATGCATTCCAATTTGCTTATGTAAGTGAACGTGACTGGTAGTGGGATGTGCACAATTACTTTCTTCATAGATATTTTTATAATATTAGATAATTATTTCCATCCTTTAAGTTAAATTATAATTCAATTAATATTAAAAGTGTAAAATTGAATTAATAAATTGGCACAATTCTTAAGAAAATAATTATATGCATATTAGAAGTCAGGAGATATTTCAGAGTAGTAGATAATGACCTGATAAAAGCTGTCAATGATCACTGACCACTTCTCACTTAAAAGAATTGCTTCAAAGAGAAGCAAGAACAGAGAGAGATCACAAACATTTTTCAGAATGTGGATATTTTAATCTTCATATAATGTATCAGTTGCATATCTATGAGCTTTGAGAAGCTGACATGATATATATAACACTAATGATTCTGTGGCAAACTTCTGTACTGCTTTGCTGTAACATATCATCTTCACATTTGGTCATCGAGAGGTGTATGGCTAGGGATTATTTTCTTCATTTGCACACTAGCAGATGAAGGGAAAGCAAACAACATCATCTTGGTTACTCTTCACAAACTCGCTTTCCCAAGGATTTAAAAAATGTCAAGGCTCCCCTACACTAGCAAAAAGTACCACAAACTATAAAATATCCTATTCATAATTTCTGAAGAAATCATTAATTCTTCTTGGGACATTCAAAATTATTTGTACTAAAATTTTAGGAATTGGTATCATCCCTTTTGTCTCACAGGGAAGAGTCAAAGTTCAGAAGTGTGAAAATTTCTCTCAGCAACAGGAATGATCCTTGTTTCATACAATGGAACAAGCATGGGCTATTTAGCCTATCTTCTGAAAACACAGAGATGAAGCATTTGTGAAGATTACTCACAAGTGAAGCCTTCAGACTATCTGCATGGACTTAAATGTGTGGAAAGCCAGGTTTTGACCAGAATTCCTTGGTACAAACACCTATTTTATGGTTTTCAAGGTAGGCAAATTACCTACATTCCAGTGGTTGTTCTGACAATTGTTCAACCTCTATATGACCTTCATTTCCTAATATTTTTCTACATCATTAATGAAAACAGACAGCTAGCTTCTGTGATCTGGACTGTAATCTCAGAAAACATACCTCTCTGGCTTGCTTTTGTTTCCTACTCCTCCGATTTTACAGTGATTAGAAATACTATCTAAGGTTTTTTTGGTTGGTTGGTTTCGTGTTTACTTGTTTTGGCTGGTGGATTGGGGTTTGCTGGTTTAGTTTTTTTTTTTTTTTTTTTTTTTTTTAATTAAATCATAGAATCATAACTATTGAATTGTTTCAGTTGGAAAAAACCTCTAAGATCATCAAGTCCAACTCTTGACCTAACACCACTATGTCCATTAAACTATGGCTCAAAGTCTGCTGCACAAACATTTCTTGGACACCTCCAGGGACAGTGACTCCACCATCTCCCTGGACAAGCTATTCCAGTGCCTGACCACACTTACAGTAAATCTCTTTTTCCTAATATCAAATCTAAACCAAACCAGCCAATTTCCTCTTGTCCTACCACCTGATGATATTAGGGAGAAGAGAATGTTCCCCACCTCACTACAACCTCATTTCAGCTAGTTGTAGAGTAAATGAGTTCTCCCTTCAGACTCCTCTTCTCCAGGTTAAATAATTCCAGTTCATTCAGTTTCTTCTCATAAATCTTGTTCTCTAGACCCTTCTCTGGAATCACTCCAGCAGCTTGATGTCTTTTGTTTAGTGAAGGGCCCAAAACAGAACACAGTATTAAAGGTGCAGTCTCACCAGTGCTGAGTACAGGGGCATGATCACTTCCCTAATCCTGCTGACCACAATATTCCTGATAGAAACCAGGATACTGTTGGCCTTCTTTGCCACCTGAGCACACTGTTAGCTCATGTTCAGACATCTGTCAAACAATACCCGCAAGGACTTTTCTGCTTGCCAACTGTCCAGCCATTCTGGCCCAAGCCTGTAGTGCTGCATGGGGGTGTTGTGACTCAAGTGCAGAAGTGGCACTTGGCTTTTTTAAACCTCATACATCTGGATCCAGTCTGTCCAGATCCCTTTGCAGGAATCACCATATTGATTTTCTTTGGTTGGTACGTTTGTAAATTACTTGTCACATCCTATGAGTTGATATGAACTAGTCAACAGGAGTAGATCAACAATAAAGAAAGTTTTCATTTACAAAAGCATGACAACATTTAAGAAATTGCTCTTAATTCATTAATTTAATCAGAACTGTTCAATTATTAGATCATAGGATTCTAAATTTAAGAAGATTTTCTCTGCTTTGACACTGAAAATTGTTGATCTGTGTAGGCTTTTGAGTAACTTCTTATCTTCATGGAATTTAGATAAGGAGTGGAAACAAAACAAAACAAAGCAAAACAAACCTAAACAACTCTAACAACTCTTCAGCAGCTATTCAAAAGCTATGTAGGCATTGTCCTTGGGCAGCTGGATCTGGGCAACACCGATAAAGCAGGGAAGTGGACCAGATAACCTCTAAGGACCCCTTCTTGTGTCAACCATTCTGTGATTCTGTGAACATTTCTGGTGGTGTATGTACACACACAAACAACATTTAAAAGTTATGTATCTTTTTAAAAAAATAGGTGATGTTAATAAAAGAAAACCAAGAAAAATAAGATGCAGAGGATGGTGAAACGGTGAAAGCTCAAAACATCTATATATGAAAAGTTAGAATATTATTAGATCAGAAAAAGATATTTGTAAAGGTAACAAGCTTACTCTGGAGAATAGTTTTATGTACAAATACTTAGCAATGATAGGTTAATGTTTCAATTTATGGATGGTACTGTTACATGCTTTGAAACCTCAGAATGTCTGCCTGGTGTTATGTATAAATGTTTAATCACACACATACAATACACATCCGCTCTCTTGGGCTATATATAATAGTACTGGAGATAAGGTTTTACTTTGAATTCTTGAATTTATTTGGTGGCAAATGAAAGAATCTATATACATTACATTATTTTCTACAGATTACCAAGAACAATACAACAGACAGTGAGTCTGACATGATCTTTATTGAGGTTATTGGGCAAAGCAATCACAGTTTTTGACTAGTGAGAAAAAAAATAGGGTGACTAGAAAAATGGTATAACTTTAACCTCTATCCATATTTTGCCAACATTTTCATTGGGCAAAGGAGGAGAACTGAAAATGGAAGTGGAATATATAAGTCCACCTGTACAAAGAAAGTTTCACAATTTCTATTTTATCCTCCAAAAGGCCATTTAATTAAAACAAACCAAACCAAACCAAACCAAAAACTTGTATTAATAGCTTGTGCAGTTTCCTGGTCATTTTATGCTTTCTAATAATTTCTCTATAGACAGAAGTTTTATCACGTTAGATAGTTAAGAAATCATCTGGAAAGAAATAAAATGCACTAGAGTATATTAATCCTGGATTTCACTACAGTAATGAGAAGCATAATAGTAAAAATAACACACAAAATAGGTGCCTAGAGGTTTTTTGTATTTTCTCTTAAAGTCATATCTGAAGATCACAGTCTTGGGGAAAAATATCATTGGAACTATCAGAATAATTTTGGAGTCTACACTTCAGTACAATGGATTCATCAACATAGGGTAATCTAATGTATTAATATGTTCATTAACCCCTCATTTCTGTTTGTTCACCATCAAATGTAATGTTAATGCTTTTCATTTCTTCAGTACCTTTCTTTGGAATTCAAAGTGCTCTATGAACATTAATGAAAGTTCTCACTACCATAACTCGGTGCTGAAAATAATTTCCTGTCAGTTCCACACATCTGTTAAATATGATCCCTTTCCATCTGGCAAAGCAGAAATACTTGTAAAGATTGTATAAGTGATTAAAACAAAAAATTTCATGGTACCATCTGTATCTGCTCAGCATAAGTACATCTTCATGGTTTGTAATAATGCAACTAGTATTATGTTAACTATTGTTTTAATTTTGTTTGGTGCTTGGATGATATCAGAGAACAATTTCAAATATTTAGACAGTGTTTTTCTCATGAAAGTGGAGCACTGAATTGCAAGCTTTGAAGAAGACACACCTCTTTACTTCAGGTTCATACAGACCTCAAATTCCTCCTGACTTCAGAGCACTGTAATACGATTTTTCCTTTAGAGAGAAAGTAAAAATACAAACAGACATAACCATATGAAAAGAAAATTATTACAGAACCTTTTACAACCACACATTTTTAGTAGAGATATCACCAGGGATGAAGTATACAAAAATTAATGGTTCTTGATCTGAAGAGATCTAGGACCATGCCTTCTAAATTTCAATAAAAACACTTAACCAGCATTTTATATAAAATTATCCTTATGGTTTGATCTTTGCCTCTTTTACTGAGACACACCTTCTCTACTTAAACATTCATTTGAGCAATAAGGGATTTCCTAGATAAAATGTGCTCTAATGACAGATGTATTAGACTGAGTATTAGAGCAAATAAAAGCACTGTAGCCACGCTTGCAGAAAAGAAAAAAAAAAGTAATTTTTATAATAGTTGTCTCAAAAAAAAAAAAAAAAAAAAAAAAAGAAAGTCTCATATTAGAAAGTACAGGTCAGAGTCTGTTCTCACTGAAAATGATACAAATATGTTGAGCTCAGTGGGGTGGTACTGTCTTGCTGTGAGCAGAATTAGGTTTTGTGACTACTGTGCTTCATAAAGGATAAAATATACTATTCATAACACAGTGCTGTTGTACTTGGTTGACAGTATCTAAGCTATAAGTATGAAGACTAGGAACCTTAAAACACTAAAGGTATCAAATTTTCTGTGTAAATTTAATGAACATAAGATAACTAATTACTATACAGATTTTCATGTAATAATTGTTAGTATATATCTGATTACACTATTTTTGCTTGAATATTAGGAGGAAGTTCTTCACAGAGAGAGTGATTTGCCATTGGAATGGGCTGCCCAGGGAGGTGGTGGAGTTACCATCCTTGGAGTTCAAGAAAATACTGGATGGGGCACTTAGTGCCATGGTCTAGTTGATTGGCTAGGGCTGGGTGCTAGGTTGGACTGGATGATGTTGGAAGTCTCTTCCAACCTGGTTGATTCTATGATTCTATTTGATTATCTTATTGAGAATATGTGAGCATACCTATCTGACTTTTAACTTCTACTGATATACTTTTTGGGGATGATAGCATTTGAAAACATAGTTAGCAGTCAATCAGTAAAAACAGTTATTTAGATGACTCCTGCTTAATGATAAAACATTGAAACATTGAAAAGTCAGCTCTGGACACAGTGCTAATATGACAGTGGAAGTGTGTTTTTAGGTGTCTGAGAACCCAAATGAGTAAGTAATACAATGTAAACCCCCAAGCATCTAACATTAATCAAGGCATAAAAACGAGTAGCAGGAACTTTGAGTTGCATTGGCTGCAAACTGTTAATTTACAAAGATTCATCAAGTGAATTAGATACTTACTTTAATAATTAATAAGTTCTGTCTTAGACTCTCTGTAGGGCATTTGATTTCATTAAATGTTGCTGCATGAATTTTAATTTAGAAAGTAATGCATCTTACTATATTTCTTCCTTTTCCCTCTGCCATTTTGTTTCTTATTGACTTCATGTTGCATTTAGAGCAAATATTGTGCATTCAACCTCTAAAACAAGCTGAGTTGGGACATTTGCATTGGTTTTCCATTTGGAAACAATGAATGCTTGAATAAGATTTTTTTACATAGGAAATTTCAAACTAAATACCTAGTTACAGTATCAATTATGTAGGATTAGAATCACAGAATTGTTGAGTTTGAAAGCAACCTTGACTGATCATACGGTCCAACTCCCCTGCCTAAAACCTTCACCTAGAACAAACTACCTAGAACCATGTCCAGACAGTTTTTTAATATGTCCAAGGATGGTGATTCTATAACATTGTTGGATGACCAGTGCCAGTGTTCTGTTAGTCTCACAGAAGCAAAAACTGTATCCTGGTGTAAAAGCAGAACCTTCTGTGTTTCAGTTTGTGTCCATTGACTCCATTTCTGGTCATTGGACACCACGGAAAAGATCGAGACTCAGTCCTTTTTTGCATTGTCCCTTCAGGTATTCGTTGACTTCAATGATCTCCCCTTGAGCTTTAGGCTACATAGTACCAGCTCTTTCAGCATCTCCTCTGTGCTAGTTTGAAGCAAGCTAGAATGTTTTGGTAAAAGAACTAGATAATGGGCAGTGAAATGAAAAACAATTGTGTCTCTTCACTCACAGTCACGCTGAGAACTCTGGGAAGAAGAAGGAAAACATTCTCCGTTTTGCTTTTCATTCTGCCTTTGCCTTCAGACCTGGTCACATCTCATTAACCTTGCTCCCACTAACCTTGCTCCCTAACCTCTTGGCTGCACCTCTCTTCTTCCTGGGAACTGGGGTAAGGTTGAGAGGGCAAGGGGAGCTATTGGGGTGGTTTGAGAGCCCCTCCTGGGGACTCAGGTTTCTGGGAGGGGAGTTGTGCTTCTGTATTGTTTATCCTTTGTATATTTCTGTATATAACTGTATATTTTGTAAATAGCTGCTTGTATATTTGCTGCTGTAAAATAAATAGCTTCATTTATATTCCCAGAGGCCGTCTGAGTTAGCTGGGGCAAATTCAAAAGTGTGGGAGGGCGGGTTAATGCCCAAACCATCACATCCTCACAGCAGAGATACTCCAATCCCTTCTGTTGTGGAGGGGATTTCTCTTATGCGTCCTCTGTTAGGGGGAGGTAAGAAATTAATTTGAGGCAGTATTTTTTTTTATAAAATTATTTATTAAAATTAATATTTACAAATTTGTACCACCCCCTACCACTATATAATTAAGTTCTTTGTGCAAAGTTATGAAAACAGTTGGGATATGATATATTTACAGGGATTGAATTATTAATTATCAAATAAACAATAACTATAGACAGAGAGAAAGATTCCCTTCGGCTTAGTACCTCTTAATAACTATTGTATTTGCCCAGAAAGGGCTGAAACTGTGTCTGCTCTTATGACAGAGGTAACTTGTTTTTCAAAGGAATTAAAACTTACTTAGATGTGTTGCTCTTAAGTATTAATAATCATTAATCACCCTCCTGGGATTGTGTCACAGCGTGTGCCTAGTGTTCAGGTCTTGGTGAGGCTGGAATCTGTCCCAGCTTGCAGATGGATTGTAAGTGTTCCCAGTCTCTGGGGTAAATAGGATTTCTCTGACCTTCTCTCCTGGTGTGAAGTGGTCTCTGCCTTGGTGCTGCTGCTTCTTCTGGATGCCGTGTGTCCAGGGATGGTCAGCTGGCAGGATTTTCAGGTGCAGGAGGAGGATTTGTCAGTGAAGCTTCTGGCACGGTCTTCTCACAGATAGCAGACTGTGTTTGTAGGTTAGCAGACAGTCTGACAGGTCTGCTGAGCCTGGATTCTCCAGGCTTACAGGGCAGCTGGCAAGCAGTATATGCTGGGCTGCAGGGAGACTTGAGCTCCGTAGATAAATGCAAGATAGGAAGCCAGTATGTACAGCTGCTCTAGGCTTAGGCAGGGGGCTCTCGGCTCCCCATATATGTATCAAATGCAGGTGTGAATGTGCTCTGCTTCTCAAAGGATACGCAGCTTAACTGTGCCTTGAGATTAATGCAAGATGTCTGAGCCTCGGAAATGTTTGCAAGAGAGGGCCTGACTCTGTGTCTAGGCCATGCAAACAGATCTGGACTGCTATGTGGATCAGAGAGCTGAGCTTGAACCTCTAATTCTGAACCTCTGAACACTCTGAACATGTGGTGCTCCTTTGCACCCCTCTTTATAGACTCTGAGCCAAGATTCGTGGCTCATTTGGCCATCTAAAGTGACCAATCAGGTTGGCAGTAAGCCAAACCTTACCTTAACAGGCAGTAGCTGTTTGCCTGGACCCTCCCAATAGGGGATTACCTGGGTGGACCCCAGGGGTACAGGAGCTGAGCGTGTGTGTGTTACACAACCTGTTTACTGCCATGGATCCTGGCAGAAAAACACGTCCAGGCATGTAGAGGCATAGAGAGGCCTCAGTTTTGGGGCTGCTGCCCCTCCACCACACCCTTCAATATCTTTTTGTACATTGTATGGACTGTTTCCAGTCTGTCCATCTGTCTTTGTAGTAGTGAGGATCCCAGAACTGGACACATTACTCCAGAGCTATGCAGAGGGAAAATATCACCCTCCTTTGTCGTGGAGGGCCTGTAGGCCCGAAAGGAGGCTTATTTATGCCTTGCCTTGCCTGGACATGTTTTTCTGCCAGGACCCCTGGTTGTAAACAGGTTATGTAAGCCCCACACACCCAACTTGTGTCTCCCTGGGGTAAGCCCATGTGATCCCCATATTTGGGGAAAGTCCAGGCAAGAGCCTTCTGTCTATTATGGTAAGGTTTGGCTAGCTGCCAACCTGATTGGTCACTCTAGTGGCCAAAGAGGCCATTAATCTCGTCCCACATTCAATAAATAGAGGTGAACAGGTAAATAATGTGCTCTGACCCTACCCGCAGCTCAGCTCGGATCTGACTCACCTGCATGGCTCAGATGCAGCTCTGACCCTCATGCTTTGACCCATTCACAGCTTACCTGCCTGCGTACCTTTCTTGCAGAGCTCATTTAAGCCTGCACATATATATATATATATGAGGAGTCTATAGCCTCCTAAGCCAGCTGTGCACATCTGCACGATATTGCTACCAGGACTGGATCCTGCACTACATTTTCCTACAGAGCTCAGACTCCCAGCAGCCGAGCACACTTTGCATGCCTGCTGCCTATCATTGCCTGGTAAAAGCCACTGCCGCTGAGATAACCAGGAAGCAGACTTTGGATTGTCTGCACACACACACATTGCTTGAAGCCATGAACAACCATTCTCCTGCTCCTGAAGTCCTGCCAGCTGATAAGCTGTGGACACAGCATCCAGAAGGAGCCAGCAGCACTAAGGCAGAGACCACATCCTTCTCCAGGAGAAAAGGTTAGAGAAAACCAATATTTCCCCACAAACTGGGAAGATTTATCCTCTCCCCTCAAGCCGGGAAGATTCCAGCCTCCAAGTCCCCAGACAGAGACCCTGGAGAATTGGACATTAGGCACAGGCTGTGACACAGCCCTGGAGGGTGATTAATAATTGATAAAGAGTTGTGAGTAAAAGCTTTGATACCTCTGTAATATCTGTTGTCTCTGCCATAGAGCAGAAAGAGTTTCAGCCTGCTCTGCTGGGCAAATAGCATAAAGATCCCAAATGGCATTAAGTCATGGGGAAAACTCCTCTCCCTGTTTATAGTTTGAATATTTGCTAGTTAAATAACAAATTTCCTGTACATATTTTATCCTGTATTGTTTTCATAACTGTGTAGTGAACTTTTATATTAATATACAGTGGTTGGGGATGGTGAGAGTTCAGAATATTTAATATAATAAATATATATTTTTATATAAATTTTATATCACCCCAATTAATTTCTCTCCTCCACCAAATAGGTGTAGGTACTGAGAATCCCCCTCTGCAACATCCTTGGACACTGCTGACATTACTAATGCTTGTATTCCACTTTCTGTTCAGCAGAACACCAAAGGCCTTCTCTGCACAGCTACTTTCCAGAAGAATGACCCCAAGCTTGTATTGGTTACTGCTACTGTTCCTCCCTAGATGCAGAACTTTGTCCTTTTCCTTGTTGAATTTCATAAATTATCATTCAGTATTGCGGTCCTCTGGATGGCAGCACAACCTCCTCATGTATCTCAGCCATTTCTCACAGTTTTGCATCACAATCACAGTCATTGAGGCCACTCTATCATATAATGCAGATCATTAATGGAGATGCTAAACAGAATTTGAGCTAATATTGACCCCTGGGGTACACCATCAGTTTTAGCTAGGTTCTCAATTATTTTGGAATAGTATGAAAGTTTTCCAGACAGTTGAAATGAAAACTACATCAAGACATAGAGGAGAAGAAAGATCCTTTACATGCTCGATTCAAGTTCTAAAGCAGTAGTACTTCCAGTATTTTAAACTGCCAGGAGTTATGTTTGAAAGACCGCAGAATGTTAGGGATTGGAAGGGACCTCCAGAGATCATTGACTAACCCTCTTGCCAAAGTAAGATCGAACTGCATTGTTTTATGTAAACATTCAAGAAAGAGAGATTGCTTCTGCAGTTACAGCAGTTCATTAGGTTCAGATGCATAACAATTGTCAAAAGGAAATATCTGATCAGGTATTATTTAAAAAAAAAAAAAAAAGTAAACAAACAAACAAAAAAAAGACCCAAAACCCCCAAAACAAAAATATTTAGTTGTAGTCAAACTTTAACATGGATCACCCAGAAAAGTTATGCAGTCTCCACCTCTGGAGACATTTGAAACTCAACTGAACACAGCCTAGAGTGATCTCACCCAGACTGGTCCTACTTTAAGCAACTATTTTAACCAAATGGCTTTCAGAAGTCACTCCCAGGCCATGTTATTCCAGAATTCTATGTTTAAGTAGCAACTCTTTCAGCATCTATGTACTTGTCAGTTCCCAATTTGAAACAATCCTTTCAGTTCAGTTTCACTTCTGTGCACAATTTTTTTTTTCATATGATGGACCAATTTTAGAGTGTGTATGCTTTAGAATGGCTAAATAATTGTAGAGTGAAAATTATTACAGCATTTTTGGTACTTCCTCTAATTATCACTTCTGGACTATATTCATAAAAAATGACTCTCATATATTATTAATGTTACTCCTGTAACTACATTCATACATAAGTAATTATAAATTTTAACTTTTATTCATTAAATTGAAAAGGTTAAGAGAATTGCTGACATTCAAAGATATTTTAGCAGTACCCTAGGCAGCAAATAAGTGTGTATAAAAATTTACAAAAATTACATCTATTTAATTGATATGTTTATTTCTTGAGATATAGTCAGCATAACTTATGTATAAAGCTTTCTTGTTGTATTAAGACATCTTTTCTTACAAACTCCCCTACCACATTTCTAGAATAGTTGGTATCCTTTATTTTTTTCCTTTTTATGGGTGCTTTTCTTTTTCTTTTTGGTAATATTATTTCCTACTGATTAATTAAATATGGTTTTGGAAATTGTAGCCACAAGATAGGAAGATGAAACCGAAGGGGAAAAAACAATAAAGACGAGGATAAAAATGAAGGAAGTATAGGACTGTAATAGTTCTCTAGGCTTTTCCATGCAGACAAATAAAATAATCTCAGCTAGAGCTTTGAAAAGTGTTTAATATGAAAACAGTTTCTTGGGTTTTATTCAAAGGCTTAAATAAAAAAGGCATCTATTTAGTACAGTAGATTTCTTCCTTTGTCAGCATCAGAGGAGGTGATGATTAGCCTTTCCATTGAGGGCCCTTTCCTCTTTCTTGACCATCTGTGCTAGTTTGAAGCAAGCTAGAATGTTTTGGTAAAAGAACTTGATAACAGGCAGTGAAATGAAAACAATTGATGTCAACTTCTCTCACAGTCTCGCTGAGAGCTCTGGGAAGAAGAAGTAAACTTTCTCCATTTTTGTCTCTTCTTCTGCCTTTGCCTTCAGACCTGGTCACATCTCATTAACCTTGCTCCTACTAACCTTGTTCCCTAACCTCTTGGCTGCACCTCTCTTCTTCCTGAGAACTGGGGTAAGGTTGAGAGGGCCGGGGGAGGTGTTGGGGTGGTTTGAGAGCCCCTCCTGGGGACTCAGGTTTCTGGGAGGGGAGTTGTGCTTTTGTATTGTTTATCCTTTGTCTATTTCTGTATATAATTGTATATAACTGTATATATTGTAAATAGCTGCTTGTAAATTCTGCTAGCTGTAAATAAATTGCTTCATCTATATTCCCAGGGTCCATCTGAGTTAGCTGGGGCAAATACAAAGTGTGGGGGGGTGGGTAAGAGCCCAAACCGTCACACCATCTTTTTTTGCTGTTCCCACAGACCTAGCTACATGTTATATAAAATGGCATAGATTGTTGTCCCTTCACCTCTTACAACAGCAGCAACAGCTATCAAGATTCCACCATTTTTTACTATTCTAACCCTTTTCCTCATTCTCATAGCTGATGCATGCCACAATAATTGTTTGCTTTTCTAGGAGCAGAATGGAATTATTAAAAAAAAATCAAGAACTTGATTATAGAACAGTCTTGTAATACAAGTCTGGTGAAGAGAAGGGATAAAAGAAAGAACAAGGCACCCTCCCAGGGTCTGTCTTCCCATTTCATCTTACTCCCTTCATCCCATTTTCCCATTATATGCCTTCTCATAGAAATCTTGAGAGTCTGACTTCACAACATACAGTGGTCCACTGTTCAGGTCCTTTTTCTATAACAAATGTCCCCTTGTTCTGTGGAAGCACTCCTCTAATGCTTTCAACTCATAGCCTTTGGATCTTGTTCTGACAGTGCCATCAAAACAAATTTTACTGACTCCCAATATTGTGATTCTCACTTTTAATATTCACAGACTTAATTCATCAAAGGATCTTTATTTCAGTGTACACTTTCTGACATGTTTAAATTTAGAATACTAAATATGTACATAACAATTAGAAAATACTAGTGTTTTAATGAAATACACACTAATATCCTTTGCTGACCATCAACGTAAGACTGAAGTTTTGTCTGGGTAAACTTTCCTTCGACTTCAAAAAACTTTTACTGTGTTGTAAATTAAGTTAGTATTTGAGTAGAGGAAAGACAGCAAATAAGTCAGGGAAATAAATGAAATGTCTGCCTCTGAAAAAATCAGAGAATGGATGAAATGCTGGTTTCATTGAAGTCAAAGACAAAATTCCTACGGAATGCAAAAGAGTAAGGATTTCATGTCACATCTTCAGTCTCACTGACCTGGGCAGAGTATCGGGCATCTGATTCCTCTTGTCTCACTCATGTTGAATAGTGTGTATAAATAGACCTTATGAAGTCAATACCACCATTTCAAGAATGGTATTAATCAGCATGAATAAAGGTAGTTGAAATGTACCTATTTTTACTAATGAACATGTTTTTAACTGCCAGATACAGAGCTAGGGAAATTGCAGCAAATAGAGGATATATTTGCAAGCATAAATGTTTTTTATTGTTATTTTTCTTCTGTGAGTAACTAAAAATAAAGTCAAATTACTTTCTTCTTCACCTTGAACACTGGAAATAATAATATTTATTATTTTGTTCCCCTTCGTAAAAAAACTGTAATGATTGCCATTATATAAATTGTAACACACTAATCCTCTATTCGTAACACACGCTCTAAGAATTTTTTTTAACAGCATATGACATTTTGATGTTTATATTTTTATATCCATCAACATATACGGTGATTCAATTCTAAGATATAAGGAATTTTCTGATTATTATTAAATAGATAGCCAATGGTATTACAACTGCAGTCCTCATACTGTAAGATATTATATGTTAAATATATAAGTAAACTGCTATTTCTAGAATCATAATTATATTTATATATATGTATATATAAACTATCTCATATGTTCTATGAAATGTTCTATGAATTACAGCAGTCTATGTTAACAACCCTCTGGAGCTACTTCAGCTCTTAGTACATTCCATGGCCTCCATCAACATTCCATGCAATGATTTACACAGTTCTCTATAACTGAACACTTCAGCTATATACACAGTGTAGTTGTTGACTTGAAGTGTAAACCTGACATCATTAGCTAAATCATGGTTGTCAGTAACTAGCAGTGTAACCCAGAGATCAATGCCAACTCCAGTGTTGTTCAATATAGAATCTTAAAATTATAGAGTGGTTTGAGTTGGAAGGGGCCTTAAAAGATCATCTAGTTCCAACCTGCCTGCCACGGGCAGAGACATCTCTCTGAGACCCACGCAACCTGACTTTTAACTCTTCCAGGGCTGCAGACCCCAAGACTTTTCCGGACAACCTATCCCAGTGCCTCAGCGTTCTCACAGATAAGAATTTTTTCCTAATGTCTAATCTAAATCTAGCTTCTTCCAGCTTATAGTCCTTACTCTTCATCCTGTCACTACATGCTGTGGGAAGAAGTTCCTTTCCAGCTGTTCTGTAGCCTCCCTTCAAATATTGGTGTCATGGTAGGCCTGATAGGCCAAAAATGGGCTTATATGTGTACTGGCTTGTTAAAGCATGCTTTTCTGCTCTCCCTACTTCTGTTTTGGGGAGAAGTAACCACGGGAAAGAGGACATAGAACCTGGAGCCACCAAGTCTAAGGACTCTGGCCTGCCCAGATTTGTTTCATCCTGTGGTAAAGAAGGTACACACACTTAGCTTGTGCCTGCCTTGTGCAAGGCCTATATTTTCCCAAATTTGGGTAAAGCAAGCCTAATGCTTCACCTAATAGGGTCACGTTTGGTTAACTGCCACTCTGATTGGCCATTCTGTGTCCAAAGGCCCATTAGTCTCAGCCCACATTGATAAAAAGAGATATGCAGGTAAACGCAGTGTGCTCTGCCATGCTCTGCCCTGCTAATTGTGCCTGCTGTTGCCTGCTGCTATTGCTTACTGCCTTAGTGTATCCTGTTCGCCCAGAAACTCCACTGACTTGAGTTTACCAGGGACAGGCTCTAAATGTCTCCACGCAGTTGGCCTGCATAGCCATTGTGACATTGTGCTGAGACTGCACATCGCAAGACATTCTACCTACACCTGAAAGTCTCCTGCCAAGATGGAAAGTCTTAATAAGCAATGTTAGTTTTGGAAATATACCATCTCACATTAATTAACTACCCCTTTTTAACAATTGGAAGGCTGCAATAAGATCTCACTAGAGCCTTCTCTTTTCCATACTGAAAAAAACCAGCTCTACCAACTTGTCTTCATAGAAGAGGTGCTTCAGCTCTCCTCTGGGCCCACTCTCATAGGTCTAAGTCTTGCTTATGGTGGGGGTGCCAGAGCTGAATGCAGTACTTGAAGTGGAATCAAATAGAAACAGAATAGATGAGGAGAATCATCTCCTTTGAGCTCCTGGTCACGTTTCTTTTTATGCAGCCCAGGATATGGCTGGTTTACTGGATTACAGTCTCACATTTATGACCTGAATGATAGGGCAGATTGCCATCAAGCACTGTGACAGCAATGCAGAACTGGGAGAAGTGGCTAATAAGCCAAAAGTTTATGCTGCCATCCAGAGGGACCTCAACAGGCTGGAAATGTAATGTCAAGAACCTCATGAAATTCACCAAGGAAAAGATTCTGCACCTGGGGAGGAACAGTGGTGGGAATCAGTACAAGCTGGGGTCCAGTCATCTGGAAAGCAGGTGTTCTGGTGGACATTAAGTAGAATACGAGGCAATAGTGTTTCTTTGCAGCAAAAAAGACAGTCTGAAGTAGGAAGAGTGCTAGCAGCAGCATTCAAAAGCCAGCTGGACATGGTGCTGGACAGCCTGCTCCATGTGGTCTTACTTGAGCAGGAATTTGGACAACGTGACTTTCCAGGGCCCCTTCCAAACAGGCATTCTGTTATTCTATGATTCTGTGTTTTCTTCAACAAATAAATACATATATGTTAGACTTGTTTTCTAAATCCATAAACAAAAAGTGATGATTTTAATCTTGGCTTTAAAATCAGCACAAGCTACAGAGGAAGCATGAGTAAGAGTAGAAGACAGACATCAGGAAAATAGAAAAAAAACCCCAAATGAACAACTTTAATCTCTAACACTTTTAAAATTGGAAGGGAAATGAAAAGAGTAGGAGGAATACTTCCTTAATAGTACTCCATTAAAGTCTTATGAGTGATTTTCTGTCTTGATACACTGATTTTCAGGCACTTCAGTTAGTGTTGTGAAAAATAAGACATGTTTCCTTAATGAGAAAGCTGTATAATGTTATGTAAGAATGAATACTAAGAGAATAGGAAAATACCAAGTGATGGGATAAAGTATTAAAAAAAAAACCCTTTTAATTTTCCATAGACAATCCAGTAAACTATAAATATTGCATAGCAATAAAAATCTGCTTTCACTTCCTGAGGGCATACATGCATAACAAGGAGATGTGATGTCTCACTATAAGCTCGAGCAAAAACTGGTTAGGACTTATCTCACTGAAAGTGTAAACAGTATAGAAATCCCACGATTAGAGTATTAAATTTATTTTGTTTGATTAATGAAAATATTTACTTTTATATGGTTATTCAGAAGACTCGTATTTTGAATGTGTACTTTATGAAACAAAACACTATTATTTTGAAGGTACTTCTTGGAGTTACTTGTCAAAAAAAAAACAAAGAAAACCCAAACAAAAAATCACTGAGTGTCTGATTGAGAGTGTGATAGGAAAAAAAAAAAAGATTATTTCTATTCTATGTTAACTATTTTGTTTTGCCTCAATCTTTACTCTCTTTTTGTAGCCTGGCACTTCTACCTCTCAGTTTCTTGAACATTTATGAAGCTGCACTTTCAGTAGCCTGAATATGTTTGTGGGAAGTGTACAAAGAGTGAGGTTCAACACAGTACGTATTGTTGTCAAGATCTCATAGGTATTTGCCAGTCTGTTAGGTTAAAAAACAATGCTCTGCATCTATTTTGGATGTTAGAAATAGCAGTGGTATCAGTCTGAAAGAGAAACATACTCTCAGAGAAGATAATGGCAAAAATACTTTATATCCACATCTTCTTTGCACTTCCAGAAAAGTTCTGCATTCTGCTTCCCAGGATACCCTTTGAAATGGTAGCACTGTGCTTAGAAAAACCTCTGTCTTCCTGTCCTTCTAGGAATACGGTCCACAGATCTGTTACAATGAGTACTCAATCTTGCTTGCAGACTTTGGGTAAAACTAGACCTGCCAATCACCTGTCATAAAATACATACCAAAGCACGAATAATTCATAACTGTTTTCTTAAATTAAAGAGATTGTTCCAGCATATGTGTGCAGAAATGCGTAGTAACTTCTGCTCTAGAGCATGGTAAATTTTTCCTATATATGTGTATAAATCTAAATATTTCAAAACCATTCTCTACCTTAATATTGCACTGACTACTTATATGAAAGAGTGAGCTGCATCTGTAGTTATTCTTACTTAAAGAGAAAGAAATATTTAGGTAAGCACTGTTATCTTGTACTTTATGATAAAATCCACAGACAAATTATAGTGCAATTTTTATGACAATGATATAATTTCTCTATGTGGAGTCTTAATCTTTAAGTATAGGCATCTAAATTACTTTGGTAACATAAATCTCTCTTCTATTTTCTTGTGAGCACTAATATATGTGGAAGAATTCTGTTAAAGGACAATAAACAGAATAGGTTAAGATCAGAAGATCAATATACACATACTGCTGAATTAATAGATATTTGCTAGCTCTCAAAAGAGGGCATGTAATTACTCTGCTTTAAAGAATGACTTTAAAGTTCAACTGAAGGGGAAACTGAATGTGCTTATGTAATCAATGCTAGAATACTTCTTAAGGACTACTTGTCTAAATTGAAAGTACAATACCAGATCTCACTTAAAAGGCTCCCAAGTCTCGATTTAAGCAAAAAACCCCAAAAGTTTCATCGGCGAATAGCATGCAGAGGACCTCTTTCTCCATCCCTAAGGCCATCTGTCTAAGTAAGATATATGCATATGCAACCAGATTCCTTACCAAGATGTGTGTTTTACAGCACACTCAATTTACGTAATTACCTCTGCACTAATTTCTAAACTTTATCTGTGGAATTTCTAAGACATAGCTAGTTAGGTGAGGTCAAATTCATAACAGAGACCAAGCTAAGAATTAAACAGTGTGAATGATCCACATCAGCACTTTATTGTGTTCAGCTTGCATTTAAAAGTACACATAAGAATCTGTTGGGACCCATGTCATAGATAGGTGTACAAATACATTTTGTATAGCTTTCATAAGGTGTGGGATGACTGCGCATCATCATGGTCTTCAAGCTTGGAACTTTGGAAAGTATGTATTCCCAAGATACTTATGTTTGCAAGGATTGTGTGAACTTTTTTTTTTTTTCCCTAGGCTGAAAGCATTGTATCAGAGACATGATTTTTTTTCTTCAACACTTCTGTGCATTTACAATTATGCTCTTCTGGAGAAATGTGAATTAATTTCTTTACTTATTTAACAACATTCTAGTTCAGCCAGTGGGATATGTTCTTTTTACTGCATTATCTTTTGGGCTCATAAAAGAGTAGTATAACCCTTCTGTAATTCATGGTCATATAGAGTTGTAGAGTTAAGTTTATAAAGCTTGAGAACAATAGCTTTCAGAGGCAAAAAGACAGACAGTAGCAGTCTAACTTATTTTCCAGTCTTTCTTATTGTCCAGCTGCTCTGGTACGGTCAGATCCCACCCTGAAGGATAAACAAATCCTTTATCGACAGTGCTGTGTCTTAATGAAGTTGGCAGGTGAGTTGTACTTCCACAGCCTGGTTCTAGATTCATGTATCCTGAAACAGTGTTGAACATAAATGGGAAGGCTATGCAGAGAAGGTATCACCTGGAAATCTCTCTAACAGTTTGAGCCTCAGAGCAGTGAAGTGAGGCTTTTTTAAGAAGTATCACAGTATCACAGTATCATCAGGGTTGGAAGAGACCTCACAGATCATCAAGTCCAACCCTTTACCACAGAGCTCAAGGCTAGACCATGGCACCAAGTGCCACGGCCAACCTTGCCTTGAACAGCCCCAGGGACGGCGACTCCACCATTCCCCAGGCAGCCCATTCCAGTGTCCAATGACTCTCTCAGTGAAGAACTTTCTCCTCACCTCGAGCCTAAATTTCCCCTGGCGCAGCCTGAGGCTGTGTCCTCTCGTTCTGGTGCTGGCCACCTGAGAGAAGAGAGCAACCTCCTCCTGGCCACAACCACCCCTCAGGTAGTTGTAGACAGTACACACTAAGCATGTTAGGAAGGGAATAGAAAAACAGATAAATTCTGTCAAAGTTAAGAATGTGGTCTAAAAAGGAAAGGAATCTTAATAAAGAAGAAAGCTATGAAGAGCTTCTCGATGTAATTATTATTCTACATTCAGAGACCAAAATCACATCATTCTCAATTATGAATTCTGTATATTCAAGTCCAACCTATAATAGCATCAAATAATCAGAACAATTCCAAATATTCTGGAATTTACATGTACAGTTAGTTAACATCACCAAAACCCATGCAGAAATGGAGGTCTTTCCAAGCCTGTTTTCATTACCTGTAATCCCTAAGAAGCTTGCCTTTGTTGGTAGGCCATTCTCTGACCTTACAAATACAGACCCTCTTCACTACTTTGTGGAGATGTAAGCACAGATTACCACAGAACAGCTACAACTTATTTTCTGAATTATTTTGCCACAGCTGCTAACCATGATAGTTGGATTGTCAAGTTACAGCATTTGTAAGCAGTTTCTATTTAGCAGTTACAGACACATACAGAATTTAGGGAAGACAAAGGATCTCATTTTTTTTTCCTCCAAAACTGCATTATTTCTTTTATGAGAGAGTACACATACTAAAAAACTACTGAGGGGGAAGATCTGGGAGACATCGGCAGAGACCCCAGTGTTGCCCTTCTTCTGGAGCTGGTTTACAGCTAGATTGCTACATTCAATGCTACAACTCATTTATATGTCCTTCCAGGTCCCTCATTTCAGATGTACTCAAGAAGATATAATACCACCTGTACATTCTCAAATACACAAGAAAAGTTAATCTAGCCTAATTCTTACTTCTCTGTTTCAATTAATTCTCTATAGTCTCTGTTGTCCTACTGTTCACAGTCTTCTCTACCCTCCTTTACTAATGAACTTTCCACACACCTGCATTCATTAGACTCTTTTCTGGGCAATTCTACTTTCAGGACTAGCTAACATGGTGTCTCTGTTATGTTTGTGTCTGCGTGCTGAAAGAGCTTATTTCTGTAGTACACATTTTGCCACAACAATGCCAGAATAATAATAATAAAAGACATTACTTAAAATTAAACAAATAAATATATAAAATGTACTGTGAGGATATATTAATTTGTCTATATAAATTCGAAGTATTCTCTGAAGCCTTCCCTTCTTACATATTAGGACTTAAAAAAATCCAATTTCATATTTTTTCTTTTTTTTTTTTTTTTTTTTTTTTTTTCTTATCAGAAAGTTAACCAACTATTTAAAAAATAATAATTACTAAAACAAAGCAAACCCAAAAACTAAAACCCAAACACAGCCTTTCACAGTATGATGGAAGCACAGACAGAGCCTTAACAGTAGCATTTTGACTCTGAACTTTAATTATCGATAATTGTTACTGCTACATGTGAAGTTGTCTGTTCATATGAATGTTGCAGAAGGGAAACTAATTGATGTGAGATGATATTTTCCAAAATTAGTATTGTTTGTTAATTTTGCTATTCAGAACTCTCACCACCCCTGACCACTAATTTAATAATATTTCATTTCTTACAGGGTCATGGAAACATTCTATGGATAATATCTAGATCTAGTAATAACCAGCAAAATATATAAATATTAATAGAACTGGAAGAGAAGATTCCCATAGTCAGATGCCACTTGCAGTCAACATGCCGCTTGCCCAGTAGATGGGCTCAGGCTCTTTCTGCTCTATGGCAGCAGGCAGTAGAGAATTACAGAGGCATTTAAGCATTTACTTACAAATTATTATTATTACTCTCGCAGGGGCTAGCCACAGTCCAGACAGTGCCCAAATGCTTTCAGGGGACTCTGTCTTGCTGGACACTGAGGCTTGAATCTTCCCATCATATGGGGAAAATACGCGATCTCTGACCTTGTCTCCTGGCTTCTTCTGGATGATCTGTATGTATGTCCAGGGATTCTAGGCAGGACCTTCAGGTGCAGAAGGCAGATGTCGTGCAGTCTCAGCACAATGTCACGCTGGCCACACAGGCCGATCATGTGCAGACATCCTGGGTCTGCTCCTGGTAACTCGTGGCAGTGGAGTTTACCAGGCAAGCAATAAGGCAGTGTGCAATGGCAACATGACTGGGCACAGCACAGAGAGCATGGCAAAGAGCAGAGAAGTAAAGCAGGGAAGCAAAAGCAGGTTGTTCACTGCGTATCTCCTTTTATCAATGCGGGCCAAGATTAATTGTCCTTTGGACACAGAATAGCCAATCAGGATGGCAGTTAGCCAAACTATACCATATTCCTAATTTGGGAAAAGCACAGGCCTTGCACTAGGCAGGCACAAGCCAAGTGTGTGTACCTTACACCACAGGATGCTGGGCAGGCCAGATCAGTAGCTCCATGTTCTTTTGTGTTCGTTTCCCATGCTTGCCTCTCTGATGGAGCAGAAAAGCATGCCTGGACAAGGCAGGACATGTACAAACCTATTTTGGGCCTATGAAGCCTAACACAACAATGACATAGCAAAATCTACAGAAATACTTTAAATTCTTTTTCTTTTCTTTGGAAGTAATGGTAATTTTTTGCAAGATAGCAGTTCTTGTACAACAGTGGTTTTAAAAAGAGGCCTTCGTATCATGATTGCCTTTAAAATGTTCCAGAAAGTATGTATCAATTTAAGTTATGTCAGCATTTTACCTCCTTCCACAGTGTTTTGTGACAACTCTGCTATCACAGCTGCTTCTCTAGACAGGCAAGGGTGGCCTGAAGACAGTATAAATGAAATAAAGAGCTCCAGTCTACTGCTGAGAAACATACTGATCTGATTGGATGCCTATTCCAACACCTCTCTTTATAAGGAAGCTCAGATAACAAAAGCTGATACAGAAAAACTCTCAGGAATATTACTATTTATAGAAGAATAGAGAACAAAGAAGAATTCTTTGAAGCTCTTTGAAGCTCTTCCCTTTCTCCTTCCATTTTTTCCCCTTTTCCTCTTGTCCTTTTTCTTTCTCTTTGTCCTTAGTCCTTTGCTCCCTTAAAGCCAAAGTACTTCTTATTTTGCCTTCCTCTGTTGCCACCTAGAGGAGAGGAGAGAAAAGAACTGATGCCAGAATATAAGAGTTAAACCCAGGATGGTCCAAAAGGACTGGAACTGACAGGAAGTAGGTGAAGAAACATATGTAGAGATGTTGGAGGACATGCCCTGGTGAGCACAGAAATGGGAAACAGCCCTTGCTGCAGAGGCTTTTTATGTATAAATTTCTCCTAAAAGTCCGGGCAAGTATAGCTCAGATATTAATCCTTCAGCCATTCATTAATTATAGTATTGTTCCTGAGAAAAAATAGTCTATATACTTACAAAAGAAGGGATTTACATATGTATGTACTGTAGTTTTAATCTAAGATCTACATCTGAGGAGATCAAAGAAGCAGTACAACAGAGCCTTTTACTTCTAGAAGCTTGTACTATAGTTTAATACTGTCAGTAAAGAGGATAGATAATTGGGAAAAGCTCAAGATAATCCATAAGCAACTCAGGAATCATACCAGAAATAAACAACCCTACCCAGACACAGGAAATGTCAAGCTATCCATATCCTACCACAAGATAAGAACATTTAAAATACCTTTAAAAAACGAAGTATCTATGAAGGAAAGCTTTCAGCTTCTCTCAAAATTCCAAAGCCAGAAAAATCAATAATTGCAGATACTGAGCTGGTTGTATGCCTCTCAAATACAGAAAAACAATTCCCAAAAAACAAACACACACAGCCCAAAACAAACAAACAAAACCAAACCAGAAACAAAGGAATGTTGAACAACTATGGAAATGTTGTATTCTCTGCTTTATTTCATAACTCTACATGTTCCAATCTTGTACTGCTAGAGAAGATCTCACAGTGTCGCCTATTACTAATGTTATTATTTTAATCATCATGATTCATTGGAAACAAATTCCAACTTGTAAGCTTTTAAGTGTCAAATATTCTGTTAGTTCTCCAAATAATTTTTTTTTAAAAAGTTCCCTACTTTCAAAGCTTTTTTACCCATCACTTCACCTTTCCTTGAAAACAAGGCAAACGTTAGACATAAGCCTCTGTAAATGTAACACTCTTTAAAATGTTGGGTATGCCTTTCAGGTGAAAAGAGAATGTCACTACAGAAACAATGTCCTCTGTTTCTGCATAGGAAACATAAAATTCATAATTTGCTGAGTGGAGACAAAATGTGTCAAAAAAAAAATGTGTAAGACAAGAGCGAAGTCAGTCCTTTCTACACCCGGTCTTCCCTTCTCTTGATGTATTAAAGCACTCCAAAACTTACTGAAGTCAGTAGAAAACCTTCTCTACCTTTGAAAATGGCCTCACACATACAGAATCTGAATTCCTAAACAAGGTTTTCTAAGCTTCTGTGTATGGAATTATATATCTATTAAAAATACTTCACAAAGTAATCGATACTTTTTAAAAGTGTGTCCTGGGTTTTAGGAGTGTCAAACACTTAAATACAAATGCCTGGCAGGAGATTTAGTGGCTTGAACATCAACAGATCTGCAGTTTATGGCAGGGGAGCAAGTCTGACTTCTTCTTTTAAACAAATTGATATTTAACCTCTACAGGTATTCAAGGCTTCCTATTGCTGACAATAGCACTTGTTCCACATTGTCTGAATTTTAAGTGAGTTAGTAATGCTTCAGGTTTTATCACAGCTATTTACTAGAGTGCAAATACTGACCTCAACATGACAGCAGGAGAAACAACTTTTTGAGCTATCGATGCTAAATTGCATACACTAATCTCAGTTCCTTAGAATTATTTTGATAGTGCAATAGCTTTTTCTTCAGTGGAGTTATCAGACTCGGATCAGAAGATCAGACTCCTTATGAGATTTGGATGCTGATTAACAACACTTGTAAGCTATTGATCAGCTATGTATATCACCAATGACAAACTAAAAAAATTGTGGCAGCACTCACAAAATAGACAGCAACAGCCAACCGAAATTATTGATTTCTTGTAACCAAAATTACTCATCACTCCTTCTGATGCAATTAAATTGCAAGTTCAGATGGGACTTGGGAACATACTACTACAAAACCAACTCAGCTTTAACTTTAAGTAAACCAAATGTGCACACAGTCACTCATAAATGAGAAACCTCCCACTCAGGGTACCCAAAATATGCATTCACCAAGGGTGGGGTGAAGACTCACCCATTCTTACATGGCATCCCAGTCTAAGAGGAAAGGATTTGATTGTCAGATTCCTTGCTGAGTGGACTGCAACTCAAAATGTCTCCAGAGCAGGAATCCATTTATACCCTAAGTGGAGACTGCACTGTGGTAATTTCTAGTTAGTTGGAAGGCTAAGCCCACACTACACAAAGCTTTGGGAATGCATGTCTTCCCTGCATTGGTAATGTTCACAGCTCTTAGCTAGTCCAGATGAAGGCATTACTATCTTTTTTACATGGCTTAAACTGGCCTGTAAATGCTTTAGAATTATGACCTGCTGGTGTATGACAGATTATGCAAAAATAATAATCTGTATTAGTTTTGATATTCAGGTGACTGTTGTTAATAACTATGAAAACTGTTTATTAACATTAAAACTCACCAGAAAACATATTCACAGGTTCAAAAATGCACAGTTTGGAAATTTATACATGCAGAGAACAGGAAAAGCTAGATCACTTATTTCTTAAAGTGGCAAATGCAATATTGTACTGGAAGAGGCTTTTAAGTATTTACTCACAAAATTATTATTACCCAACTCACAAGGCTAGCCACAATCCTGGACAATACCTAAATGCTTTCAGGGAACTCTGTGTTGTCAGCTGCTGAGATTGATTCTTCCCAGACTTCTGGGGAAAGGAGGTTAAACAATCTCTAACCTTGTCTCCTGGCTCCTCTGGACCATCTGTGTATCTCTGGGACTTCTAATATTAGCAGGAAGATTTTCAGGTGCAGGCAGGATGTCTTGTGATATGCAGTCTGCTGTGGAGGGCCTGTAGGCCCCAAATAGGCTTGTTTGTGCCTTGCCCTGCCTGGATATGTCTCTCTGCCTGCACCAGGGCTTAACGAGCACAAAGGGGCACAACAGACCGGGGCCATAAAGTCAGTTGCCCAGGACACCTGATTGTGTAAGTCCCCACATGCCCAGCTCGTGCCTGCCTGGTGCTAGGCCCACATGATTCCTGTACTTGGAGTCCAAGGCTGTGGGTTTTGCCTAGTATGGTTAGGTTTGGCTGACTGCCAACCTGATTGGTCATTCTAGCGGCCAATGTGGCCATAACTCTCAGTCCACATTTAATAAATAGGGGTGCACAGGCTCACATGCAGCCTTCCCCACATTGCTTGCTTGCCTGCCTGCCTGCGTAATTCCTTGCCTGCCTGCATACTTCCTTGCAGAGTTCACCTATGCCTGCCTTTCTATGATTACCTGGTATACGCCATTGCCACAAGTTGCCAGGAGCAGACTCACTTGTCTGCGTTTGATCAGCCTGAGTAGTCAGCGTTAGACCCGTGCTCAGACTGCACAGAATCCTGCCTCTGCACCTGGAGATCCTGCCTATGAATTCCCTGGACAGAGCATCCAGAAGGATCCAGCAGCATAAGGTCAGAGACTGTCATTTCCCCTGAAACTGGAGGATTCCAGCCTCAAAGCCCACAGGCAGAGACCTTGGAGAATTGGACATTCATATAGGCTGTGAAGTTGCCCCGGAGGGTGGTTGTTGATTAATCAGAATTGTGAGTAAACACTTGAATGCCTCTGTAATTTCTATTACCTCTGCCATAAAGCAGAAAACAGCTTTCAGCTCACCCTTGCTGGGCAAATAGTATATGATCCCAAGTGGCATTAAGCCGCATGGAAAACTCCTCTCTCTGTTAATAGTTTCATTGCATGCTAGTTGTTATAATAGTTAATGTATGATATATTCCCATACTGTCTTCATAACTGTGTAGAACAAATATTAATATTAATGTTCAGTGGTTGGGAGTGGCAAGAGTTGAAATATTGAAAGTTAATAAATATATATATATTTATAAATATCCTCTCGCATCAATTAATTTCTCCCCTCCGCCACAATTGGCATAGGTGGCAGAATCCTCCTCCGTGACACAGTCTCAGCACAATGTCATGCTGGCTATGTAGGCCAATCACTTGCAGGCATTTGAAGTCTGTTTCTCATAAGCTCTCCAAACAAATTCAGGATGCGAAACGTAGCAGCAGCAGCCCCCGTGCTACCTGCTTAGCCCTTTTATCAATATCCACCCAAGACTAATGGGGTATTGGACATAGGTTAGCCAATCAGAACGACACTTTGCCAAGCCTCGTCACATTAGGTGAAGCCAGGGCTTTCACCCTCCCCTCCCGCGGTTGCATCCTCCCAGCACAGAAATAGGGGAGCAGGGAAACATGTCTGGGGAAGCCAACACGGATAAGCTCATGTTTTCCCTTTCAGGTCTACCACCACATGGTGTCACAGAGGAATAGGAATCCTGTTCCTGTTTGAGCTTGTTAGTTGAACAGCAATTCTGATGTTTGATTTGCCTAATCACCATGTGAAACTTAGGTCCTGACTGGATTGTAGCAGCTAAACAGTAGCACAAATATATAGTTTATGACAGATTGTTTAATAAGAATATTTAATGATCTGATTTGGTATGTAAACACTATGAAAAGAAGGTCCAATTCCTGTATCTCAAAGAAAAAAGCTGCAAGGTTCAAATGAGTGTTTTAGGGAGTCAAACATCAAGTCTTCTGTGAAAGTTACTTCTGACTTTGCCATACTGATCAAGTGATTATCCAAGGCCAATAGGAAATACATAGTGGAAAAGTACATTTATAGCTATACTTAAGTTTTACGAGCTGGTTGGTTTTTTTGTTTGTTTGTTTGTTTGTTTGTTTGTTTTGGGTTTGGGTGTTTGTTTGTTTGTTTGTTTTTGTTGTAATTGCAAGATGAAGAGAAGGACAGATATCCTAATTAAAGTATTAGCCTTCAAAAAAAGCTGAAGTGTTTGCCTCAGATTTTTTTACTAGAGTTTCTGTATTTTATATAATCTCGTTACTGGAATCCTTTTGTAAAGGCAAGAACTTGCCATAGTTCACTCTTTAATCCATCACTACTGCTGGAGAGCTACTACTCTTTTGAACCATTTAAGAGTTAGAAGACTTGCCCATAAAATAGGAGATGTGCTCAATTCTTTTCAAACTTCGTCTTTGACCTCACAAGGTCATGCTCACTCCGGTGGATTATAGAACAAGAAAAGGTGAAAAAGAAAAAGAGAATATGGAAAGCTACTTTTGGGTTGGGTCACTGTGCAGGCTGAAATACAGGATTTATAGAGACAAGATCAAATAAATGTAAATCTAAATATCTGCAGGTTATATTTCTGAATCCCCTCAGGCTGAACCTTGTCTCTGCTTCTCTCACTTAGGAAGTGAGTGCTTTAATAGCTAGGCTGTCTTGTAGACTTCTACAACTTGTATTTAGATATATCTAGAATTAGACCTAAATATCTCTAAAGTTTTCGTGCATAATGGAAATCACTTTGAATGCCTTCAGGAGAGTTAGACTATAGATCAATAGATTAACCATACAGTAAAAATACCCCTTTTTCACAAACAAGTGAATAAATTGTCTGGCTCATTAATAAAGCAATATCTCTACATTGGAGATAGGCACCACCTTTTAAGGAAGGATAAATTGTTGCTAAAATGGATGCACAGCAGGCTTTTTTTGCTGCTTTCAATTCTATATTCAAAGGGCAGCACCATTTTGAATGCCAATGCCGAATGTCACCACTAACAGGATAAGTATTTGGAGTGGCACTCAGTGAATGATTGACATTGTGTATACAGCAAGTTCTTATTCTGTCAGAATCTGGAATGTTACTAGGTGTCAAAGTTAATCCACTGCCAGCTATTTGACAGCATTTCTCTTAGTGCCTGATGCTGGTTTCCAAAATGTTCATGGTTAAGGATGCATACAAATGCTATTTACTCAATTGAGTAAGTAACAGTTCCACCTACATAAGAAAAGATGGACTCTCAATACAAATGTATTACTTAGATGCAAAGTAGTAAATCATGACATGAGATACCAACATGTTTATGCTGATTGTGAATTGTCAGTCACCTTTGCTGACAATGATGAAAAATACTCTATCTATATGAGGTGCCAAATCAGTAGGTCAGCTCTGGCAGTATCATGAGCAGCAGTAACTAGCTGTACACCAGAGAACACATATTGAGTTATCAATATTTTGATCAGCACATGGAGCATTGTGACCCTAGAATTTCTCTTAGGGATTTGTAGTTCAACTAGTTCCACAACTGAAATCTATTCTTTCAACTAGCTCTTGAGCTCACAAAACCCAAAGAAGTGTTCTAAAGAGATGTACACAGGAGAGAGGTAGAAATGACATCTTGTCTTGCCTTCCTTTCTCAAGGTTCAGGTTACCTGGATTTATTCATTTTCCTGTACAAATATCTGTTTCATGCTTACATAGTATGCTTACAGATGGCATGACTAAAACAAATCAGTGTAAGCACAACAGGGATGCAAGTGAAAAGAAGTATGAAAAACTATCCTCTTTTTGCTTTGCTCTCCTTTATTCTCCAGTCTATACCTTGCTTTCTCTACAAGTACACTTATGCTTTTTATGGTAACAGAAGTAGAATTTCACATCAATAACCAATGACTTCCAAGACAGCAAAGGAGAGATGGCAAACACAGTAGATGCACTGCAAAGTTCTTTTCCACTGTGGAAACTCAACTACTGACTGGGCCTGATGAGTAAGATCATTGGTTACTAGAGGCAGCCTGATTTGGTGGGTTTCATGGCACTGATAGGTTTGTCCTTTCCCATGTGTGACTGCAACAGATGAGTGAGAGGCTGCAAAATTTAGGTACGTGCACAATACATAAAACATATAGTGATTGGATGCACAGATCAATGAAGACAGAGTGATTGATGTCTTTATTAGAAGCCACATAATCACACAAGTTGTTCAGGTACACGCAAAGAAAGCTTTACACATGCTAAAGCCTTTTTCTGTCTCAATGCAATAAAATTCTTAGCCTGCTTTAGACAAAAGGTTTCTTTATTTTGCAAGACATTCAGCAAAGAGTTTCTTTGGTTGGCCTATCTTGGTGTGAAATCTTCAAAGTAATCAAGTTTACTGCTTCATTTCCATTGATGAGCATTTGGCCATCTGTTTTCCTACCTCTGATGCTTCATGCTCCTTGTGTTTTCCACAGCTACCTTGTAATCAGATAATCTAACCCTAGCAATGGAAAAAAGATGTTCAATGAGCTACTCCAGAGGCAAGAGTCACAGAGTCACATTTCATCCATATGTAAGAAGAAAAAGTGAAAAAAAATTAGTGAGATGTTCAAACACTGGCATAGGCTGCCCTAGAGGTCATGGAATCTCCAGCCTTGGAGATACTAGAAATCTGACCAAATACTGTCGCAAGGAACCTGCTGTAGTAGGCACCACTTTGAGCAGGGATGTTTGGATGAGATGAACTTCAGAAGTTCCTCCTGATCTCAACTACTGTGTGAAAATTTAGAGGTGCACAGAGAAGTGAAAATTGAAAATCTCTGCCCATATTTGCACCTGAAGGAAGACACTCTTGTCACCATTTCCAACACTTTAAATCTTCTGCCACCAGGAAATTAGGTTTGAAAGATAAATGAAGAATTGCTTTTTTCTTCAATATTCTCTCTGCAAGAGAGACAGGGACATGCTGGATAGAGCCCAGCGGACAGCCACAAGGATGACTGGGGGACTTGAGCATCTCCCCTATGAAAAGAGACTGAGAGCCCCGGGGCTGTTTAGCCTGGAGAAGAGAAGACTGAGAGGAAATCTTATCCATGTGTACAAATATCTGAGGGGTGGGTGTCAAGTGAGTGGGGCCAATCTCCTTTTGTTGATGCCCAGCAGTAAGACGAGGAGCTAAGTCTACAAACTGGAACATAGAAGGCTCCACCTCAACATGAGGAGAAGCTTCTTTACAGTGAGAGTGACAGAGCACTGGAACAGGCTGCCCAGAGAAGTTGTGGAATCTCTTTTTCTGGAGACTTTCAAAACCTGCCCGGATGCATTCCTGTGCGAACTACTTTAGGTGATCTTGCCTTGGCAGGGAGGTTGGACTCGATATCTAGAGGTCCCTTCTAACCTCTAAAGTTCTGTAATTCTGTGATTCCTTTATAGTTTCAACAAATCTGATTCTCTCACAGCTCAGGATAAGAGCACAACTTTTACAACATCAAATGTATGTTTTCAATATTCTATACTTTCTTCTTCTGTCATGGATGGATTAGGTGATCTTCAGAGGTCCCTTCCAACCTTACCATTCTGTGAAGAACTACTGAAATCAGCACATTCATTAAATACAGTGTGGAAACATCCCTCTTCTGAGAGCTGGAGAGCTGAGTACTATTGACAAAGAAACCAAACCATTAGTATTGACAAAAAAAAACCCACAGATAACAGGTGTTTTGCAAATAGTTGCACAAATTTGCAAAATATTTTTGTAGAATCAGATGTAAGGCACCTCTAAAGGTCATCTGATCCAAACCCCCTGCAGAAAGCAAGGACATGCCTAACCATATCAGGTTGCTCAGAGGCCCATCAAGACTTACCTGGAATATCTCCAGTGATGAGACAATCCACTACAGAGTTCCACCATTCGCATAGCAAAGAACTTCTTCCTAACGTCCAATTTAAAATCTACCCTTCCTTTGTTTAAAATCATTGCCCCCTTGTCTTGTTGCTACATGCCCTAATCTAGAATTCATCAAAATATCAAGCTGAGATCATCTGACTTGTCCCACTTCTTAGGACATTCATTTTCTACATACAGGATTGCTGAAGCGTGGCTTTTTTGGAAGAGAGTGGCCAAAGCATGACAGTTTAGATGCATACTAGAGTATGCATGGAAGGATGGGGTGATAGTGTTTTCAACCCATTGCACTGAAGCATGCTGTGAATGCCAAAGCAAAGGCAAAGTTTTAGAGAGATGAGCCAGGGACTACCGAAGTAATAGGAGACAGGAGAATAACTTTCATGAAACATCTTGGGGGGATAAAGAGGTGTCTGCTTAAGAAGATGACATGGCCAGCCCAGCTGAAGTGCCTCTACATCAGTGTATACAGTGTGGGCTAGAAGAGAAGTTGGAAGCTACTGTGCTACAGGAAAGCTACATAGTGGCAATGAGAGAAACCCGTTGGGATGAATCTCAGGACTGGAATGTGGCTATCAACAGCTACAAGCAGTTCAGAAGAGGCAGCACGGGAAGAAGGGGTCTACGTGTTGCCCTCTATATAAGTGGATAGAGTGCGAAGAGTTGTTGCTAAAGACTGCTCCTTAACACCATTCTGACACCTGCTGGAAAATCAGCAAAACAAGCTGTAGGCAATCCAGGAGACTCCTGCAGATGACAACTTTTTAAGACAAGAAATTAACAGCCCTATCTGAGGGGATACATTATTGGACCTGATGGTCGCAAATGCAAGTGAGTCATCAGGGATGTCAAAGTTGAAGGCGGTCTGGACTGCAATGATTGTGTGCTAGTGCAGTTCATCGTGCTAAGGGGCATGAAGCAGATGAGAAGCATAGTCAGGGCTCTAAATTTTAGGAAAACAAACTTCTATCTCTTTAAGGAGTTAGTAAATAGGACCCCATCAGAAACTGCTCTCAGAGCAGGAGAGGAGCAGAGATGGCAGATTGTTAAGGATGCTTTCTATAGAATGTAAGAAATTTCAGTCCCCTAGTCTGAGAAAATGGACAAGGAAGTCAAGAGAACACCATGGCTGCGTCGAGACCTGCTGGTCAAACTAAAGGGCAAGATAGGACTATAGAGGCAGGGAAGAGGAGATAGATGTCCTGGTAAGAGTACAGGGACATTGACTGGTTGTGTAGGGACAAGGTCAGGAAGGTCAAGGTGCAGCTGGAACTGAATGTGACAGGGAATGTAAAGAAAAACAAAAAAGCCAGAAAAGGAAGGTTAAACCAGAAAAGGAAGGTTAAATAAGGTGTAGTCCCCCCAAAGAGCAACAATGAGGAACTAGTAACAACAGATGAGGAGAAGGCTGAGATTCTCAACTATGTTTTTTCCTCAGTCTTCATTGGCAATCCCTCTCCTCATGGCTCTCAAGTTCATGGCCCACAAGATGGAGACCAGGGAGACAAAGTCCCTCCCACCTTCAGCAAGGGCAAAGTTTGCACTCATCTGAGAAACCTGAAGATATGCATGTCCATGGAACCTGATGAGATGCATTTGAGAGTCCTGAGGCAATTAGCTGATGCAGCTGCCAAGCCACTCTCCATGATACTTGAAAAGTCCTGGTAGTCAGGTAAAGTCCCTGATGACTGGAAGAAAGGAAGCACTACACCCATTTTAAAAGGGGTAGAAAGGAGGATCCTGGGATCTACTATGCTGTCAGCCTCACCTCTGTGCCTAGGTAGATCATGGAATGGATCCCCCTAGATGGTATGCTAAGGCACATGGAGGACAGAGAGGTGATTCAAGACAGCCAGAATGGCTTTACTAGGGGCCAATCCTGCCTGACCAACCTAGTGGCTTTCTCTGACAAAATGACTCCATCAGTTGGCAAGGGATGACCTATGGATGTGATCTATCTGGACCTCTGCAAGGGCTTTGACATGGTCCCCCACAACATCCTACTCACCATACTGGAGAAAAAATAATTTGATGGGTGGACTCTTCAGTGTATAAGGAATTAGCTGGATGGTCACATCCAGAGGGTAGTGACAATGGCTTGAAGTCCAGATAGAGAGTGGTGACAAGTGGTGTCCCTCAGGGGTCAATACTGGAACCCGCACTGTTTAATATTTTTATCAGTGATATAGACAGCAGGATTGAGTGCACCATCATCAACTTTGCAGATGACACCAAGCTGAGTGGTACTGTCCCTATGCCAGAGGGATAGGATGTCATCCAGAGGGACCTGGGCAAGCTGGAGATGTGGACCCAGGTGAACCTCATGAGGTTCAACATGAGCAAATGCAGGGTCCTGCACCTGGTCTGGAAGAATCCTCACTATCAATACAGACTGGGGGATGAGAGAAAGCAGTCCTGTGGAAAAGGGATTGAGAGTGCTAATGGGTGAGAATCTGAACATGAGCAGACAGTGTATGCTTGCAGCCCAGAAGGCAAATCATATCCTGGGATGCACCAAAAGAAGCGTGGCCAGCAGATCCAGAGAGGCAATTCTGCCACTTTTCTCTGCTCTGGTGAGATCTCATCTGGAATACTGCATTCAGCTCTGGAGCCCTCTGTATAGGAAGGACATGGATCTGATGGAGCAAGTCCAAAGGAGGGCCACAAAAGTTACCAAGAGGATGGAACACTTCTGCTACAGAGACAGGCTCTATGAAGAGGAAGCCCCAGGGAGACCTAATAGCAACCTCCCAATACCTGAACAGGGCCTGTAAGAAGGCTGGAGAAAGACTGTTTACAAAGGCCTGTGGTGATAGGATCAGGAGCAATGGTTTTAAACTAGACAAGAGTTAGGAACAAGTTCTTTACCATGAGGGTGGTGGAACACTGGAATGTGTTGCCCAAGGAGGTGTTTGAGGCCTCTCCCTGGAAATATTAAATCTGAGGCTTTAGAGGGCTCTGGATAACTTGATCTAGTTGAGGATGTCCCTGGTTCCTGCAGTGGGAGCTGGACTAGATGACCTTTAGTGGTCCCTTTAAGCCCAAATCTTTCTATAATTCTTGAAAATATATCATATTAAAACACTCTGATAAAGATTAATTCACTTTGTTATTTAAACAATATCATGGAGTTATAATCAAGCTGCATCTCAACATTCATTTTAGAATCCATTATTGTAGATGAATGTGCTAGTTAGAAGCAAGCTGGAATGTTTTGGTAAAAGAACTTGATAACAGGCAGTGAAATGAAAACAATTGATGTCAACTTCTCTCACAGTCTCGCTGAGAGCTCTGGGAAGAAGAAAGACTTTTTCTCCATTTTTGTTTCTCACTCTTGCTTTTGCCTTAGACCGAGACACATCTTTCTAACATCACTGCTTCCTTACCCTGCTTCTTACCCTCTTGGCTGCACCTTTATTCCTTTCTCAGGATTGGAGTAAGGTTGAGAGGGCAAGGGGAGGTGTTGGGGTGGTTTGAAAGCCCCTCCTGGGGACCTTGGTTTCTGGGAGGGGAGTTGTGCTTTTGTATTGTTTATCCTTTGTATATTTCTGTATATAATTGTATATAACTGTATATATTGTAAATAGCTGCTTGTAAATTCTGCTAGCTGTAAATAAATTGCTTCATCTATATTCCCAGGGTCCATCTGAGTTAGCTGGGTACCTAAAAGTGGGGGGGGGGCGGGTAAGAGCCCAAACCATCACAATGAAACTTTCATTTTAAATTCACTAGAGGAAAAGGTGAATTAATACAATCAGAATCTTTAACCATTCTTTTTATTTTATCTTTAGTATTATAGTAATAGCTGTGCCAACTTCCAGCTGTCAGTTCTTTAGTGTGTTGGCAAGAGGAAGAACTGATTTTGTTCTGCTGCTTTCTTCTTATTTTATTGTGTGAAAATTTGAAAAGGTGCTGATGAAATCTGTAGGCCAAGTCAGCTGCTTGATTAATAAGTTTCAGTTTGACACCACAGCATTCACAGATGCTAATTTTCAAATATCTATCATGTATGTAAAAGTAAATGTCAAGCAGTACTTATCCAGAAAAGACCATACTCCTGAGAATTATCATGAATTTGAGAAGAGGAAAAACAAAATAAAGTGTAGCAGATGTGTCAGCAATGAAAAATTACCCTTCTTCTAGAGACACGTGTAAGGAAAGGCTCATTTTGCATTTTATGACTTTGTTCTCCAGGAGAGACATTTAAATTTATTCCAGTTGCTATCAGAATTTATTGTCAGTCACATTCTGCGTATAAAATGGAACTTCTTCTAGTTTATAAATAATTAATCCATGAACAAAGCATCTATAATAAACACTCATTCCTTTCATAGTTTTTACAGTCTGACAAAAAAGTAGGTGCTGATATTATATTATGCCTTATTCAGGCTTGATGTTATCATCAAACCTATGTTACTTCTGTTTGTAACACCTTTTTATCATCTATTCCTAAACAGAATACAAACCAAAATACTTGCTAATTACATGTATTTAAGACTAATTTAAATATTTCAAATGTAATATTCCATTGTATGTGTTATTGCACAAACCTAAGCAGATATCCTTTCTCCATCCAGTGTTGGTATTTTACCTCACCAGTTTTAATATCTACTTAATGTTCCTGAGAAGTCATATCAGGCAATTCAATATCTATTAAATTCAGTACTGTTTTAAGAAGCATCATATCTGTATTTAACTTTGCATAAATGTTTGTAAGAGAAATGTATAAAATGAGTCTGGAAAGAAGTGTAAGCAGATAACTAGAATTCCCCAACTGTTTTATTATGTTCAGTACAGTTCAGAGTCCAGTAGCACAAATGATGATATTTACATTATCTAATTCAGACAGTTTAGGATTACCATAGAATCGGTTGTACCAAAAAGCCCACTTAGGAGGTGTTAAAAGTTACTGCTCTGGGTACTAACTTTATATGATTTTAATTATAAAGACACAGTGAAGAAAATGAGAAAACTCACATCTGAGCTGATAGTACCCTCAGAGGAATAAAAATAATGAAAAAAAAAAAGTTATGACATCTTAATAAGAAAGGTGGAAAAAATCTGAAACTTAGCTAATTTCCACCTTATTTCTCAGGGCCTTACAATTAGCAGTTATTATTTTTACAATTAGGGTACCTAAATGAGATTGTTCTTGTAACTGGATATATAACACCATGCCTGTAACATGCATCAGGCAGAGATAGGATGAATTATGACACTAATCTAATCCTCTTTACTTTGGAGAAAAGTCTTTAAAGTTATGTGAACACATATTACCTTTTCAGCACTGCACCAATTAGAAATTAAAAGGATGAACATTAAAAATAAACTGTGTATTTGAAAGATATACCAAAGAAAACCCTTTATACCTGGTATATTGCCTGCATCTCAGACGGTCTTTAGAATCAGATGACATATAGTCATCATGGAGCATCATCTGTCTCCAGACTGGAACTCCCTTGTTCCCTTAATCCCAATGCCTTTGCTTCACAATGATAAACGTAATAGAAGCAGGACCCACAGAAGTAAATGAGGGTTTTGAATCTGTAAGTCAGAAAAGGTTTTGATAAATAACAGGGACAAAGGAGAGCTTGTAATCCACTTTTCCCTTAGTTTATATTGGCTTAGAGACAAGGTTGTTGAAAGCAAAATATCAGAGCAATTATATGTTCTTTTGAAAGAGAAATTGAGCTGGAAAAAATTACCATAATTATCTTCACTGATCCAACTGATTTTTATTTTATTGCTTTTCGTTTCTGTTTATTGTGCAAGTTCAGATGAATCATGCCATCGTCATTAACTGGATGTTATTAAGGTTAGATGGTACAAATTTATTGTTTTCTTTAATCTCACTTTCTTTGATCAGCTATAAAAGTTACCTCTCTCTCAAATTGTGTATAAATGATTTGTAATCAAAGGTCTTATTAAACAAAGATAAAAAAAGAAAGAACAATTTAAAAATAGATTCCTCGCTAATAATGTATTAATTTAAAGCACCAATAGACAATAGCAGACAATACACACATGCATACTTTCTTAATATTTAGAATCCAATCCTATATTTAATGTAAAATATCTTATATTGTTTTGCAGACTTAAAAAAAAAATAAAGACATCAACACAATGATACAGACAGGAATAAGAAAGTTCTTCACAGAGAGAGTGATTTGTCATTGGAATGGGCTGCCCAGAGAGGTGGTGGAGTCACTGTCCCTGGAGGTGTTCAAGAAAAGCCTGGATGAGGCACCTAGTGCCATGTTCTAGTTGACTGGCTAGGGCTGGGTGCTAGATTGGACTGGATGATCTTGGAGGTCTCTTCCAACCTGGTTGATTCTATGATTCTATGATAAGACCATTATGTTTAAAAAAGCAAGACCTGCTATACCTCATCTCATACAAAAGATTCACTTTATTCTTAAAAATGTGCTATTCCTCAATTCCTCCATTTTAATTTTTTTTTCTTCCCTTGCATACTATCTCACAAATTATTTTTGTGTGGAAGAGCCTGGTATAGAAAAGGGTGTAAACATTAAATATGAGGAAGGAGAAAATCTGCATGGTGTTACAAATGTGAAGGTTTTACTTCCTTTTTTTTTTTTTTTCTCTCAAAATAAAATAGGGTGGGATAGAAAGGGGCAGAAAAAGACACAACAAACCAGGCCACAAAATCCCCCAAGAGATAATCTCAGCAGTCACCCTTAGGGCTACTATTCTACTATTTTTGTGTGGCAATCATTTTGCTGAAGTGCACTTTTGTTACTGCCCCTTACATTTATAACAAAATCCTGTGAAATTATGTTTGCAGTACATCAGCTGCCATTTTGTATCTGGGAAATACCAACTTAATCATCTACATTCATGTAATAAGTAAGGTATTCACATAACAGTGTTTTCACAGTGTTGACTGTGTTCTGTTCATGCCAGTTTTGTGGTTACATATGCTTTTGTTAGTGTGGTCTGACAGTAATGAGAAGTTGTTATTTATAAAGATAATTAACAATAACCAGGAGACCTATCCATTTGCACTGAGTATATTAGTCAATGTGAATAGTTGATCCAACAGGAACACAGAACTGTAAGAAATGTTTACAGATGTACTATTTTCTTACTCCCAGAAATCTAATCTGAATGCTGTTTTATCAATCTTAAGAGTTCTAATGATTATGCTGTGCTTAGTCCTAGAAATGTGGACTATTACTAAGGAGGGATTCAGCTGAACAAATATGAGTTATGTGTATAAACCATCATAACATTCTATTATGGTTACTCTTAAATCATGATTCAGGTCATTCAACAGACATTCAAGCAGACATTCAGCATTTGAGAGGTGAACTAAATGCTCAAGTGCTTGTATTTTCCCATGGACTAGGGATGCCTAAGCTTAGACACAAGTGCTCATACAGTAGACATCTGAAATAGCTTAGCAGGATCTGTATTTCTGTGACATGCAGCTGCAAGTAGGACGAAGGAGGTTATACTTCCCCTGTACTCAACAGTGGTCAGGCCACACCTTGAGTCCTGTGTCCAGTTCTGGGCCCCTCAATTCAAGAGAGATGCTGAGACACTGGAGCATGTCCAGAGAAGGGTGACAAAGCTGGTGAGAGGCCTGGAACACAAACCCTAGGAGAGGAGGCTGAGGGAGATGGAGTTGTTTAGCCTGGAGAAGAGGAGGCTCAGGAGTGACCTCATTGCTGTCTACAACTACCTGAAGGGAGGCTGTAGCCAGCTGGGAGTTGGTCTCTTCTCCCAGGCAACCAGCAATAGAACAAGGGGACACAGTCTTAAGTTGTGCCAGGGGAAGTATAGGCTGGATGTTAGGAGGAAGTTCTTGCCAGAGAGGGTGATTTGCCATTGGAATGGGCTGCTCAGGGAGGTGGTGGAGTCACCATCCCTGGAGGTGTTCAAGCAAAGCCTGGATGAGGCATTTAGTGCCATGTTCTAGATGACTGGATAGGGCTGGGTGCTAGTGTCCTGGAGTCCTGTATACCCCTAAATTCCTCTCCCTCTGTGGCTTGAATGGGAGAGGAAAAGCTGCCTGGTTCCCCCACCTCGGCTTTCCCTGCAGGCCTGAAGGGGGAGAGCAAAGGGTCCTTCCAGCCCGAGGAGTGCCCGTGCAGTGCCCGCGCTGGAATCAGGCTGGGATTGGCTGTGCTCTTCGTGCCTAAGGAAGTGGTAACTCTGCTCTTTGTCTAGAGAGGGTATAAATACTGGGGGCTTCCCGCCTTTGGGGGTCCCGCCTTGGAGTTCGTTCCTGCCTGAGCATTCATGCCTGCCTGAGACTTCTCCCCCCGCCCTTCATCTGGCCTGGATATAGAAAGAGCTCCAAAGGCCTGCTACAGCCATTAAGGTCCTTTGTGCAGACCTGAGTACCTCTAACGACCCTCCTGTGGCTTCTGAAAGAGAGTGAGAGTGCAGGCTGCAGGACGAAGGCAGCCTGAGCGTGAGTTATTTTGGCTCAGCTTTATTAGTAACAATACCACTATAATTTAATAGCCAAAAGCCTTTTCCAACTTCTGACTTCCAAAATAGTCAGATTATCTATGGCATCCTGTAGATCTTCTCAAAGCAACTGAATCAGGTAATTAAAACTAAATTAATTTCTGTATATAGTTTTGGGGGTGGGTTTTTGGGAAAATAAAATAACTCTATTTTTGTATAAAATTCCTGACTCAGCCACATTAATTCCCTGCCTCCACAACAGCTAGGTTGGACTGGATGATCTTGGAGGTCTCTTCCAAACTGGTTGATTCTATTATTCTGTGAAAATTTCTCAATGACTGCAGAGCTTGTTGGCTGCTGATCTGCCCAGTGACTTGTCACATACACACTTGCAGATGTGACTCAGCTACGGTATAAATGGATCCCTGTGAGACAGCCAATCGAGTTAGTCTTTCTTGGAGCAGTGAGTCTGTAGTTGGGGACTCCCTCTTTGGATCAGTTGCTCAAAGTAACTCCCTCAGGTTGAGAGCCCTCATGTTATTAGGTGAGTGATTGTGCATTTTGAGTCACCATTTCTAAAGAATAAAAATTATCTAATGTGTAGAATTAATTCAGATTGAAACCAACATCCTGAACCTACATTTTATGAATGTTTGTCAGAGTGGTAAACAATTTTGGTTAGTTTATTTTGAGTTTATTGCTTGCCTAACTTAATATTTACAAACCTCTGCCACAATTTCTTGCTATTTTTACAAAACAAACTAATTTTTATGATACTAAGAATCCTTGGTTGCCCCTTATATCTAGAGAATCTTGCTGAAAATTAATTGTTTTTAAGACTTAGATGATCTTGGAGGTCTCTTCCAACCTGGTTGATTCTATGATTCTATGATTCTCGTCTGCAAAGTGACTCTGATAAGCCACATTCAATGGTGGTGAAATATATTTGTCTGTACTGATTTCAGTACATCACCACGCTCATTAACAAATGATTCTGGCCTATGGTTAAAAGAAGCAATGCCCAAATTCCATGTGTTAGCATTTTGGGTGAATAACAAGATAATAACACTATTGAAGCTGGGATATGTGGCATCATCACTCTGAACTGCTCTCTGAAACAATCTACACCTCTTCCCTGCAACAAACGTGGAGTCTGGCCTCATGAATATGGGCATTCTAAGGTCTATGTTAGGTATTTAAAGTGAGCATGAAGTAGAAGTGAGTCTTCCTAGACATAAAAAGTAATTAATTATCTTTTTGGTAATTCATGGAAAATGTATCCTCAAGAATCAAGTCCAGTTAACCAAGTATTAAAAAGCTACATCTTAAAGCAGTCTGAGATAGTTTTATGCAATTCAATTGAGCATTTTTTGTAAAATATATATATAAATATTCCAGACGTTCACTCATTAATACATACTCTCAAACATTTGATACTTGTTTTAGACAGAATGAAGGCGTGTTGTATTGATAAGATATTTGGAGTTCTTTATATGCTTTAATGGAAAAGAGGCAAATCCATTCATTTGCAGGAAAGAAATATTAACCAGTGCACAGACTTGCAGTTTGACAACCTGAGAATCAGCAAGTGCCAGTTGTGTAACCTTCTATTTATTTCAGTTCTATTTCAAGTGCAGCAATTGTTGCTTTACAATAGTCTGGTAACCTTATTGTAAGTAACATTCTGAATCTTTCCAAGATTTCTGGCTTGAAAGGGCTGTTATATTAAAATTGAAATCATGAAGCCTGGAGGTTCAAATAGCTTCCAGGTACAACAGCTTTTGCTGAATTCAAAGCTGAGAAAAACATGTGATATACATTACTCTGGTATTTAGAAAAGTCCATACATAGATGAATTATTACAAAATAATTTAAAATGTGATGGTAACACCAGAATTGAAAAAATTCTTAGACACCATTGTGCATAAGAAGTAGCATTTCTTTATTCAGCACTGGACACATGGACAATCACTTCAAAACCCATGGGCCACAATGGAAAGATTTTGTGACTATATACAAGCTTTTACAAAGTTATACCTATTGAATAGCTATTCAATATCCATTAGATATTCATGGGGCATAATTCAGTAAAATATTTGTGTATCCGCACTTGCATGAGTGGTTTGGGGTCTCCCAAACCCCATTCTCAAATTATTTTTTATGGACTTTTTTATAACCTTGATGTTTTTCTCACTCACCTTTAGTTGCTGATAAAGTTGTACCATAAGCTTCCTTTCTTGCTTATGCTTAGTTTATATACTTGAACTCTCTATATTGATTAGGAAAAGGTTCAAAGTAACTTCTGAAGTAATAATATGTCTCATGACAAAACTAATATATTCCAAAACAAGCAGTAAATTGTGAGGAAAAACATCTTGTGACTAGCTGATGTTAGCGAGAAATTCAAGGTTCTCCAAAAAATTCCCAATTCAAAACAATGGAAAAGCAAAAAAAAAGTAAAGTCTTGCTCAGTACTGCTCTTTGAAATGCAGACAGGCGTGAGGCTCAGTATTTGAAGTGCAAGCTCAGGGTAATAAGATAGGCTTAAGGTCTGGTCTTTAAGATGACAATAGCATCTAATGAGTTATTCTATTATAAAAAGTTGATATATTGATAAATTACAATCCTGAATTGTAACATTCAAATTCAGTAACATTCAAAAGATATCCTACTCATTACTCATAAGATACAGCTACAGTACTGTGTCCAGTGCTGGTCTCCCTGGCATTACAAAGAGCACTAACAAAGAATACAAAATTCTAGATTAAATATTGAAATTACATTCAGAAATACACAAAAATTTTAGTTTTTCAACTTCTCTAAACGCATTTGCAATAAATTGCAGACACTACATAAGGGTTTTTTTACGTTTTAAAATGATTTAATAAAGGGGAATTAGGTTAAGTCTGTGAATTCATATTTTTAAAAAGATATTTTAGAAACAAAATGTATTCAATTAATATAAAATTTTAAACTATCAAAAAATTGTTACACATATTGCTAGACATTTTGTTAGCAGAGAGTAGGCTGTTGTTTGACTGACATAAACAGAAACCTGCACTAACTGAACTGAAACATATTATGTGATATATGGCATAACATTCTTCAATTGTCATCCAATTTTTTCTCATATCCTTCTCTAAACACACAATAAGAACACATGTGGCTTTCTAATTTTTGTTTTTTTTGTTTTTTTAGGAAATTATTGCCGCGGATGGGGTATGCTGCGACCTACGCCGATTAGGCAGAGGGGAGAAATTAATTAATGTGAGAGAATATTTATAAAAATATATATATATATTTATTAACTTCCAATATTTCAACTCTTGCCTCCCCCAACCACTGAACTTTAATATTAATGTTAGTTTTTACATGGTTATGAAGACATTATGGGAATATATATGTACAGAAACTTAGTAATAACTAGCAAACGTTGAAACTATTAAGAGAGTTTTCCCCACGGCTTGATGCTGCTTGGGGTCTTATGCTATAATCTGCTCTCTGCTTTATGGCAGAGGTAACAGAAATTACAGAGGCATTCAAGTATTTACAATTCAGATTAATCAGAAATCACCCTCCAGGGCTATGTCACAGCCTATTGCAAGTGTCCAATTCTTCAGGGTCTCTGCCTGTGGACTTTAAGGCTGGAATCCTCCAGCGTCAGGGGAAATGGCAGTCTCTGACCTTGTGCTGCTGATTTCTTCTGGCTGCTCTCTCCAGGGGTATGTAGGCAGGGAAGCAAGCAACGTGGCAGAGCCGCAAGAAATGTGGGGAAGGCTGCATGTGAGCCTGTGCACCCCTATTTATTAAATGTGGACCAAGAGTTAATGATCTCATTGCCCACTAAAATGACCAATCAGGTTGGCAGTCAGCCAAACCTTACCATACTAGGCAAAAGGCACTTGCGTGGACTATCCCAAATATGGGGATCACATGGGCTTATGCCAGGGAGACACGAGCTGAGCATGTGGGGACTTACACAATCAGGTGTCCTGGGCAGCTGACTTTATGGCCCCGGTCTGTTGTGCCCCTTTGTGCTCATTTACCCCTGGTGCAGGCAGAGAGACATGTCCAGGCAGAGCAGGCATAAATAAGCCTGCTTTTGGGCCTACAGGCCCTCCACAACAATTCTAGATATCATCTTAGCAAATCTCATTTTTAAGAGATAAAGGGAGCTTCTGGTTTTTTGCTTTTAACTAAACTAAATTGGAACTTGGGAGTAAAAAAATAAAACTATTTTTTTATTTTTAAAAGTGTTCTTTTGTGGGGTTTTTTGTTTGTTTTGTTTTTTGTTGGGTTGTTTGGTTTTTTTTGGTACTGTCAAAAGCTTTGGAGATTTAAATGCCTAAGTAAAAATGGTTGTTATTCTTTACTGGTTTTAAAATACTAATATTCTGAGATAGTCACTTGGAAAAAATAATCTTACAGAAAAGTTTCTGGAATTGAGTGTTTCCATACTCAAAGTCTTGTTATGATCTAAAATATCGAAATAATAACTTTCAGAGACTCATTTGATCTGAGTTGCTACAGTGTTATTGATTCAAACAAGATTGTTTGATTGGCATGGAGACTAGAGTTAGACTTTTTTAAAAAAGAATAATGAAGTACAGTGCCATGATTTGTACAAATTAACAGTGGTAATGGTAATAGTACTAATACTAATAGTAGTAGTCATAGTACCTATATAAGTAGTAGTAGTAATGACGATTTAATTTGTGATTAAAAAATTGAAAACTATCTAATAGTAAAAGAAATTCAACTAGATAATTTATACACAGAAGTATGAAATAAGTCATATGATAACACTTTGCTGTCAGTCTTCTGGTCTGGCAATAAACACAGCATTGAAAACTTTTATCTCTGTGGATCAATATTTTATTTCTCCTGTCCTTAGTCTTATGAAAATAGTATAACTCCTAAACTGTAGGCCAAAGGTAATAGTATTTTACAGAATATTTGCTAACAATTGTTTATACACTGAATCACAGAATCACAGAATGCCAGGGACTGGAAGGGACCTCGAAAGATCACCTAATCCAACCCCCCTGCTAGAGCAGGATCATCTATACCAGATCACACAGGAACACATGCAGGCAGGTCTTGAGTACTTCCAGAGAGAGACTCCACAATCCCACTGGGTAGCCTGTTCCAGTGTTCTATCATCTTCACAGTAAAAAAAATTCCTCCTCACATTTACATGAAATTTCCTATTCTTCAATTTCCACCCATTTCCCCTTGTCCTGTCATTGGGCATCACTGAGCAGAGCCTGGCTCTATCCTCCTAGTACTCACCCTTTACATATTTATAAACATCGATGAGGTCACCTCTCAGTCTCCTCTTCTCCAAGCAGCACAGCCCTATCTCCCTCAGTGTCTTCTCGTAACAGAGACGTTCCATGTCCTTAATCATCTTTGTGGCTCTGCACTGGACTCTCTCAAGCACTTCTATGTCCCTTTTGAACTGGGGGTGGCCCTGAACTGGACCCAGTATTTCAGATGCGGTCTCACCAGGGCACAGTAGAGGGGCAGGAGAACCTCTCTCTACCTACTAACCACAGCTCTTCTAATACATCCCTCAATGACACTGGCCTTCCTGGCCACAAGAGCACCTTTGAAATGGAAACTTGGTATAAAACAGCCTCTCTGAGTAACTCCAATTCTTGGTCTCACAAACAGCAATGCTAAAATGGCATATACTATTAAAAAGAAGTATGACATTGCTGGATAACAGCTAACGTCATAAGAAGAAGGAGATGGGGAAAAGGAAGAAAATACCTTTAAGATGCAGAAGTGTTATATATTTTATATATATATTTAATATAACTTTATATATTGTTTTCCATCTAGTCTGGCCTTCACACACAGCCAACCATTTTATGTAAAAGTTGTGTGTACTGTATGGCAATATATAAGGAAAGATCAAAAAACAGACCAATTGATGCATTTTAATTTGATTTTAACCAGGAAATGTTATGGAACAGCACCATCTGCAGGTGTGCTATCAGAAATTTAATCTTCTTGATGCAGTTAGATTTTTGTTAGTGATTTTGTTAGTCATCTGCCCTTTTCTAGTACAGATTTGGTCTTTGCTTTTAGGGAAAAAATCCAGCATGCAGGAAGTCTGCAGGGTTAGTCTGCAGTCAAATGAATATTAGTTAAAAATAATATAGCAATACAAAATCAAACCTTTTGTTTCTAAGAACTGGCAGAATTATCTCTTAACTTACTTGTTTCACATAACCATGTCTTACACTCACTTATACAATCTATACCTTTTCTGTGTATGTTGCAAATATTTTTATATTTTTAAAAATAAGACATTGGTTCTGAGGCAGAAAGTAAAAAGTCAGTATGATGCTATATAGCATGCTTAAGAATTGCATTAAACTGAATTATAATAAACCAATTAAAATATTTTTGCTGCTCAAAAAAAAAATCTTGTGCTATCACCACCAGAAAGCTAAATATTCTTAAAGATCATGTTTGCCTCACTTACTTCCACCTCCACACTCTCCAACTGATTGTAGGCATTTGCATTCGAACTACTGGGTACTTTGAAAAAAGGTCAAGTAACTATGTGGAAAATTCTGGAGAGGAAGGGATTGGATAGCATGTCACTGATTTGTGTTAGGCTTTATGTTGATTCACACTTTCAAGGACTCTGATCTCCAGATTGTCTCAAGGGAATAGATTCAGCAGTTACAAAATCTGATTACAATTCATATACATTCAAAGATTGCAAGTAATTATTCCTTTAATTACTAAATTGCAGAGCTTCCCATGACAGTATGAAGCCATTAAAAAAAAAATAATGATACAGTGAGGTTCCTCAATCCTGGATCAGTGTACTTATACATTGATTAAAAGTTCCAGTCCAAGCTCATGGTGCAATATATACAGAAAGAATAAGATAGGGAAAAAAAAATCCTATTGATAGATGCTGTCTTTTGAGCTTAATTCATTGCAGGCCTCAACAAGTCTCTGGTACAATTGTAGAGGCATAGACATTTTGCTTGGAAGAGACCTTTAAAATCAAGTCCAGCTGTTAGCCTTGCACTGCCAAGTCCACCTCTACATTTTATCCCTAGCTGCCACACCTATGTATATTTTAAATACATCCATGGGTGGTGACTTCTCTACTTCCCTCAGCTTTACAGCCCTTTCTGTGAATTTTATTTATTTTAATATCCAATGTAAACCTCCACTAGCATAACTTGAGGCCATTTCTTCTTGTCCTATTGTTACCTGGAAGAACAGGCCAACACTTGGTTGCAGTGTTAAGGTCTCTGTTGAGCTTTCTTTTCTCCATGCTTACAAGCTCAAAATGTAAGCCACCAATGCAGAAGAAGCACTGAGTTGCATTTAGACACCAAAGTTAAACTTAAGAGTTTTAATACTTCCATTCCATATGTTTATGACTCTGCAAACCAAATACAGAACAGTAGTAAAGACTGGAGACATGGTTTAGTGTTAACTCTTCAGTGATGGGTTAAAGGTTGGACTGGATGATCTTTGAGATGTCTTCCAACCGCATGTTTTCTGTGATGCTGTGATTCTAGTATAGAAAAACATCAATGTTTTACAGACATTGTCTCACTTTTGCCACACATATATAAGATCTTCTTGAAGTTGAAACTTCAAGATAGCAATCTACATTTAGATACACCTGAATTTTTTTTTAATATATCAAGACCTTTCTGTAACCAATTCATAATTTGTGTGAGAATATTTTTCTGACTGTTCTTTATTGAATGCCTGGTTTAAAAAAAGGCAAAACAAAACAAAACAAAACAACCCCAATCTTTCCTTATTAATTACTCTGGATTGTTTATCAGGGTGTTTGGAAACATGCAGCTATTTTCCAAGCTATTTCTATAAGACTCTCAGAAAGAAAGAAACACTGCCCTGAACAGGAAAACATGCAGCTGGGCATTTTTCAGGGAAGTTGATTTTTTGCTGGAAAATATTGACCCATTAAAATGGAAACCATAGCTATAAATACATAGAGTGAGAGACAGTTCAACTGAGGAAGCTCATTACTGATGTCATCTCTGATACATATCACTGTAATTCTGGAGCATAAAACACCTATTTCTTCTTCTATCAGCATTCTAAGTATTATATTTCTTCAGGCATCTCCTCCCCACTTTTTCCCCTTAATCAGTGCACATGATGCAGTAACAACTACTAGGCTTCACAGAGTTTCTGTTCGGGCGGGGGGGGGGGGGGGGGGGGGGGGGAAGAGGAAAATACAGCTGTGTTTCTCTCCACTATTTGTCAGAGGCCTGTATAAATCCCTATTCATGGGTGTTTCACCAATCCTTAGACCTGGCTTCTGACTCATTGAATGCACAGTGTAAAGTCCCATAAAAAGCAATATATAGAAGGACAAAGTTATGAGAGTTAATGGCTGTCAAAATGAAGATAAATCATCGTCAGTGGAGAGAGGGTATTTGATTTGTACATTTGCTTTTAATTAACATATTACAAGAGACAGAGTAGGACAAATGGGATGGTAGAATAGAGAAGCTAATGCTACCAACAAAGAAATTGAAGTCAGGAAATGGAGGAAATACTGGGAAAATAAGAAGGATGATGGGAGGAAAAAAAGCAGTATTAGAAATTGCATCAGTAATGAGCTTAAAACACCTTGCTGAAGCAACTGAAATTTTGTAGGCTACAATATAAATTGGAAATTCTCCTTGCAGACATATTTATCACATCATGAATCCTCAGTAAACAAGTTTATGAGGTTTCCTCTCCATTGATGTCTACTGATATTACTTGCATCAGTCTTCATACAGCATTGCACCAGTGTCTTCACAAATTTCCATGTATGCTACTTGACTAGTTTGATATCTTAACATCATTCTCTCTTTTAGATGACAGTGTTTTGATAATTTTATGGAGATAATTAAATCAAAACAATTTTGCCTTAAGCCTGACATAAAAACATGTCAACGGTTTAGTTAAAATTACCAGAATAAGGGCTAGAGAGGAGTATTTAATTGTTTAAAAGTTAAAACTGAAAAGCTACATTGATGAAGGATGGAATGATTTGAGGAAAGATAATAATATCATGCATGTATCTGTGTATATAGCTGAACAAATAGGTAATATCTTCTTCAGAAAAATACATGCATAGGCTCACACACACATATATATCTCAGTGGTTGCTTTCATGACTCACTCTTGGCAAAATACTTGAGTAAAATCTGGACACTGAAGCAAATACATCAGTCTATTTCTAAGGGCATCTGCCCCAAACTTCTTCATGTTAAAGATAAACACAACCATCAGCTAGATTAAGTATTTACCATCGGGCTTAAAAGAGACTGAGACATAGAAAGGGTCACCTTGAAAAGCAATATAGGAGAAACATGAATATCTGTAACAGAAGGAGAAACACCAGGGGCGAAATGGTGTGGGTAGGCAGGTGGTTATTGCTGGCTCTGTGTCCAGTCCTCCTGGAGCTTCCTCACTAAAGGGTTGGGGTGCAGCAGGGGCACCTCTAGAGCAACTCTAAGCGGGAACATCTGTCTGTTGGACACCCACAGGAGGGGAAAGGAAGAGAGCAACCCACGCAGCCAGGGAGAGGAAGTGTAGGTGCATGTGGTTAGAGACCTGGGAGGTTAGTCATAGAAGAATATTTATACAAAAATTAAATACCATGTTTATGCACATTTTGTAGCTGTCTAGTGTTGTAGCTTGTCTGCGGAGATAGATTTGACTCTGTAGTTCACTGATTGACCATTACACAGGCATCATTCAGAAGTCAATACACTACTTTGATCTTCATTTGGTTTAAACTACATGTAATAAACAGTGCAGCACCATTTGCATGGAAAAGCCTTTAAAAAACCAAATCTCCCCCAAAAAGCAACTTCCAGCACTTAACTGTAAGCTCTGACTCTGTGACATTCTGTTTAGAAAAGATATTAAAACTGGAAAATCATTACATACAATAGAAGAGGCAAGTCAGTTATGATTGCTTGTGAAGAAAGCTCAGCCTTAAATTCTAAGTCACGTGTTGTTTCCTTTTCTACTGGAGCTAATCATGAATGTGACCTACACACCCTGTGCACCTGGATGTGCTATGAGAAGCAATGTACTTCCAGGGATGCTGACAGAATGATGCTCGTACATGAACATCAAGGGCAAGATTATAAACAGTCTCAGTTTAATGAGTCCTCCTGAGATTTGGACATTGCTGCTCTAGTCTCTCTGACACTCATTATTTACATAAAGAACCAGTTTTAAAATCCAGAAATATGCCAAACACTAAAAAATATACAATATCCAGAATTTATTTATTTATTTGGGAGAATACATTTGAGAGAACACTCTTGAGAGAACATCTCTCATCACATTTACATACAGGGAAACATTACATCTTTCACAAATAAGAGAACTCTGGTTTACATATGGAGCCATTTTAGCTTTCTACAGAGATCTTTGTTAATTTGCAGCATTGAGTTTATAATTAAGGATTATTTTCAGTAACTTGTAAGTAGACAAATATTTTTATTATCTATTATTTTATAATATATCTGACTAAAAGCAAAGCTAGAACAGATTATAAGATTCAAAATCCATTTGCAGAGCTCTCAGATAATCATATTTAGAAGCAGGCCAATGCTGGAAATGTAAAAAGCACATTATATACACTAGGCAAGGGAATAGAATTAAATATATCCTCATAGTTGTGTTTCATAGTGCTAATCGTTTATACTAAAGTATTTGAAGTATTTGTTGTGTGTGACAAAAGTCGTGCCTTGGCCTGCCAGTTCCAAACAATTGAAGCACTGTAATCCACTTGAAATGCAGTAGATAAAAAATGCAGATGCACATTCATAAACCAAAATGTAATAGAATCATGGAATCAACCAGGTTGGAAGAGACCTCCAAGATCATCCAGTCCAACCTAGCACCCAGCCCTAGCCAGTCAACTAGATCATGTGTGATGGAGGGGCAGCAGCCCCAAAACTGAGGCCTCTCTATGCCTCTACATGCCTGGACATGTTCTTCTGCCAGGACCCATGGCAGTAAACAGATTGTGTAACACACACACACACAGTCTATGTACCCCTGGGGTCCGACCAGGTAATCCCCTATTGGGAGGGTCCAGGCAAACAGCTACTGCCTATTAAGGTAAGGTTTTGGGCTTACTGCCAGCCTGATTGGCCACTTTAGAAGGCCAAATGAGCCACGAATCTCGGCTCAGAGTCTATAAAGAGGGGTGCAAAGGAGCACTACGTGTTCAGAGTGTTCAGGGGTACAGACCTGCTTGCATGGCCTAGACACAGAGTCAGGCCCTTACTCTCTTGAAAACATTACTGAGGCTCAGCCCTCTCAAATTGACCTCAAGGCGCAGTTAAGCTGGGGTAAGGTTGAGAGGGGTGGGAGAAGGCGGAAAGGGGTTGGGACCCCCTCCTGGGGACTCAGGTTTATGGGAGGGGAGTTGTGTTTCTGCATTACCTTTTATCTTGTATATTTCTGTATATAAAGGTGTATATTTCTGTATATAAAGGTATATACTGTAAATATCAGCTTGTATATTGAGCTAGGCTGTAAATATAAGCCTCATTCAAATTTCCAGAGCTGGCTGAGTCTAGTCTGGGTGATTTTTAAAGTGTAGGGGGGCAGGGAGCACCCAAACCATCACACAAAGCCAGGGGCAGTTGTAACCAATTATTCAATGTGTACAATACATTCAAGTATGGTCACTGTATGCTCAGGAATTGTCTTCCTATAAGTAGGGCAAAATGTGGCAGTCATATTTCTCAGTCTTGAGACAATCAATGATTTTTTTGCTTAAAACTACAGGCAAAAAATAAACCAACAAAACCCCACATTGTTCATTTGCTCAGATTTATCAGCCCTTTATGCAGACAGATATGTTGGGTCAGTCATACAGAACAGCAGGGGTTCATGCTATATGAGTTGCAGAACTTGAACTTCTTTGGTTTAATAAGGTCATATAGAAATAAACAACGATTTTTATTTACTCAGTGCTCACAAAGATGCAACTGATTTATTAAAGAGTTTCACTCCTAAGATGATGCAAAACATGCAGTGAAAGGGTATCTAACTTGTTATCCTTGAGACCAAAGTGCAACCAGAGGTGAGTCTTGAGGAAGCACATCATGCTTTCATTATTTAACATTCATGTTACAAGTTTCAAGTAGTTCTTTAAAAAATGTAAAGTATATTAAATGAGACACCTTTGTGTCTCTTTCAATTGCTATATGTCAAGTATTTAACTGCTTAGTATGACTTCTGGGAGCCGATGTATGGGTTGCTACTTATCAAAATGTATTCAGCCGAACACAGTAAGATTTGACTACAATTATCCTAGAATACTATGTCATATATTTGCAAGTTGCAACTTCAGCTGGAAAGTCTGATTAAGATTCCACTATTAGGCTATAAGTCAAGAAGCATAAGGCAGTAAATCTCTTATTCATACTGCCCAAGATGGGTTATGGTAGAAAGTTAGAAAGCTGCACCTTTGCTTTGGAACAAATCTTACAGCCATGACTTATGCTTTTATTTACACAGCTTCTAGTTCAGTGCTGTTAAAGAATATTTTAAGTAGTTGTCCAGAGCTTTACATAACACTGGTACCTGGTAAAGATAAATAGATTTTGTCCAGTTCCTGCAAATACATCTCACTTGTTAATGTTATTTTTCCCCCCTCTGCTTCAAAAAAGAAAACTAGACAGTAACGTGTGACAGGGTGGGTCACAGAACCATACAATATAAGTCTAGAATTCTTATACTGTGTTGCTTAATGATATGTCATCTACAGGCTTTAGTTTCCTCTTGTGATTAGTTTTACTGCAGTAGTATTTATACTCTGGCATGCAGACTGCCTTAGAGGATTCTTGACATCTGTTCATTTATTCAGATGTGGGACTCAGTCTCAAACTGCATTTCATAATGCTATAATACCCAAATGCATAGGAGACCAGGGTTGTTAAGACAACTCCATAGAATCATTTAGGTTGAAAAAAAAAACCTTTAAGATCATGAAGTTCAATTGTAAACTCAAAACTGGTAAGCTCACCACTAAACTATGTTCTGAAGTGCCACATCTATGCATCTTTTAAACACTTCAAGGGATGGTGACTTCACTAATTCCCTAGGCAGTCTGCTTAAATGGTTGACAATCCTTCCTGGAAGTACAAACCACCACCACCCCACCCCCAGCTCAGGATTTGGATAGCCCTAGCAGTGATGCTTGCAGCAGAGCTGCCCCTTAGCAATCTTTTGTCTCTGGTGTCACTCAATCTAGGGGTCTTTCATTTGCTTGGAGAAACAGGCCCTCCAACTAATTCAGCAATAGGCCCTGCAACTAATTCAGCCAGACTGATAGGAGTATAAATGCAGTTCTGCTATGGAGAAGATCTCTGTTGATCTTGCTCCACAGAAACAACCTTTGTAGCTCAGAAATTCTCCCCTTTAGAATGGAACCTAAGGAATATCACCTCTCCCCCACTGTATTTGATTTGGCTGAGCTGGAGTTAATTCTCCTCAGAACATCTTTCTAGTGCTGCATTTTGCAATGCTGCAGCTGGGTGTTAATAACACCAGCATTTTGGCTACTGCTGAAACAAGCACCCAGGCTGTGCTTTTCCAACACTTCCCTGCCCCAAGAATATGATGAGGGATGGGCAAGACCTTGGGAGGGGACACAGCTGAGTCAGCTGACCCAAACCGACCAAAAGGGTATTCCATGCCATATGATGTCAGCTCAGATATAAGAACTAAGTGAAAGAAGAAAGTGTTGTGGATATTCATCCATGGTGTCTGTCCTCCAGAGAAACCACTGTGGTGGAGGGGCAGCATCCCCAAAACTGAGGCCTCTCTATGCCTCTGCATGCCTGGACATGTTTTTCTGCCAGGATCCATGGCAGTAAACAGGTTGTGTAACACACACACGCCCAGCCTGTGTACCCCTGGGGTCCACCCAGGTGATCCCCTATTGGGAGGGTCCAGGCAAACAGCTACTGCCTATTAAGGTAAGGTTTGGGCTTACTGCCAGCCTGATTGGTCACTTTAGATGGCCAAATGAGCCACGCATCTCGGCTCAGAGTCTATAAAGAGGGGTGCAAAGGAGCACCACGTGTTCAGAGTGTTCAGAGGTTCAAGCTCAGCTCTCTGATCCGCGACAACATAGCAGCACAGACCTGCTTGCATGGCTTAGATACAGGATCAGGCCCTTACTCATTTGCATTGATCTCAAGGCGCAATTAAGCTGTCTGCGAACCCTTTAAGAAGCAGAGCGCATGCATGCCTGCATTTGATACATATATGGGGAGCCGAGAGCCCCCTGCCTAAGCCTAGAGCAGCTGTACATACTGGCTTGCTATCTTGTATTTATCTACGGAGCTCAAGTCTCCCTGCAGCCCAGCATATACTGCTTGCCAGCTGCCCTGTAAGCCTGGAAAAATCCAGATCAGCAGACCTTCCAGACTGCCTGCAAAACCTACAATCACAGCCTGCTGGCTGTGCAGACAACCATGTCAGAAGTTGCACAGACAAATCCTTCTCCTGCACCTGGAAATCCTGCCAGCTGATCATCCCTGGACACATGGCATCCAGAAGGACCAGGAGCACCAAGGCAGAGACCACTTCACACCAGGAGAGAAGGTCAGAGAAATCCTGTTTACCCCAGAGACTGGGAACACTTATCATTCACCTGCAAGCCGGGACAGATTCCAGCCTCACCAAGACCTGAACACTGGGCACACTCTGTGACACAATCCCAGGAGGGTGATTATTAATACTTAAGAGCAACACATTTAAGCAAGCTTTAGTTCCTTTGTAAGATAAGTTACCTCTGTCTTGAGAGCAGACAGAGCTTCAGCCCCTACTGGGCAGACAGCATAGTTGTTAAGAGGCATTAAGCCTAAGGGAATCTTTCTCTCTGTCTATAGTTGTTGATAATTTAGTAATTAATAATCCAATCCCTGTAAATATATCATATTCCTACTGTTTTCATAACCTTGCACAAAAGAACTTGATTTCATAGTGGTTGGGGGTGGTACACATTTGTAAATATTAATTTTAATAAATAATTTCATAAAAATTAATACTGCCACAAATTAGTTTCTCACCTTCCCCTAATAAGGAAGGAATAAGAGAAATCCTGTCCACAACAACTACTACACATAGAACCCTGCTTCCTGGACCATGGTGTGCCAATAGAAAGTAGAGAATAACATCTCTTTGCTCTTGCTTCCATGCGTGGCCTTTCGCTTGTGTTTATTAGTACTATTAATAATTACTATTTGTGGTGGTTTGGGGTGTTACCTGCTCCTCCACACACACTTTATTAGTCACCCAGACTAGACACATCCAGCTCTGGGAATACAAATGAAGCTATTTATTTACAGCTAGCACAATATACAAGCAGCTATTTACAATATATACAGTTATACACAGAAATATACAAGGTAAAAGTAATACAGAAACACAACTCCCCTCCCAGAAACCTGAGTCCCCAGGAAGGGCTTTCAACCACCCCTGCACCTTCCCCCTGCCCCTCTCAACCTTACCCCAGTCCTAAGGAAGAATAGAGGTTCAGCCAAGAGGTTAAGAAGCAAAGGTGAGTGGCAGGTGAGGTTAGGGAGATGCAGCTCAGTCAAAGCCCAGCCAGAGAGTGAGTAAATGGCGAGAGTGTTATCTAATGTTTACTTTCTTCCTCCGCAAGACTCTGAGGGAAGGAGACATCACCATTGTTTTCCTTTCACAGCCTATGATCTAGTTTTTCTCACCAAAACATTCTACCCTACTTCAAACTAGCACACTATTTACTGTGATACTATTAAAAGTACTTCTATCTTATTACTGACTTTTGTTATATCACAGATATTACAACAGGATAGAGAGAAATATTTGCCATAACCTCAAATTGCTGCGGTAACTGCAGGAAAGTTAATTCTGCTCCATGTTACAAATTCTCTAAGATTGAATAGGAAGCATGGAGTTTTTACCATCTGAGAAAAGTTTGTATTTTCAATCTGCAGGCTTTTATGTAATGTGTAAGTGGGCTTTGTAGTAGCTGAGAGATTAAGAGGATTGCTGTCACCTTGCTCAATACAGACAGTGAATTACGAGCAACTGACATCTCTGCTTCGCAGTCTTGCACCAAGACTGGTTATGGAGGCTGCATAGTAAGATAGTAGATTTAAAAGGAGAAGACAAATAATTACCTATTAGTTTTAGAAAGTTTCTATATTTTAAGGAAATTAGAAGATTGTAACATATAAAATCTTTTATGATATTAAGGAAAAGAAACACCACAGCAGTTTTCAAGCATATTACACAAAATGTGTATGTATTCCTACTTTTTCTTCTGAATAAAATATGTGCTTAATGTTTTGATCTTTCGTGCTTGATTTTGCCATGATGAGGAACAACTTTGCTTTTTAAGTACGTGAAAATACAGATTTTCCCTCTAAGGGCAGAAAAAAATTACCACAAACAAACAAACAACAGAAAAAAAACAAAATCAAAAGCATGTTTTGACATCACCACATTGCCTGTCAAAACTTTTCTCATTCCATGAGAAAACAGTTGGAGTAGAATTTCTCACTTCTGAGATTACTAAATCAACAAAATATAATCCCCTCCATATGGTGATATTTACTAAATCATTTTGAGCAAATACAAGCAAAATTTGAAGTCCATTTGTAGTGGCATTTAAGGAAGGAATTAAGAAAAATATTAAGATTCTTAAGAATTGGATATTCTCATAATTTGTGTAGAGAAAATGTCTCGATCAGAATGATAATATGCCAGAAGTCCTAACCAGTGTGCTGTGTGAAGTACTGATGAAAGAGAAGCTATTGTAGACAGCATATTTTGAAAATAAGAGAAGTGTTAACTTCAGAATGATAGAAAAGGTACTCTGAGAACAGAATTGTACCTGCCTGTCTGTCCTGTACACGGAGATACAAGATGCTGAATCAGATAGATGAAATATTTGGGGTTACTTATTAAGGACTCAGATATGAATGTTAACTAATGAATGGGTCTGATTTTTTGATGTCATATATCCCAGATTATTGAGTTACTAACATAAGACATGTGAAATGTTTGTAATTGCTTAGTCAGGGCTTTTTTTTTTTTTTTTCCTAATAATCCATTTTGATAACACAGAACATCTCTAAAAATGAAATCCAAACCTTATTCTTTCTTCTTCCAGAATCCATGATTATCTGAAAGAATGATTATGATTTTGGCCACTTTTCTTCTTTGAGCGGCACAAGAGTTTAAAATATTTTGACCCAAAGACACCCACTTGCCAAACTGGTACATCTTAGTAAGAACAAGATCATCTTGCTTCAACATCATGAAACAAGCTTCTGCTTATGGCCTTACTTGTGCTAAAAAGCAAATTAGCTGCCCATACTTTTATTCTCCTGATACTTGGATATGTTTTTAATCTGCAGGTTTGTATAAATAGATAATAGGCTCATACTATCACAGAATAACAGAATGCTTCATATTGGAAGGAACTTCTAGAGTTCACCAGTCCAGTATGCTGCTCAAAGCAGAGACTAGAGCAGATTGCTCGTGCTCTTGTCAGACTTTGATAACAATGTCATAAACTTTTTCTAATGACTGATTATCCTAGCAGTGAAAAAGTTGTATAATGTTAAATGGAACCCTGAGTTTTTGTTTTAAATCTATTTTTTTCAACAGGTTGTTTCATAAAAGGCAGGTAGATATAACACAATAAATTAGTGATTGTAACATATGAATTCAATGAGTTGGTACAAGGTAAAATTATTTTAGCTATTTTTCAGAAAATCACTGCAAAAACATCATCATGAGCAGGATCCAGCAATAAAATGACTCCACACTCCTCAAAATCATGATGCAGCAAAGTCAAACTTAATAGTCAGATTGACTGCTAAGCAAGGCATTTTTTATTGCAGTGTCAGGCACACAGGGAATCACTCCTCCTAATATGCATGCTGAACAAGTTAACTGAACAGCTAATATACAAGCCAAACATATATATTCACAATATTTTCAAGAAAAAAATAGCATATTCATTATTTTTCTGAGGACTCATTATCATAGATTGCCATCTTTTCTTGCATGCATACTATAGTCTTTGGGTCGTTGTTTACTTCCTTCACTCTTCTTCATCACTGAGTCCTTCAGGTAAACTCTGGCCTTTTAGTTCTTTGATTTAGCAGTTGCAAGGTCAGAATCAGCTTCAGCAAGGTTCAGCATGTTTTAGTGATGTTTGAATGTCTGCTCTTGGAGATAAGTTCCTTTTAAAAGATAACCAAATGCTTACATATACATTCTGCAATGCAATTGCTGATACTGTAGCTGCTTGTTCTGTGGCTGGTGATTTTCCATCGAGCTAAAACTGAACTTTTGCTTCACCCACAAACAGCTCAGAGGAAAAGACCAATACTGCAAACCCAGAAACCAGAAGTAGCAACCAGAAACAGGAAGTCTGAACTACAAGGTCCATGACACTTTGCTCCAGCCAACACTTTCATTTTGAAGTTGACATGATGTCTGCCTGCTATTGAATACTCATCATCAGATTCAGTTGGATAAACCCATGACACTGAGGCATTCAATTTTTTTTTTTTTTCTCAGTCTTCCCTGGCAAACTTTCAGGGACTTGGGGAGAAGTAATTCTTACTGTAAAAGAACATTAATTTTGTGACTACTTGATAAACCGGGCCATACATAAGTCCATGAGACCTGATGACCTGCATCCCAGAGTCTTGAAACAGTTTCCTGATGCAGTTGCCAAGCCATTCTCCATGACATTGAAAAGTCATGGTAATCAGGTGAAGTTCCTGGTGGCTGGAGAAAGGAAAAAAAGTCAAAGTAGCAATCCTGGGAACAACAAACCTGTCAACATCACCTATATACCTGAAAAGATCATGGAATCAATCCTTCTGGAAGCTATGCTAAGGCACATGGAGGACAGGGAGGTGATTCAAGATAGCCAGAATGGCTTTACCCTGCACAAGTCCTGCCTTCTCGACCTAGAAATCTTCTCTGATGGTTTGACTACACCAGTAGAGCAGGGAAAAGCTACAGACACTGTCCATCTGGACTTTTGTAAAGCCTTTGACATGGTACCCTGCAACATCCTTTTCTCTAAACTGGTGAGATACAGATGTGATGGATACACTGCTCATGGGAGATGAATGGGTTTGTTGGTTGCACCCAAAGGACAGTGGTCAATAGCTTGATGTCACAGAATCACAAAATGTTAAGGATTGGAGGGGATCTTGAAAGATCATGTACTCCAAGCCTCCTGCTATATCAGGATCACCTAGAGCAGGTCACATAGTAATGCATCCAGGCAGATTTTGAATGTCTCTGGTGAAGGAGACTCCACAACCTCTTGGGCAACCTGTTCCACTGCTTTGTTACCCTCACAATGGAAATATCTTTCCTTGTGTTTACACAGAACCTCCTATGCTCCAGCTTGCACCTGCTGGCCCCTGTCCTATCATTGCATATCACTGAGCAGACCTTGACTCTGACTTCCTGACACTGACCCTTCATATATGCATAAAAAATGAATAAGGCCACCCCTCAGCCTCCTTCACGCTAAAGAGACTCAGGTCCCTCAGTCTTTCCTCATAAAGGATGTGTTCCACTCCCTTAGTCATCTTTGTGGCTCTGTTCTGGACTCTTTCAAGCAGTTCCCTGTGCTTCTTGAATTCAGAGGCCCAGAACTGGACACAATATTCAAGATCAGCAGTGTCTCAGCAGGGCAGAGTAGAGGAGGAGAAATATCTCTTTCAACCAGGGTCTCAGCAGGGCAGAGTAGAGGAGGAGAAATATCTCTTTCAACCTACTAACCACACACCTTCTAATACAGCCCCAGAATGCCTATGTCCACTAGAACTTCCAGGTCCTTTTCTCCAGAACTACTCTTAACAGATCCGTCCCCAGCCTATACTGGTATATGAGGTTATTCTTTCCCAGATGCAAGACTCTACTGTTCCCTTTGTTGTATTTCATTAAATTTCTCCAGTCTGTCCAGGTCTTCCTGAATGGCAGCACACTCTCAACAAGTTTCCAGATGACACCAGGCTGAGGGATGTAGTTGACACAGCTGAGCTATGGCATGCTACCTGAAAGGGCAGGAACAAGCCTGAGAAGTGAGCTTGTATGAATGTCATGAAGGTCAACAAGGCCAAGTGTAAGATTCTGTTCCTTGGTCAGGGCAATCCCCAGTATCAATACAAGCTGCAGGAAGAGGAGATTGAGAGCAGCTCTGTGAATACAGAGTTGGGGACACTAGTGGATGAAAAGCTGGATGGAAGGATGAAAGGAGGTGGCCTAAAGTTGTACTGGGGAGGTCTGGGTTGGATTTTAAAAGAAATTTCTTCACTGAATGGATTACCAAACACAGGAACAGGGTCCCTGGGAAAGTGGTTGAGCCACTATCTTTTCTAACTGAAATGATTCTGATTCTATGAGCTGGTAATGTGTGCTCACATCCCAGAAAGTCAACTGTATTCTGGGCTGCACAAATAGAAATGAGCATCGGGCTGAGGAAGGTGACTCTCCCTCTCCATTTCACTTTGGTAAGATCCTCCATGAAGTACTGTGTCCAGATCTGGAGTTCTCAGCACAGGAAAGACATGAATCTGTTTGAGCTGGTCCAAGGGAAGACAAAAAACAACAAACAAACAAACAAACAAACAAACAAAAAACATCAGAGAGCTGGAGTACCTCTTCTGTGAAGAAACAAATGCTGAGAGTTGGAGTTTTTCAGCCTGGGGGAGAAAAGACTCTGAGAAGACCTTATTGTGGCCTTCCAGTGCTCAGATGGAGCCTATAATATAAATAAGGGCAATCTTTTTGGCAGACTCTTTGCAACAGGACGCAAGTAATAGTTTTAAACTAAAAGAGAACAGATTTAAAGGAGATATAAAGCAGACTTTTTTTTATGCTAGGATGATTGTTGGAGAAATTCTTGCTAGCAGAAGACACAAAATCATACACATGAGCAACCCGTGCTGGGAGTGTCCTTGAATCCATCTTGGGAGTTTAGATACCAGGCGCTGGGTGGCTTCCCCCCACATGCAGCTGCAGGGGGTGGAGTGCAGCTGCAGATGGGCCGAGTTTAGCCAGCCCCAGAGGCTGACCCTCAGATTGTTATGGTATACTGACCTATCCATGCCTTACAAGTAACCCTGTACCCTCTGATTGTAACCAATCTTGGTGGAGCACGCTTCTTGCTAGAATGCATATAAGTCTCTGCATCATGGAAATAAAGCGGATTATGACCATCTAACCATATTGGTGAGCAAAGAGTCATTGTGCCCAGGTTCTCCACCGGTGATATGCCAATATATGGTGCCTGAACAGTGAATCGGGCATGCGGGTCAGACCGTGGCCGGCTGGCAATGGGAAGGACCGCACTCAAGCAGCCAGAGGGTTGGCAAACAGGGCTGGCCATCCTGCAGACGTTTTTTGCATCGAAAAAATTGTCGTCACCAGTGCCACTGGACCGGAGGCATCGCTGAAAGAAGGGAGTGATAGCCGGAAGTTCAGAGCTGCAGCTGAACACTCCGAGTGACAGGTAAGCCCACTATGGAAATGGACGTGGCACTGTCCCTGCTGACGTGTTTACTCTCTGAGAGAGACTTTCCGTCAGACTTGAATAAGATCTGTGAGCTGAGTGCATAGGAGGCTAGGGACTTTATATCAGTCTAGCCAGAGCACTGGGAGAGACGTGGGAGAGACGTGCTTGGGACTGAGTTGCTGCTGACTGTAGAGCTGTTAAAATTGCTCAAATCCACCTGGCGAGACTTAAATCATTGCCTTAGCGGACGAAAATCCCACCGACAGGTGCAATGGCTGCCGCGTGTCAACGGGAACCACCCCTCACCAGCACCCACCCATAATGGCGGCTGCCGATAGCCACCCAGTGGCACCCATAATGGTGACTGCCGATAGCCACCCGGCGGTAGCAAGCTGGGACTGCTGTACAGAGTGGCTTGGATGCAGCTGTGTGTGCTGTGATGAATCTACTGCTGTGGCAAATCTGCCATGCTGCAGCGGCTCTTCCACAATCGTCGGGTCTGTTTTATCATCCAAAATGCAGCTCCTCCCACCTCACCCCCACACCCCCGCCAACGACAGCATGCAATGCAGGACAGAGACTTTTCACTTTTCAGTGGTACAAGACATTACTGAAGGGACAGAGGGACGAAAGGCAGAGAGAAAAAAGAAACTGCAGAAGCGACCGTGCCAGAGAAATTGGAGCCCCCCCCCCCCCCCCCCCCCCCGCACTTCCTGCGGCTCGGTGAGCAGTCTCTAGATCTGCCCTTCACCATCCCCCACACCACCATGCCCCTGCCCACCCACCCCATCCCCAGCAGAATGCATGCCACAGACAAGAGGCTTCCTGATGAATCTCCAGAAATTAGAGAAATTAGAGGCTAAGGTCAGCCAGGATGGAGACTGTCGGCTTTTTGCCTTGATTGTCTCGCTGTTTGTGTTGTCGTGGGGACTGAGGGGAGGTGCTGGGAGTGAGTGCATTGGGAAGGGATGAAAGTCAGTGGAGAAAGATCCATGGGTCTGACTGAGTCGTTTCAGAGACTTAGGTTAATTGCATTGGTAAAGCTACAAGGGGTTCAATTAGCATTTCGATACCTCACACAGTTTAGCTCCTGCCTTTTTTCTTTTTTTTTTGCTCTCGTGTCCTGCCTCTGTCTTGAGTAAGTCTGAGAAAAACAGCAGTTTAAAAGTTTTCAGAGTAAAGCATCAGGAGTTTGAATTTGGTACAGCTCTGGAACGGATAAGGGAGAAGGAAGGAAAGAAACAACCATCAGGTGGACGAGCTGAAAAAGCTGGGGGCTGGACAAGATGGAGGGCTGAGGACAAAAGCAGCGCTGGGGCTGCCAGCCCTCCTCCTCCCCCTCCTCTCCCCTCCCCCCACCTGCGGAGTGGCTCACGGGGCCCGTTCTCCCCCTCCCCACACCTCCTCCGTCCCTCCCTTATCTCTTTGCAGATTTTATTTTTTTTCTGCTGGACTAGCAGAGCCTTGGAACTGTTTGAGTTGGAAAATTACTGAGGACACAATCAGACTTCGAAAAGCCTGACTTACACACAGACTTGAAAGCAATGCCAGATGTCAAAAAGTTTATGGAAAAGATAGTGACAATAACCGATGAAGACTTAGAGCCATTTTCTGCCTCTGTTATGGGCATGGATGCACACAGGTGCATCTCTTTAAGCACCCAACAACAATTCGCATTCAAGACGATAGCCAATAATTCCTGACTGGGGTATTCACCCGTCGCCTTACTGATTAATTCCTACTATATGTCAATAGGCAGCGATATCCTTTTTCACTCATCGCTCAGTGGCAAAAGAAAGAGAGGGAAATTGGTAGGAAATAGCAGAAATGTCTGCCACTGACAATGAGTGGGAAATCATACAGACACTAAAAATACCAAACAGGACAGACTAGCACAGTTTTTACTAGAGCTCAGACATGGCCTCTCTCAATGAGAGCATGAGCACTGAAATCCACATTACAAGTCACCAACCAGATTCTGGACTAGGACAGGGAATGATAGAGCTGATAGGCTATGCTAGTCACCTCCTTCCCCAATGGATGTGTTCAAACAGGTAAGAATGCAGGACTATTTTTGAAGGCCTTTTTGATGGTACTATATTTTGGAGTCTAGGAGTTTACTCGAGAAGCTCTTAATTGCAATGGAATGAGTCTTGTGGTAATTCTGATTCTTTTCTTTTCTAAGAATACCATGGTTTATTATTATCTTCTTGAATTTCTTTGCCTTTTTCTTGAATTTCCTTCAGCTGATAGATTTTTAGGGTAAAGATAAGATAAGGCTGAGGGTTTGTAATATGACAATTTGGGGATTTTAGGATATAGGGATATCATGGGATGCTTTTTCTTGGTTTTTTTTCTGTATATCTGGGTACCACTGGGATCACAAAGAAAAAAGGGGGGGGGGGGGGAGAAAATCAGTTTAGAGGAAAGTAGGATAGCAGAAGGAATTTTTTTCTTTCTTCAAAATTTCTGTGATTGCATTTTACAGACTAGGCCAATGGATCTGTTAGCCTAGGCAATGAGTATGTCTGCATTTGTTTTTGTATTTGCTTGTGTTTGATCATTTATCTTCACAGGCCTAAAATGGAGATCAGCCTGATTATGGCCAGCCTGTTTTTTCCTAAAGTGAGCAGAAGTCTTGCTCAGATAGCAGAATTGTGTAAAGGACTTGAAAGGAGTACTGACATGATGATTATGTGTGTATGGATCATAAGGTTTGTATCATGGCTAACGAATTTGGGTATTTTCATGAGATTTAACAGCACCTGTTGTAAAGGCCAAAGCCCACTCAATTGGCACATAGATGGCAACGTGGTTATTATCTCTTTGCAAGGGCCCTGCAAAAAGATAAGAAACACTACCTTAAATTCCAAAAGCAGATGAAGAGTTGTGGGAAAAGGCCCAATAGAATAGTCTGAAAGCAACATCTAGGGCATATCTTTGCATTGTATTTAGAAATTAGCAGTTCTTAAGCACGATAGACAGATGCAGCTTATAGCTAAGGAGTGTGATGAGAACATCAAGATTTCTGAGAACTATAGAGTGAATCCAGAACTATGGGAGTCTGAGGAGGAATACTGGACAGCTGATACATCCGTGAATCTATGACGTTGACTGCCACACAGAACCAATGAAGACGTGGCGCATATGCACTCTCCTGTGACTCTAATAATTCGTCTGGACTTTGGGTTTTTGAACGAAATGACTTACTGTCGCTTGCAGAAATAGCTTTTGGGATTGTTAGCTAAGCTTGGGTTGTTAGCTTGCCAGACTAATGCTACTGATGAAAGCTCTAACAGGTTTATTCTCTTTTTTATTTTAGCACTATTGATTTGTAGCTGTATCATTTACCCCTGTGTTGAACAACCGATATAAAGTTGAAAGATCAGCCCAGGTTGCTCAAAAGAAAGAAAGGGATATGTTGGAGAAATTCTTGCTAGCAGAGGACACGAAATCATAAACATGAGCAACCTGTGCTGGGAGCGTCTTTGAATCCATCTTGGGAGTTAAGATACCAGGCGCTGGGTGGCTTCCCCCACGTGCAGCTGCAGGGGGTGGAGTGTCAGCTGCAGGTGGGCAGAGTTTAGCCAGCCCCAGAGGCTGACCCTCAGATTGTTATGGTATACTGACCTATCCATGCCTTACAAGTAACCCTGAACCTTCTGATTGTAACCAGTCTTGGTGGAGCATGCCTCTTTCTAGAATGCATATAAGTCTCTGCATCATGGAAATAAAGCGGATTATGACCATCTAACCATATTGGTGAACAAAGAGTCATTTTACCCAGGTTCTCCTGGGTATTGATCCACCAGCAATATGCCAATAGATGGTGAAACATCGACACAAGTTGCACAGAAAGGTGTTAGACGTCCCATCCCTGGAAACATTCAAGGTCAGGTTGAATGAGGGCTTGAGCAACCTGATCTAGTTAAAGGTTTCCCTGATGACTGCAGCAGGGTTAGACTAGGTAACATTAATTGTCCCTTTCAACCCAAAACATGCTGTAATTCTGTGGTATATATATATCCTATGCACATATATGCATCACAGTATCACAGTATCATAGTATCAATAAGGTTGGAAGAGACCTCACAGATCATCAAGTCCAACCCTTTACCACAATTCTCAAGGCTAGACCATGGCACCAAGCACCACGTCCAATCTTGCTTTGAACAGCCCCAGGGACAGTGACTCCACCACCTCCCTGGGCAGCCCATTCCAGCAGCCAATGACTCTCTCAGTGAAGAACTTTCTCCTCACCTCAAGCCTAAATTTCCCCTGGCGTAGCTTGAGGCTGTGTCCTCTTGTTCTGGTGCTGGCCACCTGAGAGAAGAGAGCAACTTCCCCCTGGCCACAACCACCCCTATATACACCTGTATACATGTATATATGTGTATATGTATATATATATACACAATTAAGAACTTAGTTTAGGCACAAAGACTTTTACAGAGACTGGAAAATTAACCTAGACCTCACTTTTTGTGGTATGTTCGTGTGTAATGCTTTAGCCAATTTTTTATTATAAATAGACATATAGTTTTATAACAGTTTCCTAAATAAAATTTACAATATGACTTTTAATGTACCTGTTTCCCTAGAGGCCACATTTTCATTCTATATAGGACTAAATTTAACTACTGCATCAGTAGGAGTTCTGCTTAAGTAATAGTTTATTCAGGTTGTCATTATGAAGAGAAATGATAATGTCTAAGCAGAAAGAAGAAAACTTATGAATGCTTCACTCAAAGGCTTTTTCCTCTCTCATTACCACAGTCACCTCTCTTTTCTGATGAAGCACAGAGGCTTTGTGTAAGTGATTTAAATAGCAATATACTTTATGAAAATTGCTTTCCCACTCGTAAGCAAACACTGACAAACTGTTTCACAGTGGTATTTTCTTGGCATGAATGGGGTATATGAAACCAGTATAAACTAGAAAAAATAGATTGCAATTCAATTACCTGACCAGAGACTTCATCTAGGACACAAAATGTGTTTAGTGGTCGAGTTGTCATGATGATAACTGTAACTTGAACAATATACCCATGAAGTATCATTTTGCTTACATCAACACTTTTGAATCAAAAAAAAATTTTCAGAAGCAGATCTACAAAGTATCTCAAATGAAAATAATCAATATATACATGGGAAGCAAAATTAATCTCAAACCCCTAATATGGTTTTTATGTCATATTAGGATAGAAGAAGAGATTTAAACATGTGTTCCAAACAGAATCCCTGGAGATGTTCAAGAAAAGACTGGATGAGGCACTTAGTGCCATGGTGTAGTTGATTCGCTAGGGCTGGGTGATAAGTTGGACTGGATGATCTTGGAGGTCTCTTCCAACCATGATTCTCCTCATAGGGTTTGTGTTCCAGGCCTCTCACCAGCTTTGTTGCCCTTCTCTGGACATATACCAGTACCTCAACATCTCTCTTGAATTGAGGGGCCCAGAACTGGACACAGTACTCAAAGTGTGGCCTGACCAGTGTTGAGAATGGGGGAAGAATATCCTCCCTCATCCTACTAGCCATCCTATTCCTGACACAGGCCAAGATGCAATTTGCTCTCCTGGCCACCTGGGCACACTGCTGGCTCATCTTCAGCCTACCATCTACCAGTAACCCCACATCCCTTTCTGCCTGGCCGCTCTCCGGTCACTTTCTCCCCGGCCTGTAGTGCTACCTGGGGTTGTTGTGGCCAAAGTATAGAACCCTGCGTTTGGCCTTGTTAAATCTCATCCCATTGGCCTCTGCTCACCCATCCAGCCTGTCAAGGTCCCTCTGCAGGGCTCTCCTACCTTCCAGCAGATTGACACCTGCTCCTAGCTTGGTGTTATCTGCAAACTTACTGATGCCTAACTCAATTCTCTGGTCCAGATCATCAATAAAGATATTGAACAGAACTGGGTTATCTTGGAAGTCTCTTCCAACCTGGTTGATTCTATATCTAAGCAGCACAGTAAGAAGTGAAGACTAGGTGTTGAAGAGGAGAGAAAGCATATTGAAGTATGGCAAATGGATCATCTGTGTACTTGGTTGAAGGTGAAAAAAAAACCCAGCTGCATAAATGCCATTATAGAGTTGCATGAATGTATAGTCTGGGTGGATTTCACCTTGCCTATTGTACAGTGTCTGGAATGTGATTTATATGTGAGTTACTTCTCTTAGCTATCATTGTGATCAATAAAGCTTTAGTCAACAGTGCCAAGGGAATTGTAGAAAGTGATTTTCAGGAAATAGAGGTAACCTATGTAGGCTGTGACATTTTGCGGTTTCTGTGTTATAATTATGTAATTAATCTCTCATGCCTCTTCCACAATTTACTCGGATCATTCTGTGCTTTTTAACAGTTAGAGTGAAACTGTATGAGTGCTAAAAGGAAAGAAATTTATTCCCTATAAGCACAGAAATATATATTTATAATAAATATAGCCTTAGCAAGGACTTCTGCTGACACTGCTTTCTCAGTGACATACTAAATCAGGAATATTATTCCTCTGACTTATATAGTGAAGATAGCAAATGCCTGCCGTGTAGATATGAGAGGCGGACAGCTTTCCTAGCTTTATGTGTCCTCACCGCTGGCACTTCTCAATTTTGTTAAAGATGGGTTTGAATCTGGGCTTGCTGCTTGCATAGTTATTGGAGTGGTCAGCCACCTGGGTGAAGCAGGCTCCAGGTATATGGGCTAGAGCAGTTCAATCAGGTGCTGAGTATAGCAAAGGAGTTAGCCCTCGGGCTGGAGCAGTGGGCTGGCAGGTCTTGACACTGCAATTCATTCTAGGCCATTGGTAGGTCATTACTTAGACTCAGCCTGAGTCAAACAGACTCATGCTCATCTGAGCTCAAGTAAGAAGCTGCCTCCAGAGCAGGACAAGCCATTTCAATCCCTTGGCTGAGTTCGAGAGACAGGCAGTGTCAACCTCTTTCATTTGTAGAAGAAACAAGATGGGTAGCAATCAGCAAAGGCAACAGCAGCAAACAAACACATTGGCTAAGGTTTTAAGCATTTTGACAAATGTCTTTGACCAATAGCAACAGATACAAACATCCCTGGAGCCAATCCAAGATTATTTCACTGAGAAAGGGAAATTCACATGCCTAGCAGCTTTGACCTGTGTTTACCGAAAACAAAGTAGAGTGCAAAACAAGACCAAATACTGTGTCTCTGTGGCATACTAAGAGGTACCAAGGCTTTTGTCTGGTCTCCCACTTTTTCCATCTGGGAAGAAGGAGAGGGCAGGGGTGCAAGGTGGATATTTAGGTAGGTGTTTAGGATATGCAGACACATGTCTTGGGTATGTATTCTAGGTATAATTTGGACCTTCCACCACAACTTCCAAAGACTGGATGGATAGCTCTCAAGACCTCCTTGGCTAGACTCCAGAGACTTATGGCACATGCTGATACTCAGAAAATTCTTTCTTTTTCATGCAGTCTCAGAGGAATTTCTGTGTTTCAGCTATTCAACACCAACAGACTTATCAAATGGAAGTCCTTCTTGTGGAGAACTGGGAATTGTGACTCAGTATTTCTGGAAAATCTTGCATCTTTGTGTCTAAAAGTATGGAGAAGTCAGGAAATTATAATATTGAAGCTACAAATTACAACAAGTAAGACTAATTTCTTGTTATAAAGATGGGAAACAATGCTATCAGGAAAATATATCACTTATATACAGCTCTGTTCTAATTAAAATGCAGATATCATTTAAATACAGGGGAGTTTGTGATCTATACAGATAATAACAAAAAAACAAACCAACCAACCAAAAAAACCCAAACAAATCCAAGACCAAATCCAAAAGCAACCACACTGATCCTCTGCTCCTAAGAAAAAGTCTGGCAAATCTCATAGTCATCACTGTCTCATTGCCTTGATGCAGGAATTATTGAATTAAACTGTATGATCTGCCTTACAAAGAAAACCTGTCCACCTGATGTTGGTGATATATATTCCAAATAAAGTATGAGATTGGAAAAGATACAAAACCTTAAAGGTAAAAGGGAAGTTCAGAGCACCACCAATGATCGGAGTTCTCCTAACAATCTAGGTCTTCACGACCAGAAAGATACCATATGGTTCTGCATTGATAACTCTCTATTGCCTTTTTTCCCCCTTCTTCTTTCTTTCTCATATTTCTAAATTTTCCCCCTGCACATGTAAGCAAAATAAAATTCAAGTGCTTTCCTAACAAACTACTCAGTTCCTTCTTGGTTTCTTCAAAGGATCCATAAAGGAACCATCTTTAAAAAAAAAAAAAAAAAAAAAAAAAAAAGTGGATAGGAACACTGCCTGTAGAAAAGGACAGGAAAAAGGAATAGCACAGATACACGTGTTCAGCTGCTAATACAATTTACTTGGGCAAGCTCTCTGAAAATAGATGCTGAGGTACAACTTTGAAGTTTGTTCTCTGACACTTTGATCTCAAAATTCAAGTTTGAGTCATATAGAATTCTAAATGTCTTGAGCTGGCTTTTTTTCCAGTTTTGTACTGAACCTGCAAAATTATCAATCTTTCTACACTGGAAGATTGATGTACAAGATTCTTCTTATGTTGCATTCATAATAGACGTTGTTGTTTGAAACAAGAGCAAGGATCAATACAATCTTGCCTCATTTGCGTAACAATAACATTTAAGTTAGCTTTGTTATTGTTATACGCAAACTGCTGTGATGGTTTGGGTGTTCCCTGCCCCCACCCACTTTGGAAAGCACCCAGACTAGACTCAGACAGCTCTGGAAATTTGAATGAAGCTTGTGTTTACAGCTTAGCAGAATATGCAGGCAGATATTTACAGTATATACATTTATATACAGAAATATACAAGGTAAAAGGCAATACTGAAACACAACTCCCCTCCCAGAAACCTGAGTCCCCAGGAGGGGCTCCCAACCACCGTTTCACCTTCTCCCCACCCCCCACCTCAACCTCACCCCAGTCCCAAGGAAGAATGGAAGTTTGGCCAGGCGGTTAGGAAGCAAAGTGGATTAATCAGAGTGATGGCAGAGAGGTCAGAGAGAAATGCAGCTCAGCCAATGCCCCAAGAAGAAGTGTCTTATCTATATTTAGATTCTTGTCCTTATACCTCTCAGCAAACCAATGAGTGAAGTAGACATCACCATTGTTTTCCTTTCACAGCCTGTAATCTAGTTCTTTTCACCAAAACATTCTAGCTAGCTTCAAACTAGCACAACTGCTATTAACAATAATCTGAATTCTACAGTACCAATGGAGAAAGAAAGGGAAAATGGTTTCCTGTTAAACTCCTGTTCATTTCCTGTTCATAAAATTAAAACCTGATAGTGTGTACCGTATAAATAAAGAAAGGTTTGCAGCTCTGATCGATCACATTAGAATCTGATTAATTATGCAAGTGTAATTTAGGTATGCTTTTTTCAGACCTTAGCACATCAGTAGTCATAGAGTGAGTAAACCTGCTGAAAACATGAAAGATGAAAGTTGCAATGGAAGAAGTTCACTATTATTTGACAAAACGGTTGTTAAATTTAACTTTTAGTTGTTGATTTTTGAGCTCTGGATCATAAGATTTTAAGTGAACACAATAAAAACAATAATAAAGCATTGGTAGAAGGAAAGAAAACTAAAAAAAAAAACAAGAACAATTTTCTCTACTGAAGACACACTTGGGAATTTACAAAGACAGACAATTTATTCATTTCTTTGACATGCTGATTGTAAAAGGGATAACATACAAAGCAAAGTCAATTACTTTATACAATTATGAATGTGCCAAAACCATCATGAGAACCACAAGTAGCTAGTTAACACCTTCCCTCACATACAACGCTATTGTTACTTGCCTGAGCAGTCGTTGAACAAACATGCACCCCTCTGCATCTGTTCCAAATTTAACTATTCTGGTCTGAAAATTTCATTTCAGTGGGACAGCTATGTCTAGATCCAACAGTTGCGTTTAGGAAAGTTGTCCTGGAGTCCTGTATATCCCTAAATTCCTCTCCCTCTGTGGTTTGAATGGGAGAGCAAAAGGCGCAATAAAGATCTGTTTCCCCCCACTCCCCCCGGCCCTGCAGGCGTGAAGGGGGTGAGCAAGGGGCTCTTCCAGCACAAGGGGTGCTCCGTGCAGTGCCAACGCTGGAATCAGGCTGGGGATTGGCTGTGGTCTTCATGCCTAGGAAGTGGTAACTCTGCTCTTTGTCTAGGAAGAGTATAAATATTGGGGGACTTCCCACTTTGGGGTTCCCGCCTTAGAGTTTGCCCCCACCTTGGAGTTCATGCCTGCCTGAGAGTTCTCCCCCCACCTGGATAGACTCTGCAGAAGGATGCCCTGGCGCTCTGCTCCGAAGGGTGGCTTCCCACCATTAGCACCCTTTAAGCAGGCTCAATAGGCCTTAACGACCCTCGGATGACTTCTGAAAGAGAACCAGACAGGACAAGCAGCTGGACCATCTTTTTTTCAGCCATCCTGATTGTGAGTTATTTTGGCTCAGCTTTATTATTAAGTGGGAAACGCTATTATTTAATAGCTCAACAAGCCTTTTCCAACTTCTGACTTCCAAAATAGTCAAATTACCTATGGCATCCTTGTAGATCTTCTCAAATGAACTAAATCTGATAATTAAAACTAAATTAATTTCTGTATATAGTTTTTGGGAAAATAAAATAATTCTATTTTTATATAAAAATTCCTGACTCGGCCACATTAATTCCCTGCCTCCACAACAAAAATAGACTGAGAAATAGATCTTCATATGCCTAGCTGAAAACTTGCAATTCTCCTAACCTCAGTGTATTGATTATTAATTAAGGAAGTATCAAACCAACTGAATTCCAATGGCATTGCAACTTTTAATGTATAATATTCCACTTCTTGAAATGTCTTCTTTGATTTGTCAGAAGTGCCTCAATTTTTATTGCAGAAGATATTTGTCTGCTTTAGCCCAATAAGTGTCCAGAAGATCACTTGACTCCAAGATTCAGTTCCTCAATGGATTAAGCAGAGTTAAGCCAGTGCTGCTGTACTCATCCCTGAGCTTGCACTCTGTCAATGACTAAGAGACAAGTGTCTTGCAAACCCAGATTCCCAACAACAGCTCCTGGAAGTGCAGTTGAGCTTATGGCAGTCTGTGGAACCATGGGCATACTCAGCTGTAAGCAGCAAGAAGTCAACAGTCCGGCATGAGGAAACAGAAGGGGACTTCTTCCTGCTAAAGAAAAACTAGGCCTCCCACGTTAGGAGTGAACAAAGTGTGTTGACTACCCTGGGAAATGGCATGGATATGAATATGTTTAATTGAACAAAAATTGTTATTAATGAGTTGGTTTTTTTTCTTTTATTTGTATTATAAGAGTTAACAATAATGTAACTTAACTGAGAGTGATGCACACTGATAATTGTTAAAAATATTATTTAAATTAATGACAAATTCTTGGCTCTATTGCTGTTCAATGCTCACACTATTCAAGTAGTATGTATGCATATCCTCTGCTGTTGTAAGGAAGCAGTGGTTGCAGAGAACATTTTCAGAAAATGGAAAGACCTCCCTGGTTTTTTTGAAAGAGATTCACCTCTCTATTTTTATCTTTCCAGGAGAGACACTATCAAGCTTCTTGATTTTATTTTCTGAAAAGTAATCATCTTCCTGCTACACACTGGGTTGCAGAGGCAAGTGGAGACTCATCTTCATGGCTGGATTGCAAAGAATATTGAAATTATGCTGCCCAGTGATTCTTCTCCAACAAAAATGGAAAGATTCCCTATCCTGACTAATCTTTAGACATCTTCTGTCATTTTCTCAGTCATCTTCCCTACTTCAAATATCCTGCTATCTCCTGCAGAATCAATGTATCATAAAAGCAACTAGGAAGAAGCAAAACAAACCTCACAGTATTTCAGTCACTTTAAACTGAAAATCCTCAGACTCAACAACAAGTCAGCTAGGACCATAAGACTGTCACACCAGTCAGGAGGAAACTTGGTTCAAGTTGTGATTGGGTTAGAGATGACCAGTCCTCTCCAGGGATTTCTAGAGCTATCATGTTCCTAGCTTGTCTATAAGAGTCTTTTCCTACACCAGGACATTTAATGGACAAGGTCTGCAGGACACTGCACATATGGACTTAGGCCTCAGAGAGAAGCAAGGATATGTGTTGAATATCGGTGCAAGCCAAGTGTCCTTCTGAACAGGGGCAAGAGCTTCCTGGTAACAAGGTGAATATAGGGAGAGGAGCCTTATTAGTCTTTCTTGATGCCAAAATATTCAGCTTTTAACTTTGTCTATTAAAACATAACTAAAAAGCTATTTTAAACAGATGAACATTGGCATGTTTTTTATTTGCACAAAATTGAAGTGCAAAATTCTCATGTTCTCCATTCAATATATAAGGCAAAAACGCTTATGGAATGTAGCAAAATATACCTGCACTACAAGATTGAGAGTTACATAATATGCACTTTTTCAGATGCTAAATGGAAAATAAAAGAAATATAAATTTCTTTGGCCTTATGGCAGTAAGGAGCAAGTATAATCCTTGGAAGCTGAGAAAAACCTCAAAAATGTATTAAAGAAAAAGGAGAAAAACATGTGTTAAGATTAATATGCTTTTTACTGTGCCCTGTATTAGAAATAAAAAATACAAATAGGAGCATTAAGCTCCTTGGTTTACAGCACACCAAGGATCATGAACTCCACTCAGATGGGACTAGAAATTTCAAACAGATAAGCCTGTATTATTACTGTGATTCATACTGTCTGATTTAGTACATTAAAGCTAAGAGATAAACAACTCCAAGGGGAAATCTATTGTTTCTTAATACAGAATGAACCTTAATTAGTTATCTAGCTTGCTTCTTGAGACTAGGAGTTCAACTCCTGAATGATAAAGGTTAGTTGAGAGAATGGCAAGTCTATGTTTGTTCCTTTGAGGAATAACAAAATAGACACAATTTATAATACTACATACTACTAATAAAGAAGGGATTACACTACTTTTCTCAGCCTTTATGTGGAAAGCAAGCTTGAGCTAGTTTTCACTCATGCAAGATATTAGCAGTAGATTTCTCCTTCTTACAAGGTGCCAATATTTTGTTTCAAATAGACACTGGGTTTTTTGAAACACTTATGAGAGAACTACAAATATCAAATTGTATATGCACTGTCAGGGTACTTTTGTAGAAAATGCATGAGTACTAATGTCCAATGAAATGTTGTAAATTTTCTCTAGTGGACTGCTGTAAACTGTTTACTGAAGCAGTAATTGTAAGACTTTACACATTGCTCACCACTGTATTTGTGATAATATCCAGTGAACTTGATTATGGACTCCACTGATTCCACTCTAATAACATTTTCAATATATCACAGAGATTTTTTTCAGAGAATATTTTGATAGAACAATTAGAATGACTGAAACCACTTCATCCTGGAGATGACTAATATGAAATACAGGGTAAAGGTGAATGAAAACATTTGTTCTGAAAACCTGATGAGGTCAATTTTGGTATAGACACCCACTTTTCTTTAAATAGTAATTTTTAAATTGCAAGTTGACTAAAATTTCTGTAAAAGGACAGATATCTATTAAAATGGGTTCCATTATAAACAATATAGATTTAAAAAAAATAACAAGAGGATAATTTATTTTAGATCAGAATTATTTTGGTATGAAGTATTGTAGAAGGAAAATGTCTTAGAAACAAAGATGTGTATTGTAACTTGCTCTAGGTGAACCCTTACCATCCTGCAATTTTATAATTCTGTGGTGTTTGGTGACAGAGATAAACAAAAAATGTGTAAATTTTATGGACAAAGCTCAAAATAGTTGTGTTTTTATCTTTCCCCCAAGAGAGCAGTGACACAGGAAAACCTTTTTCATAAACTACGTGGATCTCTGTAGTTTCCGCAGAAAGTAGGTGAGGTCCATATGAGGAAAGAAAAGCTTTTTACTACCCACAACTTAGAAATGTGGTCAATAAGAAAAAGATTAATTGTGCTTAATTGTGATCAGTTGTGCAATAAATCAAAGCTTTCTCTAGTGTCTCCAAACAAACAAACAAACTAATGCAAACTGTTCCCATGTTGATAACCTTCAACTACTTTTAGTGCCTATCTCCTGAAATGTGAGTTATGTGTATATCCTCCTCATTCTTGCACAGACATGGATTCTACAGTAGAGAAGATTGTAAAATAGCAATGGTTTTATATGATTGCAAGAGTTCTAAAGCTAGGCTATTTACTTCTGTGGAGGATCTTTGACAGTGCAATACAGACTTTTTAATTATTAATTTAGGTTAAAAAATGAATAACTTTAAAAGAGACTTGAAGTCTCTGATCTTTGTAAAGAACAAAATCATTTAAAAAGAGCCGGCAGCAAGTCTCAGACAATCACTGAGGGGCCTCAATGGAGGAAATGACTCAAGACCTTTTTAGGGTGTGTATTACTTGACTTGAATTCCACAGAAGTTGCAATCTGATCTTTCAATTCTGGTAGAATTTAGAATAGTTTATTGGTGTGTTTTTAAACCCAAAGCCAAAAGATTATTTAATCAAGTTGACTCTGTCATTTAATTGGCAAACAGCTGTTCTCAACTTTTCAAAAGTAGATGTAAATCTGATGCTATGCTAATGGGAAGATACGATAAACATCAAATCAGAGTCTGGAAAATGGGGAAAAAAACATGCAAAAATAGTCAGACATACGTTATCCTGTGGAACTTCATCAGTGATTTTTCATCTGTTACTGGAGTGTATGCAGAATAAAGTAATGTTATATGTCTAAGGAATATGAAAGGTAATTATTTCAGCTGTGTAACTTAACTGATTGGGACTTTGTGATTTACAGGCAGCTAGATAACAGGCTATTGAGCTGAAAGTCCATACTGAAACAAAAGAAGTAGACAAAGTATACATCACAGAGCTCTGATATTGTCCAGTAACAACATGCAAAAAATAATTTTATTATAGTCATAAATTTATTTTTAACTTACATATATATAAAATATTCTTTCATGCACATATGAGACAAACACGTAGCATGAACTGAACATATGGGACATACAGAAGCTTTAAAAGACACTTTTGAGATTATAGAAGATGCAGTTACTTGGATGTGGAATTAGTAAAACTAGTATCGTTTGATCCATATTAACAATAAAGAAAGCTTTCTGATGGACTTATTCATAGAATTACAAAAGATTTTGTCTCAGAAAGAAAAAATTGAGAAAATTAATGTGTGAAGTGTGCAGATGACCAAGGAACTTGGTCAATGCACTTGTAGGCTCTTGAATATAATTTGTATTGAATTCTATTTAAGTGTGCAAGAGTGAAAGGAGCGGGTCCCTCAAGGAGATTATTCTATTATTTTTCCTCCTTGTAGCTAGTTCTTGATAGAGAGAAAATGTTCACCTTGAAGATCTTGTAAATCTCCCAGATGTACACTTCATGTAGAATTCTTAGAAATATCATAGAGTCATAGAATGCTGGATTGGTAGGGACCTCAAGTCCATCTTTTTTTGATAAAAGCACTAGAAAAAAAAGATACTCAGGCAATGTTAGATTTTATTATGCTAATTGCCTTTTTTACCAGGCAAGGTCATGGAACAGGTCATCTTGAGTGCCATCACAAAGCACCTACAGGATGGCCAAGGGATCAGGCCCAGCCAGCATGGGTTTAGGAAGGGCAGGTCCTGCCTCACCAACCTGATCTCCTTTTATGATCAGGTTACCTGCCTGGTGAATGTGGGGAAGGCTGTGGATGTAGTCTACTTGGACTTCAGCAAAGCCTTTGACACTGTCTGCCACAAGAAGCTCCTAGCCAAGTTGGCAGCTCATGGTTTGGACAGATTCACTCTGTGCTGGATCAAGAACTGGCTGGATGGCAGAGCCCAGAGAGTGGTGGTGAATGCTGTCATATCCAGTTGGCAGCCAGTCACTAGTGGTGTTCCCCAAGGATCAGTGCTGGGCCCAGTCCTGTTCAACATCTTTATTGATGATCTGGATGAGGAGATTAAGTCCAGCATCAGTAAGTTTGCAGATGACACCAAACTAGGAGCAGGTGTTGATCTGTTGGAAGGTAGGAGAGCCCTGCAGAGGGACCTTGATAGGCTGGATGGGTGGGCAGAGGCCAATGGGATGAGATTTAACAAGGCCAAGTGCAGGATTCTGCACTTTGGTCACAACAACCCCAAGCAGTGCTGCAGGCTGGGGACTGAGTGACTGGAGAGCAGCCAGGAGGAAAGGGACCTGGGGGAACTGGTAGATAGTAGGCTGAAGATGAGCCAGCAGTGTGCCCAGGTGGCCAAGAGAGCCAATGGCATCCTGGCTTGCATCAGGAACAGTGTGGCCAGTAGGACAAGGGAGGTTATTCTTCCCCTGTACTCAGCACTGGTCAGGCCACACCTTGAGTACTGTGTCCAGTTCTGGGCCGCTCAATTCAAGAGAGATGTTGAGGTGCTGGAACATGTCCAGAGAAGGGCAACAAAGCTGGTGAAGGGCCTGGAGCACAAATCCTATGAGGAGAGGCTGAGGGAGCTGGGGTTGTTTAGCCTGGAGAAGAGGAGGCTCAGGGGTGATCTTATTACTGTCTACAACTACCTGAAGGGACATCGTAGCCAGGTGGGGGTCAGTCTCTTCTCCCAGGCAACCAGCAATAGAACAAGGGGACACAGTCTCAAGTTGTTCCGGGGTAGGTATAGGCTGGATGTTAGGAGGAAGTTCTTCCCAGAGAGAGTGATTTGCCATTGGAATGGGCTGCCCAGGGAGGTGGTGGAGGCACCGTCCCTGGAGGTCTTCAAGAAAAGACTGTCTGAGGCACTTAGTGCCATGGTCTAGTTGACTGGATAGGGCTGGGTGATAGGTTGGGCTGGATGATCTTGGAGGTCTCTTCCAACCTGGTTGATTCTATGATTCTACTGTAAATATCTGCTTGTATATTGTGCTAGCTGTAAATAAATAGCTTCATTTATATTCCCAGAACCGGCTGAGTCTAGTTTGGGTACGTTCTAAAGTGTGTGTGGGGGGGGTAACAGCCAAACCACCACATATTTTATTTGGCACCTAACATTGGGCAAATTCATTTGATTGACTGTTTATTAACTCTGGGAATCAGAATGAAGCTAATAAAGCAGCTATTTTACTTGGTGGGGGCTATTGTGTGGCCTGTTCTCTGTTTTCTTGTGTACAATTGGATCAAAGACCAAATTGGTTATTTCTTGCTTCATGTAGTTTTTAAGAAGGTCAAAGCTAAACTTACAAGCATTTTCTGGTCCTGGGGTGATTTCATTCTTGGATATGCTGGTTTTAATGTCACTGAAAATCTTACCAGTAACATTACAAGGGTATTTGCCAATAATATTACATCCAATCAAAATACTGCTTTAACTACAGCCCTGATGAGGGTAATTCACCCCAGAACTGAGATGCCAGACATTTGTTCAGGTTTTTGATCATGTAGAATTGTGATGCTTCTCTCATGTGTTAACCTGGGTCTTATAGTTTTTATTTTCATGTTAATTCTGGCATTATGTGTGAAAAATTTGAATGCAGTGCCTGTAAAAACTAGGAAAATTTCTGTCTCAAAAGCAAATGGCTCAGTGTCTCAGAAACAGAGTACGAGTGGAAATCAGCAACAATCTCCTTCCCAGTCAGGGGCACATCTAGGGATAGTCCCTGTACCTCCCTCTTCAGATTCTAGGAAAACTGCCAATGTCCTAAAAATAATGACAATAAAGATAAAAATAATGACAACAAACAAGGTTTGGAAGGCATCCCAGGAGCACAGGCAAATAATTCCACTAATACTAATAACACCAGCCCAGCCAGTTTGAATCCCCAACAAGCAGACCAGAACCCTGTTAACTCTAAGGCAGATCAGAACTCACAGACCCCAGGTCAGACCCCCAGTGACTCAAACCCTCCATCAGACACATCCAAGTCTCTTGCTGTGCAGGCCTTTTTGGCACCTGCTAAGGCAAAAGCCAAGACAAAGCTTTTAACAAAGTGTGACTCAAAGGAGGATGTAAGAGAGGGGACCTCTGATGAGCAAGAGGAGGAAGAGGAAGCATTTAGTCTGCGAGACCTAGTGAACATGTTGAGATCGCAGTACTCAAACGAGAAGAATGCTGTGAGGTTGGCTGCCAAGAAAGAGGATGGTTCCAATGAGTTTAAGAGTGCTATGAGGAAGGTTCTGTATCTAGGCCAGGGACAACAAGGTCAGCAGGAGGAAGAGGAGGACGATGACATCCAGGACTCCAACGATCCACTCAGAGAGGTCAGGGAAGTTAGGAAGGAATACACAAGGGAATCAGGAGAGCCAATCCTAAGCTGGCTAGTGAGATGTCATAGCATTGGTGCTAATGCTCTGCAGGTAGGAGACAAGTCTGCCAAGCAGCTGGGACCACTCACCAAGGAGAGTGGAGTGGACAAATACCTAGCAAGTCCTCTTGGTAGGGTTAGCTTGTGGACACGCCTTCTGTTGGCTGTGGCTATGAGATATCCTTCCCGAGATGATTTGCCATGGGCTGCCAAGAAGTGGAACACCATTGAGCAGGGAATTAAACTTCTGAAGGAGTTTGCTGTGAAAGAAGTGCTTTATGGAGATCATGGCACACATGAGCCTGATGACATTCCTCTTGGAACAGGTCTCATGAAGAAGCTTATTAAGCTTGCTCCTTCATCCTATGCTAACATCTTGGCCAGCAAGTTTCTATCAAGGAGTGGTAATGGAAGGTCTTTCACTGTTGGTGAGTTCACTGGCCAGCTCAGGTAGGTAGAGGACAGCTTGTCACATTCTGCCCTAGTCTCTGCCATAAAAACTATGAACCACAGAGATGAAAGAGAGTATGAAAGAACTGAAGGAGGACCTTAAAAGCTCAATTTCCAATCTGGTAAAAGATACCGTCCCTGCATCATCTGAATGGGTGCATGTTTCTGCCATCAGGAACAGACGCCCACCTCCTGCAAGGCAATTCCAGCCCAGGAGGAGACAAATTCCACCCAGACATCAGCAATCACGTGCGTCACTGTGGATACTTCTGCATGACACATACAGTGAGAACATGAACAAATGGGTTGGTCAACCTACTTCAGTTCTTCAAAGAGAGTCAAGGAACTGCAGAGTGGCAGAAACAGAGGCAGCAATGCCAGAAAAGTAGCTGTCACTTCTTCAGCTCCCGAGAGCAACTGCAATTATTCCAACAGTTGCAATTTCACTCACAACAACACCAATCACTGTGTACACCCCACATGCCATGTTCTGCATTAGGGGTGCCCTGCCTCCAGCCAGGAGGAGGAAAGGGATAGTGGAGAGAACCAAATCTATTGGAATGTATTCATTAGGTGGCCTGGCAGTTCAAAATTTTGGAAATACAGGGCTTGAGTTGACACAGGTGCTCAGTGTACTTTATTGCCATCCAATTGCAAAGGGACAGAGTCCATTTCTATCTTTGGAATCACTGGTGAATCTCAAGAGTTAACTAAGATACAGGCTGAGATCAGTTTAACTGGTAAAGAGTGGAAGACACATACTATTGTAACTGGTCCTGATGCACCTTGCATTTTGGGAATTGACTTTTTGAGACAAGGTTGTTTCAAAGATCCTAAGGGTCACAAATGGGCTTTTGGAATAGCATCTGTAGAGATTGAGGATGGTAAATTGAAATTGTCTATTAGACCTGAACTTTCTGATGAATCTGCAGTTGTGGGACATCATGACATAGAGGATCTGGAAGTGCCAATTGCTACTCAAACTGTGCACCACAGGCAGTACAGAACTAACTGTGACTCTTTGTTGCCCATTCATCAGCTGATTTGTCAACTGGAGAGTCAGGCTGTCATCGAGAAAGCTCATTCACCTTTCAACAGTCCCATCTGGCCTGTGCGTAAGCCTAACGGAGACTAGAGACTGACAGTTGATTTTCATGCCCTCAACGAGGTGACGCCACCCATGAGTGCAGCTGTGCCGGACATGCTGGAACTCCAATACGAGCTGGAATCGAAGGAGGCTAAATGGTATGCAACCATAGACATTGCTAATGCTTTCTTCTCTATTCCCATAGCAAAGGAGTGCAGGCCTCAGTTTGCATTCACCTGGAGAGGAATCCAGTACCAGTTCAACTGTTTGCCTCAGGGGTGGAAACACAGCTCAATCATCTGTCACTCAGTCATCCACAATGCACTGGAGAAAGGTAAAGCTCCAGAGCACATCCAGTTCATCGACGACATCATTGTGTGGGGCCAAACTGCTGAGGAAGTCTTCGAGAAAGGTAACAAAATCATTGACATTCTGTTGCAAGCAGGTTTTGCCATTAAGAGGGACAAGGTCAAAGGACATGCCAGAGAAATTCAGTTTCTGGGAGTGTGGTGGCAGGATGGTCGCCATCACATTCCTCAGGATGTGATCAACAAAGTCTCCACCATGGCAGTTCTCACCAATAAGAAGGAGACTCTATATTTCCTTGGCACAGTGGGATTTTGGAGACTACACATTCCTGGTTTCAGTCAGATTGTCAAACCTCTGCATTATGTAACTCGTAAGAGAAACAATTTCGAGTGGGGACTTGAACAACAAGCAGCCTTTGATCAGATCAAGCAAGAAGTAGTCCATGCAGTGGGCTTGGGACCTGTGAGATCTGGTCCGGACATTAAGAACATTCTGTACACGGCTGCCAGTGACAATGGTCCAACTTGGAGTCTTTGGCAGAGAGCTCCAAATGAGAGCTCTTGGTTTCTGGGGACGTGCCTACAGAGGTTCAGAGAAAAATTATACTGCAACAGAGAAAGAGATACTAGCAGCCTATGAAGGAGTGAAAGCAGCTTCTGAAGTGATTGGAACTGAGTCACAATTGCTTTTAGCTCCTAGACTGCCAGTTCTAAACTGGATGTTCAAGGGCAAAGGTTCATCACCGCATCATGCCACAGATGCAACCTGGTCTAAATGGATGGCTTTGATAACCCAATGAGCACGAATGGGTAATCTTGATCGACCTGGTCTAGTGGAGGTGATCACCAACTGGCCGGAAGGCACAGACTGTACCAAACCTCCAGAGGAGAAAATAACTCATGCTGAGGAAGCTCCTCCCTGTGGTGATCTCTCTGATTGGGAAAAGAACTATGCTTTTTTCACAGATGGTTCCTGTTGTCTTGTTGGGAACAAGCGAAGGTGGAAGTCAACAGTCTGGAATCCTACCAGGAGAGTTACAGAAGCGAGGGATGGAGGAGAATCCAGTCAGTTTGCTGAGGTAAAAGCTGTCCAGCTTGCTCTTGATGTGGCTGAACATGAGAATTGGCCTATCCTTTACCTCTACAATGACTCGTGGATGGTAGCCAATGCTCTATGGGGCTGGCTGAAGGACTGGAAGAAGAATGGCTGGCAGAGGACAGGAAAGCCTATTTGGTGTGCTGATCTATGGCAGGACATTGATGCACGACTGGAGAGAACTCCAGTGAAGGTGCGGCACGTAGACACACACATGCCTAAGATCAGAGCTACTGAGGAACATCACCACAACCAGCAGGCAGACCAAGCTGCTAAGATTGCTCAAGTTGATACCAACTTAGATTTTGACCTTGATTGGAAACACCGAGGTGAACTGTTCTTAGCTCGGTGGGCCCATGACTCATCTGGACATCAAGGCAGAGATGGAACATACCGATGGGCACGCTATAGGTCATTTGACTTGTCCATGGACGCTATCACCCAAGTCATCTATGACTGTGACATCTGTGCTGCTATTAAGCAGGCTAAGCGAATCAAGCCCTTATGGTATGGTGAGAGATGGTCAAAGTACAAGTATGGTGAAGCCTGGCAGATTGACTACATCACTTTACCTCAATCTCGTTCTGGCAAGCAGTATGTGCTAATGATGGTAGAGGCCAGCACTGGATGGCTGGAAACTTATCCAGTTCCACATGATACTGCATGTAACACCACTCTTGGCTTGGAGAGACAGATCATGTGGAGACATGGAACTCCAGAGAGAATCGAGTCAGACAATGGCACTCATTTCAAGAACAATCTTGTGAAAAACTGGGCCAAAAAGCATGGTATTGAATGGATCTATCACATACCCTACTATGCACCAGCTTCAGGGAAGATTGAGTGCTACAACGGTTTGCTGAAAACCACCCTAAAAGCCATGGGGGGTGGAACTCTGAAAAACTGGGACAAACATTTAGCAGAAGCTACCTGGTTGGTAAATAGTAGAGGTTCAGTAAACAGAGCAGGACATGTACAATCAGACTTGGTCCAAACAGTAGACGGTGATAAAGTTCCTGTTGTACATGAAAAGAATCTGTTAGGGAAAACTGTTTGGGTATTTTCTCCTTCGGGCGAAGGGAAACCTGTCTGAGGGATGGTGTCTGCTGAGGGTCCTGGTCATACATACTGGGTAATGCAGGAGAATGGTGAAATCCAGTGTATTCCACAGAGAAATCTAACTTTAGCTGAGAGAGCCTAAACTCAGAGTGTGTAATACAAGCTGTTAGGAGATTTCTGTTCTAGGTAACATCGGCACCCAACACTGAGAGAATCTACGAGAGAATCTACAGTATGCAAGCACAAACCCAACGTCACCTGGGAGTCCCTGTTCTGGTCTCATGTGTGAGAAGACAAACTGTTCTGGGCTTTTTAATCACCTACACATCTGAGATAGTTGGAATGAAGTGTGAACTGAACTTGTAGTATTCATTAGTGTGCGTATTGGTTTAGATTAGATCACATAATTCTCAGCGATACTCTGAGTGAAGTAGACAGGGGTGGATTGTGCTAGTTTGAAGCAGGCTAGAATGTTTTGGTGAAAAGAATTAGATCACAGGCTATGAAAGGTAAACAGTTGTGATGTCTACTTCCCTCAGAGTCTTGCTGAAGAAGAATGTAAACATTAGATAACACTTTCGCCATTTTGTCCTCACTCTGCTTCTGGCTTCGGACTGAGCTACATCTCCCTAACCTCACTGCCACTAACCTTGCTGCTTAACCTCTTGGCTAAACCTCTTTTCTTCCTTAGGACTGGGGTAAGGTTGAGAGGGGCAGGGGGAAGGTGCAGGGGTGGTTGAGAGCCCCTCTTGGAGACTCAGGTTTCTGGGAGGGGAGTTGTGCTTCTGTATTGTTTATCCTTTGTATATTTCTGTATATAGCTGTATATACTGTAAATATCTGCTTGTATATTGTGCTAGCTGTAAATAAATAGCTTCATTTATATTCCCAGAACCAGCTGAGTCTAATTTGGGTACCTTCTAAAGTGTGGGGGGGGCAGGTAACAGCCAAACCACCACACTTACTTTGTAAGGAATAGAAAATATTTTGTGATAGATCCAGTCTCCTAAAAGCAAGGTGACATGCTAAGAACATCCCTTTATTATATCTCTACTTATTTAGCTTTATATTAGCAGTAAGTGCTGGAGTAAGAATTCTGCTTGGAGGGCTGCTCCTTTGACTCTGAATTTCTCTGTGTGTTAGTTTGAAACTAGTTAGAATGTTTTAGTGAGAAGGATTAGATCACAGGCTGTGAAAGAGAAACAATGGTGATGTCTACTTCACTCACAGGCAGATGTATAAGAACAAGAGTATAAACATAGATAAGGCAGTTCAAGCACTGACTGGGCTTTGAGCTGCAATTCTCTCTAACCTCATTCTCAATCTCTCTGATTAATCCACTTGCTTCCTAATCCCCCTGGCCAACCCTCCATTCTTCCTTAGGGCACAAGGCAACATCTGGGGTAAGGTAGGAAAGTGGGAGAAGGTGGAAGGGCAGTTGGGATCTCCCCTGCTGGGGACTCAGGTTTCTGGGAGGGCTGTTGTGTTTCTGTATTACCTTTTACCTTGTATATTTCTGTATATAACTGTATATACTGTAAATATCTGCTTGTATATTGTGCTAGCTGTAAATATAAGCTTCATTCAATTTCCAGAGCTGGCTGAGTCTAGTCTGGGTTATTCCAAAGTGTAGGGGGTGGGTTAACACTCAAACCATCACATTCTGTCAGTCTGTCCTAGGACTCCCATATACAGGTGTAATGAGACTCATTTTTTTGTACTTCTGTATCTGAAGATTGTTCAAGATTTATCTTAATAAGCTATCTATCTATTGAAGTTTCTGAAATCCTAGTGTCATGGTAGGCCTAAATAGGCCAAAATAGGCCTGAACATGTACTGGCTTACCAAGACATATTTTTCTGCTCTCCCTCTCTCTCTATTGTGGGGAGAAGCTACCACAGAAAAAAAGGACAGCAAACCTGGGCCCATTGAGCCTAAGGACTTTGGCTTGCCCAGACTTGTTTTGCTCCTGTTTAAATCCTGTGGTAAACAAAGTACATATACTTGGCTTGTGCCTGTCTTGTGCAAGGCCTATGTTTTTGGGTAAAGTAAGCCTATGGTTTCACCTCATATGGTCAAGCTTGGCTAACTGCCATTCTGATTGGCTATTCTGTGTCCAAAGGTCCATTAGTCTCTGGCTACATTGATAAAAGAGATGAGCATGTAACACAGTGTGCTCTGATGTTGTATTTGTGCTCGCTTGCTTGCTGCTTGCTGCTGCCATTGTTCCTGCTTATCATGCTCTCTGCTTCTGGCAGTGATTCTGCCATTGCCTTCTACAGTATTATGCTATGCTAATCTATGTACTAGCTCTGCCACAAAATAACAAACCCTGATACTCTGGGTTTGTCTACGTGGAAACTGCCTGCTTTGAGTTTACCAGGAACAGGCACCAAATGCCTTCACACAATGGCCCTGCATAGCCAGTGTGATGCTATGCCAAGACTGCATATCTGCTGAGACATCCTGCCTACACCTGCCAAGACAAGGAGCCCTGGAAGGGACACACAGATCGTCCAGAGAAACCAGGATAAGGTCAAAGATTGTCTGTCTCTTTCCCCAGCATCCTGTGAAGCCTGGGAAGAATCAGAAGCCTCAGCAGCTGACAAGGCATTGACAGAACTCCCTGAAAGTGTTTGGGTGCTGTCTGAAGCTAGCCCCGTGAGTGGTGAGCTAATTCTTTTGAGAAAATACTCAAAAGCCTGAAAGCGAATCTTTAGCAAAACCTTTAGCAAAACTCTGCAATTCAATCTAATTGAATCCTAGCCTTCTGCCTTAAAGCAGAAAAGAGCTCCTTGAGTCTATTTAGTGGTATAATTGACAGCAGGAACCTTCTCTTCCAGTTGAATTGAGTTTAATGTTTATATTTTTTCTACTTATTTCTTAAACATTCTAGATCTGGTTTATTCCTTTATGTAATGCTTTCCATGACTGTTGCAAAAGAACCTGATTGTTATTAAAATTGGGGGAGAGGCAGGGGGGGAAGACACCCAAATATCAAAATTAATAAACAATGTTCATTTTCAAAAAAGCACCATCTCACATTAATTACCCTCCATTACCTCCACCTAGAACTTTTATTAAATTTGAGGATCTTAAGAATTTATATTTCAATTTCATACTGCTTCATCAATTGCCAAGAATGTCAGTATATCTCAGGAAATACACAAAGCTCTGAAATTCTCAGTGGCACTTCCTTGGTAAGTAGTTTCTGTGTCTACAATTTTGAAAGAGCATGCTCATATTCATATTAACTACATGATGTTTAGTTCTGTGCTGATGCTTGATGAAGGTTACTTTGATCAATACAGTTAAGACACCAGTACTATTATACTTCATCAGTTCTCAGTCAGTGGCTTTGGTGGGCTTTTCTGGCACCTTTCTTTTAAGAATGCTCATATGTCTTTGCAGTTAAGACCAGAGCTTTTGTATCAATTATTTTGGCAGTGTTCACTGTTATCATCTAGTCTGGCATGAAGTCAAAGTGGCCTAATTTTCACTACATTGTAGAACATTCAGAGAATTCTCCTGAGTAATCTAAAACCTGCATCCACTTAGAGACACTAAATCATTTATAGTTGGACACTGTGATCTTAAAGGTCTTTTCCAATCTTAATGATTCTATGATTCTATGATAGAGCTGAAACCAAACAAATAATATGTTTTCACAGGATACCTAATTTTCCCTCTGTCTTTTCAGAATGGAAAACTGTTTAAGATCTTGGAATGATTTAATTTTTCAGGCTTCTGTCATTCAGCACATACAGATTGAGTGACACATGCTGCTTTTGTTAGTATCTGTCCACCTGAAGACATTTTACTTAGCAGTTTCTTTATTATTTATCAATATATTATATTATGCAAGTGCAGACAATCTGCAGGTTGCCTCCTTCATAGAGTTCATAATACAAGCAAAATTCAAATAGAATTCCTCTGGAGCATCTTCCCAACTAAGACAGAAGATAAGCCATCGTGAAAAGACAATTCATTAATGTAGAACTTTCTACTCTGAAAATATTTCTTATTAATGGTTCATCATCTATACATGTTCCACATAGAAATGAAATCACTGGACAATTTTGAGTATCTTTAGACAAAAATGCATGGATGACTTACTAAGAATATTCTTATTTCATATATGAGCCATTTAGAGTGAGGGTGATATAAGACCAATCTGTATTCATTTCATTACAAGAAACCACATTAATTTAGTCCATTTTGTGATGGAAAATAGTTCTCTGAAACAGTAAAATGTATACATTATTTTTTCACATACAGATTCACAGAATGTTAGGGATTGGAAGGGACCTCAAAAGATCATCTAGTCCAATGCCACTGAAAGAGCAGGATCACCTAGAGTAAGTCACACAGGATTTGAAAGTCTCCAGTGAAGAAGACTCCACAAGATTTTGGGCAGCCTCTTCCATTGCTCTATCATCCTCAAAGTGAATTTTTTTTTCCTTATGCTTACATGGAAACTACTATGTTTTGGCTTCCACTCATTGTTTCTTGTCCGATGACTGGACATCACTAAGAATAGCCTGACTTCATCCTCTTGACACTTGCCCTTCTTATATTTATAAACATTAATGAGGTCACTTCTCAATCTCCTCTTCTCCAAGCTAAAGAGATTTCCTCATAAGAGAGATGTTACATTCCCTTAATCATCGTTGTGACTCTGTGCTGGACCCTTGTTTTGTTGCACTTTTATAATATTGGAAAATAAATATAAGCAGGAGAAAGGTGCAGAAAAGACAAATAATATTTTCTACAATGTTGACAATACATATAATGAAAGAATGAAAATTTAAATACATAGACATTAAAATAGAAATGCTGAAATTCACTGATAAAAAACAGACCAACTGAAGAAACAAAGCATTCTGAAGAAAAAGATGTGGAAAAGAAAAGTCAGTTTTCACACAAATTCTGCAATGAAAAAAAAAATCACACAGAATACTGCTTTTGGTCACTGTGATATTGAAAATTGTTATTGCTGAAGTTATAACTGAAAACAAAAGAAATTGCAACAAAGGTTCTTTTTTTTTTTTTTTTTATTCATACCCCTTGATTTTACAAAATAAAACAAGACTAAAATTATTTTAAACAGCTTGGACATAGGAAATGAATCACACACTGTATGATCCATAGAGCACTTGTATTCAGGGTGGTTTTCTATATACATTTTTGTTGCTCAAAACCTGATAACTAATGGTAATATTTGCATGCCATCTGGTCATGAGAAGACAAGTATTAAATTAAAAATATGATGTTACTATTGATCAAAAAAGGAAATAAATCACCCAGGGTTATATTAGGCAAGGGAATAATTTCAATGTTCAAGAAAAGAAATTTAGAAACATCTGCCAGGGTTGTTGAAACAGATGAACATGCTTGTTCCATATGATTGCACAAGTACGACCTTTTAACAAAAAGGTTGTGAAGAAAGGCTCAGACAAAATATAGCTTTCTCTGACACCTTATCCTCCTTGCTGATACTAATTTTCAGTGATACTGTCAAGATGTCTGATAAGGTGATGGTGATAGACTGTGAGGAACGGACAAGGGATAGCGATGAACACAGAGCAAAGAAAGACTAAAGTTCTTTCAAAATTGGAAGATTTGCCTATGTCTTGATATGATACTCATAATTACAAAGAGAGTGAGGTTTTGAGGAACATTGTTAGTATAATTGTAGTTCAAACAAAAAGTGCACCACGTTTTCACATTTCACTGTTCTGCACAAATTTTCAAAAGAAATAACCAGGACGACAGCTACCATCAGAAGTCCTACAAAGAAACTAATGAATAGCTTACCTAAACAATGGAGGATTTGTTAGTGATGTAACTGGAATATAAGGAAAAACTGCATTAAAATAAATGAAAGAAAACACCACCCAAGAACTGCTGTCATTATATTTTCTAATAGTATGTTTTCAGTGAAAGTTTACTTTGGTATGATAGTTTACCTTTCTTTGTTGTCGGTGTGCCAGCGTTGCACCACCAGAGTAATGACTGTGAACGCCAATGTGGTTAGAGAATCATTCTTCTTTTTTTTTTTCTGTGTTACAGCGAGTTATATGCTAACTTGGAAGAGGCATGCATTGCTAGCTTAGTCAAGATTGGTACGTGTGAAAGGTGCAGATTGGCTTAAGGCTATGTGTGAGGTGCAGATAGGTTAACTTATATAAACAACTTGTAGGGTCAGCTTCCTGCAGCCAGCAGACCCCACCTCCTGCAGCTGCATGTGAGGGGGATGTTATCACCACCTTAGTTTCTGCCTCTGGGATGGACCCAAGGACACTCTGCAGCACGGGTTGCTCATTGTTTATCAATTCACGTCCTTCTGTTAGCAAGAAATCCATCCACATTAGTGATCTATTTGTAACCAAGTTTTAACCAAACTTTAACCAAACTTTTACTTTTTAAATTTTGTCAATTACTTTTTAATTTAATTTTGGTTTTGAGCCTATAATATACTTAATTTATTACTAGATCATAATGTATTCTATACCAGATTGCTGCCATCTGTGCTGTTTAAATCCACTGTAAGATCATGTGAAATGTCCTTGCATAGTTTCAGGGATTTAGAGTTTGAAATCTGAAAAAAAAGTCAGTAATTGTGGAAAGAATTTATTTGTGTTAGAGAAAAAATATAATGATGAAAGTTTGGAATAGTGTACAGAAGAAAGACTGTTAAAAATTGCTTCCTAAAGATGTAGTAGAAGTGAGAAAAACCAAAATAGAAAAATATTGCATAGATGTGAGCTGAAGCTGGGAACTCTTTTGTTGAAGTTGATGTGGTGGTTTGGGTGCTACCCACCCGCCCAGACTTTAGAAGGTACCCAAACTAGACTCAGCCGCTTCTGGGAATATAAATGAAGCTATTTATTTACAGCTAGCACAATATACAAGCAGATATTTACAGTATATACAGTTATAGACAGAAATATACAAAGTAAAAGTAATACAGAAACACAACTCCCCTCCCAGAAACCTGAGTCCCCAGGAGGGGCTCTCAACCACCCCTGCACCTTCCCCCTGCCCCTCTCAACCTTACCCCAGTCCTAAGGAAGAATAGAGGTTTAGCCAAGAGGTTAAGCAGCAAGGTTAGTGGCAGTGAGGTTAGGGAGATGCAGCTCAGTCCGAAGCCAGAAGCAGAGTGAAAACAAAATGGCGAGAGTGTTATCTAATATTTACATTTCTTCTTCAGCAAGACTCTGAGGGAAGGAGACATCACAACTGTTTTCCTTTCATAGCCTATCATCTAGTTCTTCTTACCAAAACATTCTAGCCTGCTTCAAACCAGCAGAGTTGATTTCACTGAAAAATGGTGAGGGAATTCACATATCAAAAAAGTATTCTCAAAGTCTTCTTTTTTGTTTTCAGACAGAACAAACTGATTTTAATCTCAGTAATTACAGTAATTACATTTGTAAATATATTTCAATCTTAGAAAGTTATGAAATACCTTCAAAAAGCTTCCTTACAAACTCTGTATCTGTCCTGGAGTCCTGTACCCCTAAATTCCTCTCCTGCCCGGACTTCGGGGGGAAAGGGGAAAAGCCGCCTGGTTTCCCCCCCCCTCGCCTGCCCTGCAGCCGAGAAGGGGGCGGCGACTGCCCCGTGAGTTCCCGCACTGGAGCCAGGCCGGGATTGGCCGTGCGCTTTCGCGCCTAAAGTGTGGTAACTCTGCCCTTTGTCTAGCGAAGGGTATAAATATTGGGGGTCTTCCCGCCTTTGGGGTTCCCGCTTTGGATTTTGCGTGTGCCTGGACGAGTTCGCTCACTCTCCTGTGCCTGGACTGCAGAGAGATAAAGGACTTGCTTTGGTGTTAGGCACACCTTTGTCTGCCTAACGACCCTTAACGACCCTTAACGACTCCTGCAGCCGCTGGAGGAGGAAGACAGACCGCACGAGCCAGCCTGAGTGAGTTATTTGGCTTAGCTTAATTTAGTAAGAAACCGCTATTAATTAATAGCAGAGTCCTTTTCCAAAAACTGACTTCCAAATATATATAATCAGATTATTAATGGTATCCTCGTAGAATTCTCATGCAACTGAACCTGTTTATCAAACGAAATTAATCTTTGTATATATAGTTGTGGGGGCGGGTTTTGTAAAAATAAAAAAATATCTATTTTTGATAAATTCTCTACTCGGCCACGAATTATTTCTGCCCTCCGCAACATTATGGCGCAGTGTATGCAGGGTAGTTCAATCATAGAATTTCTACAAGAAAAGGGATGCCTAATCACAGGTCTTGATTTAATTTGGGCTCAGAAAAATTGTAAAAATCCGGAGAAAATCCTGGAGAAATTAGCTGAGCGCTCAGACCCTGTGATTTCTGAGTCTCCAACGGAGCATTTCTCTGTTGTTCTGGGGTCAGTCGTGACCCAGACTCTGGCCGAATTTGAAAATTATGAAAAAAGAATTCAGGCCTTGGAAAAGGATTTATTAGCCGAAAAAGCTAAATGCCAAAGTATCTGGGAAAGCATGCTGGCGCAGACAAAGAGCCTGACCGCGGCACTGACTGCCCAGATGAAAGAAAGGCTTGTAACGCCTGCAGACACCACCTCTTCGGTCTCCGTGTCTGAATTTGAATGGAGCGATTCGCGGGAATCGGGGAGAAAGGCAGAGAATGCCCCGAGGGGCTCTTCGGGGGAGAGGAGTTCCCCGAAACCAGGCACAAAAGACTCTGCCAGAGACTCAGAGAATTCCTCTGCACATGCCTCTGCGTGGCAGAAAGCCTCAAAGCCACGCAGAAAGCGCAGGTCCCGACCGGACTCTCCCGTAGCTAGCGGAGAAGAGAGCTCCGGTGAGGAGGGCGCCGCGGTGCAGAGGCACGTGTTGCCTGTTACAAGAATTGAGTCCGTGAAGGGCAGAAAAGGCGGTGCAGGGACCACCGTGATCAAAAAGCAGTTCACAGATGCACAGCTCAGTGACTTACAAGTCAAATATGCGAGAGATCCTGGAGACTCAGTCGCTGACTATGTGTATCGAGTGTCCCGAGCCGGTGGGGACCGGGTCCTTCTAGACTCGCAGGAAGCTGCTGGAGACTGGGGGGACGATGTGTTCCTGACACGTGAACCCGAGGGGACACACAGCCTCACCGCCCGGATAGCATACTGGGCAAGCAGTGTCCGCCCAGCCTACCGGGGGGAGCCGACGGAACTAAAGGTCACCAGCTCCTCTGAGCTCATCACTGCTCTCCGCAGACTTGCGTGTGTCCAGGCTATCTATGATAAGGGACATTATGATTGCCCATTTTATGCCCCTGTGGACCCGGAGAGACTGCACCCTATTATGAAGGGTTTGCCAGCAACTCTGCAAATCCAACTAATGAAGAATGTTGAGAAAATTGAACGTGTGCTTGGAGAAAATGCAGAGAACGATGGTGCTAAAGAGCACGTAATGACTTGGGCTGAACTGTTAACTGACTTGAACGCCCACGGGCTGCAGTTTGGGTTTGGGTCTCCTGAAGGAAAAGGGGCTGGGGAGAGACAGTCTCGTGCTTCTCCCCCAGAAAATCCCAGGACTCTGCACAGGCAGGTCCGGCCAGTGCAGGACTGCCCCCCCAGGGGGACCGGTCCTTCAGGCTTCTCCCCGAGGGGAAGGGGCAGAGACCAACAGAGTGACTGGAGACCCAGAGAAAAGAACAGTTGGTATAGACAAGCCCTGACTTTAGGGGTACCAAAAACTGTTTTAAGGCAGCTGGCAGACTGGCAGCTGAAGGATCTAGTGCGGTGCCTTCAGAAATCGGCTGCAAAATCCAGAGGCAGCCGCGAGAAGCCCAGCGGTGGCTCCCGAAGTGGCTCGCCCAGAAGCGGCAGCCCCCCCGCTGGGAACTGCAGCTCGTCCCCAGACAGAAAGGTTAACCCTTTCTCGTCTCCCACACGGGAGGCTAAACACTGAATTACTGTAATAGTGGCTCGGCAGCTTTTAATGGTCAGCAGTCACGGGGAGAGCTACAGAAGCCCCCAGAATAAAGACCTGCTGCCTAGGTGAGCCACGTGGTCACTGACCACCTGCCCCAGTACAAAAGGCCACCGGATCAGTGCACGGTGGATCGTCCCCAACTATTAATTGCTAAGCCTGGCCTTTATAGGCCGAGGCAGATTTTGTCTCCTTACAGGTTAAGGTCGAGGCAGAGGACCAGTTCCTGACCACCTGACCAGCACCTGGGAAAGGAGAACCAGCTACACGAGAGATGGAGTCATATCACCGGGGTGGCCAGTGGATGATGGCATCCGGACCCACGGACTGTGACCTCCAGCCATGGACTCAGAGCATCTAAGGCTCTGCCATGAACTTGGTTGCTCTACCAGGAACAGAGCAATCTTCAAATTGACTGTGTAGCTTTATTTAATACTGTTTGGGCTATTGTTAAGCCTTGTTAAGTATTGTTAAATATTGTTGGGGCGATTAATGTATTACCTATTGTTAATGTTGGAAAAGGCTAAGCCATATATATATATTAATAGGTTCCTAAATTGAAGGGGGATCACCTCTCACTCAGGTTCTAGACAAAGATGCTCATTACCACCGGGGTGGGATGTCCTGGAGTCCTGTACCCCTAAATTCCTCTCCTGCCCGGACTTCGGGGGGAAAGGGGAAAAGCCGCCTGGTTTCCCCCCCCCTCGCCTGCCCTGCAGCCGAGAAGGGGGCGGCGACTGCCCCGTGAGTTCCCGCGCTGGAGCCAGGCCGGGATTGGCCGTGCGCTTTCGCGCCTAAAGTGTGGTAACTCTGCCCTTTGTCTAGCGAAGGGTATAAATATTGGGGGTCTTCCCGCCTTTGGGGTTCCCGCTTTGGATTTTGCGTGTGCCTGGACGAGTTCGCTCACTCTCCTGTGCCTGGACTGCAGAGAGATAAAGGACTTGCTTTGGTGTTAGGCACACCTTTGTCTGCCTAACGACCCTTAACGACCCTTAACGACTCCTGCAGCCGCTGGAGGAGGAAGACAGACCGCACGAGCCAGCCTGAGTGAGTTATTTGGCTTAGCTTAATTTAGTAAGAAACCGCTATTAATTAATAGCAGAGTCCTTTTCCAAAAACTGACTTCCAAATATATATAATCAGATTATTAATGGTATCCTCGTAGAATTCTCATGCAACTGAACCTGTTTATCAAACGAAATTAATCTTTGTATATATAGTTGTGGGGGCGGGTTTTGTAAAAATAAAAAAATATCTATTTTTGATAAATTCTCTACTCGGCCACGAATTATTTCTGCCCTCCGCAACAGTATCAGTCAGAATTCTTATACTTAATTGATCCAGATATTTTAGAATTTATACAAGTAGCATATGACAGTAAAAATCTCTGGAATGTTCAAGCCTCATTTCACTCAAGGAACAAATAAAGACAGACTTTTTTTTTATGTTAATGAATTATAATTTCTGACAAAGTTTATTGAAGATTTGGAATGGGGATTTTGGTTTGTTGTTTGGGTTGTTTTTGTTGTCTTTTTTCTCCAAATATGGTAAATCTGTTAGACACTAGTTGTTGCCTGGTTGTTACGCAGGTCAAGCGATACTTGTCATGACTTGATTATCCTGTACTAAGCCTGGTCAGCAGGGGGTGAGGCAGACATTGTGCTAAGGTTCATAGAATTAACAGGTTCATAGAAATAACACCAAATGGCTGATGACCTGAGTTTATTAGATTGAACCAGAGCAGAGGGGAAACTGGAAGGAAAAAGAGTGGGAAAAATATATATTAAAGAGAAGGGATATTGTCACTTCCCTGGCTTGAAATCATGAAATTGTTTGCAGGAGGAGTTCCAGATTTCTTGGCAGCACACACAGACCCTGCGAGGAGCAGCAGCTGGGAAGCTAGGCCCTGCCACATGGCCTTCTCCAGGAAGCAGGTGTGATGGTTTGGGTGTTCCCTGCCCCCTCCCACTTTTAGAAATCACCCAGACTAGACTCAGCCAGCTCTGGAAATATGAATCAAGCTATTTATTTACAGCTAGCACAATATACAAGCAGATATTTACAGTGTATACAGTTATAGACAGAAATAGACAAGGTAAAAGGTAATACAGAAACACAACTCCCCTCCCAGAAACCTGAGTCCCCAGGAGGGGCTCTCAGCCACCCCTTCACCTTCCCCCTACCCCTATCAACCTTTCCACAGTCCCAAGGGAGAACAGAGGTTCAGCCAGGGGCATAGGAAGCAAAGTCCAAAATGGAGGGTGAGGTTAGAGAGTAAGATGTAGCTCAGCCAGCAGCCCAAGCGAGAGTGGTTATCTCATGTTTTTATTTCTTGTTCCTATACATCTCAGCGAGCCTGTGAGCAAAGTAGACATCACCATTGTTTTCTTTTTCACAGCCTGTAATCTCGTTCTTCTCACCAAAACATTCTGGCCTGCTTCAGACTAGCACAGCAGGCAATCAAAAGCAGTGCTGTGCCACATGACTTTTCTCCAGGACACAGGCAGCAGTGGGAATGGAGTGATGAGGCTTCCTCTGCCCTGCTGCTACCTCGTGCTTCCCTGGAGTCCCCATTTCCCTCCCTCACGGCAGGCTTGGGGGAGGGTGGTCCTACCAGAGGTGTTAGGAGTGGCAGGTGCACACCCCCTCTCCAGTGGCAATGTTTGAGACAACCAAAACACTCAGGATCTTACAATGGCAAACAAGTAACTGCTAGTAAGTTTAGGACCTGAATGGGCCTAAAGTAAGAGAGGGGTCATTTGTTCCAGCTAAATTTAATCACTTCTATGTATCCAGTGTTAATGAGAAGATATTTGGAAACTGAGTGTGATGGTAATGAACGGAAGAGATACGAGAGAGATTTTAGAGATTTTGTACTATCTTTAAGCAGTGATGGACTGTGTAAGAATCCGTTCTTCCAGTAAAGAATTCATTACTTACACAGCAACGATGAAACTTCGTTATATAGCAAAAGAGAAGAACAGTCAGAACAATGTATCAGCTAGAAAGGAAGGACTTTCTGGCACTCTTTCTGAGCAAGACACACACCTGAGAGCTTGAGTTGTTCTTTGTCTTTAATAAGAGAAAATTGAACAGGTTGCATTAAACTATTGACTACATTGATCCAGTCCTCACAGCAAGGAGGCAGAAATTTGGTCTTATGGCATGTATCAGTTGCTGCAAGTTCAACAAAGTTTGAGTAATTTTGGCACAGTAAAGGAAGAGAGTTTTATCTACAGTTAGGTTTATCATCCAAGCTTGTATGATGAAAGCCAGAAATCCCCTTTATCCTTACAGTACCCTACAGAACCACTTCTTTCCTTTAAAAAAAAAAAAAAAAATCCAACTTTTTTTTCTTGAAAAAATGCAGCTACTATTTTAATCTGCTCATTTGGGACTTCTAGAGAAAAACGTATAGAACTTACAATCCTGTAATAGATTCTAGTCCTTAGTGAAACAGTACAAAGTAGGAATTTCTTTGCTGTGCTACCCACATTCCATTAAAGTTGTTGCTGTTCTTGCCCAGTACTCTTAGAAATCTAGACTTATAAGAATATACATGGCAAAGACACAGTGGACTTTGTTTCTCAATTATTTACTTTTTTTTTCAGATTCTGGCACATATTTAGCTGTGTTTCCAGGTACAAGATTTGGTCTAAGAAAGCCTTCCCTTCCTTTCTGCGGTAGAGGGGCAGCAGCTCCAAAACTGAGGCCTCTCTATGCCTCTACATGCCTGGACATGTTTTTCTGCCAGGGACCTATGGCAGTAAACAGGTTGTGTAACACACACACACACAGTCCATGTACCCCTAGGGTCCGCCCAGGTAATCCCCTATTTGGAGGGTCCAGGCAAACATCTACTGCCTACTAAGGTAAGGTTTTGGCTTACTGCCAGCCTGATTGATCACTTTAGATGGCCAAATGAGCCATGAATCTTGGCTCAGAGTATATAAAGAGGAGTGCAAAGGAGCACCACGTGTTCAGACAGTTCAGAGCATTCAGAAAGTTCAGAGCATTCAGAGCGTCCAGACTCAGAGGTTCAAGCTCAGCTCTCTGATCCATATAGCAGCACCCTGCTGCCCTGACCTGCTTGCATGGCCTAGACACAGGATCAGGCCTCACTTGCAAACATTACTGAGGCTCAGACCTCTTGCACTGATCTCAAGGCACAGTTAAGCTGTCTGTGAACCCTTTGAGAAGCAGAGCACATTCACGCCTGCATTTGGTACATGTATGGGGAGCCGAGAGCCCCCTGCCTAAGCCTAGAGCAGCCGTACATACTGGCTTGTTATCCTGCATTTATCTACGGAGCTCAAGTCTCCCTGCAGCCCAGCACAGACCCCACTTGCCAGCTGTCCTGTAAGCCTGGAAAGATCTAGGCCCAGCAGACCCTTTCCAGACTGTCTGCAAACCTACAAACACAGCCTGCTAGCTGTACAGATGACAAATCCTTCTCCTGCACCTGGAAATCCTGCCAGCTGATCATCCTTGGACACAACGGCATCCAGAAGAAGCAATAGCACTAAGGCAGAGACCACTTCACTCCAGGAGAGAAGGTTAGAGAAATCCTGTTTACCCCAGAGACTGGGAACACTTATCATTCTCCTGCAAGCTGGGACAGATTCCAGCTTCACCAAGACCCGAACAATGGGCACACGCTGTGACACAATCCCGGGAGGGTGATTAATAATTAATACTTAATAGCAACACATTTAAGCAAGCTTTAATTCCTTTGTAATATAAGTTACCTCTGTCTTAAGAGCAGACACAGTTTCAGCCCTTGCTGGGCAGACAGTATAGTTGTTAAGAGACATTAATCCTAAGGGAATCTTTCTCTCTGTCTATAGTTGTTGATAATTTGATATTTCCATTTAATAATCCAATCCCTGTAAATATATCCCAAACTGTTTTCATAATCTTGCACAACGAACCTAAATTTCAAAGTGGTAGGGGGTGGTACAAATTTGTAAATATTAATTTTAATAAATAATTTTATAAAAATTTAACACTTCCACTTAACAGAGGAGGAATAAGAGAAACCACTCCATGACACCTTCCCTTCCCTTCCCTTTTTTTCTTTCTCTTCTCTTCTCTTCTCTTCTCTTCTCTTCTCTTCTCTTCTCTTCTCTTCTCTTCTCTTCTCTTCTCTTCTCTTCTCTTCTCTTCTCTTCTCTTCTCTTTTTTCCTTTCCTTTCCTTTCCTTTCCTTTCCTTTCCTTTCCTTTCCTTTCCTTTCCTTTCCTTTCCTTTCCTTTCCTTTCCTTTCCTTTCCTTTCCTTTCCTTTCCTTTCCTTTCCTTTCCTTTCCTTTCCTTTCCTTTCCTTTCCTTTCCTTTCCTTTCCTTTCCTTTCCTTTCCTTTCCTTTCCTTTCCTTTCCTTTCCTTTCCTTTCCTTTCCTTTCCTTTCCTTTCCTTTCCTTTCCTTTCCTTTCCTTTCCTTTCCTTTCCTTTCCTTTCCTTTCTCAAAGACAAGTAAATTTAATTGGTTTGAAGTTGAGCACTTATCAAAACATCAGGTTTCTCTCAGTCACTTACATAAAGTAATTCTCATATAGTTTAATTAATGAATTATTTTCCCAATCCTTCTTGTAATGCCCCATGCCTGGACAAGATGGCATTTCTTTTCCCTTTAGATTGGCATTAGTTTTTATAAGTATCTAACAAAGTAATCTTTTCTATCCCTGATGCTTTTTAATCTACCATGCTATTATGCTAAGAAGATATACTAATTGTAATTATGTTTAGGCAGATCTCCTATTGTTGGGCACACCTTCACAGTAGATCTAGAAAGGGAAGATACTAACTAGTATTTTTTTTCAAATGCATCACAATAATTTAAGGAACTACAATTCCACTTTCAATGGAAATGGAAAGGGAAATTTTGTTTGATAAAGAAACTAAGGGCAGTTGTTGATCTGTTGAACAAAGGGTTCTGTTGAGCCACATCGATTCCTATTTCTTAGACATTAAGATTCAATGCATAAACTTCACATTTACCTTTTCTTTATGGCTTGTAATAAGATTTTTCAGTAATTGTTTTGATTTAAAATGAAATTGATAGAAGTAATTATTTTGAAGTTTTAGTTCCTCTGGTTTTGTGAAAGGAATATATTCTTACACCAGTATGGTGACATCTTTTAAAATTTATTGGTAGTTCATACAAGCTATCTGCAGAAAGGTAAAGAGATTTCTGTTTAGCTGCTAGATGCAGTCATACAGGAAGATTTCACTCCACTTGATTACTAGTGAATGTCAGTGATTAATTAAAACTATGAGTACTGGCTTGAAGAGAAGCACTGCTATTGGTCTGTGCAGTCCCTATCTTTGTTACAGTGAAAGTGCAAACATTCTTTCTTTTCCTTTCTTTTTTTAACCTGATACAGAACTGAACTAAGTTAATTCTCAGCAGAAAATGACAGGCACAAAGCCTCAACTGGATGTTGAGGGTATTTACCAGGCACTTAACATTATGTTTTTCCTATGGTTCCTATGGGCAGGTTTGTTTGTCCACGCTCCAGAACTGTCATACAAGAAATAGTATTTATTAGGAGACACCACTTACCCTTAATTCCAGTGCTTTCGAGTTTTCTGTCTGCAATGGGTTTGCTTGAGCTGGGGCTAATTCTCCTCAGAGCACTTTTCTAGTGCTGCATTTTTCAGTGTTGTGGTTGAGTGTTGATAACACACCAGTGTTTTGGCTACTGCTGAAACGAGCACCTAGGCTGTGCTTTTCCAATGTTTCCCCACTCCAAGAGTATGTTGAGGCATGGGCAAGATCTTGGGAGGGGATATGGTCAAGCCAGCTGACTCAAACTGACCAAAAATATATTCCATGCCATATAATGTCAGCTCAGATATAAGAACTGAGTGAAAGAAAGAAGTGTTGAGGATATTCATCCATGGTGTCTGTCCTCCAGAGACACTGCTACACATAGAACCCTGCTTCCTGGTGTAACCAACCACTGTCTGCTGATGGGAAGTAGAGAATAATATCTCTTTGCTCTTGCTTCCATGTGTGGCCTTTTGCTTGTGCTTGTCATTAAATTTCTTCTATCTTATTACTGGCTTTTGTTATATTTTCCCCTTTCCCCTGCCCATTCAAGAAGAGGAGTAATAGAGTGGCTTCATTGGCTGTTTGGGCCCCAGCCAGGACCAAACAACCATGATTTCTATTGTTTATTCACACCTAAATAAACTTCCAGAGTTTTAACAACAGCAGATACAAAAAGAATCATAGAATCATAGAATCAACCAGGTTGGAAGAGACCTCCAAGACCATCCAGTCCAACCTTGCACCCAGCTCTATCCATTCAACTAGACCATGGCACCGAGTGCCTCATCCAGTCTTTTCTTGAACACCTCCAGGAATGGTGCCTCCACCACCTCCCTGGGCAGCCCACTCCAATGACAAATCATTCTCTCTGTGAAGAACTTCCTCCTAACATCCAGCCTATACCTCCCCTGGCACAACTTGAGACTGTGTCCCCTTGTTCTATTGCTGGTTGTCTGGGAGAAGAGACCAATCCCCACCTGGGTACAGTTTATTGGCAATTTGGTATCAGAAGTGACAAGAAAGCCTTTGTAAATATCACTTAACTAGTGACTACTTTTAACATATTCAATAATGAGCATGTGCAGAATGTTTCTACTGTAGCTCTAAGTTACAATGAAAATATACATTCACCTAGGAAAAATGTGTAATGATATGTTGATAATTTAAATTAACTCTATAGGACTTTTGAAAAGCACTAAACACAGCCCATGGTCATTGCATTCCTAAAGCTAATGAAACAATGTGTGAAGTACTATTATTTGTCTAGTTGTTATTGTCAAATACAATGTAACTGACTGCAAAGACAGCAAGGAAGGTGAAAGTGGTATGCTTAGGTACATTTAGTGCACAATTACAATCCATTATGTTCCATTAAGAGTGAACAACCTGATTCATAATACAGTGTTAAGTGCCAATTATTATAAGTACTCTGCTTATTAATTGACATGTGCTACTAACAATTACAGGTTTTTTATGCAAGACAGTGATTAATTTGGATTGGCACACTGATCTTTTCTTAGGACCGTATATGTGTTATGAAAAATGTCTACCTTTAAACAAATTTAGTTCCCAGTGATGTTTATTCAAAGTGACAGTAAATTGCTCCGCTGTAAACATACTAATATTTTGCTTTGGAGGCAAAAATGTGCAAATATGGAGAAAAAAAAAAATGTGCTGAGTTCCCATGGATAGGTGCTTTCTCTTCCCTGGATAAAATTGTTAGAAATTTTCTCATCTTTAAGTCAAGAACTCAGGTTTCCTTCAAGCAATTTCTATGTCAGAAAACTTAACACCAATTTAATGTCTGGAGGTCAAAGTGCTCCTACAACTTTATCTATATACTGTAGTTCTCTTCCATGATAGGAACGTTCTTTGTGCTGTGGCATTCTATGTGCCACTGAATGCACCAAATGTTTAAAAAGTTTTATTCTATTACTTGAAATGTTTGATGAAACATTCTCAAGGTTTTATGTACTCAAAATATACTGTGGAAATGAGAGATTCTTCCCACAAAAAGCTCCAACACACACACACACAAAAAAAGACCTCCAACCCAACTCAAAAACTCAGACAACCAACCAAGAAAAAACAAATAATAACCAACCAACAACCAGCCAACCAAAACCCAACAAAAATCACACACAAGCAAAGAAACAAGCAAAACAAGAAAAACCTCTTAAAGCAAAACAAACCCAATCAAAACAACCAGCCAAAACAAAATGACCATGTAAATGTTAAAGATAATATCATGTTACCTTGCTACTTCTAATTTCTCACTACACCTACAGAGGAAATGCTGGCATTCCCTAAAGGGAAGTTGCCAGAAATAAAATTGTCCTGCTTAGATGCAAAACCTTACAGTCTGGATTTTCCTGCAATAATCTATTAAATTAAATTGGAAGGTAGTGTCTCAGAAAAAAAAAGGAATGAAGAAGGTTTTTAAATGAATAGTGAAGATGACTGTTTTTCATTCTGATTTTTAATAATGATGTTAATACATATGTTAACATGTATAATTTGGAAAATTACCACATACAAGAATTTAATCAAATTAACAATAGAAATTAGATGCTTATTTATACTGAAAAAGAAGCTCAATTAATAGCAGAGCTAACAGATGGTCTGTTTACATTACATCAGAGTTTGGTTAGTTTCCTGCTGCATGTATACACTTCAGGAGAATTTTTGAAGCTTTCAAATATTCATCAAGCTTTCCAGGTGCATTTGCTGGTTTGTGTCCTCTGGCTTCTGTTCTTCTCCCTATATATCACCCAAAAAAAAAAAAATAGTCAAACTCTTGATGAAGGGAGCTTGATATCATGTATTAAGCAGCAAAAAGATTTGTATGGGAAAAAAATTGTACGGGACTTCAGAAACTAATGTTATTGCTAACCATGCTGAAATTGTTAGGCATACTTACTACCACCATTCACTTGGACACAAAACGTTTCTTTTAATGGAAAAGTGCAGATAAAAAGATCCAAAGGGAAGTCCTTCAGGTGTCTCCTGATGTTTGTTGGAGACAGGGACAAGGTCTGCCATGTAACAATTACCTAGCTAGTGAGACAATTTCAGTTTTACATAAAAACATTGTGACATTCCTCATGTCTTCTTTCTGTAATCTGTGTTATCTGTAAAGAAAGTAGGTACAATTAATCTTACTGTGTTGATTACCAGTGACCACGGTAAATTCTTAAGCCACAAAAATGTGATTAGTCACTGTTCTGTTGCGTAGCACAAAAGTTCAGCTATTGATGCTATTATTTTCTTTTAAGCAGAAATTCATTTTATTCCACAGAGAGCATGGACACAGCTGTATGAAACAGACTAAGACTTCAAGCATGTACCCTGCAGCAATTACACTTAGTCCCTGAGGTTATTAGAAACTCTCTAAGTAGATGTAAAACAAAGGTGAAAATTCATCAGCTGAGATTAGCCTTTCTCTTGTTAGCTAACCGTTGTTATGTATGGCACTTGGATATTCATTCTCAAGTGTGTTACTGCACATAAAATAAAGGCTGATTTAGTGACTGATGAGGAATAAGACTAATCTCATGCAATTTTCTCTGGGGAAGTTTGAAAGTGTTTAACATTTTATTTTCATATCAAGAAATTCTAAAATGAGAAAATAGGGAGGAATGTTTGTAGAGAGAAAACAAAGGAATCAAAATCTGAGTTCACAGAATATTCTAACTGTAAGTGGAAAAACATCACAATTTACAGAATATTCTAAACAATCTAGTTAAAAAAGCAATGATGAGAAATTCTACTCTAATCTCACTAAGAGCTTTTTGCTGACCATGCAGAGATTGTTAGAGTGGTGCAATATTTTTAATATGTTTCCAAAGATCTCTCCTCTGTTTGATAAGAATAGTTTTCTTCTTCGTGCCTCTCATGCCTCTCTATGAGTATTATGTGAACTATAGCATAATAATACTAGTGACTTGTAGAAGGATGCAATCTATAAATTAGAAACAGAAAAACAATGCTAGAAGGTGTTTTGTACATTTGTTTTAGAAGTAATGTTATGGGCTTGATCAGGAAGAAGTATTCTAATCCTCTTTTAGTCAGATGCTGATTTGTATTCACACTGATTTTCTATATCATAGTGTGACAGTTTGGGTGCTATCTACCCCCCCTCCAGTCCCCCTCCCCCCCCCCCCCCCCCCCCCCCCCCCCCTTATGACATCACCCAGACTAGACTAAGCCATCTGGAAATTAAGGAATGAAGCTTTATATTTACAGCTAGCACAATATACAAACAGATATTTACAATATATACAGCTCTAGACAGAAATATACAGGTTAAAAATGATACAGAAACACAACAACCCTCCCAGAAATCAGAGTCCACAGGAGGGGTTCCCAAACACCCTTCCACCTTCTTTCCAACCCTCTACCTTATCCCAGAGTTTGCCTTACGTGCAAGGTGAGTTTGGAGAGGGGTAAGAAAGCAGAAATATTAGTTACATAGTTACATAGAGAGGAAGTCAGGGAGAAAAGTACAGACACCAGCTGCAACAGAGAGCCACACCGTTGTTTACGTTTATGTGCTTGTTTTTATACATCTCAGCAAGCCTATGAGTGAAGTAGCCATCACCACTGTTTCGTTTTCCATAGCCTACAATCTAATTCTTCTCACCAAAATATTCCAACTAGCCTCAAAATAGCACACATAGAAATCCATCAGGAATTGTATTAGAAGTGATGCTGCAGCCTGAATTGTATTGTGATGTCTTTTTAAAAAATCTATGCCTTAGCTATTAATCAGCATTAATTAACTTCTAATATTCACAAATATTTTCCATATTTTTTTAATAAAAAAATCCAGCAATCTAAGAAGTTAATTGTTCCAGTCAACAAAGACATTAATCATTTCATTAATTAATTTTAACTAAAAAACATGTGTGTGACGTAGAAAAGGATTGATAAGGAAAATATCTTTTAAAAAATCTACAGATCACCATGCCACTTTTCCCAGACTAAAGAGTTATTTCAGGTATAACAGAAGCTAAAGTCAGTCTACAAGACAAGCAGTTGAATTCTGTAGTTTAGAACTTATAGGCTTAGGTAATTTCTAAGTGTGGTGGTTTGAGTGTTCCCTGACACCCCCCCCCCCACTTTGGAAATCACCCAGACTAGATTCAGCCAATGTGGAAATTGAATGAAGCTTTAATATTTACAGCTTAGCACAATATACAAGCAGATATTTACAGTATATGCAGTTATATACAGAAATATACAAGGTAAAATGTAATACAGAAACACAACAGCCCTCCCAGAAACCTGAGTCCCCAGAAGGGGCTCCAAAACCACCCTTCTGCCTTCTCCCACTTCCCTACTTTATCCCACATGTTGCCTTATACCCCAAGGAAGAATGGTGAGTTGGCCAGGGAGGGAAGGAAGCAAGTGGATTAATCAGAGAGACGGAGGATGAGATTAGAGAGAAATGCAGCCCACAGCTCAAAGAGCGACTCCCTTATCTATGTTTGGGTTTTTGTTCTTACACATCTCAGCAAGCCTATGAGTGAAGTAGACATCACTATTGCTTCTCTTTCACAGTCTGTGATCTAATCCTTCTCACCAAAACATTTTAGCTAGCTTCAAACAAGCACACTAAGAAATAACTATATAGGAATTTTAGATGAGAAATTGAAACTAAGGCTGTAAAATTAACTCAGAGAACACTAAGAAAAAAAATTTACTTTTTGCAAGAAATCATGTCTTCCTAATTTCAACATATTCTACCTCAGCAGCAAAGCATAATATTTTGTTTCCTACTCCTGAGAGTAAATAATGACAAGTAGTAATCTTGGAGAAAAAAACAACCAACCAACCAACCAACCAAACCAAATCAAACCAACAAATAACCAACCAACCAAAAACAACAGAAACAAACAAACAACAAACTAAAAAAAAAACAAACAAAACACAGTAGGTGAAATAGTAGAATTTTCTGAAGCCCTAAATTTATGGATACTTTGAACATGTTTTACTGAACTCTTCAAAAGATATTTCAACTAGAATTAGGTACATGATAATATACCTGTTATGGGTCTTGAGAAACAGGTATTACAGTAAGAATTAAAGCAGATGAAAAATATGATGCAATTTAAACCCAGAAGAATTAAAAAACAGGAGCAGTAAAATTTCAGGAGTAAAAAATAGAGAGGTGGAAACAAATAAAAGTTGATCCTCATAATTTATGAAGTATTTGATTCTGAAAAGATAAGTTGTATTCTTCAGTGTATTTTTTTTGTTCTTGGAAAGACTGGAACACCTACCAAGAAAAGAGGCTGTCGTGGAGGGCCTGTCGGCCCGTACAGGGGCTTCTCTATGCCTCTACATGCCTGGACATGTTTTTCTGCCAGGACCCCTGGTAGTAAACAGGTTATGTAACACACACACACACAACTTATGCATCCCTGGGGTCCGCCCATGTGATCCCCATATTTGGGAGAGTCCAGGCAAACAGCTCCTGCCTATTAAGGTAAAGTTTGGCTTTCTGCCAACCTGATTGGTCACTCTGATGGCCAAAGGGCCATTAATCTCAGCCCACAGTCTATAAAGCAGGGTGCAAAGGTGCACCATGTGTTCAGACTCAGCTCTCATCAGATCTGTTCAGACTCAGCCCAGTGCAGCACCTGCTCAGCTCTCTGATCCACATTGCAGCTCCTGCTGCCCTGACTTACTTGCAAGTCCCAGACACAGAGCCTGGCCCTCACTTGCATGCTCACTGAGGCTCAGACCTCATGCTTTGAATTCAATTCGTCACTAACCTGTCTGTGTACTTTAGATGCAGGAGCTCATTCAAGCCTGCACATGATACATATATATAAGGAGCTGATAGCCTCCTAAGCCTAGAGCCAGCTGTGCATATCGGCCAGCTATCTTGCATTTATCCTCGGAGCTCAGTCTCCCAGCAGCCTGGCACACACTGCATGCCTGCTGCTTTATCCTGGAGAGAACCGTGATGCAGACCTCTGGATTGTCTGCTAACCCACACACACAGCCTGCTTGCTGTGAAGAAGGGACTGTGCCAAGAGCCAACACGGACATTCTCCTTCTATTCCTGGAATCCTGCCAGCTGATTGTCCCTGGACACAGTACCCAGCAGCATGGAGGCAGAGATCACCTCACACCAGGAGAAAAGGTTAGAGAAACCTGTTTACCCCAGAGACTAGGAATATTTCATGAAGAATTCATGAAGAATTCATGAAGAATTAGTTCAGGACCTGCTGAGCCACCTGGACACCCACAAGTCCATGGGACCAGAAGGGATCCATCCCAGGGTGCTGAGAGAGCTGGCAGCTGAGCTGGCCAAGCCGCTCTCCATCATTTTCCAGCAGTCCTGGCTCACCGGAGAGGTCCCAGGAGACTGGAAAATGGCCAACGTGGTCCCCATCCACAAGAAGGGTTGGATGGAGGAACCTGGGAACTACAGACCCGTCAGCCTGACCTCAGTGCCAGAGAAACTGATGGAGCAGGTTCTCTTGGGGCCAATAACTGCGCACCTGAGGGATGGCAAAGAGCTCAGGTCCAGCCAGCATGGGTTTAGGAAGGGCAGATCCTGCCTTTCTAACCTGATCTCCTTCTATGATCAGGTGACCCGCTTGGTGGATGTGGGGAGGCCTGTGGATGTGGTCTATCTGGACTTCAGCAAGGCCTTTGACACTGTCCCCCACAGCAAACTGCTGGCTAAGCTGTCAGCCCATGGCTTGGATGGTAACACTCTGTGCTGGGTTAGGAACTGGCTGGAGGGCCGGACCCAGAGAGTGGTGGTGAATGGTGCCACATCCAGCTGGCGGCCAGTCACTAGTGGTGTCCCTCAGGGATCAGTGCTGGGCCCCATACTCTTTAACATCTTCATAGATGATCTGGATGAGGGCATGGAGTCAGTCATCAGCAAGTTTGCAGATGACACTAAGCTGGGGGCAGATGTGGCTGGGTTGGAGGGCAGAAGGGCTCTGCAGCGGGACCTTGACCGCCTGGACAGATGGGCAGAGTCCAATGGGATGGGGTTCAATAGCTCCAAGTGCAGGGTGCTGCACTTTGGCCACAACAACCCCATGCAGAGATACAGGCTGGGGTCGGAGTGGCTGGAGAGCAGCCAGACAGAGAGGGATCTGGGGGTGCTGATTGATACCCACCTGAACATGAGCCAGCAGTGTGCCCAGGTGGCCAAGAGGGCCAGTGGCATCCTGGCCTGCATCAAGAATGGTGTGGTCAGCAGGAGCAGGGAGGTCATTCTGCCCCTGTACTCTGCACTGGTCAGACCACACCTCGAGTACTGCGTTCAGTTCTGGGCCCCCCAGTTTAGGAAGGACATTGAGATGCTTGAGCGTGTCCAGAGAAGGGCGACGAGGCTGGTGAGAGGCCTTGAGCACAAGCCCTATGAGGAGAGGCTGAGGGAGCTGGGATTGTTTAGCCTGGAGAAGAGGAGGCTCAGGGGTGACCTTATTGCTGTCTACAACTACCTGAGGGGTGGTTGTGGCCAGGGGGAGGTTGCTCTCTTCTCTCAGGTGGCCAGCACCAGAACAAGAGGACACAGCCTCAGGCTGCACCAGGGGAAATTTAGGCTCGAGGTGAGGAGAAAGTTCTTCACTGAGAGAGTCATTGGGCACTGGAATGGGCTGCCTGGGGAGGTGGTGGAGTCGTCGTCCCTGGGGCAGTTCAAGGCAAGGTTGGACGTGGCACTTGGTGCCATGGTCTAGCCTTGGGCACTGTGGTAAAGGGTTGGACTTGATGATCTGTGAGGTCTCTTCCAACCTTGGTGATACTGTGATACTGTGATACTGTGATTTATCATTTCCCCTCAAGCCAGGAGGATTCACCTATTTCCCTCTCAAGCCGGGAAGATTTCAGCCCGCAGAGTCCACAGGCAGAGCCCCTGGAAGTTTGGACACTGGCACAGGCTGTGACACAACCCCGGGAGGGTGCTTAATAATTGAGAACACTTAGAAGTAAAGATTCAATTCCTCTGTAATATAAGTTGTCTCTGCCTTAGAGCAGGCAGTTTTCAGCCCATTCTACTGGGCAAGTAGCATAGTTCCCAAGCGGCACTAAGCCAAAGGGAAATTTGTCTCTCTGTTCATAGTTGAAATTTTCCAGTTATTGACCAAATCCCTGTATATATTATATCTCCAAATAGTTTTCATAAATTTGCACAAAAGAACTAAACAGTGGTTGGGGGTGGCAAGAATTTGTAAATATTAATTTTAATAAATTAATTTTTATATAAAATTAATATCGCCTCAAATTAATTTCTCACCTCCACCAAACAGGCATAGGTATAGATCCCCCTTCGCAACAGAGGCCAAGTAAAAAATTGAATATGACTGACAGCAATTTTTAAAAATTCATTGATGACACAGTAATGGGAAGTTATTGACAGTCAAACATATTCAATGGTAGGGAAATTATTCTGTAGAAATCCTGCCTTAGGCATGATAATAGCTCAATATCCTACTTGATATTTGTCTTGGGTTCAAATGCAAGTTCCCAGAGACTCTAATAAATTTAATAGACCCAATGACAATTTATAGAATTTATAGAGTGCCCTCCCCTCTTCCCCCTCCTTTTCCCAAAAGACAGGGAGAGAGAGAAAGGAAAGGACACCCAAATAAATCAATCTCACTCGATTTGGAAGTAAAAAAGGAAAAGTTTAACAATAACTTAGAGAAGGGTATTGGAGGTAGGGAAGTTTACAGAGGATAAGGAAGGGAAAACAGCAAAATACAAAAAGGGATGGATACAACCCGAGCAATGTGATGGTGTCTCTGCCTCGTGGCTGCCACATGGTGTGCTGGTATGCAGTGTGAGTGTGTGTGTGTCCAGAGGGAGCCAAGGCAAAAGAGGGTGAGGAGCAGGAAGTGCTCCTCTTTTATACCACAGGCAGTGGGGGGAGTGGGCTAACCATCACCTGGAGTGTGGCCCACCCCTGAGGAGGGGCCAAGACCTCTAGGGTCAGGTTCAGGGTTACTCCCTCAGGAGTGTTAACCCTATACAATATTAGTGGCTGTAATGCAATACCCTCATTTGTCTTCTGTATTTCAAACTTCTTCTGCACTTACATGTTTCATTAGTGGAGAGATCTTTTTTAGGCCAGAATCTACTTCTCTTTTCTATAAAGGCATAGAAAATAACTCCTATTTTAAAGTAAAATGAGGACAGAGGCTTCTTGGAAGACAAATGGAATTGGGAAAAGCAGAGGCTTACAGCCTTCACTGTATAGCCTGAGAACATATTCCAGCCCTCCTCAGAAATCAGATTAGCCAATCACAGTCACCTGGGAAATAAGTAACTAGAGAGGAGAGGCAGACTGTTTACACCTCTATCCTCAGAATCATGACAGCATAATCACCATATAAATTTTCATATATGATTAGCATTCATGTTTGCATTTTTAGGCATTCAAATTATTATGTTGATAATAACTACCAGAAAGAAGTTCACTTGACAACACATTTTTGTGGCAGAAAACACTTCCTAACTCTACTCAGTCTAACAGTGTTACAAACGTGGAAAAGGGTATGTGAATCCTGATTCCTTAAAATTTCTATCCTGCTGAAAACAAAGTCTTGATAGCAGGAGGTCATTAGTTAATTCTGGCAGCTGTACATTACTGTACTGCTGTACTGACTGCGCATATGACATAAATAAACAAATTATGATAGAAAACATCTTTGAAACGTGGTTAAAAAAAACCCTTGAAACAAACCTATTTGTATATTGTGCTAGCTGTAAATAAATAGCTTCATTTATATTCCCAGAACTCGACTGAGTCTAACTGGGTATTTCTAAAAGTGCAGGGGGGCAGGGTACATCCAAACCACCACAATAGTATAGATGTTTTCCTGCTTTAACGTGTTGCGGAGGGGCAGTAATAATTCGTGGCCGAGTCGGAAATTTATCAAAAATAGATATTTTTTATTTTTACAAAACCCGCCCCCACAACTATATATACAAAGATTAATTTCGTTTGATAAACAGGTTCAGTTGCATGAGAATTCTACGAGGATACCATTAATAATCTGACTATATATATTTGGAAGTCAGTTTTTGGAAAAGGAGTCTGCTATTAATTAATAGCGGTTTCTTACTAAATTAAGCTAAGCCAAATAACTCACTCAGGCTGGCTCGTGCAGTCGGTCTTCCTCCTCCAGCGGCTACAGGAGTCGTTAAGAGTCGTTAAGGGTCGTTAGGCAGACAAAGGTGTGCCTAACACCAAGGCAAGTCCTTTGGTCTCTCTGCAGTGCAGGCACAGGAGAGTGAGCGAACTCGTCCAGGCACACGCAAAATCCAAAGCGGGAACCCCAAAGGCGGGAAGACCCCCAATATTTATACCCTTCGCTAGACAAAGGGCAGAGTTACCACACTTTAGGCGCGAAAGCGCACGGCCAATCCCAGCCCGGCTCCAGCGCGGGAACTCACGGGGCAGTCGCCGCCCCCTTCTCGGCTGCAGGGCAGGCGAGGGGGGGGGGAAACCAGGCGGCTTTTCCCCTTTCCCCCCCGAAGTCCGGGCAGGAGAGGAATTTAGGGGTACAGGACTCCAGGACATAACGAAAAGCTGCCATATCTTTGCTTTAAATAATGTTAAAATGAACATTATCCTAGAGAAATATCTGTAGAAATGTACAGCCTGAAAGTATAAGAGAATGCATTTCAGCTTTATAAATAAGTTGCACCCAGATGATAAAATGTAAATAAGAATACATTTGCAGAATGGAAAGCTTCACATATAACTCTTAATTTTGAAAGAATCATAGAATCAACCAGGTTGGAAGAGACCTCCAACATCATCCAGTCCAACCTAGCACCCAGCCCTATCCAGTCAACTAGACCATGGCACTAAGTGCCTCATCCAGTCTTTTCTTCAACACCTCCAGGGTTGGTGACTCCACCACCTCCCTGGGCAGCCCATTCCAATGGCAAATCAGTTCTCACTAGATTTGTTTACTACAGGATGCAAACAGAAGCAAAGCAAGTCTGGGCAAGCCAAAGTCCTTAGACTGAGTGGCTCCAGGTTCTCTGTCCTCCTTCCTGCAGTTGCCTCCCCCCATAGTAGAAGAAGGGAGAGGAGAAAAACATGTCTGGGCAAGCCAGCACACATATAAGCCTATTTTGGCCCATTCAGGCCCACCAAGACAGCAGGAGAACTGGAAAAAGAATGAAGAATGTTGGAGAAAATTAAGTTTCCTGCATGTGATAGTAATAGAGTATTGAAGGGGTGAGAGACTTGAAAAGAGAGGAAAGAAAAGTCAAAGAGGATGAGGTAGAAAGCATATACTCAGGGTAAAATTATGCCATCCTTTGGTGCTACTATTGAGTGTTAAATTTTATTACACAGATATGTCATGTTATAATTTAATTACATTTTGTAGTGATGGGAAACAATAAGGTGGTACTCTGTGTGCCTGAGAATGAAATATTCTTTCAAATGTGTATTTATTTTCCACTTGTTATTCACAATAAACGTGATCTGTAGTTGCTACACCGATCTGACACTAAACTGGTGATTTATACCCAAACAATGAATTAGCAAAGAAGGAGATTCATTAAGATTTCATACAACTTCACCATGATTCACGTTTTCCAGTCTTTCTTTCTCCTTCCTCCCTTTGTGCTATTTTTCTTTTTAGAGGCTCAAAGGAGGCAAAATGTATGGGGGGGGGGGGGGGGGGGGGGGAACAGCACAAGTGAGTGAAGACATCTGTTAATTTTCAGCAGGGATGCACTGGCAGTGCAACCATTTTGATTTAGTTCCACCACTGGACTTAAAATCAAAGAACTGAGTATTCTCTTGATGCATGCAGTCATTTCTTGTAAACAGGTTTCTAAGTGTTCCAGTTATTACTGTCTTTTTTTTTTCTTGGTGAGATATCCTAGACACTAGGGTATAAGCTGCTTTTCATCCCCTCAGAATTCTGAATTCAGTCTTCACATATGTTGAGGGGCTTCTTTTTCCCTGAGGCAGAGAACTGAGGTTCTTTTTGAGTTGGATTATATTAATCATCAAACCCTAAAATGCCTCTTGTTCTACGCTCATTATCCCAACACTGGCAATATTATTAATTACTTCATACTTGTTTAATGTTTTCTCTAAGTCAGTGTAAATTCTAGTCAGGAGTAAAAAGGCTGATTTCTGAGAATTAGAAATTCTGGACTCATTATAAACCAGAGTACTTTACTGATAAATAAGTGCATGAGAAAAATAGAAGTGGATGTGAATTCAGTGTAATAAAGCTTAAATGTGAGTTGCCACTTACAGCTTTAATGCTTGCTTTAAGTAGTGGATATATAAATGAACAAGAAAACAAAACTTCAAATAAAGCACAGAAAACCTGTCAAATGATCACAGAGAAATAGTTTGGCTAAAGAATCATGACTTGTATGTTTGTGGGTTTGTTTTTTTTGGTTGGCTGGTTGGTTGGTTTTTCTTCAGTTTCATTTTTAAAGTGTCACTGTCCATCTCTGCAAAAAAGCTAACCAAAGTTCATGAGTGTAAGAAAACACATTTATAAGTGATTTTCATAATTTTATTTGCATATGGCTGTTTAAAAAACATTTTTAATAGTCTTGCTGAAGACTCTCTACCCATTCTAATTATTGTCATCTCCCAGCTTTCTATGACAATAAGCAACAGGAATTTTTTACAGTTTCATGAAGTTTTTCATCCTTTCTATGAAGTACAATTTAGTTGTTGCCCCAAGACTAGTTTTACACAGCGATAATGAATTCCAAAACATGCCCTAAGAGATATTCTCATGATAGATCCATTCTCCTGAACTATTCAGTACATGGCCTTTTTTTTTTTTTTTTTTCCATTTGGAGACCACATTAATAATTCCCTTGCTCCTACTGCCCAATCTGTACTTTTAATATGTAAGAGGACATTTCAAAACTAGATGATCATTAAGATCCCTTACTGCTCAAGCCATTCTATGATTCTTTATCAGGGAAGGAAGTTGTTAAGTCTGAATAAGATAATAGGCGTTAATATATACTGCTGTTGTAAGAGAAGGGGTCTGCTGATCTGATATGCACCACAGCATGTAGCAAGTCACCATAGCAAAGGAACACTGATCACTGAAGTCAGAATAAGTCTTAATGCTGCAGTTTCTAATACAAACCTATTTGGTATTGCATAGCGATGGAGTAACTGAAATGCTGATTAGATTTAAGGAGTTTTAGGTAGTGAAATATTTATGGGGTACAACAGTTGAAGAAATCATAGAATCTAATGCACTGGTGAGATAATATATTAAGTGGAACATATGAGAAACAGTGAGATAATGATGTGGTTATGTCATCTGTAAAAAGAAGGGAAGAAGGAATGGCTATTTCTCATTAGTTTTAAAGAGTTGACTCCCCAGAGGATCATTCTTATGATGAGGATGCAATGAATAAGGATATAGCAATTACTTAACTCCAATATGAGAAACACTCAGCAAAAGTTACAATCAGCAAAACCTGCAAAATTGGGGAGTTAAAGAACTGAATGACATGAACAGTCTTTTGAGGGGATAGAAGGCAATTCAAAAGATTACTAAAGTTTTGGAGTAAGAAATATCAACACTACAGGTATGAGTGGCTGAGTCAGCTGCTGTGGAAGAAAGCACCTTCTACAAGTCACCTTCAGGATGCAGTTGATTCCACTGTAGCATGGGGGCAAACTCTAAGGACTACGATAACTGTCTCATTAAGAATGGTTTGAGAACCCAGGGATTTGAGAGTGAGAGTGTCTGTCACACTCATAACACTATTGTGTTAATATTTTAATGACAGCATGACTTTGAGTTTGGAGTAATTATCCACTACTATTAACATAATCTAATTAGTTATTTTATAAGACTGCTATTCTCATAATTTTCTTATACCATCACTACCAGTTGTTATTTGCTGTTTTGTCCCATAGCTGAATGTGGTTGAACTGTAGTTGTACTTGTTATTGCTATGCTTGAGTAACAGAATTTACATAAGCTTTCAATCAACAAAAGCTATTAAATACCAGCTCCAGAACAAGAGGACACAGCCTCAGGCTGCGCCAGGGGAAATTTCGGCTCGAGGTGAGGAGAAAGTTCTTCACTGAGAGAGTCATTGGGCACTGGAATGGGCTGCCTGGGGAGGTGGTGGAGTCGTCGTCCCTGGGGCAGTTCAAGGCAAGGTTGGATGTGGCACTTGGTGCCATGGTCTAGCCTTGGGCACTGTGGTAAAGGGTTGGACTTGATGATCTGTGAGGTCTCTTCCAACCTTGGTGATACTGTGATACTGTGATACTGTGATCATACACACTTCCTCACATCATTAATCTCTTTCCTTGCTGAGTAAAGCATCTGCATGTTGCTGAAGACTATGCGGCTAACAGCTTGCCCCATTAAATTCCATTTCCTCCTCTTGTGATTCTTCCTTCAACCTGGCTCCCTTGCTGCATTCTGTCCTTTGCTTGTGTCTTTCCATTAGTGCTTAAACACTCTTCAATAAAAACCTTAATATCTGGGCTCTGCATCTAATCTTGCTTCCACAAGCCCTCTGAGGAGAGGTTGAGGGAGCTGGGGTTGTTTGGCCTAAAGAGGAGGAGGAGGCTCAGGGGTGACTTCATTTCTGTCTACCACTACCTGAAGGGAGGCTGTAGCCAGGTGGGGGTTGGTCTCCTCTCCCAGGCAACCAGCAGCAGAACAAAAGGACATAGTCTCAAGTTGTGCCGGGGGGAGGTATAGGCTGGATGTTAGGAGGAAGTTCTTCCCAAAGAGAGTGATTTGCCATTGGAATGGACACCCCAAGGAGGTGGTGGAGTCACCATCCATGAAGGTGTTCAAGAAAAGCCTGGCTGAGGCACTTAGTGCCATGTTCTTGTTGAGTGGATAGGGCTGGGTGCTAGGTTGGACTGGATGATTGCAGGGTTATGTGCTGTTAGCCAGGAACAACTGATAGCCTTGGAGGAGTTACAACATAAACCTTGGGCTAGAGACATGTAGGATAACACACACTAAGCTGATAAGAAGGAATTTATGACACGCTGACCTGTTTATGTTACAAGGCTTGCTGTGTTGCTTAGAAGTTAGAGCTAGGCAGAAGTTGTGAAATCTTTGCAATAAACTGAATTAGAGTAGCCAATCAGCAGTATACACGAGAAGCTTAATGAACTAATCACTGAGAGTTATCTGTATAGAATAGAACTGTATTGCCTATAAAAGATCGTGGATTTGTTACAATAAACGGAACTTTCTTGGCATCCAAGAGTCTCCCCGTCCCCCTGTTGCGGCAGATGATCTTGGAGGTCTCTTCCGACCTGGCTGGTTCTATGATTCTATGAACCCTTTCTTTTTGCATAGATTGGCTCAGACTGCAAAAATGTTATGATTTCTTAACAGATTTTATCCATCTACATTTGTCTAATCTTTCCCAACACCTCTAATTTCCCTTCATCTCTAATCAAAGATTCCTGAAAAATTCTTCTGGAGCTACATATCAGAAAAGAAATTACATTTTTTATTTACAATCAGTGATTCTCAGTTGACACTGTTATGTGTTTTCCTTTTAGCTGAACTTCTTATGCCTCTCCTTATCTCTCTTACTAGTCATTTAGCAGCAAAGATATTCTTCTTGAGTGAATTAAAATAAGATAGTTTGCATTCTCACTTTTTTGTTCACTTTTACTTGCCTGGGTTCAAATATATAGTTGCTGACTGTTCAGAAAGAGTGAACCTTTCAGTATCTCTTATAATTCTTCATGACAGAGCTACTATGATCCATGAATATCTACTGAACCCTGTCCAGAACATGTTCAGTACAGACAGAGTGCTGTGGGAATGAAGCTGTGGAATCTTGCTTTTCCATTGAATATGTATGAAGGGTATAATTTTTTTAAGATGTGCCATTTGGCTAAATTGTGTGGTTTTCCACATCTCTGGCAAAACATTCATGTTTCCTGACAAACTTCATCTCCACAGTTCAAAGGATGAGGCACAAAGAGAAAAGGCACTTTTAGAAGATTTCTAGATTTACTTAACATGGACAAACTCCCAGATATTCACCTTCAGCCTCAGTCAGAGGAATATCTACTCTATCTGCTCTTGATTTATTTTATTTTATTTTTAAACTAGGCAATCTGTGTTTTCAGATTGTTATGGTTTAGCTAATTTTTAAGTAGTAAGGCAGGTAGAAAAGGAATGTGAATATCTGAAACAATGTGATGGTTTGGGTGTTACCCACCCCCCCCCCACACTCTTATGAAATCACCCAGACTAGACTCAGCTGTCTGGAAATTAAAGAATGAAGCTTTGTATTTACAGCTTAGCACAATATACAAGCAGATAATTACAATATATACAGAAATATACAAGTTAGAAATAATACAGAAGCACAACAACCCTCCCAGAAACCGGAGTCCCCAGGAGGGGCTCCCAACCACCCTTTCATTGCTATACCTTATCCTGGAGTTTGCCTTACATGCAAGGTGAGATTGGAGGAACAGCAAGTTAGAAAGCAGAAGTATTAGCTACGCAGAAGTATTAGTTACACAGAAGTAGCCCATGGGGAGAAAAGTACAGGCTCCCAGAGACCCACATGAACTACCTTATCTATGTTTGTGGTCTTGTTTTTATACATCTCAGCAAGCCTAAGAATGAAGTAGACATCACCGATGTTCTCCTTTTCACAGCCTATAATCTAATTTCTCTCACTAAAATATTCCATCTAGCCTCAAACTAGCAAAAGCAACAGGAAATCTGAATTACCTTTAAATAAGTTTGTGCTGGTTTGAGGCTAATTGGAATATTTTACTGGGAGAAATTAAATCCTTAGCTGTGAGAAGAAAGGGGAAAAAAAAAACCAGTACTCATATCACTTGTTCTTCTTCTGAGAAACACAACCAGTCAAAATATAGACAAGACACTTCTCACACACTTCTCAGCTCCCAATTCTGTTCTTTCTGGTGAGTCTGTGTGGTTGCCTCTGCCTTAACTCTAATCCGACCTAACCCTTTTTCATCTAACCTACTTGTCATCTTTTTGACATCTCACCTCATATCTCTCCAGATTTATCATGTGAGATATACAGGGACTGATCTGGTTATTTCTGAAGGGAGGGAAAGAGGGGGAAGGCATGAGGAGGTTTGAGTCAGGAGCCTCCTGTCAGTCTGATTGCTTTGAGAGGTATTTTGTGTTTCTGTATTACTTTTAACTTGTATGTAACTGTAAATATTGTGTATATATATGCTTGTAAAATGTGCTAAGCTGTAAATGTAGCTTCATTCCTTAACTTCCAGACGGCCGAGTCCAGTCTGAGTGATTTCGTTGTGTGGGAGGGTGTGGGTAAATCCCAAACCATCACAAAGTTGCAGAACACCTTTCTTGTCTCTTGGAACATTTTATTTAGTAGTATGTAGTCCTTAACTTGATCTTAATTTGTAAAGGGCATTCCTACATTTTCATATAATATAATTTTGCTGTAAGGACTGGTCAAAATAGGATTTTAAATCAGCGTCAGCATTATTTGTTTAACACTAGACTGGCTTGTCTGCATATTGTAAACACAATGATTTGCTTCCCAGAAAGCAGCACTATCAAGTTTTATCAAGATTATAACCATGTTTGAGAAGCAGAACAGTATGAGTGTGGTGAGGTTCTGGAATGCATTGCCCGAGGAGGTTGTAGATGTCTCCTTTGTGGGGGATTCAAGGCCAGGATTGTGTGAGGCCTGGAGAAGCTGAGTTTAGTTGAGAGGTGTTCCTGACCATGGCTGGGAGGTTGGAGTAGATGATCTCTAAAGTCCCTTCCAACCATTCTATGAATCTGTGATTGATACCAGTGCCCTGACACCTAATGTCTGTTAAGATATCCCAAGAAATTTTATTAAGGGTAAAAGCATTAATCCCATTACTCTGGTGAAAATCTAGCCTGAGTAAATTGATTCTGTGTGAAACGTTCCTGTACTTCTCTCTGAAGAGGTTATCAAACACTTCTTTTTTAACAGTATCTTTTTCTTCCTTAGGGGGATGGGGTGGGAATGTGTGTGGGGTGTGTTAGTTGTTAGTCTGTAGAGTTTTTTTTACAGAGATTTTGCCATATAAAATAGCTACTATGCTAGATCTGTGCACTGGCATAGTGAATGATCACTTCACAGAACAAAAAGCTCTACTGACAGAATAAAAAATGAAAAGCAAAGAATATAATGAAAATGAAAGTTGCTTGCAGGAAAACTAATGAAATAAAGGGCCTCAGATACAGCAAACTTCTGTGCTGTATACTTATAGAAAGACAAGATTTATTGGAACAAGAACAATAGGCCATTTGAGGATGACATTTTAAGGCAGCTCCTTGGTACTCCTCAGCCAGTTTCCAAAAGTCATTTGAAGACATGATTGAACTGATGCTGGCTGGTGCTAAGGGCAGTTATTATCTCTTCACCCTTCTATGAATGAAGTTTGGCTATGAACATTTTTCATTCTCTTATTAGGGAAAAATATACTTTGTGAGAACAGAATGAAGTAAAGCATAACAAACTGATGAACATCGTAGTATCAGGCTGTTCACTTAGATGCTATAATTAATATTTGTCATTTTTTAAATGCTTGTATTTTAACATAATTTTTACACCTTTTTGGGGCTGATGATTATTGTGATAATTATCTGAACTGTTAGCTGATAATTCCATGTAACTCCTGCTGTGTGTGTACTCACTAATGGAAATTGGTGTTTCCTCTGCTCATATCCATCAAGAATGTAAACTTTTCTACAGTTTCTAATCAATACCCTGAGAATCCCTCAATAAGTAGCACCTATGAAATATAACCATGACAGAGAAATGACCCTTTGACAATATTTTTTAAGATTTACTACTAAGCATTACCTCAGCTGGTTTAACGTAATTGAAGAACATTGAAATTTTAGCATCTGAGTTGTAAATGTAAACAGAAGCAGGAGCTGAATCCAGTCAGCAGCAGAATAGATGTACTTGAAATTCAAAAACATACTTCACCAGAAGTAAAAAATTAACTAGATAAAATGTTAACTTGATGAAAATGAAGAAGTAGAGGAGAATGAGTGGAGGAGAATGAGTGGAAGAGAAGGATTTTCTCCTGTATGTTACCTTGCTTTTTGAGTTAACAAGATGAAGGTTCCATGTTGGTGTGCACATGTAGTCTGTGCAGATTTATCATTAACTTTCTTACAAATAATTTATGTTTTTAACAATTATTGTCTGTTCAAACACTAACAATAAAATGATGAATATAAAGAAGTGGTTTCCAGTGTTAATCATACAGAAGGTGCTCTTCTTAGTTTTTCCCTCTGACATTTGGTTCTGTCTTATCCAGGACCAACTATTGTTAAGTACAAGAAATTTTTAGGTCTGCACTTTGCTACCTACTGTATTTCTTTATGTGTATTTTCTAGAGAAACTCTAATATTAACAGAGAAGAAAGAGTCACTGACAAACAATCCTCTACTTATGACTAAAACTTTTGTACTATTTCATGGCAGGGATATCAATCTCCATTTATTTATGTGACCGACTATCAAAACGCCTCAGCGGAAGAAAGGTTAGAGAAGAGATGAGACATGTGACAGGTTAAGCTTGACTGCTGACATATGAACTGTGTATTTTTAGCTCATATCCAGGACTAAATGATAACAGTTGCTGTGTCAACAGATGACCTCTGCTAGTCTAGAAGGAGGATCAGGAAAAGGAGAGAAGAGACATGAGTTGAAATGAGACTTAATGCAACAGCAAGACTTATACCAATGTGTTATGGGTTGAATTTAAATCTGCTGCTGTTGTTCAAAACCATCCTGCATCACATCAACTTCAGAACAAAAGTACTGGCTCTAGCAAAGTATTATGGGGCTTGAAGTTCAAATTGTAACGTTAGAGTCCTCCTGTTCCAATTGCTGCTTTTGCGGGGGTTTTGGTGTTGGGTTTATTTGGAGGGGATGGTGGTGCGATGGGTGGGAGTTGGTTATCTCTTTGTTTTCTGCTTTATTCTACTGCTTTTCTGCATTTCCTATGCTTCTTCTGAAATAGGATAAGATAATTGTGCATTATGTTATCTCATTTACATTAAACTCTTTTTATTTCAACTTTTTATGTTACTTTTCACTCACTTCTGTGTTGGAGGGAAACAGGCAGGCTAATCTGTTACAGCAGGCTAACTCATTACACAATGTCAATATGAAGTACACAAAGTTATAACTAGTCCAGGAAAATAGGTGGGAAGGCAGTCCTCAAGAGCAGAAGGAGGAGGATTAGTGAGCAGGAGGAGAAATAGCATCAGAAGCAGTCCAGACAGGAGCAGGACCAAAAGCAGGAAGCCAAGCCTACTAAGCTGCTCTTTCACTCCATCTCCTCAGCAGGACAGAGGAGGAAAATGTGATGGAAAACCCTGTGGTCTGAGGTAATGACAGGGACACCACTCAGCAGTTACTATCATGAGCAAAGAATACTCAAGTTGATGAAAAGAGATAAAAAAATTTACCAAAAAAAAAAAAAAAAAAAAAAAAGAGTAGAATGGTGAGAAACAAAGATAAAATTAAAAATACCTTTCCTCCCTCTCTCCTTCTTCCCAGGCTCAATGTAATGTCTCCATTTATGGCTATCCTATATCTTCACCCTGAATGGCATGAGGAGCTGGACAATGAGGATTGAGAGAGCTCAAATTACTTCCTTTGCCACTCCATTTTCCTTACATTTTTCTCCTTGTCCAGAGAGGAGTTCCTTTTGAAGGATGCACTCTTTCATGAGCTGCTCCAGTGCAGGTCTTTCCTACAGGGAGCAGTTCCTTAAGCTCTGCTCCAGCAAGATTACATTGTTTAATCATTCTGCAAAATCAGAATCTCATGCAACATCAAATCTTCCTTGTCTGCAATGTTTAAAAGAACATGGTCAGAGAGCACTGGATTCTGACAGTTTATAATAATTTTTAAATATAAAACTGAGAGTCAATCAAGAAAAAAAAATTACAGAGCTAAAACAGTGTTTATAACAATGACACAGAAAAACAAAACAAAAAACCAACAAACAAACAAAACCCCAAACAAACTCAATTACTATGTTTGGCATGATTGAAAGGAGAAAAAAGGGAAAATAATAGTTATAACTCTGTTATTACTCTGGTTTGTCCAAAGTAATAAACATGATATAACTCTTTAAAGGTTGAATTTGAACTCAGTTTAGGGGGTGACTAATTCCATTTATGTCCAGACCACCAGTATGGTGATCCATGTCTTCAAATCTCTGAACAGCATTAATTACACCTGAATACAACATTTACTTTTTTTCAGGAAACCAATGACAAGAAAATACTTACTGCTTTCATATCTTGCAGTGTATTTTGATATAGCTATTAGTGGTAGATTTTCCAAAATATTCTAACTTTTATTTTTTTTTTTTTTTTTTAGTACTTGTGTTTGGCTGAAAATATTTAGGCTACTGTTAACATTTGAGTTCACTTTCCACTTTATTTTCTGTCTTGCAGATTAGATTGGCAGTCCCTTACTTTAAAAAGATGGCATTGCTTGAAAGCTTTATTTTGAAAGAGCCTCCTGTTCCTTGTTTAGTATTTAGCTTTGTTAAGCTATGTCATATTAGATTAAAAGCAAGTATCAAAAAAATTAATAGTGAAATCTCTACTCTGCCAAACAGCCAATATCCAGCGTCAGTCACTATCAAAACAACCTGTGAATCTTGGATGGGTCTCTCCTAATTATAAAACAATTTGATCTGGAGTCTTAGGAGTACAAACCTTGGCTCCATCCACATACAGCATCAAATCCATAGATACTTCATGGGTTGTAAATAGCTGATGGATTAACTCTCTTGCACTTGAAAAACCTTACAGAAAGGGTCCCTTGCTTCTCATGGAGCTTTCACAGATACTCTCTTTGCTTTTTAAAAATGCAAGGAAAAGTATGTCTCATTGTACCACTGTGGTAAGACACTTTTTTTTTTGAAGGGAAGTCTAATTAGTTTTGACATTTTAATTGAAGAATGATAAATGTCTTCTACCATATTTTGTAGAACCTGTTCACAGACGACTACTTACATAAGATTTCATCCACAGCAGACTCTGGGTATGCTTTGAAACTTTTTACTATAAATAAATAAAAATAAAAAAAGCAAAATATCTGTCCTTTTATTTTTCCACACCTCACTCTGTTGTGAACGACATATATTCTTTGGAATTATCTTCTGTGCTAGTTTGAAGCAGGCAGAATATTTTGGTGAAAAGAACTAGATAATTGGATGAAAAAGGAAAACAATGGTTGTGTCTCCTTCTCTCACAGGCTCGCTGAGATATATGGGAACAAGAAGGGTAAACATTAGATAACTTTTGCCATTTTCTCACTCTGCTTCTGGCTTTAGACAAAGCTACATCTCCTTAACCTCACTGTCACTAACCTTGCTCCTTAACATCTTGGCTGCACCTCTATTTTTCTCAGGATTGGGGTAAGGTTGAGAGGGGCAGGGGGAGGGGCAGGGGTGGTTGAGAGCCCCTCCTGGGGACTCAGGTTTCTGGGAGGGGAGTTGTGCTTCTGTATTATTTTTGCTTTGTATATTTCTGTATATAACTGTATATACTGTAAATAGCTGCTTGTATGTTGTGCTAGCTGTAAATAAATAGCTTCATTTATATTCCCAGAGCCTGTCTGAGTTAGCTGGGGCATTTCTAAAGTGTGGGGGGGTGGGATAGAAGACAAACCACCACATCTTCATTATTGATCAGACAATTATTTGTAGTTCAATACCTACTTACTGGTATGTCTGTAGAGGTTTATAAATACATCCAAGTAGTATTTCAGAGTTAATGGGAATATGACAGAAGAAATAATATTTTTTTAAAGTGATTTCTTTGTTTTCACTCAAAGACAAATGTCCTCTGCATAGTCCTACAACATCTGTCTTATAAATACCTCAATGTCTGTTTGGCTTTAAAAAAAACAGGAAGCAAAGCACTTTCCCTGGTCAAAATGCCTTTGAGTCATTAAGACTTTGTGGTGGAGGGGCAGCAGCCCCAAAACTGAGGCCTCTCTATGCCTCTACATGCCTGGACATGTTCTTCTGTCAGGACCCATGGCAGTAAACAGGTTGTGTAACAAACACACACCCAGTCCATGTACCCCTGGGGTCCGCCCAGGTAATCCCCTATTGGGAGGGTCCAGGCAAACATCTACTGCCTATTAAGGTTACGTTTGGCTTACTGCCGGCCTGATTGGTCACTTTGGATGTCCAAATGAGCCACGAATCTCGGCTCAGAGTCTATGAAAAGGGGTGCAAAGGAGCACCATGTGTTCAGAGCATTCAGTGCGTCCAGACTCAGAGGTTCAAGCTCAGCTCTCTGATCCATATAGCAGCACCCTGCTGCCCTGACCTGCTTGCATGGCCTAGACACAGGATCAGGCCTCACTTGCAAACATTACTGAGGCTCAGACCTCTTGCACTGATCTCAAGGCACAGTTAAGTTGTCTGCGAACCCTTTGAGGAGCAGAGCACATGCACACCTGCATTTGGTACATGTATGGGGAGCCGAGAGCCCCCTGCCTAAGCCTAGAGCAGCCGTACATACTGGCTTGTTATCCTGCATTTATCTATGGAGCTCAAGTCTCCCTGCAGCCCGGCATAGACCCTGCTTGCCAGCTGCCTGTAAGCCTGGAAAGATCTAAGCACAGCGGACCCTTTCCAGACTGTCTGCAAACCTACAAACACAGCCTGCTAGTTGTACAGATGACAAATCCTTCTCCTGCACCTGGAAATCCTGCCAGCTGATCATCCCTGGACACACGGCATCCAGAAGAAGCAATAGCACTAAGGCAGAGACCACTTCACTCCAGGAGAGAAGGTCAGAGAAATCCTGTTTACCCCAGAGACTGGGAACACTTATCATTCACCTGCAAGCTGGGACAGATTCCAGCTTCACCAAGACCTAAACACTGGGCACACGCTGTGACACAATCCCGGGAGGGTGATTAATAATTGATACTTAAGAGCAACACTTTTAAGCAAGCTTTAATTCCTTTGTAATATAAGTTACTTCTGTCTTAAGAGCAGACACAGTTTCAGTCCTTGCTGGGTAGACAGTATAGTTGTTAAGAGGCATTAAGCCTAAGGGAATCTTTCTCTGTGTCTATAGTTGTTGATAATTTGATATTTCCATTTAATAATCCAATCCCTGTAAAAATATTCCAACTGTTTTCATAATCTTGCACAACGAACCTAAATTTCATAGTGGTTGGGTATGGTATAAATTTGTAAATATCAATCTTAATAAATAATTTTATAAAAAATTAATACTGCCTCAAATTAATTTCTCATCTCCACCTAACAGAGGAGGAATAAGAGAAACCCCTCCATGACAGACTTATGTTCCCTTAACCTTCATGTAGTCTCCACACATGGTGACAGGCTGAATATGAAAGTTCTAGAATTAGTAAGCATGACTAATGTCTGTGCTATTAATATAAGGAACAGCAGAGTATGTCCATGCAGATCTACTTATGGACCATGCATCTTGCATTAATTTCTCAACTTGAATCTCCCTTTGTGAAATTTTATTTATGAGATTTTATTTGTTAAACATTAGACTTGCGACCACGTTGCAAATAAATCTATGCTCAATGAAATATTTTCCAATTCAATGAAATGGTGAAATAAACCAACCACTGACCAAAAAAAAATCTTGAGACTGACAATGGTGATTATCCTGTTTAGCAGCAGCGAGGTGTGAGACACACTTTTGAAAGACAAGGGCTTTGTATGAGCCCTTGCACATGCATACCAATAGCTTCCTGAAATACAAAATGTTTAGGCACAGCACAAAGTGACAGATAAAATGTTTGGAGTAAATCATTTAGATGCAACTGACATCCTGCTTAAATTATAAATTATGGCAACGATAAAACTAGCTGACAAAGCTGGAAACAAGCAAAATGCTCCTCAAGTGAAATTATCATATCTTTAACAGCTATATCAAAAGAGACTTAAACTTACATCTAAAAGGTTTAGTCATCACTTTTTGTATATCCTATCTTCTCTCAGCCTTGCTAATGGAAATGCAGTACCAGAAGCCATTTAAAAACAAGCTAGAAATTCCCAGAGTCTATATTTCTTCCTTAACAACTCAGAATAGAATTGCAGTAAAAATGAAATCCTTAGATTTAGATTCACAAACGTACCGAGGAATCAAAAAAAAGCAACATAAAAAATAACAACTGTGAACGTAAAAGCCCAGGACTACAAGGAATGAAAACCTACTCTTCAGTCAGTTGAAAGACTATCAGTGACTGGCCTTCACCAGTAAAGCTTACTCTGAGTCTCGCTGCATCTAGTTTTAGTCTTAAAGTCCTGCCAGTCATTCCTACTTGCATTTCTCCAGATGCTTTGTGGAAATCTCAACACATATCTATCTGTTTGCATTTCATTGCAGAGTTCATGTCAATCCATGTTTAAATGGCATCAAAGCTGCACTCAATAGCAGCATATCTGCCATAACTACTTTTTTCAGGAAAAGCCTATAATCTATTCTTTCTCACTAAAATATTCCAATTAGCCTCAAACTATCACACTCACCATGCAACATCTTACTCTATGATATTCCTAGTAAGGTAGAGACCATCATCTGGGAGGAATCAGAATTTTTCACTTTACTTTGTCTTGCAATGTCCTTTAATAAAGGAATACTTTCAAAATATATGGAAGCCTGTAGAGCTCACATATATGAGAGAATAAAAACCATGAAAAACCTGCATAAAGCACAGGGGTGATAAACATCCCTCTCACTTTGGTTTATTTTATTTAGTTCTACAAACAGAGTGAAATTGAATCAATGTAATTAAAACACTTAATTCAGGCACTGCAATGTCTAAGTATCGATGGGAGAATCTTCAGGCTTTTAAGGAACAATTCAGATAAATTAAGGAATTGGATATTTCAGGTTGTTTTCTATCAAACCACACACCACAGTGAAACTTTAGGCAATAACAGATCTTTTACCAGAAGAGGCTTTTCTAACAATAGATGGGTAACAAGAGAGTTACCTTAATGAAATGACAATGCAGCTAACAGAGTCAGTCATTTTTGTCTGGTGTCTTTCTCTGAGATCTTCCTGAGCTCCTGGAAACTTTGTCACAGGCCTGAAAATTCTCTAAAGAACTTGATCTCTGGTTAGGGAGAATCAAGCATTCTTTTATCTGGTGTTAAAGAGAGCCTGTATTAAAGCCAAGACTAAGGCATAGCTGCCAGAGTCCTTAGCAAAAATGCATCAGTTTACATGGCAGGGTGCAAAAAAGGGGGTTTCCAGGTCAGAACAGCATATTAACACTCTCAGGTGGTGACGAATCATAAGGCATGTCCACCAGAGTGTTAGATTAGCTCACCTGGACAGGGCAGAGGTTTCAACACAGATAGCAACAGCTTCAAATGGTGAGTGTAGCCCTTAAGTTCCAGGCTGCAAGGAGTATCTGTAGCCTCTTCTTGGGACTAGAGAAGTGGTCACCTTTCCTGCAGGAGGTGTGCTATTGTTAAAGAGCTGTGTCATCAAATAGAAGAGATACAGGAGGAAATGAGGACCTTGTGCAGGATCAAAGAGGATGAATGAGACTATCAGAGGCCAGAACCCCAGCTGCAGTGGAGAGACAGGCAGAGCCTGTTCCTAACAGAACAGTAAATTGAAAACACAGAAAGGTAAAGTCTGGAAGCTGGTCACTTCTGGCTCCAAGAGGAGAGCTCCTGCTCCATCTGGAGTCTTTAAACTATGGAACATGTTCATTGTCCTTAAAGCTGAGAAGGAGGAGCTGTGTGTGCTTTCAAGCAAAGGATTTGAGCTGACTCACTCTTAACCACATTATCAGGTGAATGGTGTGTGTCATCAGGTAACTTTCTGAGGTACTCGATCCCACTCTACCAAAACTCTTTTGTTTGTTTGTCTTCTTTAATAAAATCACCTTGAGATAAGAGGGAATTCTGGAGTAAAGAAGATTTGCCCTTAGTCAAAAAGGATGAAATGAGGGAGTATTTAAGCAAATTTGCAATACATAAATCCCCGTACCCTAAGAGAATGTACCCATGAGTACTTAAGGAACTGGCTGGATCTACATGACTCTATTTGAATGAGAGGATTGGACAAGATGGCCTTCAAACTTCCCTTACAATGATTCTGAGCTTAAGAGTCAAGTAGGTAAAAGCTGTAAAGAGATAATAAATTTTGAAATCCTTAAGATGCTTACCTCCCATTCAAAGCTTTCACAGAATTTAAAGGGATGGAAAATAATCCCCTATACACTTACAGGAGTGGAGATTCAAAGAAAAACTTGAAATGAGCAAAGATCAGAATATCTGAATAGTAGAACAAATGGAGAACAGAAATATATCCTTTTAACATTATGGTGTGAATTCTAAGACAAACCTGAGATGTTCAGACAATGTTAAAAAAACCCCAAAACTACTTGATTTTTCTATTGTTATCCATAGTAAGTATTGTCACAGCAGATATATGCAATTCGACACCTAGGGATGAAGAAAAGTTTGCTACAGAAACATTTTTTTCTTTAAACAATTTTCAAGGAAGATGTGGAGAGATTAATTTGACTTTGGGCTAGGAGGATAGCCCCTTCATTTCAGTTTTGCAGTTCATCCACCTCACAGTTTCACAAGGCTAAAATACATTATTTTCAAAGATAGTGTGCTCTGAGTTTGGTTTTGGGTTTTTTTTATGTCACCAAACCTCTTGGGTTTTTCATCTTACAGTACATTATCTGCATAATAATAATAATAATAATAATAATAATAATAATAGTGATGATAATGATGTGTGGGACAACTCATATAAAACAAGCCAATGTAAAGAATGGAGTTATGTATTCTTTATGCTTTGTTCATGTCGTGGAGGGCCTGTCGGCCTGAACAGAGGCTTCTTTATGCCTATGCATGCCTGGACATGTTTTTCTGGCAGGACCCCTGGTTGTAAACAGGGTTGTGTAACACACACACGCCCAACTCGTGTATCCCTGGGGTCTGCCCATGTGATCCCCATATTTGGGAGAGTCCAGGCAAACAGCTCCTGCCTACTATGGTAAGGTTTGGCTAGCTGCCAACCTGATTGGTCACTCTGGTGGCCAAAGGGTGCATTAATCTTGGCTCACAGTCCATAAAGTGGGGTGCACAAGAGAACCACATGTTCAGATCTGTTCAGTTCAGATTCAGCACAGCTCAGCTCAGTGCAGCTCAGCTCTCTGATCCACCTGCAAAGATCAGCTAAGCTCTGACCTTCACCTGAAGCACCCAGGCGCTCATACTTACACACTCGGGTGCCATAGCATAGATCCAACGCTCTGAGGCACAGAGCTCATGCTTTGATTCAAATCGCAGCTAACCTGTCTGCGTACATTAGATGCAGAGCTCATTGAAGCCTGCGCAAATGCATATATATAAGGAGCTGATAGAACCTCCTAAACAATCTCCGCTTATCTGCAAGCTATATCATTTATCTACAGAGCTCAGACTCCCAGCTTAAAGCCTGGTAAGAGAACCAGGAAGGAGACTTCTGGATTGTCTGCCCACACACATGGCCTGCTGGCTGTGAAAGTATTGTGCCAAGAGACAGCACGGGCATTCTTCTCCTGTTCCTGGAATCCTGCCAGCTGATAATCCCTGGACGCAGCATCCAGAAGAAGACAGCAGCATCGAGGCAGAGACCATCTCATGCCAGGAGAACAAAGGTTAGAGAAAGAAACCTGTTTACCCCAGAGACTGGGAAGATTTATCATTTCCCCTCAAGCCGGGAAAATTCCAGCCCCACAGAGTCCACAGGCAGAGACCCCTGGAAATCTGGACACTGGGCACAGGCTGTGACACAACCTTGGGAGGGTGATTAATAATTAGTCACAAGGCTTGATTCCTCTGTAATATAAGTTGCCTCTGCCTTAGAGCAGAAAGAGTTTCAGCCCACCCTGCTGGGCAAAGAGCATAGTTCCCACACGGCACTAAGCCAAAGGGAAATTCCTCTCTCTGTTTATAGTTCAAATGTTTTGCAAGTTATTGACCAAATCCCTGTATATATTATAGCTTAATTGTTTTCATAACCTTGCACAAAAGAAATAAGTTTTAATACACAGTGGTTGGGGGTGGCAAGAGTTCATAAATATTAATTTTAATAAATCATATTTTTATATAAAATTAATACTGCCTCAAATTAATTTCTCACCTCCGCCAAATAGGCGTAGGTACAGAGAAACCCCTCCACAACAGTTCATTTTAAAGAGAACAAGTAACCATAAAATATATTTTCCAACTATCTCACAAGCATCTCTTGTTGTCTTTGCTCATTTGCACATTATCTCACAGTTCCTATTGTTATAGAACCAGTTCTATTTCCTTAGAAGAATTTCAAAAACATCTGTTTTCATCAGTAAGTGCTGTGCATCATGATTATGGTGATCCTTAGGCTTCTAAGTCAGACTGCAGCCCCATGCTGATGGCAGGTCAGGAAACACAAAGTACATGTTTGCACCTGTTTCTTTTGTTCTACAATGATTACAAAATTAGATGGGGAAAAAAAAGCAATAAAAAAGATTCCTAAAGTTTTGAGAAAATAAGTAGTCAATCTTCTAGACAATTGTACCTAGTCGTTTGAGAGGCCACAGGGCAATATACACAAGCATAGGGCTGACAAAATACAGCTTAAGACAATCATCTATACTCTCAGCTCCAGCTGTAGGTACAGGATGGCTAGATTTTATTTTAGTGGAACAGTAAGTGAGATGTAGGTCAGAATATATGCTACTAAAAAGGTATATGAACTTGTAGCAATAAATATTTAGCAATAATTTTTACATTGGTGAGGCTTTAGCAGTTAGCTTTGAAGGGATATAAGTCCTGAAATTCTTCATTGCAGTAATACGTCAGTAAGTTCTATGATTATTACTTCTTATCAAGATCAGTCTTGACTTCTGTGAAATGCAATTTGTCAGAATAATGTTTTGATTGTGGTAACTAATGCTTTCAGCCACAAATATAATTTCATCTAAAATATTGAATAGAATTGAACTTTCCACATTAAAGCATTGTTACACCCTTGTTGTGGTAAATTCAGTGCTTTGAATCCATTAACTCTCATTGTGTGCTGTTATCATCCACTGCTAAAGATTAGTTACTGACACATTTATCAAAGGATGATAAATGAGCTGTCCTTTCAGATGTCTGATTATCTGACCTTTATTCAGTTAAAAGCACAAGGGCCTGACAGTGTTAAGTGCTTGCTAGTTCAGAATGAAATTGAATCTAGGAAATGAATGTCTGGTATTGTCTTCAATAATACAAATTTAGTCCATCAATATATGTTTAAATTAAACAAAACAAAATTTGTTGTAAAGCTGTATAGAAACCTCCTATTTCCATACAAGTTTGTTTTCATAAGTTTGTTATCTCATGAAGAATTCTTCATTCTGAAAGTTCCCTTTGAGAAGAGAGAACAGTTCTATAGGTATCCACCAGTCTGTAGATAGCCAAAAAGCACATAAGGTTACAGAATACTTTCCAATATCTAAAAAACTGCATTAGCTTTTATCTGTTTCCATGATGTTCAAACAGCTTCTGTCATCTGGATGACCATTCAAGAAATCCTCATCTGAAAGTTCAAGTATCAAGTGAATTTATCAACTTCAGATAAGTAATTCTGTATGCTCACTACTACTAACTTGCTCTTGCAAAACCACAGGCTTTATGCGTATTTTCATATGTAAAGGTTAGATGCAACTTACAGAATGCATAAAGTAAATTCAGAAAAATAATCAGTGTTAAATAAACAAACATAAAATTGCTTTTGACTTTCAATGTGAACTAAGCTTTTATTGAAATTAGATGTCTAAGCTTCCACTTCAAGGAGCAATAAATACTGTCCAGATAATCTGTGCTAAATGTTATAGCTGATGTGAACTTTTAGTAGTGGGTTAGAAAATACCAATACACCTTCTTGCAGAAAGATTTTTATGCAACCCAGCCATCTTTTTTTGGCTGCTCCTTGTCACTAAGGGAAAGAATATTTAAAGCAAGACTGAGATTTATGAATATCCTTGACATTAAAAAATTAAAAAAAAAAAACTAAAACATATCTAGAAAAATATCTTCTGTTATACAGAGGATGTAGCTATGTTTTCTTTCCCAGACAAGTATTGATAATTGTATCCTCTCTCCAAGGCAGCTGGACAAAGACTATCCTTAAACTAGTAGTCAAGATGTTGTGTTGTTAACACATGAGTGAGCCTTCACAACTTACTATGATGAAAAAATCACCTTGACACAAGGCCAAGACCACCTAGTTTCACTAGATGGAGTGTATACAAAGATCACAGCACATGCATTGTTTGAAGTTATTTTTCGTATCTTGAGTGTAAATACTAAAAGAGAGAGTGATTTGCCATTGGAATGGGCTGCCCAGGGAGGTGGTAGAGTCACCGTCCCTGGAGGTGCTCAAGAAAAACCTGGATGAGACACTTAGTGCCATGGTCTAGTTGATTTGCTAGGGCTGGGTGATAGGGTGGATTGGATGATCTTGGAGGTCTCTTCCAACCTGGTTGATTCTATGATTCTATGATTTTTGGAAGACTAAGTAGGTGAAGGCACCTTTGAAGAGTTGTGTGTAGCAAAATCTTTTCCTGAGGACAGATCAGTCCTAGGGATCATTTATTAAATTAGCATACTTCATCCATGCCTTTGTCTATGATGTCCTTTTAAAAACAAAACAGTCACTGGCAGTATGACTGAAGATCAGATTAACATTTCTCCCTTTACTTACCCTCTTTCAGGCCAGTTGTTCTTAATTGATTTTGTACTAGAGTCTTTTGGAGTGATATTCATGACACCAGTTGCCCTTTTACCTGCCAGTGTATATTTAAAGCTGGTCATCATGGTATTTATTTTCTTTGCTAATTTATTGACAGAGCATTTTCCTTTTCTGTGATAGCTACTATTTCTCAGTATGTACCTACCCTCTAAGTAGAAATGAATGAAAACTTAAGGTCAGGCTGAGTGCAGGGTGAAATGTAGCTAAGTTTTCCTATGTCCAAGCCCCCACCACTGACTGACATATTTCGTTGGTGCAGACAGAGATTCAACACACATTAAAGTCACAGTCTGTCAGGTGGCAGGCTAAACTTCCTTTGCTAGGTTTCTACAGACTGTAAATGTAGACTTAGACCTCTGACATCTCTCTAACTTACATCTAGATATATGTATCTAATTATCTTCATACCACATTAAATCATAACCACAGGTATTTAACTGCCCAGACAGAGACATGTAGTAGCTTTTTACATGCAATCAGATATTCTCATGGGCCTACTACAGTCTCTCCAAAAAGGTGTGCACAGTATGTAGGATTTTATTGTGTTCCAGATCTGCCACCTCTAGATGGACTGCATACAGTATTAAGGAAGACTGAAAACTGATGCTTCTGTAAATGAATCACAACCAGCATTTGTTTAGGTGCCAAAGTCATATAGAATGAAGCCCATCTTTACTCATCAATTATTGATTCTTTAAGTAAAATTGATTCTGAAGAGTAGGAAGCAGGTTTTCTCTAAGATTTGAGGGAAAATGACCATCTACTTTTATAAACAAATCACCTTACATGTAGAAAAAAAAATTCCTCTGAAATTGTCCTTCCTACTGCACTGCACACTAAACCTGCACAGAATTATATCTGTTTTCTGTTCATTGCTCCTCTATAAAAAATGCATAAAGACTTTAGAACAAGGCTGATATTGGGGGAAATAGCAACAATCATTATTTTAATTATTTGTTTTTGTCATAATAATATTCTAATCATCTCATCATCTAATTTAATCTAATCAAACTAATCTAGTTTCATTTTATGCATGATGTTAGAATCACGCCCAAAATATGGTTCATATGTTTTCAAAGAACAAGCCACTTTCTTTCTCTTTAAAAACTCTTCAAAACTGAATTTAATGATCTTCTGAGAGTGATGATTTTTTTTTTCTATTGACATGATAAAGCTAGAGCCTAAGCAAATAGCTGACACTAAATAGTTAACTTCTACTGAAGGTCAGATGAGCCCCATAAGGGGGACACTAATCGATACATAACAGCACACCATGTAAAACTGTTCAAATTCATAAGCAGAAAGGGCTATTTTATACAAATACTTCTAAAAGACCAGGTTGTTTAATAAACCTTCAAAAATAAAGAAACTGAGAGGCATAGAAAATACCAACTAGATCAGGTCACTCAAAGCCCTGTCCAACCTGCCCTTGAAATTTTAGGTGGATGGGATTTCTGCCTTTCTGGACAGCCTGTTCCAGTGTTTCACCATCCTCCTAGTTTTGTAAATGTGTTACTGTGTTTATCTTAATATGCTTATTGATGTGAGTATGTTTTATTCAAGTCTTTACAAGCAATTGACATTGTTTTGAATTTTTACCCTATGCTTTGTGGCTTTTAGCCTTTCAAGCTAAGAGAAGTAAAAGCCATCTGAAAAATAAAAGGAGTGGTTATTTGAATTCCTAACTTATAAATGAAAATACTTAGTAACTAATCTCTGAGATAGACAGGTAGAAAATGTCATCTTACTCATCTTCAGGTGGCAAAGAAACTTTTGGTAATAGTACGGTATACTTTTCCAACTAGTCTTGCATCCATTTATGAATATGCATCCTATTATTTCCCCTTAGTTTTCTTATAGATAGCAAATATGGATGTGTCAAAAGTTTTTCTATTGTCACAGCATACAACATTTCCTAGTTCTCTCACAACCTTCAACCTTGTTAGTGTGTCTGAGAAAAAAAATGTATTGACATGATTTCTTCCTCATGAATCCACAGTGACTAATCCAAATTTATTTCCTGCTTGTGAGCATGATGGTTTGCCTGCTGGTGCCAGGATACATCTGTCTCAGAGAGGGCAAAGGATCTTTGCACAGGAGTTGTTATCAGGGCTCATTGAAAGAACTTTAGATTTGAAGAAAGGAAGGGATAAAATCAGGCTCACTAGAGATAATCCTGAGTGCAGCATGACAATATATGAGGGATGGTTTGCTAGAAAGATCTGCCAGCCTGCTCTATAATGTGCTGAATAGGCTGGAGCACATTTGAAATATCTTTATACTAACCCACTCAGCACAAGGAATAAACAAGAAGAGCCAGCAGTGTTGGCCTCCAGTGGACAGTAATTCAAAGTAGCACAAACATTATTTTTCTAGTTTAGAAATGCCTTTAGGAGTGGATAAACACTACTTTGTAAGCATTCACCTACCTCTTGGAATGAAACCTCTGGGAGAAAGACAGCAATGAGATGGTATGTTCTTCCCTTTGCTAGTAAATAAGGCAGTATTTGTTTTCCCATGACCAGAGTATAGTCAAGTGTAGGAGTAAGAAATTTGCACTTCTCTGTGCTTGCAAGTAAAGGTTGTGTAAATCTCACTGTGGTGGATATGAAATAAGTATATTTTCCTCCTGATACCTGTGCTACTGAGATGCTTGGAAATGGTTTAATGTTTGTTCCACCCATCTGCAGTGCACATGGGTGTCTTTGCTTATATTTATGCTAGCATGGACTGAGAGCTGAAGCTCAGAAGGTGCCATGAGCCCTGGATCCTCACCTTGTGAGGTTAGAATCATAGAATCAAACAGGTTGGAAGAGACCTCCAAGATTAACCAGTCTAATTTATCCAACCTATCCATCTAGTTCAACCTATCCAACCAAGATCATCCAGTCCAGCCCTATCCAATCATAGAATCACAGAATCAACCAGGTTGGAAGAGACCTCCAAGATCATCCAGTCCAACCTATCCCCCATTCCTAGCCAGTCAACTAGACCATGGCACTAAGTGCCTCATCCATTCTTTTCTTGGTTGTTTCTTATGAACCCGCCTGAACATGAGCCAGCAGTGTGCCCAGGTGACCAAGAGAGCCAGTGGCATCCTGGCCTGCATCAGGAATGGTGTGGTCAGCAGGAGCAGGGCGGTCATTCTGCCCCTGTACTCTGCACTGGTTAGACCACACCTCGAGTACTGCGTTCAGTTCTGGGCCCCCCAGTTTAGGAAGGACACTGAGATGCTTGAGCGTGTCCAGAGAAGGGTGTCTTGGGTTCAAATGCAGGTTCCCAGAGACTCTTATAAATTTGGTAGACCCAATGACAATTTATAGAATTTATAGAGTGCCCTCCCCTCTTCCCCCTCCTTTCCCCAAAAGACAGGGAGAGAGATAAAGGTAGGGACACCCAAATAAATCAATCTCACTCGATTTGGAAGTAAAAAAGGAAAAGTTTAACAATAACTTAGAAAAAAGGGATTGGATGTAGGGGAGTTTACAAAGGATAAGGAAGGGAAAACAGCAAAATACAAACAGGGATGGATACAACCCGAGTAGTGTGATGGTGTCTCTGCCTCGTGGCTGCCACGTGTTGTGCTGGTATGCAGTATCAGTGTGTGTGTGATCATGAACGCAGGAAGAGAGAAAGAGCAAGAGAGCGAGGAGCAGGAAGTGCTCCTCTTTTATACCGCAGGAAGTGGGGGGAGTGGGCTAACCATCACCTGGAGTGTGGCCCACCCCTGGGGAGGGGCCAAGACCCCTAGGGTCAGGTTCAGGGTCACTCCCCCAGGAGTGTTAACTCTATACAAAGGGCGACGAGGCTGGTGAGAGGCCTCGAGCACAAGCCCTACGAGGAGAGGCTGAGGGAGCTGGGGTTGTTTAGCCTGGAGAAGAGGAGGCTCAGGGGTGACCTTATTGCTGTCTACAACTACCTGAAGGGTGGTTGTGGCCAGGGAGAGGTTGCTCTCTTCTCTCAGGTGGCCAGCGCCAGAACAAGAGGACACAGCCTCAGGCTGCGCCAGGGGAAATTTAGGCTGGAGGTGAGAAGAAAGTTCTTCACTGAGAGAGTCATTGGACATTGGAATGGGCTGCCCAGGGAGGTGGTGGAGTCGACGACCATGGGGCAGTTCAAGGCAAGGTTGGATGTGGCACTTGGTGCCATGGTCTAGCCTTGGGCACTGTGGTGAAGGGTTGGACTTGATGATCTGTGAGGTCTCTTCCAACCTTGGTGATACTGTGATACTGTGATAAAGAGGAGGGACCTGTCTGCCCCTGAGGGCTGTTCCTGAAGTAGTGGTAATGTCTAGGTCCTATCACTGTGTTAGCTGGATCCTGAGAAAAGCATTAACACAATAGAGATTGAATGACTGAAAAGAAGTAAATGCTATCCATATAAAAACAGATTTCAGTCAATGTTCTTCAGTGTCATTTTTTGCTGCTAAGCAATCTACTCATTTGAACTTATTTAACAATTTAATATTCATTAATTAAGATATAACATTATGATAAGGTAGATTCTTTCAACATTAGAGTTTCTACTGGGTAAAATAAAGATTTTTCCCCTCAGTACAACATAATTATGCAGATGGGAACTAAAGTAGAATTTATATGTAGTTAAAATTATAGGGGGAATTTAAGTACTTCAGACATAATTGCCTGGGATGGAGTTTTGCCAGAATGAAGAATTTTGCTCTCACTGAAATGTCCTTTGGATCTCTAAAGATCACTTCTGTTCTTGTATTTGGTTTTACACCTTACTGGACAGATGGTATAGTCAATACAGGAATATCTATGTAATCAGTTTAATATCTGGTCAACAGGGATGTGCTTATGAAATGCTGTGGCTGGTTTACCATGGCAGACAGCCAAGTGCCCACCAAGCCACTCTCTCATTCCTCCTCCTCAGAGTGACAGGAGAGAAAATAAGATTTAAAACCTCATGGATTGTGATGAAGGTAGTTTAATAAAGAAAATCAAAAGCTGAACATGTAAACAGAGAGAACTGAAAATATGTATTCTCTGCTTTCCATAAGCAGGTGAAGTCCAGCCACTTCCTTGGAAGTAGGGCCTCAGTATGTATAGTGATTTTTTTTGAAAGGCAAAAACCTTAATAATGAATTCAGGCCACCTCTTCCCTGCATCCAACCTATGGGACTTTGAAGGAGTAGGGAGGTGGGACAGGCAGCTTTATGCTTTGTGAACAATACTCAGCAGTATCCAAAACATTGATGTGTTATCAGAAATCTATCTACCAATGCAAAGTGCAACACTAAGAAGGCTGTTATGGGGAAAGTTAACTCCATTGCATCCAAATTCAATACAAACGTTCAGAACTGATTCTATTTGAACATGGTACTCATCAAATAAAAACTTCCTATGTTTTAAATATGTAGTTTGCATAATACATTCACTCCTTGATTCCTATAATTTCTGTACTAGTCTTAGTGTTCATTTACATACCACAACTCCCTGCCTAACAAGTTTGGTTAGAAAAAAAGACTTCTGTGGAATTCTTCCTTCAAGTTTAATTTGAAATGCTATTGTAGAAACTGTTAGAGATTGTTCTTGCTAATCTCAGAGTTTAGTTAAAGTAGAATATTTTCATATTAAGATACTGGTCTAATTTGAAACTAAGGATAAATGATCAGTTTTAATTAGTAAAGATAACAAATTACCCCTAACTTTTCTCCTTTGCATTTGTGTGGGACTTTTCAATACAACTTATCTCATTAGACTGTTGATGGCTGCTGATGCAAGTGATCTACTGCAGGTAATTAATGGAGCTTAGCTCAATAAAGTATGACCTCAAATTTTGCTTTTTAAGACTTCAGAAACCTCTGGAAAAAGCAGAAGGCAAGCTTGTAAACAGGACCGCACACATTCGAACCATGCAATGTGTGCAGAAAGATAGTAAGCGTATCTGATGGTCTGAAATATGATCAATTCTGGCCCGTGCAGGTAGGGACATAATGTAATTACATTTACAATGTGAGGAGCAAAGAAAATCACCTAAAATAAACTAGGCCTTGTATTTTTCCTCTTCAAAGGATAGCCTTCTTAGGTAACTAAGACTCTATCCTGAATTAAATAAAATGTAGCACTTGAAAAATATTAGAGAAAATTCAGAAAATAAATTTCTGCAATAATAAAGACTACAGAAATCAATAACATTCACAGAAAAGTTAGGAAAAGTATTAGGATATTGGTGGAAGTATTGGTGGAAGAGCTAAGCCATTAAGGATAGTAAATATCACATGGGAACTGCCTGAACAGATAGATTGAACAACAAAGAAATAGAGTTTGGGATTTGTCACTCCTACAACAGAGAGCAAAACTGAAGTAACACTTCCCAATGATAATTCTGTAATTGTTCAATATTATTTCCACTTCTCATACTGCTGTAAGAGAGCATTTAAGTCTATTAAATAACAAATTCAATAGCATAGAAACTAAACAAGACAACATATTTCTGGAGAAGAGGAGGCACAGGGGAGATCTCATTGCTGTCCACAACTACCTGAAGGGAGGTTGTAGCCAGGTGGGGGTTGGTCTTTTCTGCCAGGCAACCAGCAACAGAACAAGGGGACACAGTCTCAAGTTGTGCTGCGGGAAGTATAGGCTGGATGTTAGGAGGAAGTTCTTGCCAGAGAGAGTGATTTGCCATTGGAATGGGATGCCCAGGGAGGTGGTGGAGTCATTATCCCTGGAGGTGTTTAAGAAAAGCCTGGATGAGGCACTTAGCACTTTGGCCTAGTTGATTGGCTAGGGCTGGGCACTAGGTTGGACTGAATGATCTCTTCCAACCTGCTTGATTCTATGATCCTTTGATTTAAAGAATGTGATTAAAAAACAGTACCTAGTATTGAGCTAGTTAGTACATTGCCCTGCATAAGAATAACAGGCTATCAAAAGGCAGTGACTAGAGTAGAAAGAAATACCTTCTGTCACATATGTTTGCTGTGCAAATACATTATCAGAACATATTTAGAGAGTTTTGTCATATTTAATGTCTATGGTCTGCTAAAACTTACCCAGCTGTCATGCTTCTTCCCTCTTTCCAACTGAAAGCAGTGACATTAGAAGGAACAGGAGAATTCACTCTGTCAACACATGGCTTTGTGGCTGGTGCCACCAACACAATTTTGGGATTTTTGATAATGGGATGGCCTATATGTCACCAGGGGACTGATTGGCAGGGCTTTAAACTACATGTGAAGGGGAAAGGAGATAACAATATCAAAATTATCTATGACAAGAGGCAGGATGACTGTTATGGAGACAGGGAATTAATGTGGCCAAGTCAGGAATTTATATAAAAATAGCTATTTTATTTTCCCAAAAACCCGCCCCAAAATTATATACAGAAATTAATTTAGTTTTAATTACCAGATTCAGTTCATTGAGAAAATCTACAAGGATGCCATAGGTAATTTGACTATTTTGGAAGTCAGAAGTTGGAAAAGGCTTTAGCTATTATTTTGTATCAGTTTTTACTTAATAATAAAGCTAAGCCAAAATAACTCACAGTCAGTCTGGCTGAAGAGAGTGGTCCAGCTGCTTGTCCTCTTGTGTTCTCTTTCAGAAGCGGTGGGAGAGTCGTTAGGACCTATTGAGTCTGCTTCAAGGGTGCTAATGGGTGAAGCCATCCTTCTGAGCAGAGCACCAGGGGCTGCTTCTGTAGAATCTATCCAGGCTGGGGGGAGAACTCTCAGGCAGGCATAATCTCTAAGGCAGGAACCCCAAAAGTGGGAAGTCCCCCAATATTTACACCCCTCATAAACAAAGAGCAGAGTTACCACTTCCTAGGCATGAAGACCACAGCCAATCACAGCCCAATTCCAATGCAGGCACTGCACAGGGCACCCCTCATGCCGGAAGGGCCCCTTGCTCACCCCCTTCACGCCTGCAGGGCGGGGGGTGGGGGCGTGTGAAACAGGTCTTTTCACACCTTCTCCTCTCCCTTTCACACCACAGAGGGAGAGAAATTTAGGGGTATACAGGACTCCAGGACAACGACACATTAGGGTTGGACAATGTACCAGTTTAAGAGCTAATGTCCACCAGGGCGAGGTATTGGAGCCAATTCTGTTTGACATCTGCATCAATTATTTGAATGAGGGGATAAAATGTGTCCTCAGCGAGTTTGCAGACAACACTAAACTGAGTGGGAGTTTGATCTGCTTGAAGCAAGGAAAGAATTACGGAAAGATTTGGACAGATTAGATA